>NW_020799097.1:113540859-113563474 GCF_003259725.1 Athene cunicularia
GGGGGGGGGGGGGGGGCTGACAGCTGTGCCATCAGGAAGGAGCTGTGATGGATTGTGAATATTCCAACTTCTGCACATGCAGGCAGTGGCCAAATCCAGACCTAGTTCTGTCCTTGCTGATAATCCCAAAGGCTACCTTGATGCTGATATGAGTACTGCAAGTACATGTCACTAGCTCTTTGGTTGTGATATTTGTGCTCTGGGCAGTAGTTCATATATTCTACTGTCTGTGAATGATTGGCTAATGAAGGACAAAACAGTGGAAGTGGTCTAAGGGTTAATGGAGAACCATTAGGCACCATTTGCCTTTATTTAATTGATACTGCAAGGAGACTGGCTGACTGTGTCAGTAAACGGTTCAGAGTAGCTAAAATTGTGAGAACTGCTTTTCCAGGCCAAGGCTAGGATTTGTGGAGCATAGCTCTGTGCTTTCCTCTATAAATGCCTTATTGATGCCTCTAAACTTGTTCCAAACAAAACCTGGTCTTCTTCTGTGGAAGAACAGTTTTTATTTTTTTGTTGTGTGTTTTGATGGGTAAATGGAAGATAATTTCTTCTGTGTGCTGGGGCCTGAGTTTCAAAACAATGTTCGCTAAGTTAAGGAAGCATTCATTTAACTTCCTCTGATGTTTGGTTTTTTAATTAATTTTTAATCCAAAATTTGTGCTGGGTTGGAAACCATTGCCAGATCAGGTTAAAAAAACCTCAACCAAACAACATCACACACACCCCCCACCCCCCAATTCTTGGGTGGGTGTTATGGGTTTTTTTTCAGCCAGCTGTAACTTGTAGCATGCATGAAACCCCTACATGAGAATACTCTGCTTCATATGATGCTAGTATGCTGAGACTGGATAAACATCCCTTTCTTTTATCCTAAAGAGTTTAGCGTGGGCCTTTAAAGGTCGTTCAGGATGGTGGTTGTGTAAAAGCATTTCTGATTCCTTTTGTGAAGAAAATATGCTGTTAAAGAACCTTTAGACTATTGTATCTTAAACCAGCTTATGATGTTAATCCTATTTCTCTTCTGGTTTTCTCAGTACTTACAGCAGCAAGGTGTTCCGTGTTACCTTCTTGACATTGGCTGCGTCTGTAGTTGTGCCCCTGCTTGGAGTAACTGTTCTACTGGATTGTCCTATAGACCCTCAGCCTATAAGGTAAATTGCTACTTTGTTTTGAAATAAGTGTTATGGAAGTATAACTTCTGTGTGTTCTGTTTGTTGTTTGTTTTCTTTATTTTTCAGGAAACAAGAGTCAGCTGTGTAAAGTGGTTCTAACTGGACTAAGAAATTGGGGAGTTATTGCAGTATTATCCATTGCCATGGCTTGCTTTGCATACCCAGTCTGTTTCCGAGCCGCTTGTGCAGTTGTTTGTCACTACTGATCATTGAAGGAGCTGAATTGCTTTCTTTGATCATTAATCTAGAAAATGCTGTCCAAGCTGTCAGTGGAGCTTGTAATTACTTCTGTGCGCTCTTGCCTTCTGTGAGACAAGAACGGCATTTTCACAAAGGACCAAGCTGTACCCCTGTTCTGTCAAAGAGAGACTGTTTATCTGAGGATGGAAATTGAAATGGAATACCTGATTGGGTTGATTTGGTGCTTTGTACCAGCAGAACCATATAGTGATGTTATAGTTAAATGCAGATCTCATACAGCAGCGTAGCTAGGTGAATTCTGCCCTGTCTGAATTCATAACATCTGAATCGAGGTCGGTATCAAATGTGTCGTGTAACAGTGAATAAACTAGGTGAGAAAATGTGACCTGTGTTGGGATAAGTTGTGTGTGAAATGCTTTGACCGCTGGCATAGGGTGGAGTCAGGCTCTTTAGTGCTCGTGGCATTTTGAAGTAAGTGAAAATGCTCAGTCTTCTCAATATTTGTGATCAACTTGGTAACTTCCTAATGAAAAGGAACAACACTGTAAATATCTCTAGAGTTGAAAGAAACTGTTAATGTGATAGGGTAGTACTTACAAGTATTGCCAATAGGCTATTAGACATAAGCTGCTCATTGCAAATCATAATTAAATGCTTTCTACTGTGGTTGCATTTAATAAGGCCCAATTGACTGGAATACACTGCAGTTGAACAGCAATTCTGAAAACCAATAGGATATGTCTGTAATGTTTTTCCTGTTAGTCCTTGTCTAAATCAGGGTAATGGTATTCAGCATGCTTACATGTCTGTCTTTAAGTCCCTTTTACAAGACTGGGAGAGCTATTCTTTCTGCCTAAATCACTGGCTTACATTGCTGTACATTCTTAATTAGTTGCTTAGCTTCACTGCCAGAAGTCTTGTACAATAGATAGGATGATTCTGTGTGATGTTTATGAAATGTTTTGAAAAGTTTAAGGCAGTAAATGCTGTCTGAATCAATCCCTTGAGTGAAAGAACATGCAAAACCTTGTTTGCCAATAGTGATGTTATTCCTGTAAGCCACTGGGAATAATGAGGAATAAGAGAGGGGAGAAGAAAGCAGATATGATCTGTGAAACCCCATCTGAAATTCCTGCAACTCTGGTTTATTTCAAGTTCTTTCTTTATGAGCCTGTCTTGGTTAATTGTTCCAGGGAGGATTTACTGCTTGCAAACACAACTGTCTAAAGTTCCCAGCAAATGAGTCCCTTATCTGAAGTCTGTTATCCTCATCTGAAACTCTGTAATGCTTGGAAGAAGGGAGGGAAAACAAATTTGTGTTAGCACTGTGGAGACAACCGTGTTGTAAATCTTTTGTGGACAGGAGCTAGTAATTCAGGTGGCTTTGCCACTGCAGTAATACACACTTAAAGGGAAGTTTGCTCCTGTAACTAGACAGATAAAAGTATGTATATTTGTCTCCTGAATTATTTCTGTTGTGAACCTGTTTTTCTCAATTGTCATGGCTTTTATTGTTTGCAATTTCAGTTGACTTTTTTCCCCCTGTCACTGAAGCTCTAGAAATTGTAACGGTTTTCATATATGAGCAGTAAAGTTGCAATGTGCTTGGTCCTGGATCCTGGGAACCTGGACAAATTTTGAAGTCAAACCTCATCTTTTTAAGATTCTACAAGTCATTTACTTCTAGTCACATAAGCAGTAAAAAAAAAAAAAAAAAAAATCTCAAAACTTGGCCTAGGGGAGCTTTAGCATCATCTTGTGAATAAACATTTAAGGAGTTTACCACCCTGGGCAGCTTTTAGTAATTACTTTAAATCCTTAACTCATGAAGTCTGAGGTGGCTTATGTGTGTTAAACATATTTGTGTTTGTGAGCCAGAAGTCTGGTTGGCTTGAACCTGACTATTTATGTGACTAAGGACTTGAAAGATTTGACCTTATTTTGTCATTTTTAGGTATCAGTTCAATACCATTTAAGTTTATGTCAGTTGGTCTTTCTCTATGGGAATGCATTCAAATCACAAATGAGAATATATGTTTCAGTACAGTACAAAAGTATGTGTAGTGCTCAAACTATGGGAACACTTGTTTCAGTAATTAAAAATTATCTTTTCTCCCTGATGAAAATGCTATACAGTGTTAGATATCTGTGTATTGTAAAATGTCAGGCTTTTAAGTTTTAAAACCTTTTTGCTTAGGAATTTACATATATCTACTTAGGAAAAATATTCTGGTACAAACAACTTAGCTGAATAAGAAAGCAGTTATTCTTTTGTGTTGTGGCAATGCAGAAATCCTTTGCCTTTGTGTAAGATAGATGAACTGGGAACATGCTGTTGGACTTGAAGCTGTACACATTTCCAGATACATCTTGGGAACACATAACTGCAACTTTTCTGGTCATCAGAACCAGAAAATTATGATCCTTGATGAACCAGAGTCGATTTTTCAGCTTGTCAGCTGTGTTTTCTTTTTTTGAAATACGCTGTATGTAAGGCATAGGTCAGGTTTGCCGGAGTTGGCAAACTAGGAGAAAATGATCCAGTATGTTGCTCAAGAATGTTTGCATATCTGTGCAGATCATGAGGCCTGTGTTCTGTTTTGCAGTTTGAAGGAACCTCCTCTCCTGATGGGTGTGCTAGAGCCCAATATCAAGTTGCGAAAAGCTGAGCGGTTATGGGAAAATGAGCTGGTTGGACCAGAGTCCATTGTCAATATTGGGGGTAAGCACTGACAAAATAAGCTTTTAAAGAAGGGTCTTTAAGTGTTGCTCCATTGCTAAAGGTTTGTTCAGAAATACAGCTCTTAGATAACAAACTCTGGAAGTTATTTTGAATGTGAAGGTTTTTTAAAAAATAATTGTGTTATGCAGCAAAACCTGGCTGCTATATACTGCTTTTCTCCTCTTTCCCTAGTATAAAATAAATCTTGTTGCCAGGTTAAAAATCCCTGTCTTTCAGGACTGGAAGCATCAGCAATGTAGTCGGGGCTACTTATTTTTGGAGGAAGTAGGCCCATTTTTCATCTGTCTAGCTCTTAACTGGAAATAATATTTACAGGGTACTATTTACTCTTTTAATGCTCATTACCTCCGAGGGAGCCGAGTTTTGTGGTGTTAATTTTTGTTTATATGAGAGAAAAAAAATCTCAATGGATAAATAGCATATTTCCATTTTACTGCTCTTGCATCCATTACAGATGTCATCCTATACTTCTCTCTTCTGGTATGTGTGTTCTCCCCAGGTCACAAACCCATGCCACCACTTGTAGCAGGAAACCCTTTTTGCAGGACGAGGTTGTCAGACAAGACACACAACAATATGGTTAACAGTCAAGCTCCAAAGTTTATCAGAAAAACAAGTCCTTATATATTCTTATACATTCTAAAAATAACAGTAAATCCATGTGTTGCTCTTGCGCATGCTCATTTCAAAACCTAGTTCCTCTCAGCACTTTCGACAAGGGCTACTAACCATGCGCAGCCCATAGATAAGTTTCTGCTTTGTTATTGTTTTGCCGATTAAGGATACCAATTAAACGCAGACACCAGAGTGAAAAGAGTAGGCGTATTTTACTGGTGATAACCAATGTAACAGAGTAATACAGAAAACATGCAGCAAGAGAAAGCAGAATAGTGCACTTAAAGCAGCAAACAGGTAAAAACAGGGTAATACATCAGATCATTACTACATGAGAGAGAGAATAGAGATTTAAGAAAGATCCATCACCACTTGCACACGTTCCCATCACCCAGACCCGCAGATGCTGGGCAGCCCCGGTTACAGCGAGGGTTTGGAGAGCCCGTCCCGGCAAGGGGGAAATCCTACGCGGTGCGTCCACCCATAGCTGAGGCGTCCAAAATTGCTGTGAGTGCATCCAGCCTTATACACCCCCAAATCAGCAAGCCAGAATAGCTGACACCTTTGTTTTGAGTGGAAATATCTGGTTTCATTCTCCTGTTGGATTCTACCCAAAGCCTGGCCAGGGCTCAGGAAGGAAAACCAAGGGAGTTTCTAACAAGGCCAAATACCTGGGTTCTCAGCCTTGAACAAGGCTAAACAAGGGAAGCTGGATACATTCTCTTCTCACTCCTGATTCTATTTTGTCTAAGCTGCATCTTTCACTAGCGAGTTTACATACTTTGTTAGTGATTACATACTAAGTTAGCAGCTTCGGCTTGGGGCCTGTTGTTCAGTCTTCAGTATTTCACTGCATCAGCATAAGTGGATTGTTATAACTTAGTACAATACCTACTAGCACAGTGGTTTTCAAACGTACAGGATTCCTCTATAGGTCAACTCTAGCTTGGGCCGATTGTCCAAGCCTTAGCTCTTCATTCGGTTCTTTGACCTATAGGTGAATCATGGCTCTCAAACCATTTCTGTGATTATTGACATTAGTTTTCCTTTATCAGTTGATAATGTCTCATCAGGTATGTCCCAATCCAGTATCGAGGAGGGTTCTTAAATGATCCTAGGAGTGAACTTAAGACACAAATGAGGTTAAATGCCATACAACCTTGTAAGCTCTATTTCCCATAGCAAGCAATAATAGCGATAGGACAGAGAGAAGAGTGAGAATACCTAAGCGAGCAAACAGAAGAGATGCAGCAAGATCAGTTACTACCACCACGAATCCAGTGACATCCCATTTTTCTCAACCTTGGTGCAGGTGATAAGGTTGCTACAAGCTCCAAGCTCCGCTGAGAGAAAGATAATGTCGAAATCCCAGCTCCGAGCCGTGAGAGACGAGTACGCAGTCCTTCTATTGTCCCAGTCCCCACAATTCTTCCAAAGAGTCTGCCCATTTCCACAGAGTTCATTATCATGTGTCACCCCGTGTTCCTCCATGTGCACATGCCCAGGTGTTCACGGTGGCCTTCATTTGGCTCATGTGCAAGCACAGCTTGACAGGCACTGCCAAGGATGTCGTTGTTCTGGTTTCAGGCAGATATGGTGGTTTCTTCAGGAACAGTTCATCTCCTTCAGAGCGTAATTCTCCATGGCGACAGGATGTTGAGGCCAGGTAGTGGTAGTGATGCAGCAGCAATGTTGGGACAAGCACAGTCTAACGCAGTCTTTTGCACCAACTCGTGGCTCGACATTGCTGTCCTCATGGTGGCATGAAGGATAGATATATAAAGAGAGAAAGGATAGAAATAGCACACAACATAACTGATAACACTTTTGGCTAACATAATCAATAACATTTTTAACATATATAAATTTTCTCTTAATAAACACATAACTAACAATATCTTAACAAATACGAATATCTTCTGTTAACAAGCATATATCTAGCAACATCCCTAACAAATATGTCATGCTCAAAATTATCTAACTCTACAAAACCAAAACATTTTATAAGGCTATATAGTAAATTGGAATCACCACTAACATGTGATCCATTATTTTTCCACGATTCTGCAGCTCTGGCAGTCCACACGGTCTGCTGCCCTGGTTTGCCGAAGTTGGGGTCAGCATAGGCAGTAGGGAAATTGGTTTCCATGCCCCCTTAATCCTAAAGCACATGCGTTATCTGGTCCTAGAAACTTCTATCCCATATTCCAACAAAGGTAAATTAGTAATAACACTACAAATAACAAACAACACAATATTAACACTAAAGATGCTTAACAACATTAGTAACCAAACGTATAATAAAGGTAACAGTAACAATAGCCATGTCAGTTAATAATATTTTAACTAAACATATTTCACTAAAATGAGTCTGAGGCTGGGCCTAAGGATATGCTCCTGGTCCTTGGGATTTGGTGGAAGGACGTGATTGTCTACATGAATAAGTACAATTGCAAGACGTTTTACATGGACACTGACAAGATGAGCACATATATATCACAGGAGAAAATATAGCAAAAAGTAATAGAGAAACCTCCACAAAATTAAGTATCAAAAGGGGATAAATTCTGGTTGTTATCGTCAATTGTGGAGCTGAAGATGGTGGTCTGGCTTGCTGAAGCTGGGGTCTGCCTATGCAGCAGGAAAATGTATTTCCACGCCCCAGCCCAAAGCACTTGTATAGTTTAGGCCTTGGTATTTCCATCTCGCCTTCATGGACTCAGTAATGACCCTTTAAAGTCCAGGCCCCATTAGCAAAAGGACCTTCTCCTGATTTGGTGTCTGTTGTTTGATCATAATACTGGCAACAGAATGACCTAAACCCACAAATTCACTTTCCTCCCATTCTTGGTTAATACTTCAGAAGCCAGAGCTTCCCCTGGAACCAAGGGAGAGGAGAACGGTCACCCAAAGCAATTTCACAATGATAGACAATACATCCTAGAAACATTAATAAGATAAAATCAACACTATGCAAAAATTTAAATTCACATAAGGATCCTCCATCGTGACTCAGGATATCTGCCTCCAGGGGGGTTTACCTGAAAAAAAAAAAAAGAAAAGCTTCTCGGTTCATTTTGAGAACTGGAAGTGGGTTATAATTAGAAAGATGGGATAATCCACCTTGTATTAATTTTGGGCTCCTTTCCATGAGCATCTTTGGCTTTCCAGGTGTACTTGTTTATTGGGGTATCCAATACCAGTGGTGCTGCTCCCACTGTGGGGAGTTCAACTAAGACAGGTTTTTCTGGAAAAGGAGATGGATTTCTGGGGTGGTCAAGGCCATGGGGCTGGCATTATTGTTGGAGCCTGTGGACAGAATGCTGTGATCTTTGGGCATCCACTTACTGACACATTTAACTCCACTTATCCTTTCTGCAGAGGCCATAAATCTAAAGCCTCTTGAATGGTTTCTTTAGCTAATTAAAAAGCAGCTTGCTGTTCATTTCCCCATTCAAATTCATATTTTTTCCTTGTCACCTTATACCAAGGGGTTAACATTTATCCCAAGCAGGGAATATGTTGCCTCCAGAAGTCAAATAGCCCAATGGATCTAAAATCTAAAAAAAAATTATTTTTGTTTATTAGGGTTTAGGCAGTATTTCTCGATTCCTACAGTGTTTTTTTTTTTTTTTTTTTTTCAGGGCTAAATTTCCAACCCTTCTGTTTCATGTGATTTACCATTAATTCAAGGACTTCTTGTACCTTCTGCTCATCATTTCCTTGGATCAAAACATCATCTATATAGTGATTTAATCGTGTGTGAGGAGACAACTGTATTTCATCTAAATATTCAGCTATAATTCTATGACAGATAGTGGGGCTATGCAACCATCCCTGTGGTAATCTAGTAAAGGTGTATTGCCTGCCTTGCCATGTGAAGGCAAATTGATCCCAATGTTTTTCTGTAATTGGAATGGTAAAAAATGCATTAGCCAAATCTATTACAGCATACCCAGTTTCTGGATGTTTCTGAACTTTTTCTATTAAAGTGGCAGTGTCTGGCACAGCTGCTGCAAGTGGTGGAGTATGTTTGTTTAGTTCTCTAAAATCCACTGTCATTCTTCAGAATCCATCACGTTTCTTGACAGGCCATATCGGATTGTCCCACACTGTTGTGGTTGGCTTTAAAGCTCCTACATCTAATAAATCTCTAATTGTCTGTGATATCTCTTCATGTCCTCCCGGAATTCTATACTGCTTCATTGTGACTAACTTAGTTGCAGCCAGGATCTGCACAGGAGGCATTTTTACTTTACCAGCTATAACAGGTCTGGCACTAATACAGGGTTTAACTCCAAATTGATACTGACCATCAGAAAGATTTAAAGTTAGTCTTTTTAGAATCTCTATACCATTTATATATCCAGGAATGGGAACAATCATGACTGAATATAATAATTTGGGGAGATTTCTTGTTTTCATTTCTATTTGTGTTTGTACAGCTTTAATTTATTTTCCTCCTAAACTGTAGTAATTACAAGTTGTCCTTTATATTTCTTTGGATTCCAATATATTAAGGAGGCCCCTGCACCAGTGTCAATGAGGGTATTTACAGTTT
The DNA here is from genome assembly GCF_003259725.1 of Athene cunicularia. NCBI lineage: Eukaryota > Metazoa > Chordata > Aves > Strigiformes > Strigidae > Athene > Athene cunicularia. The sequence continues at coordinate 113,550,158 of NW_020799097.1, forward strand.
TCAGGGACTGCTTGTTCTAAAAAAAACCCTCCAAAACCTAAGCTCCACATGGGGTCATCGGTCCTTCCGCACCCACTGCCCTAGAGCTTGGCCATTAATTCATTTGTACTGATCATAATCTTGATTCACTTCCCTTGCCTCATGCAAAGGGTGCAAGTCGGAAAACGGTGCCTGATTGTCTTTCAACCCCAGAAGCAGATGATCCACTCATGGGCGGGTGTGTGGTGGGGTGGTGTGTGTGGTGTGGGGAGCAAGGGGGCACCCTCTGCGGGCAGATGTAGGGTCCCGTTAGAGGTTTGAGAAGGGGTGCTGTAGGCTGAGTTGTCCCTGAATTCCTAGTTTTAGAACTGTGCATTCTCTTGCTAGGTTTATTCAGCCCTCTCTGTATATATATTCACCACAGCTCGTTAGTTGGAACACTGTCAATTATTTTTTTTTTCACGCAAACTTTTCCTTACGAGAAATCTTATTTTCATTGTCTTTGGGGCTGTCTCGAGCATCTCGATTCCCTGCACTCCTTCGGGGGTCCCACTCCCCAAGGTCACCCAACTACTTTATTTTTCTATCGCATCACAAAGGGGATTTCCTATGTCAATAATCAAAAGAATCATGATAACAATTTTTACAGTAGTACCGCATCTCACACACTCTTAGATTAAACAGATTGATTTTATGTTACCACACAGGGAGCTCCCATACACCATTCACACAAACAACACAGAATTACACATATAACCACAAGTACCACTAGGACAATTATGACAAACGACAAATCCAAATTTAACACCATACGTACAGTATACAAACTCCAAGTCTCAGAGTCAATATCAGTCAAAGTACACAACAAATCCAGCCTTCTTCTTTTACTATACTTCTATTGTGCTACTCGCACTGTGGTGTTCTCTGCCACTGTCTGATAAGTATCCAGCTTATCAGCAAGCAATTTATTCCAGCATTACAACATCACTCTTTGACTCCATAAATCACATACCTGTCACTCTATCTGGGAGCACTCTAACAACAGCCTCTTTGCTGTTGTTTTCTATATGCAGTTAACAAAATCCATCCTTGTTTACTTGAATCTGTAGTCTCTTTTCCATTAGGTATCCTTTTCCTATAATTTAGAATATCTAATGGTTCGGCTCCTTTCAGCCAGCTCTCCCATTGTTCACACAGTCCTCTGACCTGAGCCCACTCCTGGGCCTGTGAACTACAGGGAGGATTCTTCCAACTGGGAGTATCTGGTGGACTTGACAAATTACCTTTGAACTTAAATAATGGCATTTTTTGCTGGATCCCACTTCTGACACCAATTTATGTTTTGCTGATTAAGGATACCAATTAAACGCAGACACCAGAGTGAAAAGAGTAGGCATATTTTACTGGTGATAACCAATGTAACAGAGTAATACAGAAAACATGCAGTAAGAGAAAGCAGAATAGTGCACTTAAAGCAGCAAACAGGAAAAAACAGGGTAATGCATCAGATCATTACTACACGAGAGAGAGAATAGAGATTTAAGACAGATCCATCACCACTTGCACACGTTCCCATCACCCAGACCCGCAGATGCTGGGCAGCCCCGGTTACAGCGAGGGTTTGGAGAGCCCGTCCCGGCAAGGGGGAAATCCTGTGCAGTGCGTCCACCCGTAGCTGAGGCATCCAAAATTGCTGTGAGTGCGTCCAGCCTTATATACCAGAGGTCGACAAGCCAGAATAGCTGGCACCTTTGTTTTGAGTGGAAATATCTGGTTTCATTGTCCTGTTGGATTCCACCCAAAGCCTGGCCAGGGCTCAGGGAGGAAAACCAAGGGAGTTTCTAACAAGGCCAAATACCTGGGTTCTCAGCCTTGAACAAGGCTAAACAAGGGAAGCTGGATACATTCTCTTCTCACTCCTGATTCTGTTTTGTCTAAGCTGCATCTTTCACTAGCGAGTTTACATACTTTGTTAGTGATTACATACTAAGTTAGCAGCTTCGGCTTGGGGCCTGTTGTTCAGTCTTCAGTATTTCACTGCATCAGCATAAGTGGATTGTTATAACTTAGTACAATACCTACTAGCACAATGGTTTTCAGTTTTCAAACGTACAGGATTCATCTATAGGTCAACTCCAGCTTGGGCTGATTGTCCAAGCCTTAGCACTTCAGTTATTTTGAAGAATCCCTTCTTATCTGTTTCTTCCCTAACAAGCACAATTTTTTTTGCTTTTAGCTGTCGTTAATCTAGATGGCGTTAGTCTTCTAACACAAGTGTGTCATTAATTTAGACATCGTTAATCTTCTAACCCAAACGCTGATGATACTTTTACATTGTCAGTGACGCAGAAGGTTCGTGACCTGGCATAATGCACCCACAACCACTGAGCAGTTTCTTAATGAGGTGGCTAGACTTGTAATGGCATGACACCCACTTATGTGGAAAACAGCTTTGTGCAGGGGTTGCTTCCTTTGTCTTTGGAAGAGGGATGAGGCTAGAAACTAGGCTTGACATGAGTCCTTGACTGGTTTAATGTGAAAAGGAAAGAGTGTGGGAGTTGCAAGCAAGGCCCTTACTGAAACATTCTTCAGTACAAGAGGTGCTCATTAGACATATAATTTATTTTTCTTCTGCTGTATCTTCTAATAACTTAGTAAAATATTTTTAAAAGTTATTTTACCCCACAAGAAACTACTGTAAATTGCTTCCTCAGATCATGCTTTTTCTACCTATCTCTGTTAACAATGTACTAAAGTGATTACCTGAAGCCACTGATTCTTTTCTGTTACCTAGTTTTGTCAGTCTTATTGGAAACTCTTTAAGGAAACCTTCCTTCAAGAAACAACTGACCTATGGGTGAAATAATCAACCTGACTGGGATTAAGTTTTGTATGAATAAATGTTGAAGTCATCTTACTCACTTTTAAAAGTGTAATTAGCAAACTTAAAACTTAAAAACGTTAAAATGGAGATGGAAAAGTCCAGGAAATGTGCTAAACTAATCAAGTGGTCTTTCATTTTAATTTGGTTGTATGGAAAAGCTTGTGTTGTCTGTATTCAGTGAATCTGTCTTATGCTATCACATGGCTTGGCATGCATACAGTAATTTGGCAATGCTTTGGGGGGTTGTTCAATTGCTATAGTTTTTGTAATCCTTCTCCAGAACTGATACAATATGAGCATTGGCAGGTGTCCAGCAGCCTACATGGACCATCTCAGAATTAATTTGTCAGTCCCTTGTTGAAGAGTGGTAAGATGCAGTGCCTGATCACATATTATGATGATGTAGAAATTTGCCCTGATGGATCAATTCAGTGGCTAGCCATTAAGTTGTTACCTTTAACCAAGGATTTGGATCATGTATGGGTCCCATATTCATAACTCCTAAGGCTTAAATCCTTCCTCTTCTTTTTGAGTTGGAAGAAGTCTAACCAAATACTCTTACTGCCTTCATCTTTCCCCTTCCCTCTTTATTATTTTGCTATGACTGAAGATGACTATCTTAAACACAAATGCTACTTCATGCTAGTAGAAGGATCATGCAGAAAGCAGTTTGCTACTACAGTTTTGTGATCAAGCTAATCACACCAGTTGTTTTTGCAGATGTGCTATTTACTGGAACAGCTGATGGGAAGATTATCAAAATTGAAGATGGGGAAATACAAACAATAGCCAGAATTGGCCATGGTCCTTGTGGTGAGTGATAGCTCCTGAACATAGTATATCTGAAAACGTCTGGGTCAGGGATTGTGTTGATTAAACTGGTGTTTTGTCTGGATTGCTCTTGCAAGTGGTTATCTTCCTCTGTAAAGATTTGTAACAGAAATCATAATCTATTTGTATGAATGAAGTATGAGTGGAAATATGTATATAAGTACTGGAAGGAACAGCAGAACAGAGGGCCAAAAGAATGGGAATGAGTGCTCTAGGTAACAAAGGACACTGATCTCAGGAGTAAAATTTAGGAATGCAGGTTTTCTATGTCATGACTACAACACCTGCACTCTCTTAAGGCTGCAGCATGGATGACTTGTCAGTATAAGATCCTGCAGATCTTAACACTGTGAGGAAGATGAGGTTGAAGTGCATCGTAAATAACATTCCTTTTCCTGTTAGTCCATCTAGAAAAAGCACGTTTCCTAAACAAGGAAAAAATGGGCAGCAACCTGGCCTAATATTTATGGAAGCTGAAGTCAGCAAGATCCTGAGGTGAAGGGCCACCCCATAAAATCTGAGGACTCCTAAACAAGTGTGAGTGAATGAACTCAGATGTGTGAGTGGGAAAGATCAACTTATTTAGAGATTTTTGAAAATAAATATCACCTTCCTCATCCACAGAATTTTGCCTTGCATTTTGTTGTACGAATTTCCCTTTCTCTATTTAAGTACTGTGGGGAGTTGTGGCTGCACCTGCTTTAGCATTGGTCATAATATTTCTGTTTTCTCACCACTAAATTGCAGTTATTTCTTGTTGAATTCCATACTTCTTTCTGAACCACTTATTTTCTTCATTTAATGAGATTTGTGAACTGAGTGAGAAAATCTGGCAGTGGCTTGTTTATTAACAGAACCATTCCTATGGGGAAACTTAACATTTGCCATCTCAGTACTGCTTGGGCAGTCTGAGAAGCCTGGCCAGTGTCTGTTGGGATTGTGGGTGGTTTTGTTTGCGGTAACAGTATTGAGGTTCTTTAGCCCTGCGGTGGTTGCCAGAGAGAATTTATGGGCAGGAGTTTTTGTGGTCTTTATGGGAGCTCACATTGACATGTTCATCATTTTACCTATGTAATTTTACATGGGTGTTGATTAGGCTCTGGACTGATTTGGAAGCAGTCTTGGCTGACTAATAGGTAGGAGGACAGCCTTGGTGCTGACAGCCAGTGAAGTCTGCTGCTAGTTGAGAGGAATCTAGACGTCCATCTGCTGCTTAGGCATGAATGTGGATTGGGATGGGTATGAAGAATTACCTTTCCACTGTTCATTTGCAATGGACTTTTACAGCTTGGGAGAGTTGGAAAGATTATGCTGCCCTTATTTCTTTGGGGCCAAAGAGGTAGTGGGGAGCCTAGACTTCTGTCTTGCCCTCCTTGGGTTGGGGAGGAAAGTGGAAAGGCTATAGCTGACTAACTTCTCCAGAAGTTTCTCTTTCTAATCTTTCAAACTACAGATGTTCTGAAGTTCTGAGTTCTTCAGAACTCAAGTAAACAAATTTTTCAGATTTGTAGTATTCCCCTTCCTCCACATATAGAAGTTTTTAGTGTCTATGTCTTGAGAAACTGCCTATTTCATTGGACCTTTCCAGAAAAAGAGAGTTCCTAGATGTGGGTATATATTTTTATTTATTTATTTTAAAAAGAAACCCCCCCAGTAAAACTCATTATTTCTGAGAAGCAACATTTAGTTAAATCCAATTTTCTGATATTCAGCCCTACTTGGGGCAGCTGTTAGCTAGCTACCAGCCTGGCAAATTATATGTTTATCTCGAAAATGGTGAAAACATGGGGATACCTGTTTCACTTACACCTAGGAAATAAGAATCATTTCTTTGATGAATGTGTGTGATGCTGTCTGTAGAGTTTTGTTCAGCTACAGCTGACCTATGTAGGTAGCCTGAATGCCTTGTATTTATTTCTATTTGGAAAACCATTTTTAAAATTGTTTCCTAAGGAACCCGTGAAGATGAGCCAATGTGTGGAAGACCACTTGGCATCAGAGTGGGGCCAAATAACACCCTTTTTGTGGCAGATGCTTATTATGGACTCTATGAAGTAAATCCTGGTACAGGTATGACTTTTCTGCTCAGAAGTTCTCTTCTACTGACAAATCTGGGCTTAATTTGCGGTTTTGCCAGACACCATAGGCAAAACAATGCCTGCCTTCTTTGTAAAGTGATTTGGAGCTGTCTGGATGAAACTTGATGTTTGTTTTCTTGTAGCAATCACTTCCTCTCTATTTATATCTGGAGCAGAGTTACCAATGGCTTATCTTCTGGTGATATATGCTTTTGGTTGTCAAAATTGCGACCTCAGGATCCATAAATAAAGCTCTGTGTAGTAGTTTCAGTTTCCATAAAGGAAAAAAAAATACTGCTCTTACATAAACTTTTTGTCATGTTTGCTGTACTTTTGTTTTTGCCTTGATCTAACTGTGTGGTAGTGAAGAGCCCTTAACTTTCCTGTAACCTTAATCTATAGAAAGTGAAGAAAGATGTATTGCGGTGTGGCTTAAGGTCAAGATACTTGTTCCTGCCGAGAACATGGTTGCATTATGCCCTTCCTTGTATGTCCCTGAGCCAGATCTCAGTTTTAGGAGCTGTGCTGTAAAGAGCAATAGTTGCTTTCATGTGGGGTTCATTTTCTAACAGTTTACATCTCCCAGCTGGCTTCAGATGGGGAGAAGGAGGCTAGCCAAATGCTAGGTGAGATGTAACTGAAGGGCTCAGACTGTGTGACTCTGGGAGGATATGATCAAGGACTCCCCTTTTGATGGCAGACAGCTGCAGTTTTAACTCAGTCATGACAAAAACAAACAAACAAAACAAAGCCCATGCCCAGAAATGACGTCAACAGATTTTGGTTAATTTTTAGAGATTTGACCTTAATTTGCCTGGTAATATGTGGCAGAGCAGTTTAGTGAACATGCTCATGTTTTAATGTTTAGAAAGTACTACTCTTTGTTCCTACAGATTTATAGGGAAAGAGGGAGTAGTGATTGGTTTGCCTGCATCCTTCTACAGGGTTGGGATCTGAGTTTGCACTCAGTTTCATATGAGCTTCAGAAACATGAAAAGTCTGGCACCTACCAGTAGGGAATATCATCTACTGTTTCTGTTTTTCTGAAGAATATTTTCTCTTGGTCATTCATGTTTGGTGTTGAGTTGTTCCATTATAACCTAAAACCTTATTACTTAACAGAGGCATGAATGGAAAAAGTGTGAATTGCCTGCTAATTTCATGTTAGTATTTAATCATTTCCAAGGCAGGACATACGAAAGACAGAAATTTGTCTTGTGTGTCTTTGTTTTTTTCTCCCCTTCTTTTTGTAACCAGGTGAAATAAAAATGCTTGTGTCAACCAAAACACTAATTGAAGGTCAGAAGTTGTCATTTCTGAATGATCTTTCAGTGACCCGGGATGGGAGGAAAATTTACTTCACTGACTCCAGTAGCAAATGGCAAAGACGAGACTACTTATTCTTGATTATGGAAGCCACAGATGATGGGCGGCAAGTATCTCTTCCCCAAGGCATTTAACTTATTGTAAGCTCAATTGTAGGACTTCAGTGGTCTTCAAGTTTTTTCTCTTTATAAATCACTTGTGCAACCGCTGCACTGCCCAGAAGAGAACGAGAGAATGTGTGGATGTTGTTAATGAGACCTGCAGCAAAATAAGTGAGAATCCTCTTTTTTCCTTCAAGAGGAATTGCATGGAATATCTATTTTAAAAGGAAAGGTATTAGTATTATGTTCAGCCTAAATCCTTCATGGATGCCGCCAATCTGAAGTGGCTTAGTGTTTCTCCTGTGTTCATAAACAAATGCTTCCTGACTATTCTGTCATTTTAAGTTAGGTGAAATGCATGTGAGAGAAGATAGAATGCCTGAAGAATGAAACCAGTATGGATGAATATTTGTCTTCACTCAGAATGTAATGCTTTCTTTTTAGCCTGCTTGAATATGACATGGTAACAAAAGAAGTCAAAGTCTTAATGGTGGGGCTGAGGTTTCCCAATGGTGTCCAACTTTCTCCTGCAGAAGACTTTGTCCTGGTGCAGGAGACAACGATGGCTAGAATCAGGAGGTGGGTATGACTTTGTTGAAGTTATTACTGTTCTCTGTTTAGAGATTATTTGAATAAATGAGTTGAAGAAACCCTACACTCTATTCATACTTAGTTAGCAATGGCAAAGAAGGTGGCCTTCCTCAATACTTAATTGTTTCTTTCACTGTAAACATCTGGACTGCATAATCTTTCCATCATGGGCTCCTTGAACATAATGGAGTAAGCTGACTTTTTCTGGGGAGAGGAATGTGGCTGGTCTGTATTTCCATGTACCAAAATAAGGAAAAAGAAAAATGCTTTTATTTTTTTAAGTTAATTCCTTTTGTGACTTTTTATTTACTACTTAGACTGTTTGAGTTAAGATGTCCTAATCCTACTGTCTATAACTTTCAGGTATTATGTGTCTGGGCTGATGAAAGGTGGAGCAGATATGTTTGTCGAGAATATGCCTGGTCTTCCAGATAATATCAGGTTAAGCAGCTCAGGTGGATATTGGGTAGCTATGTCAGCTGTCCGGCCCAATCCTGGATTTTCTTTGTTGGATTTCTTGTCTGAAAAACCATGGATTAAAAGGATGATATTTAAGGTAAAAAACAAATATTACTTCTTTTTTTTTTTAATCACCTTTAGCGTAGGAATGGAAGTGATACAAAATTTGTTTGTTCTGTTCCTTCCTCTTCACAGCAAGATTTAAAAAATTTTTTTAGTGCTATGATTAAAACTGTTGTGGTTGTCCCCAGGTAGAACAGTCCTGATATATTCATAGGTAGTAAAACTAACGTTTGCATCTGTGAGTATCAGGTACAAATCTTTTAGGTTGCCTTCCATCTTGATCTCAGGAAAGAAAAAGAGACTATCTCTGCTCTAGCCATGCAGCAACACAGGATCAACATTTAGATATGTGAAGACTTCACCTTTGTAACCAAAGTGCCTAAACTACTTATTGCCAGGTGTTCAGGGAGCATCTGGGAAGTCTGACAGTTCTAATAACTACACTAGGCATCATGGGAGACAATGTGTCTGTTATGTATGCTGCCAGGTGACACTTTGTTCTGATTCAGTATGTCTGTTGTTACATCACAACTCCCTTGAGGATGAGACTGAACAAGAATAATGTATTTTGTAAAGGATGATAAATAGCATGGTGCTTTTTAAACAATAAACAAGACTTGAAAATACTTCCATTCCCCCCCAAAAAAATCAACAAGCAGTGTTTCAGCTGGAAGTGCCATTTCAGCTAAACTCTGTGCTGTTGTTGTAAAACATGTTGTGTCTCCTGGTGCAGTGCAGGAGCCTTAAAAAGCTGATGCTATGGGGAGCAGAGCATGAGGTCTGCTGCTTGGGCCCAGCTGCACCAGAACAATCTGATGTCTCCTGTGTGGGCATCCTTTCAGCCTAGTCTTGGAGCTGCTGGTGTCTTTTTTGTTTTAAAAAAAAAAAAAAAGTTGTCTTTTCAGATGTTAATGTATTAAGCCTGTGTAATGGTATTTACTCAAAATGTGTGCTTATGTTCTTAGCTGCTCTTTCCAAGGAGTGTGGAATGATCTTTTGACTCTTAAGTGTCTCAGATCTAATTGTGGAGAACAAAATCTTTTGTTGTTAATTTTCTGGTTTTTTCTTTTCTTTTTCTTTTAGTTGCTGAGTCAGGAAACCGTGATGAAGTTTGTGCCCAAATACAGCCTTGTTGTTGAGCTTAGTGAGACAGGATCCTACAGAAGAAGCTTTCATGATCCCAATGGAGTGATAGTAGCTTATGTTAGTGAGGCACATGAGCACAATGGATATCTTTACCTGGGCTCCTTCCAGTCTCCATTTATTTGCAGACTTAATCTTCAGCATGTTTAACTGTCCATCAATGATAAAGTGCCACTGTCCTGTAATACTCCAGAGGTATGAAGGAAGCATGTGCTTGAGGCAGTGTGTGACCAAGGACAAAAAATGAAAGCCATTCTGTTATCGTGCCGTAGCACTGTTCTTTCACCATAAGAAAATGTACAACTTGCTGTACCTGTTGTTTTCCTTGGTTTGACTGCTCTTGCTTTGGAGTTGGCTTGCATAATTATTAATACCTGAGGAGTATGGTGGGGCATCTTCATACAGTTATGTACTCCTTAAAGAAAATCCATTGCTTTTCCACACCAAGTCATGTTTGGAGTTGTCTTAAACAGACATCATCTGTCACCTTTAATGCAACTGTACGTTTTCTTACACTGGAATGATTTGTGATGTATGGAATTTAATTGTGTATGATTTGGGTTGAAGAGGATGTCTTGCATGAGTTTATTTCTGTTTTAGAACCTCCTGTTTAGGAGTGATTACAGTGCATGTTCTAATGTCATACCATGGTGCTGTGGTAGAGGCAGCAACATCCAGAACATGCTTAGAAATCTAGTTATACCATTTGAGTTTCTTCAATTCCAGCCTGTGTACTCAACATCAGACACTACAATTAACTGTTAATCAACATCCAGAATCAAATTTGATCGTTATCTGTTGACTCCTGTGTTTCTTTATAGCATTGTAGTCAGATGTTGAATAAAAGTTACATTTTCTGTTATTGAAGACTAGTTCCAGTAGGTTTAAAAAGGGTCACTCCTAATATGTCCTCTGTGGGGACGAATTCCCATGCAGGCCACCAGAGACAAGACAACAATCAATATGATTGGAAGTCAAGCTCAAGTTTTATTAGCAAGCAAGCCCTTATATACTCTTGTGCATTCTAAAAATAGCAGCAAGCCCTTATATACTTGTTGCTATCTTGCGTTACTCTTGCACAGGGAATCATTAATGGGGAGGGCCTTCCTGACTGTAAAGTACCCATATCCTACACGGCATCATTAATGTGTCGGAGATCCTGGAAAAGTCACCATTTATACCTTTTCTTTAAAATAACAAACACCAGGGAGTTCTAAGGACTTGGTGGTAGGTACAATATGTCCTGCACTTAATTGTTCCTGAATTAAATCATTAAGGTGGCACAACAACATTGGCAAGGGCCACTGATCCACTCACACAGGTGATTCTGTTTTCCAGGTTAGTGTCAGGGTGGGTTTCAGGGTGGGTTGTGCTGCAGTGGTGATTAAGACAAATTCAATCCAATTTGAGTTCCCCAGTGAGCCATACAGTTACGACCCCATAATGTAATAGGGGTTTCTAATATAAATAAATGAATATTTGCTACCCAGTTTTCTGGGCCCCTTAGATAAATTAGACATTTACTTTGAAACGTTACAGCATGACCACTAACCCCCGAAAAGCACTTGAGTTACCCGAGCTAATGGCCAGTCTGCTCACAGATATTACGGTCACATCTGCACCAGTATCTAAAATGCCTGTCAGTTCAACAGATTCTTTTGCTTTAGTGAGGGTACATTTTACCAGAAGTTGACCTTGTGTCACTGTCTGAACCCAAAATATTTAAGGCGTACCTGTTGATCCAAATCCTGAGTCACTGTGGCTTCTCTGCATACTATTAGGGAGAGCCGCAGTAAAAATAAGCAAGCTGAGCAATTTTTGACCCTTTTGATACTGAACAGAGGGTACAGGGGTCCAGGCCATAATTCTGATTTCCCCGTCATAATCAGCATCTATGACCCCCCTGTAAGGTTGTAGATGATCTTCTGACAATATCCCCCTCAGGCAGATGGTGCAAAGGTGCACTCTCCCCACAGAGTACGCACCTAAATTCAAGACAACAACCAACACAGAATTACTGCCTCCTGCTAGAGGAATTATTTCACTTGTGACGCTTAGAACACTGAGCGAACAAACAGCAGCACCGATGACTCAGCAGGAGGGCACTGGGGCTCAGCACTAAGGAATGTTCACTCGTCCTGCACTCCCCCCACACTGGTAAGAGTCTGCTCTGCGCCCCGTTCCTCTCCGGCTGCTTCCCAGGCGAGATAATGGACCCGTGGGTCAGAGAACTCCGCACTGCGCAGCTGCAGCTGGGCTGCGCCTCACACACCCGCGAAACAATCACACAACCACACAGAGGCCCCTCGCGCTCATTACTCACACAACGCAAAATGACAAAGGCTACAAATATTAAATCACCGTTAAGAATATATAAAGCCCTTGCTTGTTGTTTATGTGGTGTTGACAGACAAGGGACGCTGCATCACAGAGTCAGCACCTTCTGTAAAAGAACTGCTGCTTGGGGGGGCGGGGGGGAGGGTGGCAGGCACGGGCCGAGAGCGCGGTGCCGGGCTCGGCCGCAGACAGTCACTCCGTGGCGGGGGGGAGCTCGGGGAGGCCCCAGGCTGCTGCCGCCAACTCTGTGCCTGCAGGTGTGGGGGCACAAATGTTGACTGCAGAGATCCACACACTCGGTTTTCCAGATAGAATACTGTGCCGGCATTCATACCGTCTTTAAAAGTGCCAGCCAATCCCATGGGACCAATTGATATCCATGAGCGATTGCCTCCGGCGTACCTGTTGTAAATGAGTTTTGAAGCCCGTCCTCATTAACACTTTTCTGTAGTTCTTTAATAACAGAAAAATGCAGTCTTTCTCAACGTGGCTGATGTCCTAGCTCATAGATTACAGGAGCAACAATTTTTCTCGCCATGTCCATTTCCAAATTTACTTAAATAATTATCTGCCTCTTTTGGAGTCATCTCTCCATCTTCTAATAATCACATTACCCATGCTCTAGCTTTCCTGTCTTTGTCTCTTAACATTTCCGCAGTAATCTGAGTGTTTTGTGGGGAGCTTTCAGAATTACTTTGCCCACAAGCCACACCTTCAGCCCCTGGTCCACAGACACTCTCTTCAACTGCTTTCAAACCATCTCTCACAGCCTGAGAAGTCTTTTTATATGCCTCACAAACCTCTTGCTTTGACGACCCATGATCTAATCTTTGCATTTCTTTTAGAAGAGTAGACATTGCTTTTCCTTGCTCTCTTAGTAAATCAGCAAGATGTTCAGACTGAAGATTAGGGTAAATAGCCTGAGGTGGTACATCATCCACATCCGGATCTACAGGATTTGGCAGGGTGTCAGGGGGAGATGGACCAGACAAAGGTGGAGCAGAAGGCGTTATTAATGGTACCCGTGGTTCAATTTCAATTGACGGACCTCCCCAAAACACTTTTTCTGACACAGGGCACACAAGCTTAGGAGTTGCAGACTCATCAGTCAATGAAAACTCCCTCTCCCCTTTTTCCGTTATATCCTCCTTATCTCCCTTCTTGTCATCGACAGTGCTGATAGCTCTCGAAGCAGCAGCAGCAACACAAGCCTGCCCCCTCATTGTCTCTAACATTAAATGAACAGTTCAGTAAATTGGTGCCAACTTCTGTGATCCTTTGTCACCTGTTTGAAATGATTTCTACAGATCAGTCCCAATAGATTTCCAGACATTCTCATCATATAACTGATCGGTATTAATAATCAGTGTTCTTTTTCTGCACCAGAGAAGAAGCGCAGTTAAATCCCCTTCCTTGAGATTCACCTCTGTTTTCTCTGCGAGCTGCATTAAACTTAGAACCGCAGCCTTTTCTACCGTTGATGCAGCGATCCCCATACTGTCAGTGTCTAAGCTCCTCCTTTCCT
>NW_020799097.1:113563524-113566182 GCF_003259725.1 Athene cunicularia
TCTTTCTTGCCATGTCCATCTCCCCTTGCGCCAAGGCTTCTTGCCTCACTTTTACCCACGGATCATCCCCAACTAAGGGAAGACATGGGCCAGATTCTCTTTTAGGATTTACAGTGTCAGAGTCTAAAAGACTATCACAGTCAAAAGACCCAGTATATAAATCTTGCTCCCAGGGTTCAAAATATGCATCCTCACCCTCTGTATTCTCATTCTCTGTGTTAACAGCCTGGCCGTGTTCATTATTTTGTCTTTTTATTATCTCAAAAATAATTTTCCATGCCAGTAAGAATTCTGCTGCAACCTGATCCCCTTGCGTTGCACAGGCCCATAATCTTACTCCTGCTTTATCCCGTATCAGAACTATGAATATAGTAACCAAGGCTGTGACCCACTTTAAAATTCCCTTCAAGGCATGCAAGTTAATATGGACCTTATATTTAGCTAACAGTCTTTCCATCAGTGCAAGCACTGGCTTTTCTTCCAAGGCTATTGCCCTACCCATTGCTTCCCCACAGCATAGCTTGCTCACCTCAAAGAGTCCCAAAGTCCTAGGTCAAACACATTTTGTGGTCTGAAAAAAAGTCCTTTCATTTGTCCCCATCTTAATATGTCCCCATCTGGGCAATGCTTCTGGGTTTATAGATACACCCTGCTGGTCTGCTAATCTCATTAAAAACCCATGGACCAACTATTCCACGGATACCGCAATTCCCATGGCTGCTCACCTTGTGCACACTGTTGTATCTTTTTCTTTATTTCTTCACCCTGCATCCGTTCCTTCCTTGCCTTGTGATATCCTTCTTTAAGAAGGGCATTGTCCCCACCGTTGACTGAGGCACTGTTATCACGTTGATCACGCCAATCACGGTGATAGCAGATCATGTCGGGGTCACCAGTTGTGGGGACGAATTCCCGTGCAGACCACCAGAGACAAGACAACAATCAATATGACTGGAAGTCAAGCTCAAGCTTTATTAGCAAGCAAGCCCTTATATACTCGTGTGCATTCTGAAAATAGCAGCAAGCCCTTATATACTTGATGCTATCTTGCGTTACTCTTGCACATGCTTATTTCAAAAAATAGCTCTCCTTGGTACTTTCCACAAACATTGCTACCCACACACAGCCAGTAGATAAGTTCTTGCTTTTGCAGTTCCAAAGAGTCCCTTCTTTATCAGTTTCTTCCTTAACAAGCACATTCTTTTCTTCTGGCCTTCTTGCTTTTAGACGTTGTTAAATCTTCTGACTCGAGTGCTGGGTGTACTTTTCCATTGTCAATGTGTGTGGAAAGTTCAGCAACCCTGCATACGCACCCACAGTCTTCCATGTTTACCCAGTCCTGTAATTTTCCTGTATGTTATGTAGGTGTCCGTTCCTGAGAGACATGGGAGGGAAGAGGGCCAGCTGCAGGAATCATTTTCAGTATGCTTTTTATGGAGAATTAGTAAGGATTTTGGGGAAGGTTGGTGTCTGAAGATGGATGTGGACTTAAAGGGCCCCTATAAAATCAAGTAGTAGTGGATGAGGAAGGCTTTGGCAGAAAATCTTGGAATGTGGTAGTAGTTCATGAATGCTTTCTGGCATCTCTAGAGAAAATGGTTTATTTACTCTACTAACAGATACTCTGCTCAATAAATCCAGAGAATGCGTTTGTCAACTACTACAAAGGAAAGGCTGTGTTGTTACCTTTTAAATAAAATGTTTTGCATCTTGCTGAAGCAACCCCTTCAGTTCTTCAGCTGTGTGATTTAGAGGATTGATTTATGCTTTGGGATTGAAGACTCTGCCGTTCCCTCTTTTTCTGCCACTGGGTTATGCAGATGGATTCAATCCCACTGTAGCTCAATGGCATCAGGGTGCACTGTGCGCCAGTGTCCACCAAAGCCTTATACTCTTGTGGGTCTGACGTGCCAGGCCATTGGATCCACACTGTCCAGTAAATCCGATTGTCCCTTTCCTCCACCTGGCTGGAGTCAGGGCCCCTCTAATCCTGCTCATCATCACTCACTTCTTGTAAGAATGATTTACTGGTCCCCTCAAGGGGGTCAGACATAACTTTGGCCATTCTATTCTGTCTGGGGGATTTCTGACTGGACACTGGAGCTGCGCTCTTCTTGGAGGACTCCCCTTTCGTGGTGGTCTTCCCTTTCAGCTGCTCTACTCGTGCAGCTAGGGCGGCAGTGGGCTGTCCATCCCACCTCCTCATGTTCTCTCCATGGTTGTGGAGGAAAAACCACAGGGTGCCTCGTGGTGTGTGTCTTCTGCTGCCTTTCTCTTGGGTGGGAAAACGTTTACTTCTAATGGCTGAGACATCAGCCCGTGCAGGTGGAATGTAGGACATGTCCTCTTCCATTTTCTGGACCCCTGAGACAGTTCCTCCACAGCTGAGACCCAGGAAAGTTGAGATGAGGGGAGATTTCCCTCATATTGCCGGAGCTTGCCAACCACTCCACCCACTGTCAGAGTGTGGGTGTCTGTCCACCAGGACACTATTGCCAATGCTTTCGAGTGTGCTTCTGGTGCACTCTTCAGGAACTTTCACCACATCAGGTGTGTGCAAGGGGCCTGATCTGGGTCCATGGGTGACTGCTCATCATTCAGATCACCATAGATCATCTCAAACACAGCCAGTTCCCTGAGGTTCTGGATGCCTTTCTC
>NW_020799097.1:113566232-113576701 GCF_003259725.1 Athene cunicularia
GCAGCATAAGCATTCAATAGCCCGTATAACAAAACAATCCCCTTTATACATTTTCCACTGATAACAAACACCACTGGGATTATACACTGGATATAAGGGTTAATCCAGCCCCCCCCCACAAGCAAATGGGCCAGCATTGCAAACATTTTCTTATCAAACAAACACAAATACAAACAGAAAGATTACACCCAACAGATTGCTCTACCACACTCTGGTCAGCGTCTGCCCCACGTTGGTGCGCCAATTTTTAATGTGCAAGGTTTAATTCTTGCCGGAATGAGAGAGCACGTGGCCGTTGCCCCTCCCATACCCGCGCCGGTCGGGCTGGAAATTAGACACAGACCCTGGCTAAAATAACAAGAAATTTAATACAACAGAGCGATAGAACAATCTGAATAACAACAGTATCAATGGTAACAACAATAAACAGCAATAACAGTGAACAAGACAAACGATATACAGAGAAATACCGCTCAATGATCAAGGAGCAAACCCGCAGCGTGTATGGCAAAAACCAACACCAGAAGCGAAAGGTAAAAAGGCTCTGCCCCCGGACCTGACGTCAGCATGGTATGAATAACCCAGCTGGAGATCCCTTCCCCCTCTCTCTCTGGTGGGGAAAACTTTATCCTGGCTGAACCAGGACATTATCACACTGTTGTATTAAATTTCTTCTTATTTTAACCCGGGGTTTGTGCCTCACTTCCAGCCTGACCAGCTGAGGGTCCTTTTCCACCCCCCCTTTATCCTAAAGCACATCCGTCATTTGGGTCTAGAAACTTCTATCCCAGATTTATACAAAAATAAACAAACAATACCACTATTTGTAACAATGTTAACAACATTCTAAACAAACATATAACAAGGTAACAGCAACACTACCAACCAACAGGTTTTTAACCAACCAAACAAGATGTGTCCAAGGCTGGGCAGAGGGATGTGCTCCCGGTCTTTGGGGACAGGGAGAGGAAAAAGGTGGATGTTATGTGTGGTTTAGGCATAAAAGTGTCTATTCTAAATTTAGACAAAGGCAAATAAAAACAATTAAAAGATACCTGCAGGCTTTGATTGGCGAACAACATGAAGCTGCTTCACACCATCCGGTGAGGCGGCAGAGATGAATTGCGTGTTAGATACAACATGTTGGATTAATTGAACAAAGCAAGGAATAACACAGGGTAAAAACATCAAGGTGGCAAATGCACATAACAGATAAAATAAAAGCTGCTTTACCCACGATGCTCCGGGTAAGCAAGACCATGATTCCCCATTCCATGTTTGAACAGGGACATGGGCTCATTTCCTAATGTCTGTAGTCAGTTGAAGGACTGGTTCACCTACATCCTCTATTTCCAAACAACAGTTAGAGACATTTAGTTTTCCACATACTCCTCCACCTCCAGGTAGTAAATAATCCAAAACCAGGCGATGTTGAAGGATTGCAGTGCGCATCTGTTGAGATTGTTGAGTCCAAAGGTCCATAGCATTTGCAGTTTTACTGGTAATCATTTCTAAGACTGCTTGTGGTCAAATTATACGGTTCAAACTATAAATGGGTTCTCTTGCCCCCAATACTGGTTCACTTGGATTCCAAGTGGCAGGTCCATAATGCTCAATTATTCTTTCAGGAGGCCGCTCATTTTCCCCCCACTTTTGTGTTCCACCTATTTCAAACTCAGCAGATCACTTGCTGCGGGCAATCCTTTTGTCCCCTAACTTATCATATAGTCTTATTCCCAACTGAGGACCACCCACCTCTGGGAGAAGGAAAAACAGGGGCCGGATAATCCCTATATAACAAATCCCTGACCAGTCTGCTGGTGGTTGTTTGTAGGCAGTATGTCCACAAATCCAATAATGGCCTTTTCTGGCTTTGACACCTTTAGCACATGGTCCAGCTGCATCCTTTGGGAATTGGAAACAGTTGTGTTTTCATTTCCCAAAGGGCTCAAAAAGCTGTATGGGCTGTTGTTTGTCCAGCCGGTACAATACCAGGCACCAGTGTGGTTCTTCCTCTTACAAATTTGGTGGTAAATGTGGTTTCCAGGCCATCGGAAAATTAAGGTTTCATTTTTGTTTGAGCAAAATCCTTTAAACCCTTTGTTGCGCCCGGTTTCATCAAGCCACATCCTCTGCCTTTGTTAACCAATTTATGTGTGAGTGTCCACTGACACTGGCTTTCTCCCACACTGACCACTCCCTTCTGGGTGCTATTTAAGCAATATTGACCCATAGTAGGAAACTGAATGGGCCATGTTCCACTATCATCCCAGGTGGTGGTATCAGTTTCGCTATAATTACAATTTGTGCTGGAGTGAGAGGTGTAGAGACCCACAGCCAGCTTGACAATCCCAGAGGTCCTCCACAAACCCAACAGTGACTTAGATTGAAGGCTTGGCTTAAGGTTTTTGCTAACAACACAAATTCATTATCCACAAAGGGGTCATATGGGTTGGGGGGAACTGGCTTCCCTTCACTCTTATAGGTAAATCCCCAAAATAATATAGCAAAAATTAACACACACATCCTAACCAAATTACACTAAAATCCGAGTCTACTTCACTTCTTCTGTTGGTGTGTCCGTGTCACCCGCTTCTTCCTGGAAGCAAAACAAAAAACAAATTGACTTCTCGGGTTAGAAAGAGGGAATAATCCATCTAATGTTAATCTTAGGAGTTTTTCCACAGGCATCTTTTGCCTTCCAGGTGTATTTATTAAGGGGTGTCCTTATTAAGGGTCCAACACCAGTGGCACTTTGCCCACTGTGGAAAATTCAGCCAAGACGGGTTGTCCTGGAAAATGAGACAGACTGCTGGGGGAGGAGGGGTGCCACCTGCAAGCTGTCCTCCCGGCCAGGCAGGAGGGGACCCACCTCACCATCCTCCTCAAGGACCCAGATACCTTGTGCAGCGACAGCCACCAGTTCTGCACAAGTCATTCTAATTTTGGGGTCAGGAGTCCGTCCATCAAGCCCCAGGGAATGCCTTTCTGAAGCCCTAGTTGCCACAGTCCTTGTCAAGTTTAGGGGCCTCTCTCCCGGAATAGTGACCTCGGGATGATCCCAAGCCTTGGCCCTTCCTCATGGATGAGTGTCGCCCACTAACTCCCTGTACAACCCTGGTTTTGGTTCTTTGGGATGACCCACCAACGGGGCCAAATTTTCTCCCCAAATTAATTCCTGGGCTACCTCTTCCCATGTCTATACTTTTCTCCCCTGACGGTCAGGGGTCACTATCCCCTCCAGAGCAGCCGGCATTCTTTCCCCATTGGGGGTGTTTTAAATCTTCCCTTGCAATGGAATGTCGATGGGTTTCAGGGGGTCAGGGAGTGCTCATATCAGGGGAGTCATCCTCCCTGGGTCCCCAGGCATCATCATCGGGGAGCCCTGGTTGGGCTGCAGCTCCCCATCATACATCATGTGCAGACAGGCTGCCTTCAGCACACTTTCCACTAACTGATCCACCGTAGCCATTATGGCAAGGGGACCTCCCCTCTCTCAGGGGTTCAGCCCTCAGGCCCAGGGCGCAGCTCTCGGAGTCAGTGACCATGGGGCTCGGTGGTGGCCAGTGGTTGCAAACACACCCGGGCGCCAATATCCTTCTGCCTCTTTCTCTGACAAAAAAATTCCATCCTCTCCTGACAAAGACACTCTCCACACATACTCTGTCTCTGATTCTTTGGCAGTCCTTGCAAAATTTTTTCTTCTCTTGCTCTCCATTTTAGGGTCCAAGCACCCATTTTACGTCTCCAAGATTAATTTTTAGCATCCAAAATTTTGATTCTACGGGTAGCAGCCTCCCTATTATGCACCACTCCCTTGTTTCTAGGGCCCTAACTCTCCATTTTTACAGTAGAAACCCTATCTTGGGGGACAAACCCACCTTTTTCAGGTGAAAAGCCTAATTTTTCTATGCCAATCCCTATAGCTTCAGGTGCAAACCCTCATGTTTTTATTTATGGCTTCCTTTTTAATGTACAAACTCTCACTTCTAGGCTACAAACCCCCATTTTAACTCTCAAAGATTAATTTTTGGCATCCAGCGTTTTGATTCTATGGGTAGCAGCCTCCATATGATGCACTCTCATATATGATTAACTCTCATTTTTTACTCTACAAACCCTATTTTGGGGTACAAACCCACCTTTTTCCCATGAGAAGCCTCATTTTTCCGCTCCAGCCTCTCAATTTTAGGGTCTATACCTCCATTTTACGTCTTAAAAATTAATTTTTAGCATTGCAAGTTTTGATTCTACGGGTAACAGCCTCCCTATTATGCACCACTCCCTCATTTCTAGGGCCCTAACTCTCCTTTCTTACAGTACAAACCCCATTTTGGGGTCCACAGACACCTTTTTCAGGTGAAAGGCCTCATTTTACTACTGCAAACCCTCTACTTTAGAGGGCAAACGCTCATTTTTAGCATATAAACCCCCCCTTTAAGCTCCAAGCCCTGATTTTATTGTCCAAAACCTAATTTTTCACCCTCCAAGCATTCATTTTTGATGTACAAACCCTTACTTCTGGGGCACAGACCGTCTTTTTATGACTCAAAGGTAAATTTTTCACGTGTTAACTTCAGATTTTACAGCCAAACCTCTTTTTTATGCTCAAAGCCTTTGTTATTAGGGCCCTAATTCTCTTTTTTACATTACAAACCTGCCTTTTTTTGGTTGCAAAGACTCAATTTTCTATTTGAAGCCCTCAATTTAAGTATACAAACCCCTCATTTTAAGGATACAATCCCACAACTTAAAGCTCCAAGCCCTCATTTTTAGCATCCAAACCTAATTTTTGTCCTCCAAGCATTCATTTTTAATGTATGAAACCTCACTTTTAGAGCACAAACCTCTATTTTATGTTCCAAACTTAAATTTTAGTCTCTAAAGGTTTGATTCCAGTTAACAGCCTCCTTTTCATCCTCCAACCCCTCATTTCTAGAGAGCAAACCCTCCTTTTTACTTTAAATTCACATTTTTGTGATTAAACCCAGTTTTTAGGGTGCAGTGCCTCATTTCTCAGCTGCAAGCCCTCTAATTTTAGTACACAAACCCTTGTTTACGGTCCAAGCATTCATTTTTAATGTACAAACCCTCACCTGTAGGGCACAACCCCCCATTTTAGGTCTTGCTGCTTTACTTAAGTGTCCAAAGTTTGATTGTACAGTTAAACCCTCCTTCTCATGCCCCAAGACCTCATTTTTGGAGCCCTAATTTTACTTTTTACAGTACAAAACATGTTTTAGGGTACAACACCCCATTTCTAGGGTATAAATCCTCTTTGTTGTTGTTCCAAGCCCTCAATTTTAGGGGACAAAACCTCATTTTTATCCTCCCATACTTCAATTTTAGAGCCCAGAGTTTGATGCTAGGGTTTAAAGTCTTCTCTTCATGCTCCAACCCAATGTTTTTAGGGCCGTAATACTCATTTTTACAGTATAAACCCTATTTTGGGGTCTGAACGCAACTTTTTAGTGTGCAAATCCTCATTTTTCTCCTCAAAACCTTCTATTTTGTTGGATAAAACCTAATTTTTAAGCTCAAAGCCTTCATTTTTTTTAGTCCAAAGGTTCAATTCTAGGATTCAGAGGATCCTTTTAATACTCCAAGCCTTCATTTTTAGGGATCAAATCATCTTTTTTCCTATAAATGATGTCGGTTCTCTGACAACCTGTGATCAACAGATCACTCATGGTTGACTTAGTGCATATCAGAGGCAGGAGTCCGCGTGGGTCCTTCCACCCAGCACCAGCATTTGCTGGAGGAAGTCCAGAAATAACAAGGGTGCAAGGAATGGGCAGAGGCTGGGGCAGCAGTTGGGGCTGTAGCTGCAGTGAACGTTCTGTGGGCTGATCACACATGTCAGCCCAGCCCATTTCCTCTTTCCTAAGCTGTTGTGCGAGTCACAGGAGTTTTGTAACTGGTGTCAGGCGGAAATCCACCGACCGTTTGGCATATGAGTAGTTGAATGCTACCCATGATCCCAAGTTCAGCTGGCAGGCTGCTGCAATAGAACCCATTTTTTTGTCTTACAGTAGAAAACCAAAACAGCAGCAGCACGATGATACAGCACTTGAATTCAAAGAAATTATTCCAGGTCATATCCTTATTTCTTATGGCTGCTATAGCAATGGGATAGAGAAAACTCAGAAAAGTGGAAGTATCTTCTACCCAGACTTTTTTCCCCTGGAAGAGTCTTCTAGCCACATTGCCCCCCCCCCTAATCTTCTGAAGCATTAGATAAATAAGCAAAAACTTACTTAATTTGTAAACCTGTATTGAGCTGGTGGCTTTAGAAAAGAGGAGACATTAAAAGGGTTGTTCTCCTGACTTCAGATCTTTAACTTTGTTTCCCTACAACTCCTTTACTTGCCTGAACCATCAACTTTGATCAATCTTCTAATTAATCAGCTAGCAATGGATGGAATGGATCTGGGCCCCAATAGCGACCAAAGGGGGGCTTTAGCCACACGGAAAAAAAATTTGTTGCACAGCCTCAAAGCTTTAGGAAGGGCTCTCTACTGACCCAGCTTCGGATGAGCTTTTCAGCAGCAGTTACCCCTTAACTGTCCTGATCCCAGTTCCGGACTGGCAGAGGTGGCACTTGCCCAGGGCCACAGTAGGGAAGATGCATTCAAGTCAACACAGAATGAGAAAAATTAAAACCCACATTTAGCCTTAGCTAAGCTAAGCTGTCTTTTCAGTGTGCTGGCTGAACCCTCATGTTAAGGCTCTGGCAGTAAGCGGAAGAATTAGATTTGTGCAATCCCTTGCCATAGTTTTATTTTGCAATCCAGGCTGCCCTGTCTCTCCTCGGCTGCTCTTGGGGAAGGCAGCGTGAGACAGGGTCTTGGTGCTGCTCCAAGCTCAAGCTCCGGCCCCGAGGTGTGGTGTGGACATATGTGCCACAGTGCCGCACTGCAGGACACCAACAGGCAGTATGGGTTGGGATGGTGTCAGCCTTCCTCAGCAGAGAATCACAGAATCATTGAGGTTGGAAAAGACCTTTCAGATTAGTCAGTCCAACCGTTAACCCAACACGTCCAAGTCTGCCACTAAATCTTGTCCCTAAGCCCCACATGAACACATCTTTTAAACACCTCCAGGGATGGTGACTCTACCACTTCCCTGGGCAGCCTTGTTCCAGTGCTTGACAACTTGTGTGGCGATGAAATTTTTCCCAATATCCAGTCTAAGCCTCCTATGGCACAAATTGAGGCCCTTTCCTTTTGTCCTATCACTTGTTACTTGAGAAGAGGCCGACAGCTGCCTCACTACAACCTCCCATCGGGCTAGATGCTGCTAGTGAAAAGGAGGAAGGTTTCTCTTAAAAGGAAGAGAAGCCGCAACGTGGTAAGCCTTCCTGCACACCTCTCACTTGTGGTAATTGCATCAGAGGAAAACATCAGAAGAGTTATTTTGCAGAAGGTAAATAATTTTACTTCCCTGCACAGGAGGAAAGTCCCCAGGGTGACAGGGAAGCACGATCTCTTTGACTAAGCAGTCACAGTACCTCCGTGCGCCGCTAATTCCAACTTCTGCCATTTTAGGACAAACCACACTGTTGCCAAACCCATGAAATCTGTACCCGGTTCGTCATATTCCTAAGCCTCTACTTCCCCTTGCACAGGAAGCAACATGATCACAGATGTTCCTACCCTGCATCCAAACTACCCACAAGCATACAAATCCTCAAAAATAAAGATGCTTTTCTCTTCTGCCCTCTCCCATCTCTTCCCAACCAACAGCTGATTCGGGAGAGAAGCACAGAGGCAGAGGTGGAAGAGTCAGGGAGGCATGATAGACCAGGAGTTAATACTGCTAGAAAGGATTAATTGCAACATAATTTTACGTTCTAACACATATGAATCTAAAAGAAATGTGTAACTTTCTATTTGAACCTTCTCCCAGAGAAGCCCTGGGGTGCAGGAAACTGTTTACCAAACCCAGGGAAAAACAGGTTTCTTCTGGTATGCGGAAAGCAGAACTGGAGGGCTGCGGGTTTCTGTGCTGATCTGCACAGATTTATGCTTGAGATATTACACAGGTTTGCTCCTCAGAGTGAGAGGTGTAGTTGTGTGCATGCTCACTGAAGGATCAGCAGCGTGGAAAATAATGTGAATGGCAGACAGCAAATTTGCAGCAATTAGACCGATAACATCTGCAATTAGTCAAAGGGGATCACACCAAGGGAAAGTAGATTCAGAGAAGTGGAACATGGCACTTATCTGAGATATTTACTTCTGGGAGAAGAGTTCAAAGAATGAGCCAGTTTAGGTCCCAAAGCACAGAATTTGTCCACACAGAAAGAACCAACATCAGTAACAAGCCCTGAACATCCCCCAGGTTACCTGCCCAGGAGTGCTTGGAACTCACCCGCAGGCTCCTCCTACACAGCCCAGACCAGCCTCAGGACGGCAGCGCTCGCTTCTGGCCCAGACCTGCTGACCGAATATCAGAAAATAAAATCAGAATTTTCTATAGAAGCCACATCATTATTGCTAGATCTTTATTTGCATTTCCCCCTCAAAGACACTGTTCAGTTATAGCAGCCCTGAGACTTCAGACAATCGGGATTCATTTTAGAGATCATTGTTATTTGTCACTTAAGGTCACAAATTATGAATTAACTGCAAGACTGGATCAAAAAGCAGAGAAAATGTTTATGTAAGACGTCTGCAAAGCTGACAGACACGGCTGAGAAGAGTCAGTGGCTCAACATGCAAGGCGAGACAGTCCCTGGGAAGCTTCACTTAGCTGTGAAGGGGTGAAATAATCAGTCTTGGCAATATTTTCTTAAATGTAAAAAAATGAGGGGTATTATTCGATCTGGAGGCAGAGGAGTGCGTTTCCTGGTCATAAATATAATTTTTTTGTATAGGTATACAGATATGAGTTACAGTTTTTACCCATCACCCAAATCTAAGGCTGCCTGAAGACGAGAAGCTCCTCTGAAGTCTGGTCTCCTGAAGGCTGGTGCTTACCTCTCCAGATTTGAGCAGGTCTTGCACAGGCTCAGGTCTCCTCCCTTAAATTACATTTCCAGCACAAAAAAATCTCCCCTGCAGAGAGACAGTGAACAAGCAGAAGACGACCTGTTTTAGGAATGAAATCTCTTTCCTGAGTCCTTGTTGGGAACCACAACCCTGCCTTGCTTCTGCTCTCAGGCACACTGTGCTTACTCTCCCTACTCACTCACCCAGACCTTTCTCATCTCCCTCTCCTCCTCCACAACCCCCAAAATAAGAGGTTGCCTTCAAAAATAATAATAATAAAAAAAAGGGGTGGTGGTGGAAATTAATACACAGCACATATGCTGAATGAAAACTAATGTTAGAATAATGCCAGCACAGCATGTTGGCAGAATAACCATTTTGGCACTGAAAAATATTCCTTTTCCCTTTGTTACTTCCAGGTGTGATCAGTCCAGCAGAAGAGCCGCAGCCTGATGGGCCCTCCCTGTGCTAGAACACCCCTGCTGCGTCTCCCCACAGAGGACACTGCAGACATCATTTGAAGAGCAGCACAGCTGTATTTAGATGGAAGAAGCAAGACTCATGGGGGAGAAAGGGCTGTCTACAGGGGGCCACCCCAAGTGGAAAGCAGGAACAAGAATCTTTCCTGACATGTCCAAAATGTTTTTAATTTCCTGTCTCGCAAGTCATGATCTGTCTGAAGAACAGATGGCTGCGGGGCAATTCCCAGAACCCGACAGGGAAGAAAAGTGCCCAGTCAGACTAGAAATGGAGCACAAACAACCTTGGGGTTTTCCAGCCCCTCCGGACTGGACAGGGGAGCCTCTGGGCTATTGCAAGAGTTTCCACTCAACGGCAGTTACAAGAGAGTGGGGAAAAAAAAATCAGTAGTGGAAAAAGCGGCGTAGACGACAGAGCTCGACACCTTGTGCAACCTGCTGAATGCCCTTCGGTTAGCATCCCCAACCCAACTACCTGTGATCAAAGGAGCATTTTTCTGACAGAATCTGTTATTTGTTTCCCCCCGCGTCAGAAGGCACACAAGGTGCGACGGCTCCGCTGCAGGAGCGCTCCTTGCCCACAGGCCCTCGGAGGCACACGTGAGAGCCCAACACAGAAACCTCCCCAGCGCAGGGAAACCCCCCCAGGACCCACGCGGCAGGGGCCAGCAGTCTGATAACCCCGTGGGCACATTGGTGCTCCCGGGCCCTCGCTGTGCTGCTCTCCGGTGGGAGCGAAGGCAGCAGATGCTTTGGGACAACCCCCCTCGCAGCCTCTGAGGCTTCGAACAAACAACTTCCACTTTTGATGTTGTCCTCAGCGAGAGGCTGAGCAGCTGCTGGCACCAGCGCGATGGGGAAATCCTTACAGATTGCGCTGGGCAGAAGCAGCTCCGGCGGCAGCGCCTCCGGCAGCTTGGCAGAAGGAAGCAGGGCTGCGAGGTGCCGGGGGATGGGCTGAGCCCGGGGGTGTCCTGCCCCCCACCACCCCCCCCCC
>NW_020799097.1:113576751-113662206 GCF_003259725.1 Athene cunicularia
CCCCCCCCCCCCCCGCTCCTCTCGCTGCAATAAAAGGCAGCGGGTGGCAGCGGCAGGTATCAGCGAGGGAGCGGCACCGAGGAGAGCAGGTAAACGGGGGGGCACCAGGGATGGGGAGGGGCAGTGCAAGTACGAGGGAGCTGTTAGCTGTCCTCCAGCCTTACATCTGCAATGCTTTTAATAGGGCAACAAAGCTGGTGCAGGGTCTGGAGCACAGGTCTGATGGGGAGCGGCTGAGGGAACTGGGGGGGTTTAGTCTGGGGGAGGCTGAGGGGAGACCTCATGGCCTTCTCCAACTCCCTGTAAGGAGGGTGTAGAGAGGGGGGGTGAGTCTCTTGAGCCAAAGAACCAGTGCCAGGACAAGAGGGAATGGCCTCAAGCTGCACCAGGGCAGGGTCAGACCGGCTCTTAGGAAGCATTTCTTTCCAGAAGGGGTCGTTGGGCGTTGGAATGGGCTGCCCAGGGCAGGAGGGGAGTCCCCATCCCTGGAGGGGTTGAAGGGTCGATTTGATCCAGCACTGAGGGATCTGGTAGAGTTGGGAACGGCCAGGGTGAGGTTCGTGGTTGGGCTGGCGGAGCTTCGTGGTCTTTTCTAACCTAGACAATTCTGTGATTCTGTAATGCCCAGAGGGGCTTGCTTACCCCTGGGGGGCTCCTGGCTGCAGAGTATTCCTGCTCGGGTTGAGGCATGAGGGCAGGTTGCAGGGTGGGCTGGTGGGTTCTGCTGGAGCACAGGGGCCAGGGCACGGAGCTGGGACGTCCTTGGGGTCCCTTCTCTGGCAGGCAGCACAGGGGACTCTGGTAACAGTAGTTGCACACCTGAAGGTAATAAAGATAAGACATGGGCCAGGGGTGTCAGCAAAGTAGTAACAGTGGTGGGGGCAGGAGAGGAAGCGGGCAGTGATGATAGCAGGCAAAGGGAAGCCTCCAAAGATGAATGATGCCCAGGCAGAGACCTCTCCTGGCACAGCCTGCCTTATACAAGCCCCTGATAGCTTACTCCAAAGCAAGCTTACTCTTCTCCTTGCTCCAATAGGTAAGGCTAAATAAACGGTCTCTGGTCAATTCTTAGCAGAGAGCAAAGCACCAAGGGGGTGGGATCACAGAAGATACATGGTCACAGAGTCACATGGAGCTGCCTGCCAAGTTACTCTCGAATACACTATTGCAGTGGCTGAACAGGTTTTGGATGGGCCAGACCTACCCGGTTGCTGTGACCCAGGATGAAAGATGTAAAATCTGAGTCCCAGACAGCAGCTGCGGGAGTGTGTTTCAGATTACGTAACGGAGAAATGCTATTGCGGAGGCTGCACTGGGAGGATGGAGGGAGGGGAGCAATTAAAAAAAACCCACAAAAAAACAAAACAAAAAACAACAAACCACAAAACAGGAGAAACATCATTCAGACTTTATCTACAAGGATCTGAAATGAATAACACTCTCCTTCCAATCATTATCCAACACCATCTTTTAGCATTGCGTTTTTGAAAATCATAATGAAAATGGGGTTATGTAGGTAAAAAGGGATTAATACATGCAAGTACAGAAATTGTTTCATTAGCTGTAAGTAAATCAGGATGGGAGCTTTTTAAGGGCATTCATTAAAATAGAGCCTATTATAATGATGGATTTCACATTTCTTTTCTCCAGGATGAGGATCCTTGTTGGAAGCTTTCATTTCTACCTCATTTCTTTCTTATTCAGCAGAGCAAACACATTCCTGACTCTGAGAAAAACCCCAGCCTATGTCATCCCATTTTATAACTGTTCCTATTTAAACCTCTCTTCTCTCTCAGAAGCACAAGCTCCTAAAACAGCAAGAGCTCTCAATTGCTCACATAACATAATTGAAAAAATAACCAAGAGAGATTTGGCAGGTTTTGATGTGCTGGAAGTTTTAGACCTTTCCTACAATCGGATTAAGGACATTGAACCTGGTGCGTTTGAGAGCCTGCTCAGCCTTATTTCTGTGAATTTATCCTTTAATGATAAGGAACTTGTTGTAGCGGGTCTTCCACCCCACTTGAAGCTCTTACCCACTAGTAAAGCCTCAGGGTCTTTGCAGCTTTATAAGTATCTTGAGAAATCCTCAGAGGCTGCTCTGGAGTCTTCTGCATCCACCAAGGAGCTGCCACACTCAGAAGGTCCATCTGTCCTGCAAAATGTTAATTCCAGGCTCAGACGAAGTACAGGGACTCTTCTTCCAAGAGCAGAGAAAAACGTAACTGTCTCTCCAACAGACACAATGGGGCCCGATTTCTGCACAGCACCGATAAATGGGACACTCAACCTGTCACACAGCAACCTCTCTGAGGAAGAGCTGACGTTAAAACTGGACCCAGATCTCTGCCAAGTTCAGCTGGACAGTACTTCGGAGATTGACATTAGTCACAGCGACCTGGAAATGGATCTTCTGTCGCTGTTCATCCTGTTTCTGCCAATGAAAAACGTGCAGTCCATCGATGCCAGTTACAACAAATTAACAATTAACATTCTAGATGTGGGGCCAATCTGTAAATTCCCATCCAGCAAGCTTTGGTTTTTAAACATCAGCAACAATCCCATAAACAGCTTGGACACGCTGTGTCTCCCTTCAACCATCAAAGTAATCGATTTGTCCTTCACCAATGTAAGTCAAATACCCCCTAATTTTGCTAAAAAAATGTTTAATTTAGAACACATGTATGTTCAGGGAAATCACTTCATCTACACCGTACGCCCTGACGCAGTCCCAACGGTTCCCCCTGGAACCGTACGTATCAATGCCATTTCCCTGGTGAGAAACCAGGCTGGGACACCCATCGAAAGCCTTCCCAAGAGAGTCAAATACCTGAAAATGTCCAACTGCTCTATTGTAGAACTGCCAGAGTGGTTTGTGGGCACAATGGAAGAACTAATATTTTTGGATCTCAGCAGCAACCGGATTTCTGTGCTTCCTGACTTACCCACCTCCCTGCAGCATCTTGACATCAGCAACAGTGACATTAAAATCATACCCCCTACCTTTAAATCTCTCTCCAACTTAACCGTATTTAATATTCAAAGTAATAAAATTGCGGCTGTGCACCCTGAGTATTTCCCATCGACTTTAATGAAATGTGATATTAGTAAAAATAAGCTGAGCACATTGTCATTAAGCGACACCCTGGAGAAACTCGAGTATCTTAATGTTTCGGGCAACCTAATCACCAGGCTGGAACCTGCCAGACACCTTTCTGCGCTCGCTAATCTGGACAGCAGTCACAACCTCATTTCAGAACTCCCTGACCACTTTGGGAAATCTCTTCCGATGCTGAAATATTTTAACCTGTCAGGGAATAAGATCTCCTTCCTCCAGCGTGGCTCTCTGCCAGCTTCTCTGGTTGAGTTAGACATCAGTGACAATGCCATTACGACCATAGTGGAGGACACTTTTGGCCAGTTGACGAGTTTGAGCGTTTTGAGCATTCAAGGCAAACATTTTTTTTGTAACTGTGACTTGTACTGGTTCACAAATGTCTATATCCATGACCCCCGTGTGCAGATAAACGGCAAAGAAAACCTCAGGTGCAGCTTCCCCCCATCCAGGAGGGGATTGCTGGTGGGGAGCAGCAACCTGACGCTGCTGCGCTGCTCCCTGGGCCTCCAGCTTGCCATCACCGCTGGTACCGCCACCCTGGTGGTTTTGGCAATAACGGGCTTCTGCTGGCACTTCGACGGGCTGTGGTACATCAGGATGGGGTGGTACTGGTGCAGGGCGAAGAGAAAGCAGTACGAGAAGAGGCCAGAAAACAAGCCCTTTGATGCCTTCATTTCATACAGTGAACAAGATGCTGACTGGACAAAAGAGAATCTCCTGAGAAAACTGGAAGCCGATGGATTCAAGATATGTTACCACGAGAGGGATTTCAAACCAGGGCATCCCGTACTTGGTAACATTTTTTACTGCATAGAGAACAGCCATAAAGTCCTTTTTGTCCTCTCTCCCAGTTTTGTGAACAGCTGCTGGTGTCAGTATGAACTGTATTTCGCTGAACACCGGGTCCTGAATGAAAACCAGGATTCTCTCATCATGATAGTGCTGGAAGACCTCCCACCCCACAGCGTGCCACAGAAGTTCAGCAAACTCAGGAAACTGCTGAAAAGGAAAACCTACTTGAAGTGGAGCCCGGAGGAACACAAACAGAAAATGTTCTGGCATCAGCTAGCAGCTGTCTTAAAAACCACCAACGAGCCACTTGTCAGAGCAGAAAACGGACCTGCTCAGGATGTGTAGGAGATGGAGCGAGGCACAAGAATGGGTAAACGTTGTGCCTAGGAACTCTGTGGTCAAATAAAAGCATTTCTGTGTCTCCCTCCTGCCCAGGCTGCTGTGTTGCAGTGGGGGTTTGTCACGGAACGGTCCCGGGAGGGGTCACTAGTGGGTTCGTAGCGTGCTCGTTATTCCACCGGATAAAACATCCATACCCAAAGGGCTGAGACATGGGCACTGATCAACAGCCTTTCCGGCCTGGGTGCTTAATTTCTTCAGCTGTTTCCAGCATTTCTTAAAATGCTGTGGATGTCAGCTGAAAGGAAGAACAGCTCGAGTAACAGTACACATCCTCACTGGTTTTGTGAGATTACTGCAGTGAGAAGTGGCATTACTGACAGGTAAAGCTGTAGCTCCCATCCTCAGTTCTAGTACATCTGAAGGTGGGAACACACACTGTCCACATGTTAGAAAAATGCAAACCACCAGGGTACACATGTAGCAGCTTCCTTCTCTGGTTTAAAAGATTAAACATTTACTTACTGTAGCCACCTGAGACATGTAATTACAAATCCACACTGCTACATCAATTTGTTTAAGTAATCGGTGGAAGAGATCAGACTTTAAAATCTTTTATAATTACTTATTAACATGTACAACCCAACAATCAAAAAAGAGCCAGCTGAGCATGTCAGTTTTTACTGTCAAATAATTGGTGTGAGCTTTATTTAAATGCTGTTATAGATCTCTGAAGAGTAAGCAAGGAAGTTCTGTCGATTATTATTTAGACTTGGGAAAGTTTCACCTGACACAACCACCCTGCCCCATTTCCAAATGAACTGAGTGCTGCCTCTGCACAGCCCTTGTCATCACCTAGTGCCACTTCATAGTTTTATTAATTGTATTTGGACAAATAATTTTTAAAAAATCAGCCGATCTGATTTTGACATTCAATAAAAATCAACAGACTGTGATGGAAAATAAATAGTGGGTGAGCACAAATCATTTAGCGTAGCACAATCCAGATTTGCTTGTAAGATGAGCAAACCCGAGTGACTTACCAGCAGATCACCACAGCCCTGGGGACACGGAACGTCCATGTACAACCTACAGGACAGCACGTTTGCAACCCGTACTCTAAAAATAAATTAGCTCTCCTGAGACAGAGTAACACTGGTACTGAGCTGTTTGGTACCAGGAGGGGAAACATGAAGCAAATGTGGCTTTACAAGGAGTTATCAGCAAATACAACCCTCCTGCAATGTATTTTGAAAAGGGAAAGATCCAAGTGGAGCAGCACATGGTTTTGACCCTCCCTGTGCTGTTTCCTAGGAAAAAGCCCACAGTGCAGCACGCAGCATGTTTGAGCCTTGGCACCAAGGTTCAGGGACAGGTTCTGTAATGAACGAAATCCTTTTTCTAATAGTAAACATAAACCCATTCCACACAGGCATTGACAACCTCCTCTTGTCAGCATTTATTAGGACATACTAAATAACATTTTTTGGTCAGTTTGCTGGAACTGATTAAGTTTCAGGACACCGGACTAGGTATATCCTTGAAGGGCAGTGCTTGGAGCCGACAGTAATTGAAGAGCTATTCATAAAATCACAGAATCACAGAATTGTCTAGGTTGGAAAAGACCACAAAGCTCCTCTAGCCCAACCACGAACCTCACCCTGACCGTTCCCAACTCCACCAGATCCCTCAGTGCTGGGTCAACCTGACACTTCAACCCCTCCAGGGATGGGGACTCCCCCCCTGCCCTGGGCAGCCCATTCCAACGCCCAACAACCCCTTCTGGAAATAAATGCTTCCTAAGAGCCGGTCTGACCCTGCCCTGGTGCAGCTTGAGGCCATTCCCTCTTGTCCTGGCACTAGTTCCTTGCCTCAAGAGACTCATCCACCCCTCTCTGCACCCTCCTTTCAGGGAGTTGGAGAAGGCCAGGAGGTCTCCCCTCAGTCTCCTCCAGAAATTTTCAAACCCAAGAAATCAGCATCAATCTCAGTGCAGGATAGAACCGGTGCTCACAAACCCTTTGAAGCTGCCTCTCACCTTTTGTCCCATGGTGCCAACTCTGCAGTTTTACACCGGTGCAAATTCAGAGGAACAGAGCAGGACTTACCCTCCTCTCCCAAGCACCTCCATTTGCAGAGAGTTCTCTCTGTCCTGTGTGCAAACCCACCTTTCCTCCACAAGCCTGAGGAGTCACGTATGCTGACTGCTCTGAAAACAGAAATACTTTCCTGTTCTTTAGAGGTCTGGCAGCCTGCCAGCCCACTGACCGGGGAAAGGGACCTGGGACCTTTTTCCTTGGTCTGCACAGCACCAGCAGAATTGTTTGCCAGTGCTCATCAGCAGGACCATCTCTGTAATCCTCCACCCACCCGCAGCATCAGCGCAAACATGCCCCTCTTACATACTTTTGAAGGAAAACATCCTTTATATATAAAATACATGTGACTCCCTGTGCTGCACCAGGAGGGGTACAGAGGATTACACAGGAGATAACTCTCACAGCTCTCCTAAACAAGTGACAAAGTACTGAAATGCTGGGGTTTCAACCTCAAGCCCCAAATTAAGGTTGACATCTGGGTGATTCCCACAGCCCTTCACAAAGGGGTGATGAGTTTGTCTTTAGCTTCCCTCCAGGGTGCCGCCGGCCTGGCAGGGAGAGCCATTAGGTAAAGGAGCCCCAGGTGTCCCACATTAAGTAAACAAAGGTCAGGTGTCCCACTTAGGGATAACAGCTGGGACCGCTTGCAGGAAGGGGCAGTGTCTGTCTGTGGGGTGGATGCACTTTGCAGTTTCCTGTTGGGGAAGGACCTCCTGCCTCCCTGGGACTGGGCTCCAGTCAGGTCTGGCTTTTGTAAATGTGGGCTGTGTAGAGATTCAGTGTGTGGCTTCCTTGGTCTTATGTATTTGTTGACTCGGTTGTCTCCTGTCCCTTCCATGGGAAACTGCATTTCATCATTTATTCCACCCATTGTTGGTTGTGCGGTGTCGTTGTTGGGGTCAGTGGGATTGATGTCGATTATGTATAATCTGACTGACTTGTTTGTACCCCCAGAGCTCACCCATGTACTGACCCTTTTGTATCAAATACAATTGGGTTATTGGTTCATCTTTATGCTTGCTGTGTCCTTTATGCTAGGCATAATAATTGGCAAAACAAGTACATACCTAAACCATGCATAACCATCAAATACCACCAGGTGGCAGAAAATCATTAAGCACTGATCCTTCTCACTCATCAGCTGTCCAGTTCTTGCATCTCAACGTCCTCAGCTTGGTGAAGCCTCACTACTAAGGCAGACCGGCTCTACGACTTAAAGTGTAACACCTTACAGAAATCTCTCTAGTCTAAGAAGTTCTGGGGCACTGCCCAACTGTTGAACACTCTTGAGCAGCTTTTCGGGGTTGTACAGATATTGTTTAAAATTATTTGGGATTTGCAGATGTTAGGTTTTATATATAAAGGATAAAAAAAAATACAACACTGCAGGCCACTAGCAGAAAAGTCAACTTTTGTAACCAAGAAGTAAGAGCTATGACTTAAAAAGACTATGGATTATAAAGTCTTTCAAATATTTTTGTTCATGTAAAGAACCAGAATTCACTTGTTAGCAAGATCAGCCCCAAGTAATTCATCAGCTGGTTTTCCAATAAGCTTCTTTATGGTTTGAGGCCCCTCCTTATTTTACCCCAGTCAAACAGCTATACACCTAACACATCATTGCCGATTTGCAATAATAAACAGTCCTCTGGCCAAATATTGTGACACTGGCCAACACCAGCCACTTAGAAACTAAAAAGCACCCTGAAAACAACCCATGGATAACATCTGCCTCCGGGATAGATTCATCCTCAGCCCAGAGAGCAGAGAGTGCTTTAATGCCTCAAGTATAAAATTTTATATGTAATTCAAAGGTGCTGGCACTAACAGTCAGGCTCCTGCTACTTGTATTACCCATGTAAAGTTCAACCTTCCTAGCTTTATCTGAACAGTTCCGCAGCGCTATGCAGAGGCAGTAAGGAAAGTCCAGCCCTTCACCAGTCTTGGATCTGCTGCTGTCTTTGCCCTCGCTGCGACACGCTCCTGTCCCCACATGAGGAACGGCCCCAACTCCAGACCCACACCTGCCTAAACCATCCCCTATTCACAGCCTGGCCTGGTTGGGGCTGGGACAGAGCAAGTGTTTTTTTAGGGGTTCGAATGGTGTTGTGTTCTGTACTCAGTGTGGCATCAGGTAGGAGAACGCTGGTAGCCCACTGCTGCTTTCAGTTCTTCCTCACTCAGGGAGTTGGCTGCCTCGCCGGGCCCCACAGCTGTGGGGATGCAGAGGACACTGGAGGGGAGCAGGGCCGGAGCAGCAGCCCCCCATAGGCCCTGGAACATTCCGGACCCTGCCAGGCCAGGCTTGGCGAGGAGTGGGGGGCTGCTGGGGAGCACAGGGCTCTCGCTCCCACCACAGAGCTTTCAGCATCTCCTCTCCTTGGGGATTGCTGGCTGGGAAGGGGCTGGGCATCAAGGGGTGGGGGGTGACCACCCGCAGTGTGCGTTACACTTTGTATTTTCTACTGTTACTACTATTTTTAGTCTATTTTATTTCAATTATTAAAGTGTTTTTATCTCCACCTAGAAGTCACCTTAACTTTACTCCTCCAATTTTCCCCCCCAACCCCCGGCTGCTGGATGGGTTTAAACCACAACAGGTACTTTCATCACTTACTCTCCCCCCCACCCCCATCTCCTCTCTTCACTGTGCTCCCCCTCTCTATGAGAGGGCTGCTTTTTGAACCTCCTTGTCACGCTTTATTGGTTCTGCTGAGCAGAACAGGGCTCTGATACAATGAGGGGGCTGAAGGAAAAAAGTTACCTTGCAGAAGAGTCTAACCCAACTATTGTATCATACAATAATGGATTACTTAAGTCTGTGGTTCACTTCGAAGAAAGTGTACCTACACATTTCCAAACCCTACTCCTATTTACTACATCTATAAGCCTCCCCCCAAACAGTTATTTAGTACAACTGACAAATCAGACCTCGTTCACATTGCAGATTGAAAGGACTTGCACCTTCCTCTCTGACACTGCCAACACATCAGCTACATTAAGGGTACAACTGGCACCACAAGTCAACACAAGAGCAACACTACAACAGGCTTTAAAGAAGCTTCTGTTCTTTTGTCTTAATATATCACATAAGGGCCATCAAACCCCTTCCATCCTTCCTGCACCCTTCTCTCTTCACTCCCAACATGAACACTCAACTCAAGTTACATTTATGAATAAAGCACAAGGGACTTAATCTTCTGTGGTGGGCTGAAGTGCACGTGGGCCAAACCAGAAGCACTACAAGAGTTGTACTTACACGCAGCAAATCCCAGAACTGCTTCATGTTAAGCCCTGTTTCAATGCCCATCTTCAATGCCCTTAAAGCACGTGCAGGACCCCATCCTGCAGCCAATTTACTGGAGAGAAATGCAAAAACAGAAAACACAAACAAGAGAAATCTTTTAAGTCATCTTTTATAGTTACTTTATAAAGAACCATGTTATTTGTTTGTAGAGAAAAATATCTGGGCAGAGAGAAAAGACTCATGGAAAGAATTTCAATTTTACATTTGTATTAGAAAGTTGTTCACATCCATTTTATTGCAAGAATGCTGTCTTGAATTATTCAAAATTAATTAAAATTCAGAGTGTTAAACAAAGAACAGTGTTCATAACATAGCAGTCTTCCAGGAAAATCTTGAAACCAGTTTAGTTAACAAAATAGCCTACACCAACAACCCCTCACACACAGCAGCGATGTGAAGGTTTTTTTGTTTCCAAAATAACAGATCATCCTTCCATGACCATCACTTTGCTAAAGATGTGGTGTTTTCCCATAACGAGGAGCACAAGTCTGTGGCACAATTATTTCAGAAATACTATGGCTGTGCTGAAGTGCGCAGAAGTCGAAAGGTGATTGCTGGTTTTGAGATCTGGCCAGTTGAAGCGGTAATTGTCAGGAGTTCAAATGCCTCTGAGTCATTCCCTTTCATCAGGAATTCCCACAGCGCGTGACACGATGCAAATGGTCAGATTTAAAAAAAAATAAAATTTAACCTCTGTTATTTGCTCACCGTGTAAAACAACAGGTAAAGTTTTTAAGTCGATTATTAATCTTTAAATCAAACTGATGCTGGACTTAAAGAGAACGTCAAAAACTTGTAGTCATCTTGTTATGTGGCCATTCTGTTTTTAAAAACGTTAATAGCTATCAGTTCTACCTGTCAGGAATATCACAACCAAATCCCAATAATTCCTGCTTTTATACAAAGTCATAGACAAAAAAAAAAAAACCAGCAACACTACTCCTTGTGTAACAGTTTACAAATTAAAAAACTCCAGAGGTGACTGTATCACTAACAGAGTTTCAGTAGTATAATATTGCAGTGTTCATCTTTACCCTCAAGTAAAATTTTTAATTGGGGATTGCACAGGTATTTCTATCAGATACTTTTCCAAATAGATTATTTTGGGACACACAGCACCACTTAAAATAAACATACGGCAGAAATTAAAATATATGTTATTTCAGAGGTTTATTACAGTGTCACAAGACTTCTCTAAAGTCCTTCCCCTGTGGCAAGATAAGACTCTTTGTCAAATGCCTCATCCTGCTTCAGGAAGTCGAGACTGAAATCCTAAACTTCAGCTGAAGTTGACAGAAATTTTGCTATTTACCTCAGTGAAACCAGGATCCCAGCAGAAAGGACTTTTGTTATTACTGACACTTGGCACAACAAAATACCAGTGATTCTTTCACCTCTTTGCAACGGGAAGAACTTAAACCTAAGTATCACAACTCCAAACATCCTCCCAGTTCTTCCTTCTTGAAGCCTCAGCAATTTAACAGGTAATTCTTCTGGCACAACCTCAGACTATTATCTGAGACCCTCTGCCTCCTGATGTAACTGATCTTGTAACACTTGATTTATTTTTTTATCTTGTCCAGCAATAAAGTTTACTAAGAAAAACACCCTCATGTAACAACTCCACACACAAACCTAAAACCCTGCCCTTTCGTGACTGGCCACAGAAATTCCAGGTGTCATGAAGCAATATCCTCATATTCACTTTAAATACAAACAGTCGTCTATTAACAGTAGTGGCATTTTTCTTAATTAGCAGCAGTAGAGCAATACCGTGTCTTTGAGAACCCCCCTGAAGAGCAGCAGAGAAGGGGCCCGTGGCCCGGGCCGCTCAGAGCCCTTCCTGAAGTCACACGGAGGGTACAGGGATCTGCCTGGTGGAGGCGGTGTCGCAGTCCGGCCCCCAGCCGTTAGGGCTGTGGTAGTGCATGGCGATGTAGGATTTGGCGAACCCGAAGGCGGAGCTGACGGGCTGTAAGCTGTTTGGAGTGCTCCCTTCCTGAGAGGGGCTGCTGTTGTAGATACTGTAATAGGGCTCGATTCGGGTGTTCATGGGGGTGGAGCTGCTCTGGGCATAGTGCTGGTGCCCCAGAGAAGCCCTGGGACTCAGGACGCTGTCCTTGGAGTGACTGGGACCACAGGCTTGGTCCACCAGCTTCTTCTGAGGTTTTGGAGACAGCATGTAGGCTGAATTGGTCTCATGGTGGGACGACTTGTTCCTGTTGACTTCCAGGCTGCCTTTGCCCATGGCCCGCAGCCTCGTCTTGTGCTGGCAGCAGAAAAAGATGAGGGCTATGTACTGCAGGCACCACAGGACTCGCCTCCGCAGTCCGGCACCCCCCCCCCAGCTCATCCCAACGGCCCTTAAACCCCCCCGGGGATGGGGACTCCCCCCGTCCCTGGGTAGCCTGTTCTGCTCTCTGACCACTCTTTCATGAAACATTTTCTCGTCATGTCCAGTCTAAACCTCCCCTGTTGCAGTTTAAAGCCATGCCCTCTTGTTCTGTCACTAAACTCCCTGTGAGAAGAGACCAGCACCAACCTCTCTGCACTGTCCTTTCAGGGACCTGTAGAGAATGATGAGGTCTCCCCTCCGCCTTCTCCTCCTCACACTGAACAGCCCCAGCTCCTTCAATCATTTCTCACAGGATTTATGCTCCAGATCCTTCACCAGCCTCCTTCACCCTTGCGCCAGCTCCTTGAGATCTCTCTCATATTAATGTGCCCACAGGAGTTTTCCACCACCTCCCTCCTCACACCTGTCCCTGCCGCTGCCCACAGAGGAGCACCCTGAGGAGCCCTCCCTCCCTCCATCCATCCCTCCCGGGACACACATGACCTCCACCCCAAGGCCTTGCTCAGGAGAAGGCCGATGGGACATGGCCGTGCAGGGACCTGCTACACATCAGGGCACAGCCCTGCCCCGACCACAGCCTCAAGGCACCAGGCGGGCGTTCAAGGCCCTGAGATTGCTCCGTGTTGAGTGAACAACAGAACACCTGCCCCAAACTCACCCCTGCTGCTCAGCCCCAGCTCAGGCAGAGGTTTGCACGCTGTGCCTGCCCCTGCTCACTCCAGCCCTGCTTTCCCTGGGCAGTCTCCGAGGGAGAGAAGCCCTTGCTGCTCACCTCTCTGTGCCCAGGGACACAGGACATCAGGCAAAGGACTGTCTATAGGCCAGGGGAGGAATAACCACGATTTATCCCTTTACTGCCAGCTACTATTATCACAAACACAGTCATTGTGGTTTTGCAATACACAGGCTCAAGACAAGACAAAAGTCCAGCCAGGCAAGGCGCAAAGGTGCTATGAAAATACAGTAGACCCAGTATTTCTGACTTAACACCTGCACAGTTTTCTTACACGGCATATTTCTACGTATACACATTTATATCAATTTGTCTGTTGTCTTAATAATCTTCCCCTACCCCCAGCTATCATGCAGCTATCAAGGCAGCAACCAGAACGCTCAGCTGACCTCTGAAAGCTTGTCATTAGCACCTGCTCAGTTTATTTTTAAATGCCTCTCTTTCTAAAACCAAGAACATTTTTTTTAGTGAACCTCTGAGTCCCCAGAGCAGCCTGGCCTCTCAGCCTGCCCCACTAAGCACCTTCCAGCTGGCAGCCAGGCCAGGGTGGTTACTGGGGCATGTGGCAGGGGAATGCCAGAAGCCCTCAGAGCGGGCTGCAACAGCCTGGTTTTGTTGGTTTCTTCTTAAACTAGTTGCAAATGGGAGGAGGGAAAAGGTCCAAAAACCAACATAAAATGTCCATGTTTTCCTGTGGCTTCAAGTTATGCTCTCCCTCAGCTGGGCGGTCAGTTTAGTTTTCAGTCTTACTTATATTTTTGTTCTCCAGTCATGGTTAATCTGAATTCTGTGGGTGAATCCTGGCCCTATTGAGTTGTTTTTTCATTGACAAGCTAGGATCTCCCTCCTTGAATTTTCTTATTTGTAAAAATCAGAGTGCAGTGAACTGCATGATTAAGGAAGACTGACAGAACATCACCCTAATGCAAGATTGAATTACTACAAAGTGATTAATGCTGAAGAAACAATGATTGCTCACTGATAATACTGCGCACACAACATCCACGTTCTTTCAGAGCAGGTAATGTGCCGCACATCAGTTCTAAGGGACACTGCGTAAACATGGGCCTTAGTTTAAGACTAGGTCTAATGCCACATTACACAACTTATGTGCTGTCACTTCCCAAAAGCACATAGTAACACATTTTGCCAACCAAGAGTCTTGCAAAGTGGTACGGAGGTGTAGGTAATTCTAGGTGGTGTTTGGCCAAACGTTCAGCCCTGGGTGACCGCAGTTAAGCCTTTTCAATACCTTGTTACTAGCTTAGCTGGTAGAAGCACACACGTAAGGCTGCACCTGCCTAATGGGATTGTTCTCCGCAAGCCTGGGGGGTTTCAGGGAGTTAGCAAGACCAACTTTGATCTCTCATGTGCTTTTGAAACCCCTCCCCGAGATGCTGAGAAAGGGATTTAGGAGTCAAAGCTCTAAGACAGGGGCCTTGTGGAGTTAGCTGTTTCAGAACTAGTTATGTGCTCAATAGCAGAAGAACAGTCTGCGTTTTTCTTTTTGTGACAGGTTTAGATTGTCACTCATTCCATTAAAGCAGTGTTTAGTAGGACCAGGAGGAGCAGGGGTGGTTGGTTGGTTTTGCTAGAAATGTTTCATCCCTCTCTAGCTGTTAACTGCAGCTTGAAATGAACGACAAGGTGTTCTCCTTATTTTGGCCTGCAAGCCTCACCAACACCTCAGCAAAGGCACCAGGTGCAAAGCAGGAATCTCGAGGAGCACTGTGGCAGCCACAGGCATGACCAGAGCCTGGGAGCGCTGCAGGAGGTGGCCAGAGGAGAAGGTCCCTCAGCACTGGGCTTGTTTGGACTCGGCACAGCAGAGCCTCTCCTGGGCTTGCCCCAGGGTAAAACAAGGGCCAGAGGCTGTGGAGGGGAGAGCAGCAGCCAGCAGTTTCAGTTTGGCAAGACAGGAACCACAACTGCAACAGCTTTTGCAACCCCTGGCACAAGGCAGTAGGATAACAACTCTTTCCTCAGAACGCATTTAAGCGTTTCCTTCAACTAATTCATTAGAAGCCCCAACGCTCTCTAGTACTATCCAGCTCCTCATTGTTCCGTCTTGGGAGTTCTTCTTGCATGAGGAGAAATTGTGTTCCCAAGACATTTTTTACAACATTGTCCAGTTTTGCAAGTGTTTACAAGAAACTGAAAACTACTTTCAATTGTGGAAACCTGCCCCCATCTCAGCCCAAGAACAGCACCTTAAGAGTTTTAACACCAGAGTCGTAGGGGAAAGCAACTGGAATACTACAAGGGGAAATTAAAGCAGAGAAAGAGAAATAAAAGCTTCTGTTTATTCTCTCCTGGCTTGTAACTGGTGCTCTTAAGAGAATCCTTTCTGGGTGAACTCACCTCAGCTTCCACCTAGGCTTACTGCTAATCTGACTACAATTATTGCTCAAACAGATTGATTGGGTTTACTGCTGTTTTGGCTAAGTACACCAACCAGAAATGATGGCCCCTACTATCACCCAGCACATCTCACTACTCCCCATGGAAGTGGGTGTCCAGCTCCATCTTTAGCAGCAATATCTACTCTGGTTGTTCCTACAAAATGACTGCAGCAGTGAGGATGCCAAGAGCCTAGGCAGGGAAAGCAGGCTGAACCTCCACAAGCCTTTTGTGGAAACTAGATGTTGATTTAGAATTAGAGAAAGGTCGTGGCCAGCAAGACTCCCTCTGACAAAGTCTGCCTCGTTAGAATAAAGCCAATTTCTGTAAGCACTGCACTCTAATCCACCAGAAACAAAAGATAATTTTGCTAATAATCTTTGTAGGCAACAGCCTAAGCTTTTAACTATGCCCAGATAACCCTTTGATTCATGATTGCTTTACTAAACTCTTCTTCCCAGGCAGAGAATACTAACTTTTTTTTTTTCCCTCCTTTCACCTCATGGCCTTTCCCTTCTAAATATGCCTTAACAGCTCTGAGAAGCACCTGTTGATTAAGAGAGAAAAAATCCTCAGTGTTAACCAACAACAATTTGCTTCTAATTTGTGTGCATTTCCTTAAACAGCTTAGCAATATTCTTCCTCTGGCACAGAGATTAATTTTCTTCTGTAATCAAGCCACCAATGCAGTGCAGCAGCCTGTGA
This sequence comes from Athene cunicularia, assembly GCF_003259725.1. NCBI lineage: Eukaryota > Metazoa > Chordata > Aves > Strigiformes > Strigidae > Athene > Athene cunicularia. The sequence continues at coordinate 113,592,601 of NW_020799097.1, forward strand.
AAGCACCACTGCCCTCGCTGGTACCACCATCAACCCACCCCACAGAACCCTCTCTCTGGAGCCTGGTTACCTTCAGCATGCAGACAGCGTGGAAGTCCACATCAGGTTCAGGTGACATTCCCCCCTTCTTATTCCAAATTCCTTTCTCTGGGGCCTGTGCAGCCACGTGACCAGGTACAGCAACTGTTTTGTGATGGCAAAATCCACAACAGTTACCCTCCAGTTACTGCATAATGCCAGTGAGAATGTAAAGCAGATGAGCTGTTAATTCACAGCAGGGTTGAACTTAATATAGTGCAAGGACAACCGCCAACAAAACTTTCTACTTCTAAGTGTTGGATGGTTTGTTTTTTTTTTCTCCCTTTACGTTTTACCAGATTATTGTTTTCCAAATCACAGATGAAAAGGAAGCTGGAGCCTCTGCTGCAGGATCGCAAAAAGTCAAAGCTGTGGAAGAAAGCGCAAGACTGAAGGGAGTGTGTGATGCTGGGGATGCCTGTAACTGTGGGAAGCTGACAGGAGCCATCCTCTGCCTGTGCCATGCACAGGACACCCAGCAGCCTCGTCAAGCAGTAAAAAGGATCAGAGGGCAGACACCCAGGCCTAAAAGCAACACAGTCATATCAGAAACTTCATATCTTTTCCTCTTTTGTAAAACCCACATAGAGATGAGCTCAACTTGTCAGTAACACAGGGCACTGATGCTCTGTGGTGCCATCCAAAAGCACAAGTTAGTGTCTTGTTTGCCTACTTGATAGTTTTCTTACACATTTTTATCAAAATAAGCCTCATGTCTCTGCTGTGATTTCAGCAGGTTTTCAGACCACAAATACACCCACTTGGTTATGGAAATATGGGAGAACATTCTGTACTTAATACTCTAGCAAGACAGAGTATCAATACAGTCACTAAACAATAAGTCACTGCAACTTGAGGGGAGAAAAAAAAAAAACCAAAACTAGCAACCAGTGAAATTCTGCCTTGGATTATTGCCATTCTTGCCTGCTTCCAGCAGTGGTGGTCACTGAGATGATCTGTACAGACTGTCACAGGGTCAGTGAAAGCTATTGGGGCTACCACACAGTCTCCAACAGATTTTTCCATCTTCCTCACCATTTAAGGGGAAAAATTCTCACACTAGCAACATCTCCCTCTCCAGACTGAGGTACTGCAGTTCTTTCATCTCTAAGGCTTTAGGGAAGAGAAGGCCTAAGACAAAGCGATGGAAAGCTCAGAATGCATCACGTGTGTATATTGCTTGGGGAAAGTGAGGGAATAAAAGTAGCAACGGAGTTGCGGTATTTGATGAAGAACAGCAAACTGTTCTTACATCCTCAGAATAAGAACAACCATCTTTCAGCTACAAGTCAATTAGTACAAGTTTGTTGACATACTACTACAGGTATATTTTATGCTATAGAACTTTACTTTGAACAGGTTCTCATTTTCTGGGTGATCTGTTTGGATCAAGTCCTGCATTGCTGATGTATAAACCGCAGTTCTGAACTGATACCACCTACTCACTGGCCACCACAGCTCTGGCAACAGAACGAGTCTCTAGAGAGCGCTGGATCCTCAACAGTGCAACCAACTCCAGCTACACTTTGGGTGTAGATACATAAGAAACTCCAAACTACAGTTAAAAGCAGCAGAGCTGGATCCTATAGTCAGCTGCCCGCCATGTAGGCAGCACAGCACACATAGGAACTGCTCTATCAGTTAACCAGCCAACATGTATTTTGAAGACAATCCTCTGCAGCAAAGACTTTGCATTAAAGTTTTCTTAATCCTATCAGCAAAACCTCCTCCACTTCAAACTAGTTTCTCCAAGTGTATTTATCAGAAGTACGTAACTTCTTTGGCAAGCCTCACCATGTACAAGGTATTTTTTACCTAAATAGAAAAGGTAGTTTCCCCACCATTAAAACTTGATCTATAATTAATCCTTAATATTGCCGTAACACACTGCCAAATGCCACAACCAACACACGCCTCACACTAAAAACTGAAAAGCACAGTAAATAAATTTAAAACAGAGCCTCAAAATCCCACGTTAGAAGCACAAGAAAATGCAGATGTTACAAACAGTCCATTTATTGGGTCTTAAACTACGTACACAATCGAAATCATAATTTTGGCACTAAGCTATACAGTGGTTACATCTGTGAGCTGACACTCATTAAATACTGCACCAGGAGCACTGCTGTGCTTTGAAGTTTGGAATGAGTCACACACTCAGCAGGTAGATCACTCAAAATGTGTCAGTGCTCCCGGGGGGGCTGCATGGAAGTTGAAACACACACCAGTTGATGAATTATTTCAGTGTACCTCACGTTCAATGAACTTACCACACCAAAATATGTGATGTCAGCTTTTAGAGATGGCCACAAGTGTTGCATTAAAATCTGAATGAGACATAGTAATCATGAGATACAAGAAAACCAAAACAAAACCTCTGCCTTTTGGACATAAAGAGATATTGTTAAAGAAAATAATTTAAAAAACTAATAATGGCATTTGATTTGATACAAAAGCCAGAACCACTACCGTATTAACATCTAAGTATGAATCTTTACAAATTAATCTCACCATGGTGTTATGTAAAAGGTTGCAAACTGTACAATGTTTTGTCAATGCGATGCCTCTACAATTTATACAGTCTTTTACAACTATGTAACACATATTAAACATGTTGTTAAATAGCCAGTAGATACCAGTCTCTGAGCAAAGCTGCAGGCAAAAGAACACAGAGCTTCCACAATGTTCGAGCAAGACACGCTTGCTCAAACAGTGACAATCTCTATGAGAACACGCTGTTAAAAATAGCCAGCCATTTTCACACTGTGCACACATGGCATTCCATGAATTCACCCGTCACCTGATAGTCCAGACTTCCATATCTCTGGGCTCTAACCATGTGGAAACACCCATAAAAATATGCAGATCATCAGATACTTATTCCACACGCAGTCAACCTATCTATGGAGACCTGACCAGGCAGCAAGAGCTTTCGCTCCCCGTGCTTCCTCCTGCCATCATCTGTACTGCACAGAGAATATCAGCTATTTACATTTTGACAAGGAAAATACAAAAAGGCAATCCTGCCCTGAGGTGAACTGAATGATACAGAGCCCATCACCTGAAGGGCTCTCAAATCCAAGTAGTGAAAAATAAACTCTGAGAAAGATAGGTTCCTGGTGTTATATGCTGACTAGGTGAGAGGTTGCATCAACAGAAGTGGAGAGCTTCACTGAGAAGATTCTGGTTTGCAGCACTCTGTTCTGCATATCTTTGATGCTGGAAAACAGCTGGGAAGCAGGGTGGGGAAGAGAGGATCAGCAATGTGCAGTGTCAGTCACCATGTGCAGGGAAGCAGCAGGAGGACTGATGTGTAACACAGGCTGAGGAGAGGGTCTGGCAGTCAGCCCACCGTCAGGCTCTGCAACCCCAGGCACCAGGACACTGCGGGTGCCACAGCTGCTCCCTGGCCAGGGGAAATGCTTTTTCAATAGAACCAGGTCTTTACGTTTCTATTTAGAAGTGGTTTTGATTAGGCATCGGGGATTTCCAATGCAAAGTTTTCTACATGATAAATTTCTTGGGAGTTTCCTTTGTTTCACAGAAAGGTTCCTACAGCCTCATTTTCCCAGGAGAAACCTAGAAAGAAAGAAGAAAGAATTCAAACCAAGAACTCCAAACAAGATGACTGCCGTATGCTATTACCACAGAACAAAATGAAAATATAAATTAAAACTTCTCTTGGAACACTGTCACAAAACATCACGAGACAATAGAGATCAGAATCTTGTAGCATGACAAAGAGAAACTCCAGGAATGGATTCCCTCTTTGGGGACGTGCCTGTGTGCAGAGCCCTGGTAGCAAAGCCATAATGTGAAGGAAACAGTTTGGCAGCAGCCACTCCCCATCGTGAGGTATAGATGATACACTGGACTGGGTGGCAGGCTAAAGTCCTCAGAGGCAGCAGAAGTACAAAGCAGCCAGTACCTTGCCTTTAGTGAAACTGCCAGGTATTTAAAAGGCAGCCAACTGGCAGGAAACGGAGAAAAGGAACATCAATATTCAAGAAAACGTGTAAGTGTCTTAGCAAAACACTGGTGTAATACAGGGACACACACACACACACACAAAGACAGACAATATTTAATCAGAATAAATCTGATCTTCAACAGACCACTGGAGGACTTGCATGTAGTTATAGCCCTTTTTCCCTGTTGTGAGTGATTCCTCCCTACGTTCTATGCTAGAGGAGATTCCCCAAGACAGATGTTTCTGTTCATTTATGTAGAAACAAATCCCCTTACCTGTCTATGCATAATAGCATGGTGAAACCAAGAGGTCAGTAAGCACTAGTAGCTGGTCATCCGTGAACTGCTGTTTATGCTCCTGCCAGTTGTCATGATGGGTCCTCCGGAAATTGGACAGCGTTTTTTTCACAGTCATCTGCAGAGGAGACAATCAGTATTGGTCTGGATCAGTTATGGGTTTAAACTCTGTCCAACACAAACATCAGATTCCACAGAAGTCACGGGTGAGCAGAGCAGAGCATTTGAGCAGTCGCAAAGGTTAGAAGGACCCTGGGGAATTCAGCCTAGTTCTCCAGTGATTTAATTCTTACAGTTCTGGTTAGTCTTTTGACCAGTGTCATGAGTCCAGCAGCCTTATCAGAAGCATTCTTGGATCCACAATTTTGAGCTGGAACCAATGTGTGGATTCCTATAAAGTTTAAGTGGAATGCTTTTCACCTTCTTCTTGGGTATTCCAAACCAATGCTCTGGGTCTCAAAACACAGGAAAGAGTTGACAAACCACATCACACGCACAGAAGAAAAAAGTCAAAGGAAAACTACCTACTGTTATTAAAATAGTGAAGATTATTATTAAATTAAGAAAACTCCAGTTTGTGGATTCAGCAAAGCACACCATAGCAAAGCTTGTTACAGCTAAGGAATGGTTCAGCCATAAGCTCAGTAGTCCAGTTAAAACAGCCAAGGTCAACAATACCTAACATACAGGACAAAAATCTGAAGTAATTTGCTTCTAGGGCTGCTTATAAAACCTTGTTTTAAAAATTTCAGAGTGATTTTTTTGTTTCAGATTGATATTTTCTGGAATAGCATGCAGAAAAGTGAAGGTTTTCAACTAAAATAAAAGACCATTTCCTCATTATAGATACAGTTCTAGCAGCTTGCAGTTTATGCTTTAAATTTGAAAGCAAGAACAGAACTACCACCAAAGTTGCTGAAATGCTGCCCATGACTTAAAATGTATTTGGAACCATTTTAATAAAAAGCAGCAGAAACCAAGTTTCTTAGTAAGTTCCTATTATTTTCTAGGAAAGGGGAACTCAAAATGCATCAGGCGTGTATTAGATGTGTTTTATTGAGTACAAAACTGCTCTTCTTACCTCGATAGGCTGAGGATCGTTAAGGTGGGCGCTGAGATCCATGAGGAGCTGTGGCATCCAGGTGGGCACATCATAGGGACTGGAAAGGATGCAGGCGCTGAGCCCCAGCACCCCGGCGTGGCGCTTCACCAGGTCTGCAAGGGAGGGGCCTTCATGAACACCAGGCACTGGGTCAGAGCTTCCTCCATGACACAGCCTAACTCAAAACTGCTCATCAGGGAAAACTGGGCTATTCTGAACTGATGGGAATGGCCGAGAAGAGCTTACACATTTATCAGAAGTGATCTAATCAGGGTAACGTACTGGTACTAGTGTTGAGTCAGTTGTCACCCTGAATTAAAAAATAAAACAATAGGCCCTGCCACTAGAGAGAGATCTCCAGCTTCTACAGAAAACCAGACAGTTCTACAGACCATGATTCACACAACTGTGTGGATCTCCAAAGTGCTTCTGCTTTCTTACACAGAATCATAGACTCATTCTCTGATTCCACCTTTCATTTCAAGTGGAAGTGTGTGCAAAAAATTTTTCTACCACTGCTATACATTATGAACATTTCAAATGAGCCTCCTCCTCTCAAAGAATCACTCTCTATTCAGGAAGTAGCTCATGAACTACATCTCCACTGTTCCTTATTTCTTCATTCAGAATGTCTTCTCCAATACCAGAACTATATGACAGGACAGAATCCCAGTCCTGGTGCAAAGGAACATAGCTTGGATATACCGTTCAGTCAGACTTGTAACTAAGATCAACTAAGGGTGGTTTTGGGTTTGTTTTGGGGTTTCGTTGGGGGTGGTGGTGGTTTGGTTGGGTTTGGGTTTTTTTTTGGTTTGTTTGTTGGTTGGTTTGTTTGGGGTTTTCTATGTGTTTGTTGCATTGGGGTATTTTTAGAACAAAAACCCCAGACTGCTAACAAACAACAGGTAAGGTGGGTAAGGACAGAAATCACATTGTGGCAGCCAACTAAGTTGATCTCCTGAGGAAACAAGCTAACCCTCACTGTCTGCATTACTAACTATGTCAGCCATGCACATGTGAAATGGAGAAATCTCTTTAGTGCTAATTCTGGAAAAGGAGTAAATTAGTTTAACATAGGGATAGATCATAAAAAACATCATTTGCTTTTTTTGGTACTAGTATATTCCTGTACATTATTTATGCTGTAAATGAAATTCTTGAAGCACTTAGCAGGGATTAGTATCTGCACTATGTACTCAGCAACAGAAAATAATGTACACAAAGAGAAGTGATTTGCCATGACAGTTTATGAATGCTTAGGAAGGAAAAACATCTGCATGGGTAACAGCCCTTACATTTCTCTGGATCTATGTTAATTTTCTAAATACCGCTTCACCACAGGACAAATCCTATTCCATCTGGAATGCCTGCAGAATAAGCCTTTAAGTGAAGCACCCCATACTTCTTTCTCCCTAGGCTCTAACAACATGTAGGGTTGTAGTCTCTGAAGCAATCTCTTACCCCCAGAAGGGATGGTATCCACCACCGAACCCAGGTCTCGCTTCCGCTTTTTTGGTAACCTCATCTTGCACAGCTGCTCAAAATGGGTCTGCATGGGCCCATCCATCGTGAGGAAATTGCACTGTAGCAGACCACTTAGTGTGGTAGCAGCCATTTCCCTCACCTACGAGCAGAGACAGTATGTACCACAGTTACTAAGCACACACACACAAAACAGGTATTTATGCTGTTACTATCCTTTTAAGCACATCCAGCCAGGCCAAGTTACCAAATTCTGCCTCAGAAAAATCTTTAAAATATTATTTTATCTCATAGGTGGTGAACTATTACTAGCTTACTATATGGCTCTTTACAAACTAATAAATATAGTTCTACTGTAACACACAACTACCTTGATGTAATTTGTCAGTGACCTACTACTCAAACAAATAATGTAATTTAACTCCATTGTCAAGACATATATATAATAGACTAGAAAAGCTTCAAGAAGTCTAAAAACAACCTTTGAATGAGAAGATGCACCACCCAACTAATCACCTGCTTTACAAAGTTCATAATCGTCTCTATATTAACATTAGTTCTACCAAGAAAAAACAAGCCCACTGTATTCCAAAGCATTTAGTTTTTCCCCCCCTCAAATGTACATGGAGACATTAAGAGTGGACAAAAGCAGAACAACTCTTCCAGGAGAAGGCAGAAAGTATGTTCATGAGACAAAGCTGATCCTGTTCTACCTGTAGCACAAGCATTTTCTGAAACAAGAGACACTGGATTAATAAGCACGAACAACTAACTTCAGCTGTTTGTGGTCAACAATTCAGTTCTATAACCCTCCAGCATGCTTTACTGCCTTGTCCTGAGTGCCATGAATAAATACAGCAGTTCAGGTTGGAAAAATATTCTTTTCTTTGCTAACATAGAAGACCCAAAGAACAAGGCTAAACTAAATTTTCACCTAATTTCCAAACCCACTCAAAATACAGCTCTCCCTTTCCATTGGTTTTACAACAGCCACAACACATCATTATTGAATTACAAGCAGAGATGACCCAGTCACTTGCTTTTAAAAGCCAGTATAACCCATCAGTATTACACATTTATCTACTCAAATCTCCTAAAGCCATGAAGTTACAGGACTGTAAGACTGTATTTTGAGTCCCTCTGAAACTCACTTCCACTTTCCATCACTGCAGACTGGCAAAAACTTCCCAACGTTTACAAACGTGAAAACCAAATCAACTTGTTGAAACCCTGAGAGCAGTCACCAGATGTTTTGTTAAGTACATACTGTTACACACAACTGTAAACAGAACATTTGTCTGTCTGGAGTACAAACACCTATCAACACTCTGAATCCAATGCAGCAGATTATAATAAATTATATCCTTGAACATCATGTTCTGAACCTCCCCAAGGCAGTAAGTAGAGCTGCAAGTGCTGCAATAATTAAACAGTAAATTAACAATAAGCTCTTGAGACTTATCATTCCATTTAAATTTCTACAGCCTATTATTCAAACATGATCTACTTTATTAATGGCATCAAGAAGACAGCAGTCAAAGTCTGGCAGTGGCGTTTATCAGCAATCTGTGGGTCTCTTCAGAACTAAGCTATTAACTGAAACATGATGTGCTAATGCAGGACTCGGAAGACAAAGATGCTTGGCTACGAAGTGAGCAACCTCCCAAGGGAGCTGCACTCTTTTGCATCACTCTCCACTGCATTAAAACCACTTTCATTTCTAAATTAATAATCTAAAAGAAACACTTTGCTGGAAGGAGCACCTAGAAGCAAAGCCTTTAAAACCAGACATGAACAAGCTAATCATAGGTCTCACCTCACACTCAGTAATTTCTCACTCACATGGTGACTTACAGAAGGTAACAACTACGGAGGAGCAGCAGAGGAATACTCTTCAACCCACTGTGAGGTAGTTTGGGGTTTTTCTTCCACCAGAATTAACTGACCGATGTCTACACAACTAGCAATATCAGAACAGTGACACTCCACAGCACAAGCAAAACCCGACTGCAGTACTTGCAGGGGGTTACTTACACCAAGAGAAAATATTCTCATTAATGGGATATTGCAGGGCAATATGAAAAATGTTTATCGAGACCTGAGTGCTATGTATTCAGTGCACTGATTTATAAAAATATAAACATATGAAGCACCCACCCAGATAGCTTCCTACATCACATCACGCCTGAGAAAACTGTGAGAAAACCCAGTTAATTTGAGAGCATCTATCACTTTAACCATAACTCCATGTTGAATACAGTCATTTTCACTTCCCCTTGACTTCTGAGTAAATAGAATTACTTGGTGCAAAACATGCTTTCCCTAACTCAAATGATGCCAGCAGCTCTCTCCAACTGCCTGTATAAAGTGAAAGTCAGACATCCTATTCACTGATGGTTACACTGCTGTGCACAGAGACGTTATTGTTCAAGCCTGTATAGTTTTTCCCTTCATCAGCTCTCAACATAGTACTCCATCAGCTCCATCCCTCCTCTGACCTTCAGAAGGAGCATTTCCCACAGTACCATTTAAGGACAAGCTTTCTTCAATTCTAGACACCTGTGCCTGAAGTTGGATGCATGAGGTTTGCCTCCAATGGAAGCTGGAGTGTCCTGTGAACCCTGTTGACTTCACATCCTTGTCACGACACCTGACATCCAGCCCCATCATTTGACACTGGCGTTTGCCGAGATCTGTCGCAGTGGTTTTAGGAAACAACATGAAATCACCAAAAAGTTTTGGGAGCAGTAATACTAGCAGTATTAGAAGAGCCAACTATGTATTAAAGCAATGAACAAGATAGACTGGATCATTAGGTCTGGCATCTTTGCATTAGAATAATTAAAAAAAAAAAAAGAAGGATCTTTAAATCTGAGAACTGAAAACTCAGCAGGGCAAAGACTCGAAATACTAGTTAAAGCTAGGGAACCTTGTCTTAAAAATCCAGCTTAAAAAAAGCTACATGTGCATTACTCTGCGAGATACTGCACCTTGCCACTTACTATTAAGAAAGAACGAGATTACTTTCCACAGAAAAGTGAAAGCTGCCATGGTAACAACATGGTAGTAAGTGGTTATCAACACAGATAAGCTTTTTTGATTTGCATCTCTGTAGCACAGAGAAATCATTTTGTACATTTTAAATAACTGAGTTGTATTACAGTGAATACAAGATATTTTTCAGATTCCTGTGAGATCGTGAGGTGTTCTGAGTGGCACAGGAAACAACTTATCTCCAATTGCACACTGCTGCTTTCTAGCTCCCCGTACCAAGGAGTGACATGAAGACATGAGATCTCATCTGAAGATGGAAATTGGCAGGGTTGGGCAAGCAGTCTACACTTTTGAGCAGCATTACATGCACTTACAGAGATTCTAATGGAAAAACTTTAAGCCAGAAATTTTAATTTCTATATTCAAATTATTTCCAAATCACTGTTCACCAACGCAAGGTTCACATTTCAGGTGTAACTACTGTTTCTCACGTAGCTTCAGGAAGATCTAAACCAGGATCTTTGTTTTGGCAGAAGGGTATCACAGTTCAAAAATCTTCGCTTTCTTCTAGCAAGAAGCACCCAAGCACCCAAAAGGAGGATTTCACTGCTGTTTGCCAACAGCACAAGAAAAGAGTGAAAATGATGTTGCAGGGGAAATGGAACAGACTGGAGGTTAACACTAAAGAGCCTTCACTGCACTTGAACGTGATCAAACATCCTTAAACTGACATAATTTAACACAAGCCTGCAGTTTTGTGATTCAGTGATACAGAATAAAGTTATTTTGTGCTTTTTCCCCAGCTTTTGGAAGCCTGACAAACAAGACTCAATGACTCACATCAGGCACTTTTTTTCTTTTCCCTGAGAACAAGCTTATGATGCTGACAGCACTTGGAAGAGCCTGCTGTGTATTTACACACTGATCTTGAACCCTATGCATGTACCACAGACAAAATTTTGCATTTTATCTCCTTCCATTTGCATACACTGAAGTACCAGTAGCTCAAGAGAAGTACACAAACTTGTCAGACTGACAAATAAGCCCACAAACTATTATCTTCTTGAATCGTCTAACACCATCAGCAGCAGCATCTGCTAGAAAAATTCTGTTCTATTATGCATGTATCTTTCACAAAACCGAGGAAAATCTACTTAGAGCTAAAGAAATACCTCCTTAGAGAGCTGGATGTATTGAAAGAAGTATTTTTGTCCATAAGAAGCTGACAAGTTTAATCAGACCTATATAAGACCTATACAAGACCTATACAGTAATAAATCGTGGGTTTATACAATTTTTACACAGGAAGGCATTTGACCTTGCTGGAAGATGTATTTGCTACCAACATCCCTGCAAATACTTATATTAAAATGACAGTATCCTTATTTCAGCTGTACTTAAACTGAGAATAAAATGAAGCAATGTTCCGTTCTCTTGAAGAAAAATAGAACTTTTAAAAATCCCTACTGAAGTATTTCTTAAACAGCTGTTTCCCTTGAAAGAAGAACTGGAGTATAAAAGAAATAAATCCTATAATGCTAGTTAGATTTTCATAATAGGACGACTGCTAAGCTAGAAATACTTGCTGGATTGTTTTACAACCAGTAGCTTTTGGGTGTAACTTGATAAGGGCAAGAGACCCGTCATGTGAATAGAAAGCATTTCAGAAAACGTATTAATTACTTGCCTCGAGCTGTTCATCTTCCAGGAGTTTTATAACCAGCCATCGAATGTCATTGACTGCTTCTTCATTGTTGAGAAAGATGAAGAGATTGTAGAACACCATGGTCTGGAGGTAGGTTAATATGGTGTACCTAGCGTGCCAAGAATTGCTTCTTGCTGTCTGCAAGTATGAATAACTAAGTATGAGAAAGCAAGGATGTCAAAGAAAGCAGCTACCTGATATAAAGCCAACAACAACATCTAGGAAATGCTCTTGGGGACAGTTGCAATTAACTTCCCTAATATAGAAGTTTTCATTTTACACACTCTTTAATTTCCAAAGCACCTAATTAATTTAGACAGTAATTTATGGTGGGCTTAACTTCCAAAGCACACTGCTATTTAACAGATACCTAAATATTTATCAGACACCTAACACTGCAAAAGACAAAGCAGGCAAGTTTCTCCCTTTGATTCATTCCCAAGATCACAAGGCTGATGTAAACAAAACAGCGATTCTCCTCTGCTTGACTATATATATTGTCTACAATGGATTTGGAAAGCCAAGGGTTTTCACGTTTCTCTACTCTGATTTCCAGTGCTTATGGAAGTCCAAATTATTGCAACATCTGGCACAGCAGCAGCCTGGAGTGCAACACCACAGTTACTACCTTGGCTGTGTGCACAGCTTACACCTTACACCAACGTGTTGCAATAGGTACTTTTACTACTGTAGATCAGCCTTGAATGACTAGGGAAAAAAAAAAAAAATCATTTCTTGCACGACAAAGTGCATACAGAATGAGCTGTTCAAATCAGCAGTCCATTTCCATTTGTGTTGTTCTTCCAAAAGCACTATCCGTTGATAAATATACCGTGAAACTACAGGAAGACAGCGATTCAAGGGCAGCTCCTGATAGGATGACTCATCTTGAAACCTGACTTTGAATTGTGAAGCTCATGAGACACATTTGGCTTTAACTGATCCACTACTGAACCCAGTTTTAATTTATTAAAGTACTATTCAATTTCTTATCAAAATGCAAATTGGTTAAACTTTTGGGAGTAGGAATCAAAACAAAATCCATTCACCGTTTCTACGAACATATAAATAACTTCCAATAAACTTTTTCCTTTCACCTCTAAGAAAATCAGTATTTGATTCTTTTCAAATCAGAACTATTGTATAATCTTTAAGGAAAAAAAAGCACAGAGCTCATCAGCTAATGAGAATCTTTTAGCTTTTTAGAGCATACTCACTTGTTTTAGCACCTGAAGTACCAAAGGCACTTGCTGAGGATACAGCAAACCCTGAGACATTAGTGACAAACACATCTTAGCATCTCTTTTAAGCTCATCATAGCTATTGTCATTTTCGACTGGTGCAATCTGTAGAAGAAGGTAAAAGGGGAAAAAAAACAACCTAGTAAGTAAGGACTGCTAATAGCAAAACCATGAAAGAAACTTTTATCTCATGAAAGGACAGTTGTCTAGGAAAAACAGCATCAATGTAATCCTGAAAGATTAAGTTAACTAGGAAACACAATCAATACAATGTTGAAATTTTCTCAGCAATAAGATCTTGAAAAAAAGTAATAGAATCAAGAGATCCTTGTTCCTTGCTCCATATAATACTTATCTATCACAATGGCTAGCCTGAAGCTCCTAAAGAGGATTAAATGGGTGCTGTTAAGACTCTGGCTCCCCACTGCAATTCTTTTGGGATAAAATCCAGTTATTTTAATATTTTAGATGTAGGCCCCAAACTGAGAAAATGCTTTATCACTATTTCAATTTCACTTCCACATACATAATCCTTCATTTTGTGGTGACATCATCATTGGCTAATAGACTGATGTTTACATGAAGACATACCTATGCTCTGGAGCATGCAAATATGTATTATTGTAGATATGTAGCCCTGAATCACCCAAATTCATCAAAGAATGCAAGGATCAGAGGTGCCGGGAAAAACAAGTACTGCCATTTAGAAATAATTGTGGAATCACAGAACAAAAGAAAACAACTAAGGGTAAATATCAGAATAGAAACAGCATACACTGGTTTGTTAATGAAACGCTTCTTCCCCCCAGGTTACACAGGTACAGGGCATTTCATCCACCTACAAATTGTTACCAGCAAGAAACCATATGACGGGGGAGATGACCAGCTCTAAGCATACATACACATTAAAAATGCCAACAAGCTGGGCTTCTTCAGTAGGCATGGTTTTTATTATATAAATAAAAGAAAACCTGCAGTGGCAAAAGTCCCTTATAACTTTGGTTTCTCTATAAAATCTCTTTTTAATCAGCCATGACTAATAAAGGAACAATTAAGGCATATACCTTGAAAAACAAGGGTAAAAGCTCGAGTTGCTCTGTGACAGCTGTAGAGAAGGACCGTCCTGCACTTGCCATCAACCACTTCAGAACTGTTTGTTAAAAAAAGAAATGATTACTGATTAAGATAACAACAGTAATAATCCCCAAACAAACTAGAGACTGAATTTATTGCCAGGCTGGCCTGTGAGATTTTCCCACACTGGAGTGGATCTATACTGTCAGTTCAAGCTGACCCTGGAAAGGTGACTTCATAAGCCTCAACCCTGCCATAACAGATAGCTTGTTCTGCACAAACCTGAGGAGAAATTCTGTTTGGCAGCTCTGTGATGTGCAGTCCTCAATCACTATGTCCTAAAACACCCCCCGTTTCTTCACCTCATTAAGTAACTCACTAGTTTTCAAGAGTTTAATGCCCTGAGTTCGCTCATCTTGTTCACCAACTCCATTCTCTTCCATAACGTGATTCTGAATTTCTTCATCTGCTTCCATGAGGGGTTTAAGATTTTCAAGTATCCGGGTAGTAAATTCATGGACACGAGGAGATTTCGTTGCAGCAGTATTTGGCAAGGAAACATCTATCATGAATATGTAGGTCAAAACACTAAAAAAAGGAAAGGAAGCAAGAACACACAGGTAAGCATGAGTACTGTTTAAACAACATGGCAACAAGTGACCCCAGATCCATTTGTTGAATTAACACTTACAGAATATTTCCTCTTCACTTCAAAGCTGTTTAAAAACAACTGTTTTTCAAATAGCCTCTCTGTAGCCATTTGAAGCAGGCAGGGTTAGACAATCAGTCAGCTACAAACCCCTGTTCTCTGTGCAGGTCTGCAACTCGTTTTTAAGTCACCCAACTGCTTTCTCAAGCATTCCCTGTATATTTATGGCTTACTAGGACTTAGACACAGGAAATTTGGGTTGTTGTGGTAAGTAGTTTTTTATATGGGGGTTAGGGTTTGGTTTTTTTTGGGTTTTTTTCCAAGAGCTTTAAAGATAAACATTAACAGGCCGTATACAATACAAGACAAAAACAGAGCAGTCATCTAAAGTTTCTGAAGCAAGTCTGATAATAATTAATTTGTTTTCTATTACTACTACTAAAGCACAGAAATAAGCAGTCACCACTGCAGTGTAATTATTTTGTTATTACCCAAATAAAATGAAGAGAAAAAATCCCAAGAATTGCAAAAGAGAGCCCTGACCTTCCTATTCTCTCTCGGACGTTTTTGTAAACCTGGGTGAGTTTGGGTTCCAAGTACTTCAGCAGCCTGTGCAGGAGCTCTGGAACTCTCCATTCTTGCTGTGCGAGGCCACCTTGCAGCACATAAAGTCGGCTAGGAATGAAAACAGCTTGTCTTTAGTGACGTGAAATCCTCCCTTCCCCCATGGGTAAAAGAAAAAAACCAGCGGGTAAAAGAAAAAACCCACAGAATTAAAACAACCATACTGCTGCTATGCCAGTTCCAAACCTTAACAGAATGTGAACTACATTTAATTATATTTAAAAAATACTAAGGAACTGCTGCTGTGTAGGGAAAGCTAATTGGAAAGCAGGGCTTTTGTTCCCTGCTTCTACAAGCCAGCTGGCACAATACTCTCTCAATACATTTTATCTATGTTTTATCTCCTCTTTTATTCAGCCACAATAAAACAGTTAAAATTTATCTTACCATGCATCTACGAATGATCCTCCTTCACCGCTCAGTGGAGATTCCAAGAGCAATTCAAATAACCAGTGCAGTTTCCTAGGATCTCTGCTCTCCTGAAAATTAACAGGTATCAGAGATATAAGCAAGCTGAGGATTTTTAAAATGTAAATAACATGTAAACAAGAAAAGTTTTGACAGATTTTCTTAGCATCCCTTGGGTTTATTCTATTAAGGAAGCACAAAGTTAAATACCTTTTTACAACTAACCCCAACAGGAGGAAAGCTCAATGAAACTACAGGCAGTTTTCATTATTTGGTAAATACAATGACAAGAAGAGAAGGAATTTAGCTTCATTTTTGACTAAGATGAATAATCACATCTGAATTTTGCTAACTGGCAGGGTTGGGGCTGACACACGATGCCCAATTTTTGAGTGCTTTCCAAGAATTACTGATCCAAGATACTCATTTACCCTGCTTCTCAGACACCACAACTCCCAGTCCACCACAATGTACAGAAATCTTAGGGTATGTTAGAAGAGAACCTGAGACTTAGTTTGCTCATCATAAAGCTACATGCTTTTAAAGGAAGGATACAGGTCTAATTTGAGTTTAAAAACTCCCACAGAAGTTGAATATGTAGCAAGCATACACATTAACATTACCCACTAAACTTCTCAGCTCTTCTAAAACACTTCAGAAGAAAACTAAGGATTTATTTCTTTTCTAAAAAGTTGTATTTGTCTACAAAGGGCAGAGAACAACAACATTTCCAAAAAAGCAACGAGATTTTAAATAGATATTATTTTCATACTGTATTTACAGTTCTCAGTTTTAGCTGATAAAATATACCCAACTCTGTTGATAAAGGTCTTATTTACATCTATTCTGTACAAGTTTATCACCTGGATACAACTTTCCAAGACTAAACTGGGGTACTTACACAGGAGGTTGCTATGCACGTGCCCCAGTCATTATAGGTTTCCACTGTGATGTTGGATAAAGCTGTTCGAAGCAATGGGCAGAGAAGCTTCCAAAGTTTTTCCACCTGCTCAGCAAAAAAGGCAAGAGACAAGATTTGTCTATTTAGGGACAAAATGGCCATCTAACATCTGCAAACCCAAATCCTTCCATCTTTTCAAATCATGCAAAACCAATACTGATTCTGGAAGCAGCTATATTATGGTATTTGTAAAGGCTAAGAAATACTATGAGAGTCAAGATTTTCAGGAATCCTTTTAGTTTTGTTTACAAGGTGTTTAGAACTATTGTGGGCTACATATGCATCATCTCCATGATGAGTTAAGTGTAGCACAGACCTTACATTTTGCTTTTGGTAGAACAGCAATCTGATGCATCCCAAGGGCTCCCCACCCTCTGATATTAAAAATTATTTTTTATTAAGAAACTGATTCTCCCAGAATTATTTTTCAGCACAGAAATTCATTTAAAGATATTCTAGACAGCTAGGTCTAGACTGATTAAAGATGTAATAGTCCAAGGTGGACATAAGCATTTACTCCAATTGGAAATTACCAACCATGTCAGCTTTGCTACCTCAGTACCAGCAAACTGTTCTTAGTTTTCATCTTGCAGCATTTTACTAACACCTAGAATTATACAGGCACCAAACCAAGCTACGAGTCATGCTCCAAGTTCAGCAATGAGGCACCAAGTGTCACAATGTTTTCCAGTCCTTTCTTGGACACAGATGACACATTAGAAGCCCTCAACCTCATACGTTTAATTGGTTTAATAATTCCAGTTTATTCCTTAACTTCCATGAATCACTGAAAAACACTACTTCAGCACCTTCTCAAATGTCCAGTGTTTAGAACCTCTTATTAAGCCAGCTATAATTTCAGCTACGCATCTTTGGGTGCTTTCATGGGAGTCTGCCACAAGCTGTTCTAGATGTGGCTGCAGAACTGGCAAGAAGGCATCATCGAAGTTTCTGAAAAGGCCCTGTAAAACAAGATGTTAAAGTATCTTCAAATTATTGCCCATCTAAACCATTGTCTTCCTAAGAACCTCCTAAATGCTTAAAATTTCAATATGCAGAAACTGAACATATTTTGCTTTTCTAACAGAATTATATACACAGGTCCTACATACTTCTATATAACTCTAAATATGTTACCCTAAATAGTTCATCAGAATCAAGAATTAATAGGATTAATCATAGCAGCATACCTTTAAAAAATCAACATTTTGCAACACCAAGGTATAAGCCAAGTAGTCTGTGGCTTTTCTACGCTTTGGTAATTGTCTATAAAATGGAAGCAATATAGTTATTGAACTCTAGTTACCTTGAAGAGGCAAAATCTGCGAGGATTAAATTTGTCTTTCCCTTTTCTGTCTTCTAAAGACAAAAACTTTATTAACTGCTCAACAAACTTGGGATCAGAAAAGTGATCAAATATAATCTGTTCTGCCTGTAACAGGAAAAAAAAAAAAAAAAAAAAGGATTAGCATTGAAGAGCTTGATTGTCACAGTGATATCCCAAGCTTTCCGAGTCCCATTTTTATTTTAATTCTACTGTTGGCAAAAATCATGCCTCAGTTATCCATCTCCTCCCCCTCATTTTATCAGGAATACTGGGTAATGTTTTGCAAGATTCCTGACTTTTCATTAATGACTTTGGATTGTCTTTTGCTTCACTAGCACAACCGCTACAAAGCAGTTATTCCCTGTAACTAGCAAAGTAGTTACTCCCACTTTCATTAATTATCTTGTTCTAAACTCTGATAAAGATTTGAAGCTGCAATACATTAAAATAATATTTTCTTCTTGTATGCTAACACAGTAAGTCTGAAAATGAAGTAGAACAACATGATTACAAATGTCTTGTGGGGATCTAGGTTGAAAACAGTTATCACTTAGGGCTTGTTAAAAACATGATGATATCCACATAGCCATGAAACTGCACACTTGTGCTCAAACTCCATCCTGGTTTGCATTCAAGTAAAACAAACCTGTTTGCACAGATTTTGTGAAAGCACTCTCTAAACAGCCAGCAATACTTATGTGAGACAAGAGTATTTGATGTCCACAATAACCTGTGGACAATATTAAAAGAAGAAAGGAGAAGTAGTATTAGAAAAGCCCACAAAATTGAAACACAGCAAAACCTTTACCTCTGTCAGCTCATCTCTCCTTCGCCCAAGCTTTGGTTGATGCTCAACTGGAGCATAAACTGTCATTGTTCTGAATATTTAAAAAAAAAAAAAATGAACACAAACAGTAACATGTTTCAAAGTAAAATAAAGTTTATCATTATTTTCTACACTGTTCATAGAATTTATCAGGAACTGCAGAAGAGCAAAACTTGGAAGAAAATTTACAACAAAATCATTAAGTCTGTTATTATAAAAGGTTTGCCACAGTAAGCAAACCAGTATTATTACTGATAGAACACTCTGCATATTTCACAACTAAATTAATTTCCTAACATATGTTTGAAACCAGCAGTCAGTCACGTGAAATATGTGCCTACAGCACCCACAAAACCCAGAGACACAGGTAGAAAATAAATAAAAAGCTCCAAAATAACTCCACAGAAACCACCCAGAAGTGCTAAAACAAGCAATGAGCAAAAACTACAAATAAATTGTTTTTCTTTATTTCAATTAAAAAGATTAAACCCAAGAAACATTTCATTTCCCACAGGGTTTTTTCCTGCTGACTCTCATAACTGTATCTTAGTGCCTAATGATACTCACTGAGGCCAGGTGTAATACCCCCAGTGTGTTTTCTCCACAAAACAACACGACTCCCAGGCTTCCTTAGTCTTTGGTAAACTCTGGCTGTCATAGTGCAGCCACTGGTTATCTGGTCTGTCACCAGCCTCAGTGCTGGAAGGCTTAGGAGTTCCACCTGGTTAAAGAGACATTTATACTCCATAAAACATGTTCATTAACAGTCCCAGAAAACGTTACAACTTACTTCTATTGAAAGATTCTAATGAGCTTTTATGCCTCATACCCCAGTCAAACCTGTACAGAGATCTGCCCCAGGAGATTAGAAGTAACACTAACAGTAACAGAAGATTCCTTTAGTAATTCATACAAACATGCTAATTGAAATATTTTTTAAAAAAAGAATTAAAAGGAGATATACAAATCATTCTTTAAAATTATAAGGCTTTCTGAAAGGAGAATGTCGATACCTCTGAAGTTTTAACTCACTTCAAGTAAGTGAATAGCTCAATACACACTTGCACACTGCCTAAAAAAAAATTCCCCAACAAACCTGAAAAATGACCAATTATATCATCTATTTTGTTTGCTTAGGACATTAACAATGAGACAGAAATGACAAGCTTGTGATTCTATGTTTAATTTAACCAGAAAGAATACACTTTAAAATTTTTTTTTAGAATGATGTAAGACATTTCTTATATTAAATAAAACCTACTTATTTCATAAGGGCAGATGGGCACTTTCTTGTGTGTTCTCTTCAGCTGCTTAAGAATACCAGCCACAGCTGAGATGGCCACCTAAAAGAAATGGACATTAATGAATCCATTCCATGTACTTATCTCTAGAAGGATGTGTTTAATCATCCCATCACAGGCACATTTTAAGCCTCGAGCACCCTAAAAAGCCAGTGAATATTACAGTGAACTTCGTGACCCCAGTGGCTGATAATTCCTATCAAGAAGTCATCTGAGTCATTTCAGGGGATACAGGACATGACTTTAGTGTGACTTTTGTAGCTCAGAAAAAAATCTCTACTCAATTTTCAGGAAAACAAGGAGGTGGCCATTAGCTTCAAGTGTCACTGAGGAAACAAAGAGGACAAGAGGCACCAAGAGTTGTCTCCCTTCAAGTAGTAAATTGGAGATGGGAAAAACAGACCCCCAGTACAGCACTGCCAAGCATCCTCTTGGGTTAGGAAGTTTAGTACATGTGCAAGGCTGGCAGGGTGAGGAGGGATGTACACCTCTGTGTTTTATCACAGCAAAACACCATGAACATTTGATCTCAACCCCAATGAGCTGCTAAACAAAAAAACCACAGTTATGTTGCTTTTACCTTACGAACTACAATCGCATCGTGGTTGAGACACTGCACAAAAAATTTTATGGCACGGACAGGCAATATCCTATCATCCCTCAGGAGCAGAGACAGAAAACCAATGCTTATGTGCTCGAACTTCCAGGGACTAAAATAAAAAAATATTCAAAATAGACAATAAGTGGCATAGCTGCATGTACTGCTTTTGCACAGAAATTATTATATCTGTTATGTAAATATGTCTGGACTAACTTAAGTAATGTTCTATGTCACTGCTATAGTCAACAAGCTTAACTTCCATTTAGTGAAACCTCCAGCATTTGGGGAACATGAGTGCAATCAAACATTCAATTAATGGTGCCTTTTTGATGTTGGCATTTTTATGTAAAACACAAACCTATAGAGATAATCAAGTTTAACACAAATATTATGCTGCTGATTAAAATCTATTTAGATGTCAGCATTATGCAGACAAAAGAACAACCTTTTTCTCCCAGAACAAAAAAATACTAAAAAAATAACAGGTCAAACTAATTCATGACAAAGCTTAACTCAAGGTGTGATGATGCCTTATATTAACAAATCAAGCCCTCAGTGAAAATAAATTCAAGACTCATGCACTTCTCTATAGGAGACAGTAATGCCAGATTCCCCTCTATTGGTCTTGCTTTCTCTGTTTGGGCAAGCAGAATCCACATGGAAATGCACGAGGAGTTGCAGAAATTCAGCTCTTGGTGATGTCTTTGTAAGAGCCCTCCAAGGAACTACCTACAATCTGTGTTATGCAAGGCTGCTACTGACAAACTGCTTTTGGACAACTAATCCAAGAGTAAAAAAAAGTATTATTCCATTCTGGTCACACTAACAGCACTTCTTGAAGCAAATGACCTTTATTCATGTAGCCACCTCCAGTCCACCCCAAAATAATTCCTCATGCACAAAAGGGGAGACTTACAGATTTCTTTGTTCCATGCAGTCCAGCAACATGTTGACCAAATTTTCGTAGTTGCTGATGGAAGAAGAAGGGATTATCAAGCAGATGCTACTGAGAGAACCATTTAAAAATAGAATAAAAATTCGACAAAAGATGGGTGAAAGCAGTACAGTAAATACAGCACAAACTGGGAGGACAGGGAGGAGGAGGAGGGAGGAAGGAAATATGAGCATAGAGGGAAGAGGCTGAGCAGTCAGGAGAGAAGACAACACAATGATCCTTGGACATTCTGCATTTGTTAAGTTTAAGATTTAGTTCAACCATTTCAGATTACTGCATTTCATGTACAGTGAATATTAGGCAGTGCCAGCTGGTGTTTAGGGAAGTTGAACTCACCGCAAAGCCTCAGCATTCTTCTCTTTCTGTCGCTGAATCCCTAACTGAATTTCTTCTGAACAAAGACCTGTGAAGTCTGAACTTGGATGTGCTGATTTTTGCAGCAAAACAGCTATCTCTACGCATTTCTCTGGAACCTATTGACAGAGAATGCAAAGATTTGGGACTGAGCAGCAACTTACAAGTTTTTATGTATGTATGTTTCTGTATTAAAGTAAGGAGACTTCCAAATGATATAATGAGAGCAGGATTTCCTGTCCACATAAACCAATCTGTAAAATACTAGCAAAGAGAGATTTTGGGTTCACACAGCAGAATTGTTTCTCCATGTTTTACTCTATTTTAAATTAAAGGTTAAAACAAACTTTTGGATTTTACTCAAGCATAAAAATCGTGCATAAAAGGCTTTATTAATTAGCACTTATTCTCAAAATCCAGTACCGTGCCATTTATGCCATGATTAGGCAAGAGGCAGTTGTGTAACAAGTGCTGTTGGCACAGTGGGACACCACCACAAATGCTGACAAAGTGGATTTGATGAACATGTCCTACCAACACACACCTTCCCAACTGATCTGCATGACCCACACTAATTAACACCGAAAGGCAACTTCAGTTTACTTCCTCTAAACAAGCTTTCCTAGATGTTAACAATAAGTTACCAATTACAATAGTATTACAGGAAGCTCCATTACTTCAGTCTCAAAACCACACATCTACATTCCTCTCAGAGTTATCAGAACCCAATCAAACATCAGAACACTAAATCCAGTCATCTACATGAGTCTAAAGCACTGATATAACCAAACCCTCTCACATTCCCAGACATTAATACCAAGCAACATGTCACTTACTGCAAAATCCAATCCAATTGTTTCATACTGCCTATGGATTTTTTCTGCTAGGTCATCAAAGAGTCTAACTATGGATGGTTTTTCCAAGGACATGGCTTTGCTAAGCCCAGAAGAAACAATTGCTGGCCACGTCTGTGCAATGCAATCCCAGTCATGAAGATTTGCCAAACAGACTCCACTGTGATTTCCAAGAAGACAATATAAGGCACCCTGTGAAATGAAAGATACAGTTTTCAAGATGTTAAGCATTGTTCATATGGAAGTGATATCTATCTACATAAGCATGCACCCACACAGAATAAAAATCAATCTTCACATTTCTGTAACATGAAAATGTACCATAAGCTTTCAGCTATGCAGCCTCATTATCAACATACTGAAGATTTTCACAGAATCCATTTCATGCTAAAGAAGCTTTTTAATGAAACTGGAAGTCCTGCCAATTAATTTACCCACAGAACAACTGACTGATTTCTGAATTCCATTATAAAGGAGATGATTCAACAGCCTTTCTGTGAACTTACTGATGTTTGGGCTGCAGGCAAACCATTCACCTGTTAACTAAGCCCAGACCCGAAATGATACTGACTGAAGAGGACCTGGATAGGAACAACTGGGCAGGACACACCACACTGGTCAGTGTAACAGGTCACTGTGTGAGAAGCTGACAGGAGTTACTTGCAGTGAAACTAAGGGGGGGCTGGATATCACAGGTGACCAAGTGGGAGTTATGTCATAAAAGGCCAAATTTCACAGGCAATTGGAAGAGAGTCTCAGGGAACTTTTGGAGAGCTGAGTCTTACAAGAACAGCAGTGCCTAGGTAATATCAGTACTATCATACAGGCTAAGCCTGTCTGGTAGCACTATCAGAAATACCAAGTTCAGGTATGGTAGCAAAACTGGGACTTATCAGGAAAAATTAACTCAGTGGGGGTTACTTATATGGGAGGAGACAGGGATGGAGAAAGGAAGTTACAAGGACAGCAGAATAAAACAATAACCAGTGAACCAGAAAAGGACTAATAAGATATGCAAACAGTGTAATCACATGGTGTCTGACATTTTGTATTGGGCAGCTGGAGCGGGATAAGCCAGAACTGGTTTTGTGACCCTACAATAGGAGTTCAACGTGCCCGTGGGGTCAGGAAGACTGAGGGGGGTGCAGAGAAAGGAGCACAGCACAGAGGAAGGAGGAGGAGGGGAGCGTGATGCTTTCCAAACCCTGGATGGACAGCCTGCAGCCTGGCATCACTGTTTCAGCACCAGTTCCAGGCCTGGCAGCAGCAGCAGTTATCCACCATTGCATAGCCAAACCCACCTGATTTAGTCTAACTTCTGTGGGAAATCAACTTTTCTGTCTAGTCCATACTATTTTGTTATACTGCTACAGTTGACAGAACTGCTTAATGAGTTTTACAATCTTGGACTATAGCTTCTCAATTTCCATTTCATAATTAAAAAATAGGCATTAACATACATTTTTGTAATATGTGAACACACAATGAAACGAGGAACATGTATCAACACAAAGTGTCTCTTGACAACTGATCTAACCCAAGCAACTCCTTACATTACTCATGCATAAACTATATGACACAACAACATCACACTGATAAACAAGCCAATCCACCATTAAAAATCCTCCTGTATAAACACTTTCAGAAGACAAACAAGAAACAAAGTTTGTGAGACAATACTTTAAATTGCTTTTGAGTGACATCTTGCCGGTCTGGACGCAAAAACTCCAAAACCAAGGGAATGATATCTCTGCAGCAAAAATTGTATGTTCCCAGAGCTGTGAAGAATGCTTGTTGAGCTTTACTTCTGACCTGTGGGAAAAAGAGACATTACTAGAAAGTCTTCTGAAGTAAAAATATACCACACCAAAGTAACACCCAAAACCAGGACACATCCTTACCCATTTCAGTTACTTACGCACAGAGTTTACATGATGTTATTTGTGCACAGAAACAAAATTTGTAAGATTTTGTCAATAGCATATTTCCCCTCACCCCTGCTCACAGCTTTTTATAAAACCCTACTTCTGTGCTTGACAATTTACTTGACAACAGCTACATAGTTAAAGAAAATTCTCCATGTTGCTAAAACCAGTCAATGTGTTTCCAAGGTCAATTCAAAAGCAAACAGCTACAAGATAACAGATACAGTTAGCAGAATTCTGAAGAGCCTGTAGACATTGTGCCTGGATCTGAATTTATTATATACACACAGCTCCCACCAGGCAAAGAGTTCAGAACCCAACTATGAGCATACTTGTTCTGGGTATGTTAGACCTAGGATGCCATCAGAGCCACTTGCAAATGTAGACTTAGCATTCCAAATAGTGTCATGAATTCAGTTCACATCCCTCAAAAAATTTAATATTTGTAACCTAAGTGGGCTGCCTCTCCACACAGTTAAGTTCTTTATTTGACGAAGGGGCTTAAAGCAAAAACTATGCTAAAATTGGCAATTTCAGAATAACAGAAACAACAGAAACAAAATAAGTAAATATTTCATATTACCATGTAATTAAACTGAAAAGCAAAGATCTTGAAAATGTAATTTGAAGGGATCAATAAAAAACTCCATATATTCCAATTTAAAAGGGGCTGTTCCTTACCTGACCATATGAACTTGTGGACAAACACAAAAGATCTCTGATCATCTCCTGGTGGGAAGTTTTATACTCACAGCCTTCCATCGTTAGTGTTCTCAGCTAAATCACAGAGAAAACACAAGTAACAGGACAGATTGGGTTTACACTTCACACATGTAAAAGAAACACTAGTGCAAGATTATTGCATCTTTTGCTAAATGACATCATAACAAATCAGCTTTTCAAGTAGTTAGTGAGTATTTAAGAGAAAGTACTACCTCATGCTGCAACATAACTCTGTCGATCAACAAAGCTCTGATATGCTGTTTCTTTCCTTGAAGCTGCAAACAAAAACATAATTGGGTTTAGATTTTAGTCATACTAGCAATTTGTACTGACTGAATTCCCCACATACTTGTTTGCCTGTGTCTAGAAGAAAACATCACGTAGATATTTTTCTTGACAGACAACCTTGATTTTTTTGCCCCCCCCCCAGTTAAATTTTTTTATTTGCCTACTACTCTGTAAACAAAAGGAAGCTCTGGTCACAGAAATGTCTCAATTAACAAGGACCAGAATGGAGCAAGATGCCAAACCTCAGATGGGTCCAAGGATGTATGCAAACTGAGGGCTACTACAATACAGAAATGCTGAGATGACCAAATAAAGGTACAGAAGCACTGCAAAACAGTATTCTTACCAAGGAATTAGATCTCAAAGTTACAAAAACTGATTGGGACAATAATGAAAGTAAGAGCAAAGCCTTTTGGAAGATTAGGAACTACTGTGATCCCTCACCTAAGCTTTACAAACGAAAAAACACCCACTGACCCTGTTCTCCATTGATTTTTTCACCAGATTAAAGCTTTTCCATCGTGAATCAAACTCATGTTTGTGAGACCCCTGGAACTGTAAAACATCGCTAATGATCTGTAGAAATAAAAAGATGACAAGGAGTGATTATTGTGCAAAACAAGTAATTTTGTCACAAGTATTACCAATTATGTGTACCTTTATTATTAGAAATAAAGACTTGGTATCATCTTCTGAATTATCAAGTATATAGCCTGCAATCGAAGGAAAAAGAATTTATTATGAGAGAGGAAAACAACATTTAAAATTTAAAAAAATCAGTTCTACAAAGTTAAAATTTAAAGATTTATAGGCAAAGGAAATCAAACAAGTTCTCATTTATAAAGTTATACTTAAAAGCACAACACAACAGGTTTTTTAGAGAGGAGCAGTTCAACTTACGCAGCAGTTTCCTTGTAACCTTTGCAATTGTTTCTCGATAATTCTCTCTTGATAAATCTATAAAAAAATTAAACAGTTTCTCTTTATTATAAAACAGCATAAAAAGCAATTTGTAGATAAATAAACGAGTGGAAAGCCAGAGCAGGCTATTCAGAAATGGCCAGAGGGACTATTATAAAAATAACCACCTTGTTATATCCCAGGACTCCGCTCCCATGGGACCTTCTTTTGTTTATGGAGGCAACAGTGGTTTTTACAGGTACATAACCTTCTTTGTCTGCCTGGACAGCTGGCTGCACTCCTAACCACTGATTGAGGCAGATTATTTAGCATATGAAAATTGAGTAACACATTAAGCAGGATAAAAAAGTCAATAGAATAGAGGTTTTAGATATCAGGTGATTAAGGCAGCAAAAGACTGAGGACTTATTCCCCTTCAATACATGGAGGGGAAGAGACATTCATTATCTGAACAGGAAAATGCAGAAGAACTATCAATGAGACAGTAAGTCTCCTATGAAAGTTTTGAACCAGAAACATTTTAATCGCTGTAGAAGACCACTAGATAAACTCCCATTCTCTAATATATGGCCACAAACTCACCACTGTCAAAACTACTGGCCTTGATTTCTACAAGTAGCACTAAAGCACCTAAAACCATTTAGTAGTCCCTTAAGCAGTCACTGTGTGCCTCAGATCCTTATTTAAGTAGCCCATCTTCATTTGAAAGATGGTGAAGAACACACACAAAGCCTGAAAACCACAGGGATTTTTTTCTAATGGAGCTGCCAGAGCCTTTGGCAGGTACTGCCTTGGCTCCTTCAGTCTGTCACTGCAGTCCTGAGGTGATAGGTGCTGCTTCTGCACCTCCCATCTGTGTGGAGGCACAAGGGCCCAAACCCCTCTGAGCTCCCCTTCCCAGCACATTACTGCAGCAGATGTGCACCTGCAATACCAAAGCTGAAGGTCTAACAGGGGCTATGCAACAACTGCTGCATTGGCCAAAAAATACCATTTTGTATCAAGAGAAGAATCACAACAATGATCTCAAACAGATCATACTGTTCTCACAGCACACACGCCCACAAAGAGAGTTGTAACAATGCTGTCCGAACAGAACTGGGATCTACTCACCATATTCAACACCAGTGTACAGTTTTGTCTCTTCCAAAGACACCAGACTTGGGACCCTGCACAAAACAAACCAAGTATTATTACACATGATGAAAATAATTGCCTGTGTGAATTTTGTTGACACATCATTGATACTAACAAGTTCAATTTCATGCCAGTAGCAGCAAAGATGTTTGCATTGCCTGACAGTATGCCTCAGTTCTAACATCTGTAAATCAACCACAGCCATGGTCAGAGAGATTGTCAGACACAAGTACACCCTAAGGACACCACCTTGAAAGCAGAAGCTGGATTTCTCACTCAGCAGAACCTTATCAGTTCTGTTAAATAGCCAGAGATTTGGTCTCACAATCAAACCTATGAACACACTGATCAAAACAAGCGTGGCTCCGATTCATCTTAGTCTAGGTAGGAGAGGTGAATCTGACTGCTGAAGCAGAAGCCTGTCCTGACAGGCTGATGAACCTTTTCTGACTTTGGGCCCTTCTTTATAAAGTAACATAGTCATTATGTACACAAGTCCTACTTACTGCTATATGAAGTTCACTATTAATAGCCATACCTAAAAATAAAGCCATGCTTCTTTCAGGATTTGGGTCAAACTTACCTAACCAAAATATTTTTTTAAAATTGAGCTCATAGTCTTTGTGGATTTGCTTTTACATAACCATGCAAAAAAATGCAGACTCAGGTGCCACACACCAATGAATTGCGAAGACATAAAAACATATGCTACATACACTCGGCATTTTTTGTGGTGGGTTTTTTTTTTTTGGTCATATGTTTTTGTTGGTTTTGGTTTTTAAACCTACAATATCACCTCCTAAAACATTAAGGTAGACAAATTTGGGCTTTCAAGGACAAAATACACCAGTGTATTATATTAAATAAATAGGATCAGCAAGTAATCCCTATTAAAATAATCTTCACATGAAGTTATATTGACAGTACAGAGCAAACAAACTTAAGTGAAGCAACATGTGTCTACTCCTATTACAAATGCCAAATAACAGCAGAAAACACTATAGATTCTATATTAGAGCATGCATTTTGAGATAATAAAATAAACTTTCAGATTTCAGGAAAAGGCAGGCTTCTGTCAGAACCAGAAATAAGGATCATGTTTCTCCTGTGAAAGTGAACACATCAAAACAATTACTGTGCTGATGAAGGAAAAAACCAACACCTTACAATCAAAAATTAGGTAAACTGACTTCACAACACCTGTAGCGGTCACATCTGCAACACCTAAAGTCAGACTGAAGTATCTTTTTGTTAATTTAGACATCAAAAAGTGAGGTCTTAATTTCATTTTCCTCCTTGTAGCAGTATGTTAAACTTGGAAATAAACCCTTCCAAAAGTCTTCCCACTTCCCCCTCAAGAGCCAGCACTGGCCTATGTGCTTAAGGTACAGCATGGCAACTAATACTATCTCCAAAGTATCCAACATCAATCCAGTACTTTGCTCCTGAATCAATAAGTAAGTTATTATGGCCTCACACACTTGCTCATTTAGAATCATCTACATGGTTGAGTTTGAGAGCGTTTGCTATTGTTCATCCAAGATCAGATCTTCCCAGTTAGGAAAATGCAGTGAGGGGATATTTTTGCAATTAACATCTGGGAGGAGAAAAAAAGTTAACTCTCCCACCCGAAATATTATTGTTTCTTAAATCAAGAACGTAACAGATAAATCCAACAATCTCAAGCTGAGATTGAGCAAATACTACTACTTTTTTTGTACAGTATGCTGGATATATTGATAGGTAAATAACCTCATAGCCGTAAATTTTTCTCCAGTATTTTAATGTATTTTTATCCCTAAACAGTTTCCCCTGATCACAATACACAAATTAAGTTCACATACGGCTTTCCTACCTATGAGGCAAGGAGTGCAATCTCTCAGTTTTCCCTCAGGCAGGCTACAGAAAGATCCAAATCTTCCCACTGCTTTTCCATTCCCAGCACAAGGCATTCGGCTGTTCTTTGCCAGCTCCCTAAGTTCTGAACCAAATCTCCAGAATGAAAAACAATGGAAAAAGAACCCTGAAAGCTCTCTCTACACCTCAGGTTCCTGAGCAAACCAGGAGTACAACTCAGTACATAGCACCCAGTAATCAAGAACTACCCTGGTGTAGTCAACACTCATCATGACATTACCCCACAAGCAGAACCATTTACTTCCACAAGGCTACCAAGAGGATGAAAATAAGTTCAAAATGCAACACAGTTGTACAGTTGGCCCACAAACTAAGACCCATGCTGGTGATATTCAGCATTACAAGCAGCTGCCACTGAGCCAGAGAAAACTGTAAGTGTTTTACTTTGGACACACAAAGGGAAGAGGCAATATTTTTCTTAACTTCAGTCAATGCTGACAGCAAGACTCTCCCAACAGTGCTTCGTGCAGTGTATAAATACTACTGGGCTTCACTCTGTATCAACAGTTTTCAACAGAAATGACCAAGAAATCTTATGAACAAAGAGTATCCAAAATGATAGCTGGAACACAAAACCCAATTAAGCAGAACTTTGAAGAATTCATTCCCTTACTTGCCACAGCACAAAAACTAAAACATCTTTCCTTGAGAAAAATTGATGCACTATGTTTTTCAACTTGCAGACATTTGACAGAGCACTTTAGTCAAGTCTCTGTGCACATATTCCTCAGTATCTAAAGTACAGTTCAGCAGTGAGATACAGCTTTTTGTAAACAAGTAACTTTTAGCATCACTCCACTGAAACAATTGCAGAGGAAGTTTTTTGCCAATTGCAAGGAAAGCACGTGCTATGTTGAGGCCTAGATCAAGGGCTGCATCCACCTATTTTGACAGAAGAGATTAAGAGACAACAGTGGGAAGGTGAACAAGGAAAAACAGGGTTACTCACCGTGGAGGAGTAACTGTTTCCTTTTCTGTGTGCAGGTCCCCCAGCAGAGCTGGGAAGTTTCCTGGAGATGCCAAGAGAGGTTAGCTAGCCCTGCCCCTCAGCATATGACATCACATCCTCACACATTTCAAAGTGGTCTTATCCTTGACCCGCAGTCTCAACACCTTCAGCCAAAGGACATTAAGAAAGCTCCTACCAGCATCTGTAGCAAGGATAGAACAATCCTGCATCCTAACTAACCAAGCTGTATTCTTACATAGAGGGAAGCAAAAAATGGATGTTCTCTCAGTAACCCTGGTTTTGCTTCCCTAACCCAGCTGCTTGGGGTCACCTTGTTAAGAAGTAGGCTGGAAAGAAGCCAAGCCAACAGGAACCCAGTGGAACATCAGTGAAAGGCTTCTCCAACCTGAGAGGTTTATACCATCTGCATTTGAAATCATCTTTCTTCGCACACTATGAGAGTCATTGTAAAACAAGGACATGGGTATCACTTACAGTGGCCCCTTGAGTAAAGGGGTACACAGACTGTGTGCACAGAAGCCTTACACATACCTGCACACATCCCATGGGGCACAGTGACCAGTATGTCGTGTTTCTGCAGGCACAGAATAAGCTGTGTATTCATTTTACCGCAACTCTGACAGGATTATTCACCATACCTCTGACTCTGTGGCTTTGAACACTAATTCACCCACAAAAAGCTACTGCTGTCATAAAGGGTTGCTCCTCAACACCCCTGGCAGCCTCAACTTTTTTTTCCTCTTCCCCTCGTAACTATCTGTTTTATATTTCAAAAAAGAGTAATTCACAGCACAGACCTGAAATCAGTGGCATCTCTACTAAAGATAAATAATGCTATGTGGAGTAATAGTATAAATACTCAGCACTGAGTCATGAAATAGCTTTCTATTAATGCTATGTGGAGTAATAGTATAAATACTCAGCACTGAGTCATGAAATAGCTTTTTATTAATTTGTTATGCATGGTACTTCAGAAGACTATTAATTCACAAAAAAGATGTAGTTTAAATTCCTTGCTACTTACAGACTAAAAAATAAAAAGTCAACACAAAGTGACATGTATTAAAGTTATATTTCCTACTAAAATTTATTATTTTCAGTTCTGACAAGTTTCCATTATGCAGTTTGTTTTGCATGGACTGTGCACAAATCTCTGCTGAACTGTCTACCTAAACACCTGCTCATGTATGACACATCCACAGCAACACCAGTCATTTAAAACTGATGAGCTACAATGGGATTTTCAGAAGGATATTATGTCATTCATGTAAAACACACATGGGAATTTTACTCCCAAAATTGAAAAGGAAAAAACAGAATTCACAAGGTACACATAAGAACTGCTTAGTGTCAGAAAAAGTTGGAATGTTTTGAAACCTGAACTATTTATGCTCAAGTTCACTAAACAAAGAAATCCCTCTTCCAGCACTTCACAACAGCTGTGCTGATAGGTACACACAGAAAGTATACTTCTGGGTACACCCAAGCCTACCCAAGTCAAATGTTGGTCAATTGAACAAAGAGTTTTCTGTACATGTATCACTTCTCAGTTCAGAGACTCTCAGTCATCAAAAGATAAAAAAAGGAGTATGAGACACTCATGTATCAACCTGAAAACATCAAGCTAGACTGACAGGAGATTCGAGGTGACTCATGCCAGTGTACCCAGTTGTAGGTAAACAAAGTTCTGAAATCTTTACCAGAACCAGGATTTATTAAACCATGAAAATAAGGGTACAATTTGATTCTGTCTAACAAGAACATGCCAGACCAATGCCGGGGATTTTTATTCAATTTCAACTTTATCAAACAATAATGTAAAAAACAAACAAACAAACAACAACAACAACAAACCCACAAACAACAAAAAAACCCCAAACCAGAAGCACTTGGTATATTAACTGTTCAAGAAGCAAATCTATTTTCAAAAGCTAATAAACTGCTGAGTCGCAAACCACATACTCTTAACAAGGAACAATTGAGAGACATTTTGCAGTTATTGGGTACTTCCAGGTGCTTGACACTGAGGAACACAAAAAAACCTTGTAAAAATCCATAGAAATGGATCAAGGGACTTGTTCAAAACTTTTCAAGATGAAAAGTTTCTCTAAGTGAACCGTGCAACAGACTTTCAAACCTTTCCATAAAATGCTGATGAACTGTAATAGCCTGTCTATAATGAAATTTAACAGAATCCTGAGTTAAAAATATTCCTACAGTAAAACACAGTAGTCTGCACATTAGTGGAAAGGCCTTATATTTGCAACAGCTCTATTTTCCTACTGTAGAAATAATTTCCAAAGAATTGTAGTAACAACAAAACACCAAGCAGGACACCATTACCATGTTAGTGGAAGACTGGTCTCATGCATTCATGTCTGTAATTTACTTGAAATCAGAAAGATTCAGAACTTCCATTCAAATGCACTCATTTTCTTCTCCCAAAACAATAACAACTCTCATTATACTCTTATCCCTCTAGAGGACCAGCATGTTTACATAATACTGTAATTTAAAATTCATCCATCCAAACAACCCGAAGCCTCTTATCTAGTGCCTGGGAAGTTGATGCAACAGGACAGGTCAGTTATGAGAAGTAATAGTGAAATAAGCATTTGGCCACCTTGTGACATCTGCGACATACAGCCAATACGGAATTTTCATAATTAGTTTTTCCTTTTATTTAAGCAAAAAAACCCTACTGCCTCCCTCAGTCAAGTCATCTTGCTTTGTACTACTCACTATTATGACCAAATCATTTTGGTAAATGATCAAATCAGGTACCACTGCCTCACAATTACAGCCTGCTCCTAACCAAGAAAGCAGCTTTACTCCTTTATTCCTGCCACTGCCTTCCCCTGCCCATCACCCAAGCGAGATCACAAACAGATCCCAAAAACAATGGCTGCAGAGATGTAGGTAGCTTTCAGTTGTGACACAGAAAAATGAGTCCCAATCATCTGGGGAAAGAAGCATCATGGTGAGAGGAGCAGCCTGCAAACAGAGAGAGTTCACAGTGCTAAGCTGTCACATCCAGCTCTCCATCCCGCCACACACACAGTTTTCCAGCTCATTCCAGCCACATAGTCCTTTTGCTGAGGTTCAAATTGCCCAGCTCCAAGCTCTCCCCCATCTAGGTGGCTCTCCCTTTGTTCTAGAGGCTAGAGGATTGTAACAGAACAAATACTCATCATCTTCCCCGCCAAGACTTCTCAGGTATCCTTAACAATCACATTGAAGGGAAAGCTCACAGTGACACCCCCTCAGCTCTACTGTACAGCCAGCACAAACAGTCATGCTGCACCACCACTGCAGTTACCAGCTGCAGTTCACTGGAGTAAAGTGGCACAGGAGACGTCTGACAATACATCTCATGTGCCAGGTTTGGGGTTTTTTTTTTTAATTCTACATGTATACTTGTAACTTAAACTTATCAAGCCAGTTATAAATACCTGCATTCACAAACATTCCTATAGTGCCATTTTAGGACCGGGAATATCATCAGCACTGCTGGTAAGTACTAACTGTGAGTACACAGCTCTTAAAACAAGGGTGTTCTGGCTAACAGACTTCATTATTTAGAATGTAAGCCCTTCTCTTTGAAATATCAGTGCTTTATGTGCATTCCCACTGTATATCATGGGAACAGACTTGGGAATATCAAAACTGCACCCCCAGAAACTCACAATAAAGTAACTACTAAAATCAAACTTTTTTTCTGTTTTAATAGCAAGTTCATCAGAAGAGACATCCTACATTCAAACTAGATATAGTTTTATGGACATATGAAATAGAAAACAGTGTTTACAGGAAGCTGTATCATACCCCTTTTTAAAATCAAAATATATCACTCCCATTACAAATATTGCAGTTATTTCTCAGGGAAGGAAGTGGAGGGAGTAAGGCAGTGGAAAGGACACCTTTCTCCTCTGTACAACGCCCTCCTGTGACCCTTGCTTACATACACTAACCCATATCAATAGAAAGCACATTTCAGAAGCAGCACCACTAGAATGACCACCGCCTGTTCTGGAGGGATGAACTCTGCCTCATCTCCCAGGATGCCAAACTCATAGTGATCGTTATAACTGTTATTGCTAAGCTGAATAAACTGACAGGGATCTAACATACATTTGGTGTCAAGTGCAACAGGATCTCCTTAAGTCCACTTTACTAGTCCAAAATACAATCCTCTGTGCACAAATGCACTCAGCTTCCCTCAGATTGTCTCCTTCATTAAAAATTCATGTTCCATTTGTAATCATGAAAATCATACAAAGAATAAGAACTAAAGCTTGCTTAAACAAAATGCATTCAACATGGGAGGGCAAATTCTGGTGTCCTGTGTAAAGTCACTGAAAAGGTAATTTACATTAGGTCTGTTTTTCAAAAGTCTTAACGCAAACAAAGTTTGGATGTCTGCTCACAGTGGGCAGAAGATGTTTCAGCAATATCTGTAAAGTCTGTTCAAAACCAGACAATAGTGGATTCTGAAGCTCTCCAGATATTTAGTAGAATTAACTACTGAGTTCCAAAATTCCAATTATTTGAGAGAAGTATGATTTGATTTCTTGAGTAACAACATGAGAGAATGCTGGAATCATGTAAGTGGTCTATATTTAATAAGGCAGCACAGATAACCAACAGAATGAAGCAAGTCTTCCATAAAGTATACAAGCAATTTAAAGCTGATTAGAGGCTAATGTCCTCAACTGGTACATGGCCAGTTTACAGACCTTGCCCAGCAATATAAATTTGATTCTGAATTCCCACACCAAAACAAAATCCAAGACAGTCAACACAAACACCTTTTAACACCAGCTGCAATTTACTCTCCACAGGTGATGAGTGTCTGTCTTCTACCAAATAGAGCTTCAGTTACTGACAGTCAGAGAGCCTAGACAAAGGTGCAAAAACTGCTTACTCTTATGAAGGTGTTCCTTCATCGATTAACAGATTACCATAGCTACAACAGGTTTTGTTTTTTTGTAGGTTTGGTTTTTTTTTTTGCGGTGTTAAACATTTTTTGGGCCAAAACAGCCTTGTATTTTGAAGTTCAAGGCATTCAAGAAGAAAAAAATCCTTCTCCTTTGAAGAACCAACACCAGAAACTCTGTCCTTGAACCCATGAGCCAAACAAATTGCAAGCATGTAGTGCTTGCTGCCTAACAGATGCCAGGGCAGAATCCAGACTGCACCACCAAGCCATGCTGACATGCTCCCACATTCTCCCACTACGGACCAGCAGCACATCACTGGTACAGGAACAGTTGATGCCTCCTGAAAGGGGTTGGAGTCCTTATCTTAGAAGGCAGTGATAATCATCCCGAATGCCCTGCAATGCCTCTTTAACCCAAAGATTACTTCCCTGGATTTCTTACACCATGGTAAAAGCTGGCCTCCACAAACTTCTCCAGTTTAACAACTGTTCTAACATATACTCAAGAGGAGCCTCTCTCACTGTACGAGCAGCTCACAGACACTAGGCACACAAAGTAAAAATCTGAGAATGTATCAATGCTCTTTTGCATATCTAGTAGCAGGCATTTGGGCAAAAAAAGTCCTCAACAATAACTTCATAGTTACCAAACACAGAGTGCAGCCACAAGCTTAACTGAAACCCCCCATATTTTAAACATAATATATAACAAATACTGAGATCTAACTTGTAATTGCCTCTAACATCACTCTTCCAACATACTTTCTCAAAGAAGTCCAAACTAAAGCAGCAATCCTATCTATCAGAAAAATACTCTGTTTTAAAGCCTGAACTGCTGTAATCAAACAGAAAGTTCCTATTACTTCCAAAATTGAAGTTTTCCTCAAGCGTTTTTCTTCATGTTCTACTGTTTGCTAGCACCAGGGGCCAGGTTCTGCTGTGACATCACTCACAGGGGTTTGAGCATGCAAACAGGGCTTACCGATTTTGATTTAAGACAACAGTCAGCAAGAAGTTCAGTTCAGAACACTTATGATTTCACTAATGTTCCTGCCACCCTGAAGGAGTAAGCTGGCAATGCACTGTGGGTTGAGGGCTTCATTTAGAGGAGGGGAAACACACGAGTAAAAGCCTAGCTTCCACTTCCTTTACACAAAGTACATCAGAAATGCAGTACTATCACCTACCTTTTTTTAAAGATTTTCAGTCTGGCATGAAAACACTTACGTAACCTTCTTCCATGTTTTCAGTACTCAAGTGTTTCTCTAAGTCACTACCACAAATTTCTGAATCTTTATACTAATACAAAAGTTCCTTAAAAACAGCCACTAGCAGCAGTTGAGTGATAACAGCAATAAAAAAAGCACTGAAAAACCAGCATGAAGTAGTAAACCTGACAAGAATACTTGTGATATAAAAAGTAAATTCTACTTACAGATGAGCCACCCTTTCTCCTTTCAGAGGAGGCAGAACGTTCCCAGAACCAATCAAGCAGTTATGCACTATAGCAAGACACTGCTGCACATCATCTCTTAAAGAAAGAAGAAAACCTGATTACTTATATGTTAAATGCTTAATAATATAAAATATGACAAACCATGTCTTTTTTTTGTGAAGTTTTCTAAAAGCTTTTTCGTTTAACCATATCAGTTGTAAGCACAAGAGGGAGCACTACAGAAATCAATCTGTACTTTTTTAATCCAACCCAATTCTACTACACAACTCCAACATACAACTTCCTTTCCTGAAAAACTTGTTTTGGACACTTTATATTCTGAAACTGTCAAGATAACCTCAGTAGGAGATTAACTAGTCTCAAAACAAAGAGCTTCACTCCCAAAAATTGTTTTGAAGACTTTTATCTAAACCTCAGATAAAACCCCCTGAAAGAACTCCTCACCTCAAGGCTACAAGTCCCTCCTACCACGAGTAGGATGAAGGAATACTCTTCTTGAGAGGATATTTACAGTCTGAAGACAAATTATAATGCCCAGTGATTGACTTCTTTCTGTGTTACCTTAGAGAATTAAGGAATTCTTTTTAAAGCTATCTCATCTGAAGTAGTAGCCTTTAGTATATAGTTACAAATTTTGCCCTTTGTTCTCGTCTTTGTCACATGCAGTTCTGATTTGTAAAATAACTCATTTCAACCCTCAAGAAGTTCCTTAACTGAATAGCTCTTAGTGCTCATGCTCCACTTACCAACTCTAAATAGGTATGTTCAAAGGCTGTTAGAATTTTTCATTTTATCTTTTGTAACAGAAAAGTCTTGCTCTGAACCTCCTCATCAAAACCATTTGATTTCCAATTATTACTTAGTGGAACAGTGGAAGAAAAAGGTTTACAAGTATTCCAGCTCCAGGAATAGTGCAATCCACAGCAACAGCAGGCTCATCTAGCTTCCCATTTATTTGCATCTGTTACTCCCTCATCAACTAATGGCATTCTCTACTCTTAAAGCTTTGCTCTCTTGCCTTCCAACTTAATTTTCAATTAATGCACTTGGTTGTGTTCTATGAAATCACCAGCATTTATTTGTTAGGTAGCACAGGGAAGTGTTAACCAAATCAAAGTCCAATGCTGTTATAAATTAACAGCTTGACATACAAGGTGTCAAAGAGAAAAGAAAAAACAAACATACAAACAAATAAACCAAAGACTTAAGCAGAAAGCACAGCCTTTCTTCTTTTAATCTAAATAAACTTTCTGACTGCAGTTGGTAGCATTGCTTTGTCAAGCATATATTGCCTTTTTCATCTTAAAATCTGTGGGGCCTTGATCAAATAGAACAATGTTTACAAGTGTGATACCCTACACCCCGTTTCCTGTGGGGCTGCACTTTACAGCAGGAGGTAGAACGTCACATTCTACAAACACCCACTGAGTATATATAACTTCAAGGACACCAAGGTTTAAACACGCGAAATACAAGAACGTTCAAGATTTAATGCTTGTAAATAGCTTGAGCTATTTGATACTTGTGAATGCTTTAGCCAATACTAAACTCATGATCATCCTGTGTGTACTGAAGTGTCCTTATGAAGCCAGGGCTTCACACTGAGTTTAACAAGATTGGGCAATAGTACTCTTGCCTCCATTCCATTAGTTATGCCACTGACTCTGCATTACCTCCTCAGTTTCAACATTGCCACTTTTTGCAGGGACACACTATGTACTCCATCTGTTTACTCCTAGGAAGGAAGTGGCAAGAGGCACAACTCCAGGCCCAATCCATTCTGTGTTCCACCTCATTGCTTAGGAACAGAAATAGTTTTGCCAAAACAACAAGGCAAGAGGCTAAAACAAGAGCTTTTTTATTGCTGACGACAGTTAAGTGGAAATATAATTTGTGGCATGTATTTAAAAAAATTTTTTAAAATCCAACATAAACTCTTATTTTTTAAAAAAAGCATTTCTTCTGCTCAAAATAACATTATCCATTTAATGAAACACACTTCAAGCTACCTGTACTCTTAAGAGGTAAAAATCTTGAAAATCTGGGAATATCATTGAAGATAGTGTAACATTTTATTATTTTACTCCTAGATTTTTGCAGTGCCAGTATGATTGGTAGCAACTTGAGTGGATGAGTGCCCCTGCTCCATAGCACATATCACCACTCACCTGGACATCTCCAGCTCTCCAATTGCATAGTGCTCTAGTCTGGTGAGCTCAGGCTGAAGAAAAGTATCCAGCAAATAAAAAGCAAAGTTTATTTCCTCAGATGAAGGAACAT
The DNA here is from genome assembly GCF_003259725.1 of Athene cunicularia. Classification (NCBI taxonomy): domain Eukaryota; kingdom Metazoa; phylum Chordata; class Aves; order Strigiformes; family Strigidae; genus Athene; species Athene cunicularia. The sequence goes on from NW_020799097.1 coordinate 113,631,959, forward strand.
GCCACTGGATGTCCAAGTTCCACAGGTCACCTGGTTTACCCCAGTCCTATAGTAAATAGAGACGTTTCTTATTACTCCAACTATGAAACCAAGAGTCTTTTGGAAAAAAAAAAGCATTTAGTATTACTAAAGAAGACCACACACATGAATTAGCTACTGGTGTAAAGCAGTTAGCCTGATAAATCCAGGCAAAAAACCCAACACCACAATAAAACCAAATAGAAATCTTAAATCTACTATAATGTCTACAAGTGCCTGGAAAATAACCCATACCTGAAAGGACCAAAAGGAAAATTACTGTACTGGTCTCACTGAAATAGGACTTAATTACTCCTTTGGCTGGACACAAATTCAGAAATACTCTTAAGCACAACTCAGATTTTTTATACTCTATGGAGAACATAAAAAAAAATCTAGCCCATTTAATAATATTTCTTTTCAGTTTTGAACCACAATCAGGAACTTAATACTTTCATTTTACAAATAACAAAAGAAAGCTAAAGTTGAAGTTGGAATTTCTATACAATACTGGGTCATCCCATAACAAAGATACCTTTGGATATTCTGGTCTACAAAGAGCTCATACTTGCTATAGAATTAACACCACTCCAGTATTTGGAAAAGTCAGTGCTTATTACTAGCTCATGTTTAAACATGAAGTCCATGCCTAGGACTATAGATAGACCTTTGCCATCTTCACTTTCCATTTCCTGTCTTTGTCCAGTTTTACATGGTAATTTAGTATTTCCAAACTTCACCATCTGTTCCTGTGGACTGGACAAAAAACTACAGCTATAGTAACAGCTACTACTACTAACTACTACTCACTCAGTGTAGCCTGCTATTACCTCTCTTCCTAGGAAGAGCAGGCTAGTCATCTGTAAACATTACTTGAGAAAGTGCCAGAACTGTAGTTTTATACTGGTGCATGATAGTAAGTGTGTAACAACCTCAAGCTATTAATGGCAATCAAGAGCTGATACACAGTTTCTCAAGTAGCCACTGATGTATGGAACAGCAAATTAACTGAGAACTTTTTCATTTTCAGAGAAGGAATTTAAAAAACCCCTTTGTTTTTGTGTTAGGGCATTTAAGTAGGATTTTTTGTTTGCTTTTAAATAAGTACCTGACCGAAATGGATATTCCCATCAGTTTATAAAACTGTACTAGCTTTCAGTAACAAGCATTAGGTTATGTGAAGCTGTAAAGTTATGTGAAATAACAATTTTCAGCACAAAACAGTTTTATAGTCAAATAGGCCAGCTGAAAACTGCTGCACTGTTCATCTCTAATACTTACCAATTGACCTCAGTTTTAACAGCAGACTAGCATATGACTTTTGACACTTAAGTCATTTTTACTATTTCCACTTTTACTTTCAATTTCCCTCAACCTCAGCGTAGAATCATTGTTGATTTGTTACTCTGCCTACCTGTAAAACACCAATTGTTTTGCACTAGTGTACTCATTTTCCCACACACTCACCATTACTTCTTACATCTGACAACCACGATTATATGAGGGGGGACAAGGAAAGGTTGTAGCTCTCATCCACAAAAGCAGATGAGACTGTCCCAGTGCAAAAACACTTCCTGTGAGTGGATGCTTAGGTTCAAATGAACACCAAAATTGTCCTGTTAAACTTGAAACTTCACTGTTTATGCCAATGCACTTAATAATGGTTGGGTCTCAGATGCAGCACAATGCCCCAACAGTAGCAGGCACTCTCCCTATGCATTATCTTCTTGCAGTCATTAAGTCGTAAAACACAGGTCACAAAACACCAGTATGTCAGGCTATAAAGCTAATCACAACAGTCAGGAATAATTTTTTGCTGTCAATATCATTTTAAGTAACTTGTAATTTGCTACATGGTTCAAAGCATCTTTCAATTACACTTTCCATTGCTGCTACCTATGTTCAGATATCTAATAAAAACAAGTAATAAGTATATGATTGATTTTTTAAAAAGTCAAATCCTCTAATCCTAAATAAATGAAAATCCTTGCCTTGATAGGAAAGTATTCAGAAAGAGGCTTGTCAAAGCCACCTGGCACACTGCAGTACTCTGTGGGGTAGATAAGTGTAGCAGAACGAAGAAGATGGTGCAGTAGGTTACAAGACAGAATGTAACCCTGCTTACAGGTTAAATGTAGGGTTCGCTGCAGTATCTTCCCAAGCTGCTCCCTGTACGGTAGCAACTTCTTTCCATCCACTCGAGTGATCTGATAGGAAAGACAAGCATTCCAAAGGTAAACACCACTGACTTGGGTCCCAAGCAGTAAAGAGAGGATGACACTGCTCAACCGAGCCTCCACCAAGTTTCATTCTGCACATCTCACTGAATTCCAATTCAAGACTGAACTTGCACATGGACTTCCACTTCTACTGATAGTGGAAGAGTTTAGGGAACACATAACAACTGTGATACACATTGCTTTTTGACCCCCTTCAAAATTTTCTAGCACTACTCATATACATTTTAAAATTAATTTTTAAAGGTTTATCTTTAGTAAAAGCACCTTATGTTTTACCCTGTACTGTTCCCTCTTCTTTCTTTATCCCTCAATAATTGTGTTGAATGATTTATTTTATTCCACATACACACTGTATGTTTATTTTCTTCCATCAGCAGCCACTTATGTCCCATTCAGTTAGCTAAGAAGTTAAGCAGTGTCATTCATTTGATATTTACTCTCTTTTAATAGAAGTTTATTTTCTTTTTCTTTCAAGGGCATTAAAGAGGATTCAATGATATACATGCATGGGACGAACAGTTTTTGCAATACCTCTGACAAAAGCTGAAGATTCCAAAGTAGCTCCTTATCTAGTTCTTCATCATGTAATACATCATCATCTAGAGGAACAAGTGATAAGCACTGCTGTGACAATACTGCAGACAACTTCTCCAAACAGGCAAAATCATCAGATGCTTCCATGCCCAAAGTTTACTTCCAACCCTTCTACTGCAACCTTCCAATTCACATCATACCCATGTCCAATGGGAAGTTACCTCAGCCCATTTAACATCTTGAATGCTTTGAGAGTGTGAGGAATGCCTGGAGACATTTTAAACAGCCACATTTTTCAAGAAGCATCCTCCTGAAGCTTGATAGATTTCTATTTTCAAATTACACATGAATAGTTGCTGGTTTGTTTTTTAGACAAAATAACGGACAGAATTCATTTTCCTTCATTGAAATGAAGTTGTGGAAAACATACAGGAGTTTTAAAGATTATTTTCATGTTTAACAAAATTCAACTCAAAACAAAGGAAGTAACACTAGAAGTCTTAAAAACTTACTGACTGTGAGGTGAGTTATAACATTGCAGCAATGTGGCACAAAGAGCTTCAAGGATTCCTCAGGGCGACACTGGAAACAGGATCAGAAACAGCCCATTTGAAGAAAAGATGGAACTCTACACACATGGATAAAAATCTTCTGACAACATTATTGAAAAGGAGAGGATAATAGATTTTATCTCAACTCCAATTCAGCCCCGAGTCATCCTGACTTCCTGATTTTAAAACATGCAAGAAAACCTCAAATTCACCATAAATGCAAGAAAAAGACTTTGTGAATTAACCTCCTGAAATATCACTAGATGTAACCATCCAATTTTAGAAGACATAATATTAAGAACCACCTGACATGAAAAAGATCTTGCATAATAAAAACACATTGGTATTATTGTTTTTTTTTTTCTCTTTCAAACTAAAGATCAAGCAAAGTCAAGAGTATTTCCTCTCACTTTTACTGCAGCTCGGCACATATCAGCAACCATGCGACCAGCAACTCTTGTCTCAAATATATTTGAAACAGCAAAGTTGAAAACCTTCTCCAAGGCAACCTAGAAATTAGTACAAAAATACAGAGGTTACTTCTTTTTAAAAAAACAAAACAGGTATCGTGTTTGGTGCTACACAGAAGGCAGCATCTGTATGTAATATTGTATTCTTTTAAAATAGAAGCTTGCAACTGTGATTTCACATTAAAGAAATCAGAATAGAGACACAGAGAATGCAGTTCTGCAGAATGCTTAAAGGTGAGAAAAATTTAACTATCATCACAATTGAAGCTGACAGTACCATGGAATATAGATTGAAAATGTACGTGAATAGTAACTGCTCAGGAAGAATCCAAAAATATTATCATTACACGTGACTTGCACCCCCTGCAACACCTCTGTCTAACTGTACAACTACTGCCTTGAGTAGAATAACAAAGGCTGCTACATAAATAGCAATAACAGAAGGTTTGTCCAAATAGTTTTGATTTGCAAGTTTTAACTTTTTTCTTCTTATTTATTGCAACACTCACAGTAACACACTGTAACTGGAAAATATGTAAGTGTCCATTATCATTACTATTACTCCATTACAGGAAGGTCTACATTTCCCTACTCTTGAGGGTTTAAAAGCAAAACACAGGGTGCTATAACTGCTGATATAATGGGACACTGCCTTCAGCTGGAGATTGTAGAGACTTCTAAAATATTCACTTAGGAAAGAAAGAGAAGGGCAGATAAATCTTGTTGACTAAGGTAAGCTTGAGGTACTTCTGAGAAACCACACAGAAAGAGATATTTCCTTGAGTAGAGTCACAGTCCTCTGAAAACTATACTATTTCACATGCAAATGATGTAAAGCCAGAACATCCCTTAGTTAACAAAGAAATGGGGAATTAACTATCAACTATTTAAGTAGCCAGCATAATTTAAAGAAGTTAATTACCATCCAATGCCTTGCAAGGCAAACTGAATCATGTACAGTGTAGATTGCATGCCACGAACAACTAACAACCAGGAAAAAGACAAATACTTAATGACAACAAAGAACAAACTTAGGACTTAGATTCACCAAAAGATGCCAGACAAAATCCTACCAAAGCACCCAGTGCAATGTTTCAAAAGGTACAAAACCTGGCACCTCCGAATACATCCATCATGTGATGTGAACTGATTAAGCATTAACAGCAAAAGACATGAAAAATCACAGCCTAAAATGGTCAAGCGATAAAATAAGCTGTTAGAATGATTTCTCCTATGAGAGCATTAAGAACTTTAGGGCTCTCTACTGATGTACACGAAGTTGTAAAGCAAACTGACACCAAGTCCTAAACTTCCCCCTCAACCCTTTCAGTGGTTGAACATGCAAGTTCTCACCAGGACAATGAAGGAAGGACAGAAGAATCTGAACGCCACCAGTCTTTGGCAACAGAAAATTGTCTCAAAGTTAGATGGAAAGCCCATGTTCCACATACCTTAAAGATATCCCTTGAGCACTGAGTCAGGATTGTACTGAACGTAGAAGAGAGGCCTAATTCCACCAGACTCTCTAGATGAGTCATTTTCTCTGTTTCTGTCTCCTCTCTGGTTTGTTCTAGAGTGCTGCTCTCGATAAGTCCGAAGCATCTTCACAAATACAGTAAGTACAAAGTTAGCAAGAGGAACTCAATAGTTGAATTCAGTCCTCCATGCCAAGCTTTGACCCACCCTTAACTTACCTATCCATGAACTGCAGTACAAAATCCTCAAATTCAGCAGTTGCAGAGCACAACTCTCTTTCCACCTATAGTGTTCCAATGTAAAAGAAGCACAAGAGTTTGGCTTTTCTTAAGGTAACATAACATGAACTTCATTTCCTACATTAACTGCTTCAAAAACACTCCCAATTTCTAAGTGATACAGACTACAGCGTATTTCCCATTAAAGTCTGTATAGTCTCCAGTACACTAGATGAAACAATTATTAAATTTTCTTGACACCACCCTGTCCAATTTCCTGGCCTGGATGTTTAGCCAAATCACCTCTCAGGATGGAATGAGATCTGACCCCGTGGATACAACCTCTGGCCTCACTACCCAGCCTCCCTTCCAGCACTGAGTGCCAGCTGTGGGGGCAGACTTGGCTCTGCTGACAGATTTACATCAAACATTCAGGTCCTTGAGTGCCGGAGCCCTGGTGCAATGACATGAACCTTCTCCCAGGAGCTGAGCGTTCAGAACCTGAGACACCTGTAGCTAGGAGCTGTTCTCTGAGCAACAAGACTCATCCAGCACTGGATGAGGACTTTCCCTAGCAGGTGTAAGTGTCAGTTTGTGCAGGGTCAGACATAGCCTCTCCAGCTCTGCTTCCACACTTCTACGGAAAGCAGAAGCAAAAGCCTAGTGAGAAGCAGAGAAACAAACAAACTCCTTCCCACTCTCTCCTGTGTTTTTTGCAACGTGAAAATGAAAACCACAAAGTATTAGAACAATGCTGGGGAAATGGAGTGCCAAGAGCTGTGACACCAGAGGTGTGTACTACCAGCCCTCCCAAGGAGCACACGGAGAGGGGACCATGTTTAACAACAAAGGGGCAGCACAGGGCAAAACGCACAAGAGAAAGGTGAGGCTCACTGTCAAGCGGTGCTACTATCTCTTGGCTGCAAGAGATCTGAAGGGAACGCAACAGAATCTTAATCAGAAAAGCAAAGCATGACTGCAAGAACACTTTAAAGAGGAGCAAGGGTTTTGAAATCATTTCCCATAGGAGAAAAACAGCCCTGAAAAGTTAGAGTCCATTAGTTCCTTGAAAAATAAACAGTTTTAGGTTTGTTTTGGGTTTTTGTAGATTTTTGTTGGTTTTGTTTGGTGTTTTGGTGGTTTTGTTTTTTTCTTGTTTTAAACTCATGCAAACTTTTCAACAACAGGAGGCCAAATGCCTTCCAGAGCCTCCCAAACAATCAACTAGTTGCCTTTACCTCTCTCTAAGCTGGACTAGTTTTAAACTGGAAATTATGTATATACACATTACAACAAATTGACCTGCTTTTTTTTGTTTTTCTTTGTTACCTTAATGTTTTATGGTGACAGGAAGTTTCAAAATTTCAATGCTAACAAAGCTACTATTTTATTACTGTCTGAAAAATTGAGATGGCAAAGGGACTTCTGGAGACCCTGTAGTCCAACCTCCCTCTGCTCAAAGCAGGGAAAGCTCAAATTATAATACACAGGGCCTCGTGCAGTAAATTTTGACATAAAAATCTTAAACTGTTTGAATTGAACATTATCTCTACAACAACCTGTCACTAAGCAGCAATGCTAAGAATCCACAGCCAATTTACATGCTGATGTCAGCTCTCCCACATGGACCAGTGGCGAACACGAGACACATCTTTGGGGTTTTTTTCCATTTTTGTTTAACAGAGATTTACATGTACAAAAGTAGCACACCTGTTACAGTTCTACAGGATTACTACACTGCTAGAAATTAAATTGCAAACTAGGTTATAGGTTGGGGTTTTTTTTATAAGTGCACAGCACTCTTACCTCTGAAAGATCATCTCTTTCTTGCAATACAGATGAACAATCTACTAAAGGCACCAAAGTAGAAAATGTTGCAATGAACTGGAATGTAATCTGTTGAGAGTCGATAACAGCTCTTTAATAATTGTTACTGTATTCCACACATGAAAAGGCTTTTGCAGTTAGAGTATGGGAGCTAAAGCAAATAATTACATTAAAAAAACTACAGGGCCTAGTCCTTCCACCCCGAAAATGTGCGGTGTCCGATGTAATATTTACAACTGTGTAAAACCCTCTGCATTTTCTGAGTTAAGAAACACTTACTTTGTGCCGAAATTGCAAGTTACAAAAAATCCTATAATGCTTACATTGTTTGAACAGTCAATTAGTAAGAACTCCTGAAGAAGTAGGCTTTTAGGACCTAATTTAATGAAAACCTAGTGATAAAGGTCTTCTTGTTGATCTTTAAAAAGTAGGAATATTTGTTAGCAGCTTTGGAAAATCTATTTAAACTTTTTTGAAGTCAGTACAATGCTTATCCCAATCTGGAGTTAAAGACACACTGTGCATTGTCTGACAAGACAAAACCATTATCCTAAGTTAGAGGCTTGTAATAGTTACAAATATAATTGTGCACGAACAAAAGCAGGGTAAGATTTTCTGGAAACTTGAGTTACTTGCCTTCGTACGAATAATATAAAAACCCCCTCCTTTCGGAGTGAACTAGCTGGCTAACTGCCTACTGAAAAACGGTGGATTTGTTCACTCACCATACATTTGCTGAAGTCGTTTGGATCCACGCCAGGCAATGCTCTCATCAGTAGAGGTAGCATGTGTGTTGGACCTTCAGGAAACCACTTCCCCCCTGACACCAGACTACGAGCTACTCCAATGACACAGCTTAAAGTAGCTGTGAGCTGATGAGGTTCTGTCAACGTCTCAAGGGCAGGATATGTTCTATAACATTTAAGAGCAGTCATATTAGGAACAGTAATGTTTTCTTTGAAGACTTTAGAAACATAAGTGGATTGTACATGTTATTTTCTACAGAAAGAGTACACAATTTCTTAAAAAAAAAAAAAGTCAAGCTACTCAACGGTTCTAAAATTTTTTTCCCTTTTTTTTTTTTTCCAATGGACTTATTGTTGCTCTATTAGAAAACATTTTCATCAGTCCTATTCAGTGCAAAATCATAATTAAACATTTGTTAGCAGTCACAACATCAGAATTAATAACTGGATGGGCTCCTAAATTCAAAGCTATGATGATTTCTCACATTTGAACTTTAAGATAATGCAAGCTCTCTACTTAAAAGCCTAAGGGCCTTGTGGAAGCATGGAGGCTCATCCTGACTGCCTCTGAACAGATAAGGGATATATTATTTAATGCTACCTTAAAGTCCATACCTTTTTTATAAAAACCTGTTCAGTTACTGCGATCTTTAAACCTTTTTTGATGCTAAATACCTTTTCAGCAAACTGTCTAACACTTCCTCATGTTATCACTAACCCACAGTTCAAACCAGAGGCACAGTGGCACCCTGCCCTATGTCACCTGAAGCACAGAGTGCCTACATCTACTCAACAACATGAATCTGAACTGCAGCCAAGGCAAACATGCCAGTGAGAGTTTGAACTACGGAGCAGACGTTCAGTCTGCTCTCAGAATAGAAAAAGCAGTCAGACCCAATACGGGTGTCCACTGTTGTCGTCCTTACAACCGTTATGCTTGAAATGTGTTCGTATATGAGCAGATTTATCAAGTTTTTACAAATGTTAAGTCAGTAAGCTATGGAACTCGGGAAGGGCTCTTCTAATACTCTTTTCTCCTCTGTTTTTACAATACAAGTTGTTGAAGTACAAAAGACTGCACAGGAAGGGGAACATGGACAGGGTCTAGAAAGAAAGGTCATCATTGGGGTAGGCAAGAGTTACATTTTTCTTTTGGAATTTCAGGCACCAAGGCACTAGTAATAGGACCAACCAATTATTTTACACGGGCATGTGCTTATTTCCTTAAGAAGTCAGAAGCAAGGACAGCAATTTTAAACAATCTCTAACTGTAACATACTTTGACACACAACATAAAACTTATGCTTATTACTATAAACACACACAACACCATTATTTATACTTGCCCAGCTGAAAGCTACTAAGAAAGCAGGCATAAGGTGGCTCATGAATAAAAGGTAGAAAGCTGTTTTTTCAACTGATCCATCCACTACCTGCTACAAAATGCCAAGAGCAATACAAACAGCCTGAGGAGTACCCTGTATTGCACAACTACAAGCATCTCCCAGAAGCACTCCATTTGCCAGGTGCTCAAAAAAAAAAAAAAAAAAGAAATAACTTCAAGGGAAAACTAACCTCCTCCTTCATGCCCTGTCCTGACTCAGGTGATTGCTCAGGGGTGTGTATTAGCAGCTCCTCTCACCGCAAACATTCCCTCACAGCAAGGAAATTGCTTATCACTTAACATGACTGCTTAGCAGGTTGGTTTGTTGGCAAGGGAACAGGGAAGTTACTTCTTGCAGAACTTACTTCTCAAGTACAGGTGGAATTACTAATTCAGGACGCATCAGTGCAAGGTTCTGCAGGGCTTGGGCAGCCTCCAGGCTTCCAGTTTTACTAAACATAGCCAGAAGAACAGGTTGAATAATGCATTCTACAAAGTCTGTAACATCCTGATCAGTAAGCTTATGACTATCAGGCACAGGAGTTAACCAAGTCATTTTCTTGTAGCGCTCACGATGCAGTCTTCTGACAACACCACTGGGTAACCTCTGAAGTAGTTTCATCAGCTTGTTCTGTTGGATGGACAAAAAAACACTACTCAGTAGTTCCTTGGCAACAGCAGAATCCGAGCTGCTAAGTGTACAACAGACAATTTATAAGCCAGTATCTTGAAATTACACAGATGCAATAAAAAAATACTCATAAGAGCTCTAAAATACAATGGTCACATTTTGTCATTAAACTTCAGTTCCCAAAATATCAGTAGCTACGTGGCCAGCACTAGGCCTTAGGATCTAAAAAAACCCATAAAACACACACACAAAGGATATAGTCTGGAATCAAGATTACTTATGGGTAATAAGGACATCTTTGAGAGCATCCTCTGCACTTAGGAGTAAGCTAAGAGTCTATTCTAGAACAAGGCAGCTCCTCTGGCACTGCTTGGAGCAGACTTGCTATTTTAATCTGTACTTTCCAGCAGCTATTACGCAGAGATTATTCCTTTCTCTAGCAGAAGACTGCACTAGCTACACCATCAAAACTTTATTGCATATCTAGTTTGATAAAGCATAAAAGAGTTCTTTGCTTCGGTTAATCAAAACTAGATTTTGCTAACTTGGAGACAGTGGATCAGTAATGCAAAAACCATCTCATCTAAAGTACTACTGTTGGTGTATATTCCCCTCCTTTAAAGTGCCGATTTCTTTTTCCTAACTAAACACTAAATGGATGTCTAGTTCCGTATTTCTAAACTGCACTGGGGTTAGATGTTTGAAGAGGACTCCCATTAGCTATTGTCCTGACATCAGAGTAAAAGTACAATTTCAATGAGAGGACAATCGTGTATCTTGACAATTAAAGCTTCAAAATATTATACAACAGACAATCTGGCTGTTGGAGCACAGAGCACATTTAGCAACATGTCTGATTTGACAGGTTTGACCACGGAAATTACGGCTAAAGGCCCTGTCTTGACATGCAAAGAACTCACCAGCCAGCGCCCATTATTTGAAGGATGGTAAAAAGAAGCAATGCTATTGAACAATCCAGATAAATGCTTCTGCACTAGTTTACTTGGTCCACCCTGTAAAAAATAAAGACACAGATCTTTATTGCCTGGAATAAGTTGAAATGAACAGATAACACAGTAGTATGAGGTATAATTGAGTGCTATCACCACAGCAATACCTCAAATCATCAAATCACATTTGCAAACTCCCTCCCTTGCCCAGCCTCAGCTCCGCACTAAGTAGCAGGTTCTCTCCCTTCCATCTGATGAGGTTCAGTCTGAAAGGTCATTCAACTGTTCAGCAGGTCCCAAGTGTGTGCCCTCAGTGGTTCTCGTAGCTGGCTGCTCATTTCCAGGATGCCACAGACAGCAGCCCTGAAACAAACCTCTACATCCACTTTCCAAACTGACACTGAAATAATGCAGTTTAAAAGAAACCTTGGGCAAAAAGATAGCCTAAAAACATGCTTCTGCAGTGAGCTAAAGAGAACAAACAATTGTAAATACACATTTGCTTAAAGCTTTGCATTAGTTTCTGTTTCACTTCATGAAGAAGTTACCAACCATCATGGCTGTGATCCACATCACTGCATGTCCTACATCATAAGCATTTGTTAAGAACCTGGGAACAACAACTTGATTGCTTCCCACTGGAAGATTTAAACTCCTCAAAATTCTGGTAAAAATCTGAAAAAAGAAAATAAATAAGCATAAAATTAATTAACAAAGAACTGGCATAATCAAAATTTTAATCAAAAGGTGTTTTGTGGTTTGGGGATTTTTAAACAATCTAACTGCCAAAACCTCTTAGAAAATAAGTAAACTGAAAGATTCATATACACTATTTATCAAAAGAACATAATTAAGAGCCATTTCCACAAAAACATGGGGTTAGTGATACAACCAGACAGCACTTGTATGGTTAGGTATGTTGTTGCTTTGGTTTGGTTTGTAGTCAGATAACAGCAACAACTTCCAGTGCTGTCTGTAACAAAAGGATGGCTCAAATCATTCAAGTTAAACTTAAGTCTTCAAATGGATGCATCTCACTTGGAAAACTGGGCCACTGCAGTAGAAGACCCATACAGGGAAAAGGAATTATTCTTAGCATAGTAATACTAAAGGCTTATCTCAAAGTGAACAAAATAATCAAATGAGAAATATTACCTTTGGTACATATGGATCCCAGTCTATGTACCCGATGTTGTCAGTGGCCAAGCGAGCAAAAAGATTTACTAGATGCTGAAAACAACCATCAAAGGAGGAAATATCCATTAGAGTATACTTATAATAAAAGATGAGCAAACCCCTCAATCTATTTTACAGCTGCATGATAAAAGCTACCCCTGGCACTGAAGCACTTTTAAAGGGAAATTTGACTCTACTGGAAGCCACCAACACTGTATTCACAGCACATCTGAACTCCCACCTTCACAAGTCTAACTTGTTACTCATCCGAGCACTCACCCAGCAGGTAATTGCGATCTCAGTTCTGGGAGAGGCAGCCTGTCAGAATATACACCCTCACCCTCTTCAAATTTTTTTGTAAAGACATACTAATAGTGCTTTGAGAAGGTGCAGTCACACTCTCCCTCTCCTGTGCTCTGTGAATTAACATGCAAGTCAGAATGCACCCACTGCCGTTTTAAACCTCAACCATTTATTGTTAGTTAGAACAGCTCTGAAGGACCGTAGATGAACAACTGACAAACTTATGCTTGAGCTACATGTTGTCAAAGACTTGAGCTTTTGCTAAGAAATCTCTTTTCCCCTTTTGAGCACCTCTGAACTTCTCCCCATTTCTGAACAGCTTGCAGAAAGCAGAAGGCTCCTGGTAGTAGCTTATAGGCAGACACCTGGCAGTAGCTTATAGGCAGATACCTGGCCTAAGCTTCCGGGTCCTTACAACCCTACCACTATCTTATCAACCAGGTGTAGGAGATCCTTCATCTCTGCAGCAAAGATTTGGAGCAAACTCCAGGTGAGAGTTAGAAAAGAGATTTCCCAGCAAACCCACAAAACAGCTTAAGCAAAGCAAAAATGTCGTAACAGAACAGGCTCGTGTTTGGTGATTTCATCAACTTCTCTAACAGAAATCTGCTACCTACTTTCATAGCCTTTGTGTAGGGACTATTTGGATTGGTTACTGGAGAACATCCTAAGGAATATTCTGAAGAATGCCACCCTACCAACAAACCCATCAGAAATCCTTATACAAGCACAAGAGAGACAGGCTCTGTAGAAGACAGGAGGTTCGGAAAGAGGATAAAGAGGTATCCAAAGACAAACCAAATCTTGGCAAGGGAAAGGGCCCTGCGCCATCCAGTTTGGCTGCCAGTGCATCATCCTGGTCCTTGGTAAGTCTGACCAGAAAATAACACACTGTGCACACATTCTACATTAACATTGAGCTGAAGCAGCATAATGAGTACTTACGGTTGTCAATTCATCTCACCGTGCCTCCTTGCCAGCAGAGCTCTCTGCTGCGAGACAAATGTGGATACTGGCCTAAAATAGCATCTAAATATAGACGTGGAAAAAAATCCAACCAACATCTTGAAGGACTGTTTCACTCCTGCAGGATCCATCCTACTTAAAGCGTGCTTGCCTGTGCCGATGGCTGTCACATTTGTGAGCTTTGGTTTACACACATCTGTGGCTTGCAAACAGCAGAGGCATTAGCTGTCAGGTGGGATGGCACTATTTGCCTGTCTATAACCAATTCAACACTCCATCGCCAGAAGACAGTCTTGTGAGTCCAGAAGGGAACTGCAAGATGTCCTCAGCAAAGACAGTTATCAGGACTAAACAACAACGCAGATGAAGTCTCACTCTCATACCCTGATAAGTGAGAAAGCACACAGTCCACCAACATGCCTTTTACGAGCTTTTCCGAATAGGGAAATATCTACCAAGTCTCCAAGAGCCTTGATCCTTCTACCAGTATCCTGAAACTATGGCAAAGCCAAAAGGGTGGGCCTTAAATAATCCTGCCTAGTTCAGAGACAGATGTTCACAGAGGAGGAGTTCACCTCTCAGTCTGAAGGACAGGATAGTTTTGGAAAACCCAACCACTCAATTCAGGACAGTCACATCAGACACAGCTTGAAGCCAAGTGTTACATTTTCTGGAATGACCTATCTTTCTTGTTTGATACTAGGAAATACCCACGGGAAAAAAACCTTCCCAGGCACAAGGGCAATGAGTTCTATAGCTCCCCTGCAAACAGTCAGTCTAACTCCCACCCAAGCAAACCAAGGAAGAGCTTGCAGAGTACAGAGGCTTGAACTGGACTGCCCAGTCAGAACCCACATGTCTAGTTACCTGCATCCAAGCCTGATGAATTGAACAAGCCTTTCCTTAAGTAGTGACAAGACAGCAAAGGAAACCAGAAGTGAAAGCTTTGGGGAAAAAAATCGCTTGGACCTTCCAAGCAAACTGTCAGAATCCAGTGGAAGAAGGGAAAAATACCAGAGATGAGTTATGAAAGAGTGCTGACGATTATTTGTTAGACTGTTTGACAGAAACATCAAATCACGATACTGAAGTGCAGGCTGTCATCTTTCTGTCAGAAAGACTAGACAGAATTGTGATTTTCTTTTGGATAGCCATCAGAAAGGTGCAGAAGTGCCTACAGACAACCTCAAATAAAACATGGGCTATCACCCCATACAAATCTGGACAATTGCCAACTGCTGGAACAAAGACTGTCTTCCTTCATTTCTGATGGAACGTAACTCAAAGCTGGACGACCTCCACACAAGCCTTTTCACAAAGAAACTGCCAGAAACGGAGTGTGCTATAAAGGTGGCATTCAACTGTGTTTTGGAAAGCACCTTTCTCCAAAGACACTGAAAAGTCCTCCTCACGTATATAGGCAGATTAGTAACAGAAGGCAGATGGTGAAGCAGCTTAGGTTCATACCGTGTAGGGAAACACTCTGGTAATATGCCAAGTTTCACTGCAGTGAAGCCAAGGCACAGGTCAGCTGACACCAGCAGCACCTAAGCCGCTGGTGCTGTTATCTCAACAATGAGATTCTATTTTACTTCCCAAGTTCTTATCTAGTCATACAAGACAGACAAAATAGGCAGACAGGTCCATGGTAGACTATTTTCCTCAAAAGATACAGCCCAATGGTATTTTTGACCAAGGGGAATACAAGTTCTTCACTGTATCTGTGATGAAGGTGACAACTCATTGCAGCCGAGGCAAAGCATTACTAGTCACAGCTAGGGACCATGAAAGGTGTGTTAAGATATAAAAGATGGGACTTCACAGAATTATCACTTACAGAAAACACAATAGCCCTGTGCATCACTGTAAGCAATAGCAGGCAGTCTGGAAAATGCCAGCATTCCCAAGGCTAGAAAGAAAAGCCACCTGAGCTAGACATTAAACAATGTTCACCAAGCACAAGCACGCTCTCATTTGTTCAGACAGTAATTGCTTGCTAATGACCATGAAATTATTGTCATTGCTTTCTTGTACTAGTTAAAGCAGAAGGAAAAAAAAAATTCCATCAGTGTTTGACTTGAATGTCTTGCAAGCACATTGTAGGAATATTTAAATGGATTTCTTCTAGTCTAACTGAAAAGTACATACTTACCCCTTCCCATTGGGGAAGATTTTGAACCGACACCCAAAGGCCTATAAATTCATCAAACCAAAGCCTGAAAGAGAACAGAAGCGCAATGATTTTCATGTTGTGAAGGCAGCTCCCTCACTGGATATTCATCCCTCGTTTTGCCAGGTGGTCACAGAACTCACTGGTCCCTCAACTTCAACAAGAACCAGCATTGACCTGGAGGTGCTTGGCTGACCTTGCCCCCCACAGCACCCCCCTGCCCCAGCTCTGATCCTGAGTTGCAGTCCTTGCTGCTTTTACCTCCCCTCATCCTATTCTTTTCTGATCCCCTCCCTTACACACCAGTGTTTCCGCACGACTTTCCTCATGTACTTCAGCTTCACCATCCCACTGCACATCACCATCCCAACACAGGCCAAACAGATGAAAATAAATCACACCTGATTTCCCTCTACCTTAAAAGCTAAAATTTGTCCATATTGACTGACCGTTGTGAGTGTAATTTACTCTGAATTTATCTGAAGCCAAGAATGTAAACCCTCCATACCAGCCCTTTAAACTCATAAACTCTATATTCGCTCCCTTCCTTGAAGTTTTCACTAACCCTACAGCACAAATATACTTTTGACCTAACCAGCCTAAACAATCCCTGCATGCACTCAGCATCACTGGTTTACGTTTCGAAGTTCAACAGTTCTACCTTAAATATGACCCCCACACTGTCCCGTTCCACAAACACTTCTTTAATTCTCAAATTCATTCCTGTAGCCAGTCTACCAAGCGTCTCACTTTTCCACACCTTGACTGTGAACTGAAGACCTCTACTTCACCATCACTATCTGTAAGAACAGCTGTCCTCTAACCTACAGAAAGGACTCAAAGCCAGCCCAAGTTAAATCGAAGGTAGAACTTAAAGCTGCACTATGGTTAATGATTTTCACTTGTGGGACTGTTTAACTCAGCTTAGTTTGCTTTGTTGTATACTGTGTGCTTCACAGTGGAAAAGGGAGAACTGATTATAGAAGAGGTACTAAGATTCCCCCTCCTACCTCCTGGTTACTTTTACAAAAGAAGAATGCTGATAGAATTTGTCTTGAACTCCTTCCAAACATGCTGTTCAAAGCCATCACTCATTTTGGTGGTTGACTTCAAGTCACGCTGCATAAGGTGATTGCCTGCCTTTGCAACAGAATACTGTACAACAGACATTCAATTACTCTTACCTGAAACCTTTCTGGTGAAGTTCAGGAGGAAGGGTTGTAGGTAGAAATAGCTCAAAGTAGGTGATAGCCTTTTGCATGGTGACATCAAAGGGACACATTAAAGGCCTCCATTCATCCAGCATCTCTGCAGTGGCATCTTCTGGAAAATACCTGAAAACACAGAAACCACTGAACATATACAGGCTTGGCTTTAGAGTTTAGGTCTTTTCTAAACATATTTAGAACTATTTACTAACTTGCTATAGATCTTAGTTTTACAGTCAGATCATGTACCTAGGGGCAATAGACTGGCAGTTTCAACTCCACTTAAACTTCACGAAACACAAAGTTAAGATGAAGGACATCACGGTGCATCATTTTAATACCATAAATGTAAGAACACTCTTGTCTTGTTTAACCAGAAAAGTTTCTGTAGAATGCAAAGCCGTTCTGATGTGAAGGCTGGTCAAAAACTAACAACTATGATTCACATTTAATACCATACAAAAGAACATTACTTTAACGGCACTTGGAACATTTATCAAAATATTACAAGAACACCTGTAATTTAACTTTTTTAAAAAAAAAATATCCATGCAATGCAGTATTTAAAATGCACACCAGATATAACTGTTTATACAACATAACAATTGCAGTTGATATAGGGCCAGTTGGAGTAACATTATCTGTCCCAAACTTAAATTATATTTTTCAAGAGACAAATACCGCATTTTCATTTTTTAAACACTGTTTCAATAGCTTTGCATTCATAACAGTTACCAGGAAAGCCAGCACTGAAACCTAACAGGTTTTATTTAGCTACAAAACCGTATGTATTTGGGAGAAGTGTAATGTTGTGTTATCCTTATGTTCCCCATACTCATAGTGTATGTTTAGAACAGCATCTTCTACAGGAACACTCAATGGAGTAACACCAGTATGTCAAAGTGTTCCCATGGGAGTGTTCCCATGGAAGCAGGTAACTGCAGTGGCCACATGAATGGTAAAACACACGTCTCATTGCATCTTTGTGGTACCTTCAGCTGCCAACAAGGTCAATCAGTGCAGACAGCAGGACTCGCTCAGGCACACACTTACCCAGTGAACCTAACACCACAGAGATGCAAAAGACACTGTGGCCTTATCTAGTGACATCCTGGCTTAATGATTAGATTTTAAACCAAGGCTGTTTAAAAAAGAACCCCAAACAAACAAAACAGCCTTACACTCTGTTTAAATACTGTAACATGGAACATGCCAGTCATTTTTGGTTTGTTTTAACCAGCCTATGAACCTGAGGGACTGATCATTCATGATGCAGTAAAAATCAAGAAGTCTCTACCCTCCACCCTAATCTTCTTCAACAAGGTGGGACTATATCAGCCAAGGAATGACTACTAGGGTGGGGTGTTTTTCTTGTGTTTTTTCTTAAAAAAAACAAACCTTAAATCACTATTAAACACATGAGCTTTTAAAAAAAAAACCATCCAAACAATGAACACTTACGGTCTGCAGCTCTTCACAAGTGTTTTCAGAACACTTTCTACAGAACTAAAAGAAGAGAGGAGACATTAGGGATCGTGTAATACGAAATTTCAGTGACAGCACAAAATAAGCAACCATTTGCTGAGTTTTCCCTCAAGAGTTTAAGGTAACATTGACGCAATTAGATGTCTTCTGTGAACATGCAGCAGCTAATTGCCTTCTACACAGGCCTAAGCATAATGATTCAATTTGCTCTGCTCATCTCCCAGTTCTACTTCTCATATACTACTCGATTTACTGCATTTAGGTGCAGAACTGTTATGTTTCCTATAATATCTGTCCTACGTTTTATCCATGAACCACCAGCAGAGCAAGATAACTTCTTCAGGAAATTGAAAACAGAAAAAAATGTTTATAGACTTCATAAATATTTGTAAGGTAAATAAAGGCAATACACTTCAGAAAGTTATTAGATTCCAAACATGCTTTTGAACCTGCTTTTGATTTTTGCCCAGGAATTCTAAGACAGACAAGTGCACTATATGCAAATCAATGGTTTTCTCATTAGCTTCCCTCACAATTAACAGCTGATTTCAACAGTGTTTTCAGCCACAGCAAGAAAACATTTCAGAAATAATTTCAATACCAATTGTCACAGGATGCCATCAAAGCACTGAAAAAAGACTAAGAATAAACTCAAATAATAAAAGGGAGAGGGAGGTGAGCAAGATCCAACAATGGAACCATAAAGATAGTAAATTACCATGTTACTCAAATTTTCTGTTAATTACAAGACAAGCTCAAGACTAAATTGCACTTTTACCAAAAAACATTTGCTGAATTAAAATAAGAACAGCACATTTTCTGACAAAACAACTTCCTTTTAGTTGTATTTCCCATACTCTTAACAGAGAAACTGCATCCTTTAGTTCATCATGAAAAACTATCATATATAACACTTTTTTGATCAGAAAAAGATGATACAAAAAATGTATCATCTTCAGAATTTTACAAATATCAGTTTAGGTCAATTAATGGAGACACACAAATACTGAGCATGCACACACACACACTCTCTCTCTCTAGTCCTGCAAAACATCAACTGATCCCATACAAGCAGGAGGAATATAAAATGGATAAACCTCTATTTCCCTTCACCATCTCAACATTCACTGAAAGCCAACAAAAGCCCACTCTGTCTTCGTGACACTACTTCATTTTAAGCAGGTCTCTAGAAGATGCAAATTCTGCACATTTTATGAAGCAGTGACAAAGTAAATGCATGATCTCTCCCAGAAAGAAAATTTTCAGCTGACTGACAGTTTCTAGTATGTGAAGAGGAATTGCCGACCATCCACTAAACAAAGACAGCATTTAACTCTGCAAGCAGCTCATAAAGATTCCAGGTTGAAGTGAATACTGTCCTTGAAAGAGTTAGGAAATAGTTAACAGTTGTTCCAGGAGTAAACAAACAAAGCATAAACCAGCAACATTCCTTAAAAGCAATAAAGATTAACATGGAAAAAACTTTGTGTGACAAAATAAACCAAAAAAGCTATCTCCATATTATCACACTCCACTGAAGTAAACCATTGCTAAGGAAAACCTGGTAAGAAACACTGATGCCAGAGATTACTAAATCTTTCAAATACACAAGCTTTCAGTCTGATCTCAGCATTTAGTGGAAGAGAGCGAAGGAGAATGATTGGAAGGGATGTCCCCTCCTGGCTTCTGATCACAAATTTGGAATGGAAGCCAGAAGGTAAAAAACAGCAGCAGACCATTTGGTACATAAGGAAATTTTCACCCAAGACACAGTTTAATTACAGAGGAACCACAGAAGACATCTTGCAGGATTCCTGTCTGATAACTGCTAGCTAGGACAGGACAGGACAGCAGAGCTGGGGAGAACCAGACAGCTGCTTACTGTTGTCGTCATCCCTTTGGACCAACTCTCACACACTTTTTAGCAGCGGCTTCTGTTGAACTTTTGGTTAGACCTTCTGTTACTGCAGAACTGCTCAAAAATATCTACAGTTGTCACCCTCACCAATTTCTGTACTCTGCTCAAGTAGTAAACTTGGGCTCGGATTAACAGAGCACAAGAACAAACGACTCTGCACCTGAACCACACCAGACTGGGTCACCCTGCCACAGTTGATACTGCTCCCCTTGCTCAAGCACTTACTGCTGACCATTGGACAAGGTATTACCTTGGTAACCAAGAGATAACGAATCCATTTACACTGGAAGGTCTCCCCTATTAATTACTGAAACAACAGCATATTTAATAACATAAAGGAACATTTTTCATCCCATTCCATTTTCTTTTATCTCCTCCTAATTACCTGAAGTATTATTAGTTTATTGTATGTTGCCACATGGATATATTTATAACACCCAACAAAGCTATTAACCCGCTTATTTTGGCACCACATGACTACTTTCTTTTTTTGGAAAGGATGTGACCATATAAATGCATAAATCTGGGGGTTGTTTTCCCCTGCATTTGCAAAGAGAAACATGTTTAAACTGACATCATCAACCCTTACATTATCAAAAAAGCATCAAAAGCACAGTTTTCAGTACAGATTCAGACCTTAAGTGGAATTCTAGCCCTGCAGTGGACACTCCATTACAAGAGCCTAAATTAAGACCATGAAAAGAGCAACCAGCTATAGCTTCACAAATTGTTCCAGTGAATTTGTAATTACAGTGGCCCAAATACCAATCTCTCATTTGATTAGTACAGCTGAAAACTTCTTCCTAAACAAACCCAAGCAAAGCCACAAACTGCAATTCCACATCCATTTCTACCAGTGTTGTGAATCTATGTACACCCTGAAACTCCTGATACGGTTTTCATTGCAAAAATTTACAAAAACTCTTCAGATACAGACACTTTATTTCAGAGTTCCCAGCTCCAAGGTTGTTATGGGGTGTCTTTTCCAGCAGGTATTACCTCACTGCTAAAGCACTTTCCATGATTTCATCGTCTTTAATAGCAAGATACAGTTACTCAGTAACAAGCACTCCTACACCAATACTGATTTTCTCCATATTCAGACACAGCAATTAAACAAATGTAAAATTTCCCTTTCATTTGACCCTTGGAGTATGTATGCTGGTTAAATTAGTTAGCAACTAGCCACTTTATCAGCCACTTCACACACGGTATCTTGTTCCCCAATTAGAAAGGTTTACATACAGTGCGACATTCTCATAAACAGTGGTGTCATGTTAACATTGGTTTTCCAATACAATTATTTATGCAGAAAATTACACCTGTGTGACAAGTGTTACAGTCTAACAGAACATGCAGAAGATGACACATCGGCCAGAGCTGAACAAAACAAAAAGTCATTCTTACCACCTATGTAATACATTAAGCACAAATGTTTTAGGTGAAGACAAGCCTGGTCGATATGAACTGAATGTAAAAAAAAAATAAATTAATTAAAACAGTAGTTAAATTAACAGCTATAAATCAAATCAATCAGTTTTTAAAAGAATCTCTTGACTTCCACCAAAATATTCCCCCTCAAAATTGATGTTTAAAAAAAATAAGCACCGTATGAGAACAAATCGCACTGCATATTAAGATGGAGTGTCTGGTATCTAATACAGTTAATAAAAGCTCAACATTTCAGACAGACCATCACAACTGATATATTCCTCCCAGCTTAACCTCCTCTTCCCTCTTGGAACAGTCCCCTCCCCACTGCACAAGTTCCTCTCAGAGTAAATGCCAAGTGAGTAGACAACATCCCCGCGGAGCAGACTGTGCAGTTATCAGTAGTGATGCTGGCACAGGCATAAAATAAATCAACTAAAAAAGCCCCTGCTCTTTCTGACTTTCATTTACAAGTAATCTCTACAATGAGCAAAATAATGCAATTTAGCAATTATTTTTCCAGCTACTTAGCCACAAGAAATGCATGAAATGCTCTGTGACAAGGTACAAGGCTACATGTATTGTCTGTTCCTGTCACTTATCAGCAACAGGATCTTCAATTCAGTAAACCACTGAGAGCACTTCAATATCTCTGGACAGAATTTTTTTTAAAGCTAATTAACCACGCATTTCTTTATGTTAAGTTTCTTCCAACAAACATAATGCGTTACCCATGAAATATTTTTTATCATCTGTAATTTGTAGAGCAGGACCTTCTCTAATTGGAGTTATTACAAAAACTGCAATTTTGTAAATTTGACAGATGGGGAGGAATTGGCAGCGCAAAGAAAGCAAAACACCCAAGTTTTTATTTTCCAAATCAGTTTCAAAATCAATTTCAAAAATTCTTAACTGGGAAAAAAATTTCATCATATCATATCATATCATATCATATCATCACTTTGAGTACACATACATATGTATATGCATTTTTGAGAGAAGTTACTTTACTTTTTTTGTGTGCATAGTGATTTACACCTAGATTTCATGTAGTGACAGTGGTACAGCACATATTCCAGAACAGTTATAATTTTTTTCCCAAACCCTTGTTGTGAAATAAAAGAAAAACGCAGATATTTAACCTGAATAACATTAAAAAATATTAAACCCGTTAAACTGTGGATTGACATCCTAAAAAAAGTTCAAGAGCCCTGTTCCAGCATATTTAGAAATTAACTCACATTCATAAACATAACAATTCAGTGGCAGAAAAATACAGATTATTTAGGACAGTCTTGCATGCAAATACTGAAATAATTCATAACTTTAAAATGTGAGCAAAATATTTACTGTGTACTAAATACCAGATATTAAAAAATTACCAAGTGCTTTCAAGCATTACAGGTGCTTATAACCTATAAAATGATTTAAAATGCAAACTTACTTGGGAAACCAATTTAATCCTAGATGTTCTGTTTTGGAGTATAATATCCTTTCCAACATTTCATAAAGTGGTCTCCACGGTAACTCTAAATCATCTCTGGAAAGTAGTTCTTTTTTCCTAATAGAAAACAAACCACCAAAGAAGGATCACTGAGGCTTACACACTCCCAAGAAGGCAGTGCCCATGAGAACCCCCAGCTGAGTGCTCTGCATCACAGGCAGGCTGCAGGAAGGGCAGGCAGGGAGCAGGCAGCCTCTTGCAGCCCTCCTGCACCAACAGGAGCTGTCCTGGCTTCACGGAAAGTCTGACTCAGGGAAATAAAGGTCGCCAAGCCCTGAGACAGTCTTCACATTCTGCCTGTTTGAGATTCAACCCTAACACTTGGCTGATATCCCTTCTTTTCCTAACAGAGGAAAAAAAATCTGGCACTGTTTCCCTTTGAACAGAACTCCCAAAGCTTTGAAAGGGACAAGGTGTTTGTGTTACAAGAGCTCTTTGCAACCCACATCATCTGTGCAGGGGAGGTGAAGTAACCTATATCTGAACATTCTATTACACTAAAGGATGTGACAACCTTAAGCAAGTGAAGTGATCAACTCAAGACGGAAGTCTCAGTTGTCAGCAGGAATCTGTACTTACTTTAACAGGTTTATCAACAGGCGTGCAAATCCTTGCATCATGCTGATCTCCAGTTTGGGAATTGTTACCAACTCATACAACAATTTGATAAAAAGCACATGATCTTCTCGGCTAAATTTTCTCCCATATAATCGAATGTATCTGCAAACAAGACACAAGATGAGTTAGCAAGATTTTTAAACATTTCCATTTTATCTACAAACTGAGCCAGACTCCGACTGACTTGCTGTTAATGAAAAAAAATTAAAGCATGCTTTGCAAGTCCAACAAGAACCCAAAGATATATAGCAAGGGAAGACTGACAACCAAAACCTGCTACAGAAAAAAAAGAAAGACCAAGTTTATGATCTAAGATTCTAGAAATACTGTAACTTCATGCTCACACCAGATGCCACCAAAACAAGGATCATACTCTTTCACCTTAGCTCAAGATGTTATAGCCCTTAAATTTAGTATTTCCATATCTCCATGTGTTCTAATTATCTTAAAAAAAAAACCCAAAACCAAACAAAACACAAAAACTGTCACAAGCAACCTTATTAGACTCTATCCTTTTCAGCTAGGGCACTTCAAGAAGGACACAGGACACAATCCAGAAGCTAATTAAAAATAAAACAAAAGTCTCAAGCAAAGCCCACACGTGACAGCTTCCAGTAAGGCTGAACCACTGATGTAGGCACCGCAGTTTGCTGGCAGCCTGTCCCACTGCTATGCCTTGGATTCACTACTTTAAGGAAGTGCAGATCCATTAGGACTGACTGGGGAGGAAGTACTTGCTCTTTTCAAATACAGATTGAACCAAAGAACATGTTTAAAGTCATAAAAGATAATTTTAACTAGCTAAAACTACATAAGGTTCTAGTGTGGCTTTGTAGGTGTCACAACTAAAAATTACTGCTCCTCTTGAAGCACACTTCCCTTCTCATTACTGCTCCAACTATTCCTTGAGGATTTTGAAGAAGCCTTACTGGTGTGCTGTACCCCAGGTAGCAGTTAGAGAACGCATACAAGATACACACCCCTATAAAACTATTATTTGAGAAGCCTGTTTACTGTTTCTAAGAGTTAGTTGAGGATGGATTGATTTCTTTGCTCAACGCACACCAGCAGAGCATCAAGGCTTGTTCTGGCCATGAGACAAACGTCAGCTCTATGTTCCACTTCCTTTTTCCTCTTTCCATTGATTTCAAGGGAAGATTTCTACATTCGATGGGCACTATTTTCACTAATGCTAATTTCCATGTGCTCTACTTATTTCAGATACAAAAGGAAAGCAACAAAACACAGGATGACCCACTCTTCTACCACAGGAACCTAAATTACCTGAATTGGCCAGAGTTACTATCTACCTATACAATTACACTAACAACAGTTGAACACGTACACTTTTTACATGCCTTAGGCAAAAAGAATCCCCAGGAAAAAAAAAAAAAGGTGACACGATTTTGTGAAGGCTAGCAGAAGTATATAATTAAACCATACTTACTTTTAATTGCGGTATTTTGCCTTGTAAAAGCATACATCCGTTATACAGCGTATGGGAAAAAACCCGTATGAAAGTTTGGAAGCTTTCTCAAGCTAAATGGGGTAACAATCAGGACAAGACAAAAATTTCATAAGTAAACCTAAGAGCTATTCCTAGGCTGTCAAAAGCAAAAGCATATGCCTTGAAAACAGTCTGCTAGACCTAACAGGACAGTCAGAGGCCTTTTGTACAACCATGAGAGAGAGGAGCAGGCACACAGTCCTATCAGTTCCACTTGGTCACTGCCTCAGGGTTCACTTACTGATTAATAAAAGGTAAGACAGTGTTTGATGCAATTACCAAACTCAACAGGAGTTCGCCAACAAGAGTTTGTACTTTCCACAACAGCACACATCTGGGAAGGAAAACACCAGTTATGCAGCAGTACCAAGGGCTCATTTCACCAGGGAACAGAGGGTTCTGAAATCAAGTTTAACCTTTAGTAACTTCAGTTCATTATCCTTCAGCCACATCAATTTGCAGGTACTTCTCCACTCTCTTATACAAGCTCATAAGAAACAAAAATTACTGGTTTCACTGCTTCATGTACAACTTAAAGAAACTGCAAAAGCCTGAAAAATAAGTTTTAACTACAGAAAAACACTACACAAGATCTAATTAATCTGTCAGCCTTGCTATATATAACCAAAATGTTTGGCTGGTTACCTTTCTTGATGTTAGCTAACAGCAGTTCTATTACACAAAATGCTGTTTATGAAACAGAAGCAAACAGAAATGAACACAAAGATGTCACTATGTCCAAGAAGCAGAACTAGATGCCAAATTGCCCCCGTATTTACAGCTTCTTTATACAGGTGGGGGAGGCAGATTTTATAACTGTCAATTATTGGTCTTAATCCAGTTGTGCATTATGACAATGACAAAAAAGAATTAATTCTAGGAAGAGGCTAATTGTCTTTTCCACAAGATTAAACAAGCAAAATCTAACAGAAGGGAACTGCAGTATTTTTGGAAGATCCCCTCACAAAGGATGAAGTATCACCATTACTAAATAAATAATATAGGCAGAACTTCATGAATCCTCAAGGATGACTAGGGGCTAACTGCAGATATGCATGTTCATCATATAAATGGTGGCTCTTCAGGATAAAGAAAGTAATTGTTAATTGGGTTATTGGGGGGAAAAATAATTCTAGAACTAGACTGCTGCAAACCAAAAAATACTACATAGAGATGATTCTTGAAATCGTATTTCTACTGCCCTTCCGATTGCTGTTTTAAGAAAGCTATCCAAGGTTTTATGAGCTTTCAATCTCCACCACTCAGCTGCAAGCAGGATAGATAAGTTGTCCTTCACTGTGCTGCTCCACTGCGCTCCAATTTGGAGTTGAGCTACGTGGAAAGAAAAAGTGCAACAAAACACACCCACCCACCCACCCTAAAAAACATGTTTTGGAAGTGAAAATGCTGTTTGCAGCTCCGTCCTTCTGCAGAGTACAGCATCTCTGGAGATGGCAAAATACAACAAAAAAAAATTAGAACCAAAAAGCCAATTCCCTATTCCAAGAGTATTAGGTATCCAATCTCTCACTGTACAACTACAATAGACCTATTTTTAGGAAACGTACCATCGTATCAAGTGGACATCCTAAATTGCCCTAGAAAGTTGGCTGCTCTGCCACAGTGAAAAAGTGCCTTTGCTCATGAAGCCGAGTAAAGCGCTTGCCTAAATCCATAGCTAGCTATCTGCATTTTCTAACACAGAGAACAGGACTATGACTGGTCTGAAAGCTGGTTTTTGAGAAATTATGTGAAAAACAATGAATCATGCTCAACAAGACTATTTAAATCATGTATACAGTATACACCCCCCTGCCCCTGATGCATCTGATAAAGATGAGAGGGAAATGGGTGTAAAAGCATATTTATACAAAACAGTGATTAAAACACTTCAGCAAAGTCCTATTAAAATGTTTTCATCCTCGCTTTAACTTTGTGTCCTTTCATTCTAAATCGAATCAGTTGGGTTGCATTTTTTCCACACCTTACAGCAAGGCAGTTAAATGTCATTTTTAACAAGCACATGATATAACACTGCCAGGAACAGAAACCGTGTCCCACAGCTCTAAAAACACTGCCCTTGCCTACCGAAACAGAAAGTACAGCAAGACATCCGTGTGTTTTCTGGGCTGCAGAGACAACTACGTGTACAATAATTATTAAATGTTATTACACTAATATGCTCATTTACAGGCTACGGTCTAAAAAAAAAAATAATCAAAACGTAGATCTACACATGAAGTTTCTGTGTAGAACATGGAAGAGGGAAAAACTGAACAGCAGCCTATTTTTGACCTAGAGACCATAGAAAGTATGAGGCAAGTCCATTTAAACAACTGATTTTGACACAACCTGCTTTCTCGCCACTGTGCCCCAGCCCCCCCCAGGAGTAAACGATACATTTGAGATTGGGTGGTCTACTTTCACAGCTGGATTAGCATTTTAAAAGATGCAGATTTACTAACTAAAGCTAGAGAAATCTTGGGGTAATGACTACAAATTTAAACACCAGTATCTGAGGCAAGCAGTTTTACTTGCGTAAGGAAGGAGTCCCACTGAATCGTAACTAACTTAAGTAACTGCACTATTCCTGTCTTCACAGGACAGAAAGTTCTCTCACCACACTCCACACACGCATCCCAATCAAGGAACCAGTTAGCATCATTGAAAAGTGTATAGAGAAGAATTCTGCAAATCAGCTAGCAGACATTATATTGGATAAAGTTAAATTTTGTTGTTTTTTTTTTCCTCCCTACTCTGTGACATCAGCAAGCTGAAACAGCAGACCTTAAGACGAAACTATGTGTACGTCATGTTTTCAGCTGTTGGGAGGAGTACAAGAAATACAACACATCAGGTTCAAACTTCATCAAATAGTAACTTACACTCAAATTTTTAATTCAAAAAAAGATTTGTTTCACTTTCATTCTTCATACTCTGCAGGGTTTCCGCGGGTTGTACAAAGCTGCCAGCACCTGAGGAGGTGTAACTCGACTATTATATAATCTTCAGGCAATCTTTTCCCTCACTTATATGTACATACATATTACAGTGATGCTATTAACACTTGCATCTGTGCAAGAAATAGATTAGAGACATACCAGTTACAGTTCTGAATTACAAATTATTTCACAGAATACTGTGAGAATACTGGCTTTTCTAACTCAGATGTTTGCAGCAAAGCTAAGCAGTGATCTTACCACTGTGAAGATGCTTTTACCAAATAAACATGCTATTTGTTACAGCTGGCCAGCAGGGAAAAAGGCATGAAGTTGATTGGGAGGTGCACCACCCACTAATCAAGTCATCAAACTTTTGATTTTCCTGTCATTACCCTCTATTTTGACTTGGGTATGACATCAGAACACCATATGGTTGGCAGTGTTTTCATCTAGACCTAAACCTTTATTAACATATTTCATCCCGCGGAAGTACTTTGTCAAGTTAAACTAAGCAGCAAACCATCTCTCATGTTAAGTATACCAGTTTATTTTTAAGCCCAGCCCACTGTTTCCTTCCCTACCTACATCCAAAGAAATTCAGTGTCTTACTGCATATAATATGCCACAAAGAAATCTTGGGACTAACAGGCATCAGACAACTTGCAAACACACACAATAAATGCAAACCTCAAAGAGTAGGTGTGAAACCACAAATTAGAACCTCCTGACCTTTCTGTGATTCATCAAGTAGCATAGCAGCAGCTCTCAATAGGCTAAAAATTCACTGCCCTGCAGCCTAAACCGGGAACAGCAATTGCAATCCACACAGTGAGTAATAGGGCAATTCTAGCACAACCCTACATGCTCTCAGAGGACTGATGTGCCACATTTGGCCTATTTAGCTCATGCTGATCTCTCTCGTAGTAGAAACTGCTACATTCTATTACTACACCAAGTTGTACCACAGGTAGAAAAACAACAGGTGCCACTGAAACCGGTACGAGCTAGCAGATGGCTGGGGGCGTCGGGTGGGAAAGGAAACAGTATTCAGCTGGTTCCAAGCAGGTTCAAACTGTCACCTAACACAAACATGTGAGTCATTTTGCAACCATCAATGTAATTCTATCTAAGAAGGCCTCCTGGCAAATATAAAGCCACATTTCAATACACACATATCAAACGCATTTGACTGCCCAATCTATATTAAATTCCCAATATTTTAAAAATTACTTATACATGGAGGAAAGTTCTGAGTTAAGATCTCAAACTGCACAGAACACACACATTTCATAATTTCTAGCACGTAGCAAACACCATTTATGGAGACGCCCAGAGCATTCAGCACAAAGCCAGGATAAACATCCCCAGCAAGATGTTTTACTGACAGATGCTACAGGAGTCACTGTCATACGATGCCACTTTCAGTGCCAGAGTACCCAAAAGAAAAAAGGGTTAAATATGCTTTGTAAAACTAAGAGAAATCTGTTCCACCGAGCGCTATCTACGAAACCACGGTGTTTTTATCTGTATTAAAAACCCCTCGCCAACAGACGTAGCAGAACCAACCAACATCAACATCGACGACCCCGTGCTACAGCACGAGCAAGGTATCAAGGGCATCAGAGGTGTTGACACAGCATTAAGCCGGATTTTTAATCCTGCTAGCGCTGAACTAACGAATAGCCTGTCTCGAGAAAGACTTCACGTTCCCAGAGCAGAAGTTCCGCGGAAATGGTATCACGCACAACGCGCTGAACAAGGAGAGAGGTGAAACGGTGGCCAAATGCCTCCAAGAAAAGAAATAAACCCCGAAACCAACAATGAAACCCAGAAAGTCAAATCCGGGAAGTTTCAGCGAGGAGAGGCGAGGCACTGGAAGCGAAGGCACCTTTGTCCCCGTTCCCTCTGCGGGCCTTGTGTAAGCGCCGGGCTGCCCCCGCCCGCGGCCCGGGCTGGGCAAGCGACAGCCGGTCCC
>NW_020799097.1:113662256-113679542 GCF_003259725.1 Athene cunicularia
GCGGAGGGGCCGCGCCGCGCCGCCTCCTCGGGGTCAGAGTTCGCCTTCGGGGCCTTTGCGGTTTATACCAAAAAAAAAACCCCAAAACTGTTTTGGCAAACCTGCTGCCGTTCGAGCAGGTCACCTCAGCATCAACACATCCCCTGGAGCTGTCCTCGCTGAGCTGAACGGCGGGAAGAGTCAAACAGGGGGATCCGTCCCCAAAATTCACGGTGAGGGGGAGCGCCGTCAGCCCCTGCGCCGCAGGTAATTAGCTGCCGGATCTGACGGCGGATTGTGGGATAAGAGGCTTATGTGGAATAATAACGCTACTCAGGAGAGCGGAGCGCCGGTGCCCGGCCCGCCGCTGCCCGGCGGCAGGGAGTAAAGCTGGCGGGGGATGTGTGAGAGCAGCGCGGGTGGCTGTTGGCTCCAGCTGTCCCCTCCACAGAATTGTTAATTGAATTTCCTCTCAAGAATTACATCGTCACCATACAACAGCTGCGAACTGATTAGATTTAAAGCTACTGACGAAGGCAAATCCTGTTTTCTGATCTTTATGCTCAAACTAGCTCCGCTTAAAAACAAACAAACCAACCCACCCTAACTAAATGCTGAAACACATTACAAAAAGGAGAAATGCCAAGACCTAAGTATGATGAACAAAGACCACAATGCTTAGAAACTGCCATGGCATTTTCCTGAAAAGTACGTTTATACCATCTTGGTCTACACCTTCTGTATCTAGTATTATATTTGTTTCCAGTCCACTGCACAGGAAATGATCCAGTGTGTTATATTCACCTACAGCTGCATGAGCAGAGTCACCCTAATTTGATTTACAGTCACCAAAAAAACAATCAGCGCAAGTACTGTCTTTTTTTCCTGATAAGTCATTATATAAAGGTTTTCCCGGGTGGTTAAAAGAGAAGAGGCTACCTCATCGCTGTCCCATCAGGTATTTTCCTTGCAATACCTTGTGAAAGTTCAAGTCTCTAATCACTTTAAGCACACCAAATAGCTCCTCTTTCTAAAGCTTCTGTGATGGTAATTGTTCAGGGTGGAGTGATACTCAGATAAAACAGACTTTGCTAATATCCTATGAAGTGCTACAAAGGCTGAGTATTTTCAATCAGGTATCCAGAAGTGAGCTCTACCTTTTCTCAGCTCTCTAGAGCTCCACTTTTAATAAAGGAAGCACACCAATTGTGTTTGGTGTTCAATGCTTTGGAAATATCCTTCTGTTCCTAGACGGTTTCATATCACATAATCTTGCAGATTATATCTATCAACTGTTATGTTATTACAGAACAGTTGCACCTTGCTATAATTTCATTGTGATTTGGAGGGTATTTGTTGACATCTTTCACACTAGCTTAACAATTAACTTACTATTGCCTCAGATCTACATGATGCAGAACAACTTATACATTAATTTCTGTCCTTTTTGGCCTGCCTTTAATATTGAAGATGTTTATAGTCAAATTTCTATGGGGGTAAAGTAGATAGTGTTTTAGTGTTTTGTTGGTGAGAACAGGAATAAGTAAAAAGTGTAGCTGAAATGAATACTTTTATCAATTCAGACAAGGAAAAATCTGATAACTTGCAGAGAAACTGTAATTTTAAAAATTTCATGTTTAAGGATAAGGATATGTGCTTTGAACCTGAAAAAACGAAAATAACTGACTTTGTGTCACTTATGGGCAATTCTTTCCTACTTAATTGCAATGGTGGTTTGTTCAAAGAGCTGCTTCAATTGTGAGAAAACATTTAATAAATTTGAAGCATGCAGAGTTTATTTGGACTTGGAAGAAAAAACATGACAATTATATCCAATTTTCTGAAATTGAAGTTGGCAGATACATAAGGAACTTCAAAGCTGCATTCTGTGGCTTCCTAGCTACAATATCATGAAATAATACTCCTGTAGGTTTTTGCCTTTCTAACCCTTAAAAGCAAAACTTGCTTTTTGACACATTTCTAAGTATTCTGCAATGTGAATAAACATCCCTGATGTCAGGGAACCTACTTGACCCGAACCAGCAAGCCTCCTCATCTGTGGCTGTTATACTTTAGACTCACAAGCACTTTCCACTGGAATGAAACACCTCTGGGGGAGAAACGTGCAAAGTCTGCCAGCAGCACCTCAGACAGTCATTGGACTAATGCAGCCTCCTCGCCTGCAGGAATGTGATTCCTGTTTTCAGAATGTGAAACATGGGTAAAGGAGACACTGAAGCCATTCACAGTTACAATAGTAAGTGTACATATACTAGTTGCATCTTGAAAGTATTTTCTGCATATGGATTAATTTATTTAGGATTAAAAACCTAATCCCTACCCCCCACCCCCACCATATGCTGGTATTCTGCTGTTTAAAAGTTAAAAAACTCTGCATTTTGCCAAGTGAGTCAAAAATAAATTTGTTCAAGTTTGCAATATGTTTTGGCTGCAGCAGTTGTAAAAGCACATTTGGTTCCCAAGTCATATGATGAAGGACTGGCTTTCATAACAAGGAACCCGTCTGTGCTACTTGCATCAACAGCTCTTTCCTCTCCTATTAAGTAGGAGGAATATGAATTGAGAGCAACCCAAATATGGCTGCCACCTGTTGTTTTTGGCATTAAATCTTGAGAACTGATGAATCCGAGGGTTATAGTTGTGAATAAAAAAACCCACAATCTTTCCATTCATGAGAAATTTTGTCTGTTCGTGGTGGCTGAAGTCACACTGCACATTCTTGCCCTGTGCCCTCGTTGGCCGGCAGCTAACTTGGGTCAACCAACACCAGCACTGTCAGCACTCCTTAGGAAGCTTCTCACTCAACCTGCACCACAGCTGCTACTATCTGGGCTCTCAAGCAACTACTTCTCACATAGAGACATTTTGCTTAGTGATCCGTCTGTCTTTTCTGACCCAAGTTACAAGCTGAATAATTTTGAGTGACAGATTTCTATAAATTTTACAATTTGGAAAGGAATACCTAAAGCAACAGGAGCTTCATGTTACCTGTCCCCCACCTGTACTGTGATCCCCATAGCTCAAAGATCCCATTACCAACATGGAGAGGAAGAGTTTGTTTTTTGATACTCACTGATAAGGATTGTCAGGCTTCCTCTTCCCCCATGTTTCTAAATTGGTCACTCATTCAGAGCAGACACTGAAAGATGCCACAGAGTCAAAAAGCTGCTGCCATCCTACTCAGCACCTTTCAGAGAAGATGCCAGTAACTTACTTTCTCCAAGGATAAACATCTGCGTTTACTAGCTGAAAGTCTTCAAAGTAACAAGGGCATTTTCCCTGCACAAAGCTGCTCTGTCCTTTCAGGATGGGGACATGAGAAGAGCCCACAATTACAGCCTACTGTGAAAGCCTTTGCTCCTCTGCCCCTGGGGGATGGAGTTGCTCTTAAGATTTTGGGTAGTAGCACTTCCTTGTCTGCTATAAACAGCGAAGAGCAGTAATTACAGCTGCTCCTCTCCCCTCCTGCCCCTAGGAACTCCACTGCAGTTATCACTTTTTTGAGAAACCACGAGCAAGACTGGCAGTACGATTAGTCACTCTAACCAATCTTCTGAAGCATGCGAGTGCAATCTAAACCGCTAGTTTAAGTCACAGAAACACTGATTTTAAGTAACATATCTATATTGGTTTGTAGCTAGAAAAATCTCATCTGGAGACATGTGACCTGCTTTGCAATATTTAAAAAAAAAAAAATAGGAGAAATGCTGGTCTGCCTAGATAGAGGGGAAACTTTCATGAGCTCAAAGAATACAAATTAGAAACATACCTATTGCATAAACTTGTACTTTACAGGGAATGTGTCTAATTTGGAGGATGGGGGCAAGAGCAATTACAGCATCTGAATGAGGTCCCAGGGTACTTACGGTTCCTGTATAGTAGGGGCCAAAAATAGTCTCTTCTAAAGCGTGATTCAGAGGAACTAATTTTAGGTCCCTAAAGTAAGGCTTTCTAAATACACTGTTACGTGTTTCAAGTTGGATGGGGAGGCGGGTTCAGTGTCACCTAAAGCACATACACTGAACACTGGTACTGCTCTGTTCCTATCAGGCCTGTTTACATAAACATGTTATAACATAAGGAGAGCATTTCTCACTTTAGCCTCTATTGTTGAGAAATAAAAGGCACCTGTGAAGCAGCTCAAGTGTTAAAATGGTCACCTGTATCATTTCTAGAACTGATAGAGAAGGCTGAACCAATGTGTGCAACATTGCTAAACTTCACTTTATGTTCTTGGGGATTCTGTTCGTGAGAGTGGATGCAAATAAATCCATCCTCAGTTGTATCAATTCACAAGATACTATTTAACCTCATGTCTTTCCCAGCTAAAGTTAGTGGGTTGCTTTGTTGCAAGGATAGATAGTTACCATTTGTAGAAAAACAGGACCAAAATCCTCCTTGCTGAAATAAATTAATTTACAGCAAAGTTGGTTTTCCCTCTACACTTCCTGGATTTGTTCTCTTTAGGTGTCTTAATGCCTAAGATTTGGAAAGCAGAATTGTCTCTAATGCATGCAGGAGAATCTGGCTTTGACAGTCTGTTTCCTGCTGAAAATATCCCTGGAAACTATTGTGCCTGCAGAGAGAAAAAGTCATAGGCTTAAGCCTCATTATAGGAGCTTACTGCTGATTTCTCTCCAAATTACTCACAGCTATTTGAAATAAATAACTCCTTGGATATGAAATAAATGCAGCCAACTTCAGGGAAAGAGACATGACTTTTTTTCCTACCCCCCCCCCCTCGGCACTGAGATGAATTTTTCTGTCTTGCCAAACAGAAACCAGCTGCAGAGGAGCATGTGATGACAATGATGAACTCAAAGGTCAATTCTAGGGATCCTGCTGTTCTAGGAAATCAAGGAAACCCAGTCCCTTGGCAGGCTGCCCTCACTTGCACAGTCACTGTTCCTTGCAGAGCATGCAGTTTCACACAGCTACTCCATGTTTGCAGAGCACAGCTGTGGCAGACCTTACCCCAAGTGCCTGACTAGCTCAGGGTAATTTTTTTTCCAGGGGTAGATGCATCTGTTGCATCTTCATCAGCAGTTCTCGGTTCTGTAGTTTGTTCATTTCTCTCAGTTCAATCTCTCTGCAATTCTTTGGTTAGCAAAACAGAAACCATGTACAACTTCCCAGGGCAGGATTTATCTTTCTACATAGGAACAAACTGTGAAATACTGACTTATCTGATAGTATCCTTAATAGTCCCATTGACTTCAGCGGGGCATCATACACAGTGTGCTTCTTTGCATTGAATAATGTGTATATTTTCTTAGAGAAAATCTTCCAAAGCCCATTTAGATATCACTGATAGATGGAACCTGTGTATTCTTCATCCTAAAATATCTGCAGTCTCTTCTTATTTTCACTTAATTAACTGAAAACATAAAGCCTTCCATGTTGTACCAGTTCAGAGAAGAAATTGGCAGTGTCTATTTTAAAAATAAGAAATAAGTGTAAGGTCTACTTTCCCAGCCCAGGATAAATCAAGTAACAGCCAAAGATCTTTGTTCAGGTTTTCAACCTCGTTTCAAGCAGCATTCAGCACAAGTAATTGTTCTGTTTATCATGGCCTTAGCTCAAGTAGTTGTTCAGGCTTTCACTCTCTGGGTGGATTGTGTGTTCACCATTTTGACATGTGGATGAGAAATATTTAAATATTTATGAATTCTAGAAGGAAGGCAAGCTCACTTAAATGCTTCCTTAAGAAAGCAATCCTTTCTGTCCTGTTGAAGAATTATTCATACTTTGCTGTTGGCTGCATGGTTTCAGGCACTGAATCTGCATGGCAGACTTACTGGCACGTTTTTAAAGCAGGAGCTTCTTTCACAGGATATTATGGAGACACCCAGGAGATTAACAAACCTTCCAAAGGATCACATGAAACAAGTTTAGAGCTATCCAGCATTCATCTGGTCTAACGTGGCAAGTTGTTTATGCTTGTGTCCTAGTAACGGGGATAGTCAGTCTAAATGTGTGGGGGCATGATTATGACAAAGCAGGTCCTGCTGACTAGAACCAGGATTCAAGGGACTGTGACTCGGTGGGGTTTGTTATTGTGCCAGGTGTCTCATTCAGAAGAGTTCAAGGTGAAAGGTAGTATTAACGCTTCATAACTTTGGAAATGTAACTCTAAGAGGCCGTTTAGGGTAGCAGGAATGTTCTAATTGAGGAACACAATAGGACTATAAATTCAGAGAAGCCCCAGGGAGAGGGAAAAGTCACTTTTGCCACATTTGTATATTGTAAATTAAAGGCTAAGCCCGGTGAAAAACATCCATATTTAGTATAAAGGCAGAAACTGCCCTTCTGCTGGGCAAAGTACCAAGAACGGGGTGAAACAGCTAAGGAGGCTCAAAGAACTCTGCTGAGAAAGAGAACCTGTCTTGAACAAAAAGAGCAGGAAAGATTGCTTGTAATCTCCCAAGAGCACTGTGCAGGACAGCATGGTAGGCGTTAACTGTTATTTCCTCAGAGAGTGATACCACTATCTACAACCCCCATGTGTTTTCTCTTTCAGTAACATGGCAGTGGATGCACACAGAATGTGATTCATGCTTTCTTGGCTTTGCCAAGTGCGTGCTCAAATCCTATAACCACGCTACAAATTCATCTGCTCACCCCAAGGCCTGATGATACAGGGTTGGAAAAACGTTTGTCCTCTGAGATTCCAGCCCTCTGTGCCTGGGAAATACAGAGTAAGGGATCCATTGGCAGCATCTAGAATGGTATCAGCAGGAGACTGACAGGCTCTGAAATGAGAAGAAACTGGGTCAGTCACTGGGGTTATCCCCAGCAAGTGAACTCCTCTGAAAAGCAGGGCCTTTTGAAACAAGCAGTCAGGAGCAAAAGGAATTTGGGGTGATGTAAGGGGAGCAGAGGTGCTCCCAAGCAGGGATCACTTTCTGATTCTGCCCAGAGCACAGCACCTCTACATGGCTCCAGCTGCAGCACAGAGACCACAGGCTGTGCTCACAACCCGACCAGCTGGCACCACCAACCCCATGTCCCAGCACCATCCTGCCTCTGCATAGACCCTGGGACAGCATCCCCTGGGTCTGCAGGGAGTGGTTGCTACCACCAGGGATGCTTTGTGTACTATCTCCTTTCGGTTCTCTCATTTTGATTATTTTAAACATAGATATTCACCTCTTCTCTCATTAGGTTCCTGGGCTCTAAGCCTTTTTCTCTCTCCAGCCTATGCAAACATTTCTTTTTTTCCAGGAAAGCTTTCAGGTTTTTTAAGCCTGGCCTCAGCCTTTGCTCAGTTCATCTTTGTTGCGGAAACATGCAAGAACAGTTTCCTGTGGCCAGACTAAAACTAAGAACTGGGCATGCATACAATTTTACTTCCCCTCTGTACACTCTCCATTTTCTTCAGTTCACAGGGAGACATCCTGAGTCACATGCTATTTTGCCATGTTTAGCAGTGCTAAATTGGTTTTTCATCCCCTCATTCATCTGCTTTTTAAGCTCATTATGTTTTGGCATCAATGTTCTACAGCCACAATTTCTGATTCATGCAGAGTGTGAAAAGTTGTTCCCTTGTGTTTGTCATCAACTTGTTATCTAGTACATTCATTTGATGCAGAGTTCTCATTTGTGGGAAATAATGAGGTTTATTCACCATTTATAATTATACAGACCTGTGTGGCATCCTCTGGACAGAGTCGAAAAGACTCAGGAAAATATTATTGTACTTGGGTTTTTATCATGTGAAGCTGTTCCAACCCCAGACCATCCTCACTGACTGTGACTGTTGCTTTTTCTGTTGTCCCTGAGTTCAGGGGCAGCTAGAACAGGGTACTTGGGACAGCCAGGGCTGGCAAG
Source organism: Athene cunicularia (assembly GCF_003259725.1). Taxonomy (NCBI): domain Eukaryota; kingdom Metazoa; phylum Chordata; class Aves; order Strigiformes; family Strigidae; genus Athene; species Athene cunicularia. Next base: position 113,670,087 of record NW_020799097.1, read on the forward strand.
TGACCTGAGGGTATTCTCTGGTTTCCTCTATTAATGTTCTCGTAAGGGTTTTTCTCTATGGCTGCTGAGCATTACACTGATCTTCTCATAAAATTGTTCACCCTTAACTCCAGAATCTTTCTTGAATGCTAAATGGCTCACCCAGAAGTCACCACAGTGTTTGCAGAATTCAGTGTGCCTTTGCTCTGCACATTACTTTCCTTAATAGCACTGAAATTAGTCTTTTAAGGTGCAGTCAATTAGTGTAATGATATACTTCTGTAGTTCTTCACACTGGTACTTGCTTTTACTGCCCAGAGATCTCTAGTACAGGATTTTGTGAAAAGCTTTTTGAAAATCCATCCCACCTTTCAGAGCCAAGAGAACCTCTTCCTTTACTGAGATGCTGATTTTCACCAAATTTGTCACAAGTTCATGTCTTTGAAACATCCTCCCCTCATTTGATTGGAGTTGGCCAGCAGTCAAACATGGAGAAAGATATGGGAGGGTTGACAGGCAGATGGACACCAGGCATGAATAAACATCACTTCAGGACAGAACTGTTATTCTTACCAGCTTGGTGTTACCAGCATCAGGTCCTGTCCTGGGGAACGATGAAGAGAAGATACAAGGACTACCTGAAAACAGAGTTTTAACACATTACAATATAGACATTATCCATGGACTTACCTAAGCCTTTTGTGCTTTCTCTCCTTTTACCTTAGCAAGAGGAGCATATTAACATACTTCCATTGCTAGTACTCATTTTCCATTTAATTTTCTAGCAGAAATAATTCAATGAAGCAAGTTAAGGAAGCAGTATTATGGGAACTTTAAGCAAATGTTTGGAACAGAGAATGCCCGGAATAACAATAGGACAATATTTCTTACTAAAACTAAGCAACTATTCCAATCCCCCAGTCCATCAGCACCAGGTGCTTGGCCTGTGCTGGTTCTCAGGTATCCCTGTAATAACAGCAGATACCTCATTTTATCTATTTCAACAGAAACTGTAACCTAAGCTTTTGAAGTTACTCAGTCCAAGAATTGTCATGGTAATCAATTCAGCAAGAGTTGACTGAAACACTTGATGACACAGGCTCCACTAATACTTTTCATGGTTCCAAAATACTAATTAGGGTTTCTTTCTGTTGCTTTTGAAAAGAAATAGTGGGCTAATGCAGTTAATGAGAATGAATCAAATAGTTTCACAGAACTGCAAAATTTAATAGCTGTCAACCCACCACTATTATACACCGTTCCTTTACCAACCCACACTCTTTTGTGCTTTCTCAGATCTTTTATAGAGCCCTAAATCCTCCACAAAATCTGACATCATTGTTCTGGTGGCTGTGGGAAGGACAATGTTGAAATTTCCCATATTTTGGTGGGAATAAAGAACTCCCTTAAATGACAACCTCTTCTCCTCCTCAGCATGTTGTGCAAGCAGAGAAAATAAAACCACCAGCAGCATCTCAGCCCTTGTTTCCCCCAAATGTTCATGTGCTTCCTGTGAATGGATATTTTGTAAATCAAACATCAGATAATTCTCCTTCTGCTTTCTTTTCAAACACTGTGACTGTAACTTCTAATGTGCTCCTTTTAAATGTAAGAGGATGGTGTGGGCTCCCCTTCTTCCCTGAACCCCAGACCTTTTGTGCTTTCTGTCTTACCCTTTGGAGCTCACCAATGTCTCCAGTAAAACCTCAGGAAGCATGACATTTCAAAGTGTTAAATAATCATCTAGGTGAAAGAGAAGTCAAAGACTATGCCAAAGTGCAGGTTGTCTAGATGAAGAACTTAAACATTCTGTATGCAGAATAAAGTTTTACCTCAATAACATTGCTTTTAGATGTTCGTTAGTTTAGGATCTGATCTAATCTGTCTTAAACTCTTAGGTCTCAGATTCTGAACACTAAAACATTACAGGTAAATTGTGCACAAGCTGCTTACAAAATCAAGTTATACTTATCTTCCGTAATGTAACTATAGCCAGTGAATGTAAACCCTTGCAGGCATTATAATAGGTGGGTTTGTGTTTAGATTTCATTGTTCAGCCAGGACTTGCTCAATGCACCCTGCCAGTGTAGGACTGACAGGCTTCACCCCAAAATGGACCCTATGATTCCTGTGCTTTAGGATTTCATAATATTACTTCACCAATCACATGTTTGAGATTTTATTGTTGTGGGATACAGTTTATGTTCTCATGTTTTCTTTACCCACGCTGGACCATTTAAGAGAACTTGGCAATGATGATGCAATTCTCACAGGCCAATTTCCTCATACCAAGTGTTTATTTTTACCTAGTGGATTATTTCTTTATTGTGTTCTCAGATTAAGATTTTTAATATCACTAAGTAGAACCTTTTTACTTGCTGATTCTTTCTTTTTATGTATTGGTAAAAATGCTTTTTAAAACTTTAGACTGAAAAATATGCACTTCAGTTAAGAGGTTTTTTTTGGTTGAGGCTGAGTGCTTTATTACCTTATATCTTTACATGAAAGACCGCTAAACAAAATAAAATTTTTTGATATGACAAGGATTTAAAAAGTTAAAAAGCAGGCAGAAATTTAGTTTCACTAAGTATTTATATATAATGTCAAAGAAAATTTTTGAGCTGTGAATCTTGATGCCCTAGAGAGAATCACCATGTAGTGAATTCAGGCTTTACCAAAACAAAAAGTCTTCAATGTACCTGGCTGCACAGGAACATGGTGCTTTCACACACACAATCTCAAAATAACTGTTTGAAGAAGCACAAAGTAACAAAATCAACCTGATACAAGTCTAGGCACAGTCAAATAACAGGTTTACAATTTTGCGTCTGCCACTATATAACTTGTGTTACTTTATGTGAGCAGTCCATGATTTTAGAGCACAAGCAGATCAAATTTAGGTCTCACCCAGAAGTTGGCTGGAGCCCTGTAATCTGATGTGCATAGGCATGACCCTTCCTCCACCCAACAAGGCCTGTGCTGCAATGGGACTCTGCAAAGCTGTGCAGGTCCTCCCACACAGGTCAGATGGCAGGAGCTGGATCTTGCTTTAGAAATGGCTCAACAGACAAACATTGTAACGAAGTCACCTGCCTATGTTACACATATACTGTAACTTCATCGATAACATATTTAATCAGTCAACCACAAAACAGTTACTTTAACAATTGTTATTTTTTCCAGGTGTTCTTACTTTAACATCCTTTCATTTATATTTTTCCAGAAGAGTAATAATATCCTCTATGAAAACTGAACACAGTACTTCCAACCGTTTTGTTCATTTTTCTCCCTATGTTATGCAATGATAATGACAAGCAAATTGATCATATTCTAAAACTAATATACTTGAACATCAAGTTTGCCAATTATACTGTAGAATTTTTTTTCATGTGTGATGCAACTAAAGAAAATAGTTCCCTCTTATGTTGTTCTAACACTTATTTTTCACTAAACGCTTAGTTTTTTGTTTTGTTAACTTCTATCTGGATGTTTTCTCTTGACAAACACCCTTTTAGTCTGTTTTTTTTTTACCAAGTAGTTACACTCCATATGCTATATGAATATACCATATAAAAGGTACATAAAGGCTAAATCTTTACTTCAATTGACACTTTTATATCCATTATGCTTTATTTTTATTTGCTTTTAGATAATTTGGCTCATGACTAGTGCTAAAAGCAGAAACCAAACTGCTACAAACTAAAACCACTTCTCTATCTTCTACTAAAACTTAAATTAAAAAAACTATTTAGTGTTTTTATCTGCATTATTATTACAGCTCTATTTAACAACTCAGCAACAATTTAAGGTTCTACAAGAACCCAACACTCTACCTATCTTATTTTTCAAGTTCCAAAATCTCATTTTTAGTGCTATAGAAATAACAACTACTAATAGTTGATTATCTGAAAAAAATAAAAAAAGTGAAAAGTCACATAACTATTCCTTATTTCACAATTAGTCAAAAGGATGTCTTCCAGATCTTTTTTTTGCATGTTTAAGTGTTATGTAAATAAGGACTAGAAAATAAAAACCTTAAGCTTCTACAACTTTTAAGTGACACATATAAAGATGCTAATAACTATCAGAAATGAAAAATAAGAATAAAATAAAAATACAGTTAACAAAGACAGAAAAAAAACACTAAAAATAAATTTATAATTTCACTTAAACTAAATACTAAGAAAAGACAAAATATTATGTACAAAAACATAGGGAAAAAATTAAAGTTATGGTTTTTAATTAAATAATAAAAAAAAAAAGTGCTAAAAAAGCACACTAACTTTATATAGATACTAACCTTACATAGGTTCTAACCTCCTTTCTAAGTATTGAGTGGCTTTCAAGTAAGAGCAAGAACTAGTTAACTAAGGCAGTAGCTGCTTTTATCTGAAGTCTTCGGTATCCTTTGGGAAAACACTAATCAAAATCAGCTGGGGACCATTTGCAAGTGAATCGGGTTTAGAGTTTGGTTCAGATAGCGATGAAACCCAGCTGCACAAATGCCAAAACCTGTGAAGATGTACAGCTAAAGATATTGGCTGGCAAAGTGATGGCTGACAGACAGGAGGAGCTCCAAAGAAAACTCAGAAATGTTAATAGTTTGCAGATCAAAGAGAAACTGTACAAAAAGGTAGCTGGAAAGCAGGAATGCAATCATGGGCAGCTCTGAGGAAGATCACTGGGGAGTCAAAACGGTGCAGAAAGATAGCAGCGTAGTTACAAGTTGAAGGAAGCATTCAGACAGCCAGGTGGGAGGTTACTCACCTGATGGGACACCTGTGAGATGACAGTAATTGTAGGAGTGCAAAACATCTCAGGTAGGTGTGGTGTTGTGAGTTACTGCCCCATAGAAATCACGAGTAGTAGGTATTGAAAGAAAAAAAGGTTATAACAGTTTTTCAGCTATTCTGTGTCAGAGATGAACAAACAAATAATGAGGCTACAACTTTCAAAATAAGTTTAATAACTAAAAGAAAAGCTTAATAAGAGACTATCAAAAATATATTTTTTTTGATGCTGGTCAGTGTCAAGTGCCCCAGTTGATCTAACTATGCTGAGCAGCCTCATCTGGGAGCCAATCACACCCCCTCTGCTCCTCAGGTCCAGAACTCTCTATAAAAGCAGTGGTGAACACTTCTCTTTAGTGTGGGGTAGAGTAGTGTTTGGTCTTTTTTTTTTTTTTTTTTAGGGGTTTTAACTTTTTTTTTTTTGTATGGTATAATTGTAGTTTGAGTTCAGTGTTCTATTGTTCCTGAATGAATTTTTTTGCTGTTTCTTTTTCTTAGTTTAGGTGCTGTGCAGTTGCATTGTTAAAGCACTGTGCTTGTTTTTACCTCTTTCTGTAGCTTTTATTTTTATCTTGATTGTTTGGTTCTAATGGCATTAGTATAGGTTTTAGTGTTTTCTAGTATTGTTGTTCTGTAGTGTGTCACTTATATTATTGTTACTGATTTTATTATCAACTGAAATTAAGTTGTATTTGATATTAATATAAGTATAGAATTAAGAGATATTTTCGTGAAAATAATTTATTTTATATTTATTGTATTTTGAACCTAACAACCAGCTGCTACTCTAAATCCCCAGTATAGCCCTGTACTAAGGTCAAAGGGATTGGCCGTAATTGCCTAGTAGGAACGGTTAGAACCTAGGTAAATAAAAGACAAGATAGTTTGTAAGCTGATTTATAATACAGGTATAGGACTAGAAGAATGCAAGTAGTTGTCAAGGTCCAGCATTAATGGGAACTGAGGGAAGTAACTGTAACAGCTTGCAAGTATCTGCCAGGAAAACTGTGTCCTTAAACAAAAGGTAATTCCAGCAGGGGGAGATCATGATCACAGACTCATGGACCACCTACTCACATTACACCCCAGACCCATTCCTAGACATTTCTAACCTTTACTGTATGAAATTGGAGATAGGAGGAGTTTATGTTAATGATTTATTGAATTGTATGATTATGTATGAATACTCAATGAGTATGTATAAGTTCTATATAAGGTGTATGATTCTGGTGCCTTGTATGTGTTGTTGAGAATATTCCCCTACATGTCTAGCCATCAATAAAGAAGTGTCTGCTTATCTACATCAAATTGGTGTTGATAAGGTTTTTTTTATTTCCAGCATTTTGGTAACACTATCATTTAAACAGTATACTGGTAGACCTTTGCTATATTTTTAGTAAATACTATGAGGAAGTTTTAAATATTTAATGCTAGGGTAGAAGTAGATAATCTTATGGGAAAAGTAGTGGTATATGCAATACAGTTTTCACAAGTGTAAAAAGTTAGTCTGGTAAAGTCTGTTTTAAAATACAGAAGTCTTTCTGTTAGTTTAGACTGCAGTAATAGTGTTCTCTAGATGATGCTGTGTTTGCAGTGGAAGTTAATCTTTTTATTAATAATGACAATACAAAATAGTGGCTTTTGAAAGCCAGGAATAAAAGATGGTTGAATATACTTCAGTGAAAAATTCTATGTAGTTGGCAAAAAAAAGTAAATTAAATACATTGAGATAGGAGATAAACCTTAAAAAAACCCACTGGTTTGAGCATAGCAGAAGTTTTGGTAAACTGCCACCATAATGGTCATCCCTGGAATCTATAGTAGCTTGGAGTTTTTCATTCAGATATTGTGTTATTGCTTTGTTTCAATAACAAAGGAAGTTACACTCATTGATTTCAATAGCAAACTGAATCCCGCATGTGGAAATAGAGAATTTGTCAGTAGTATGGAAGAGTGGATTTTATGTATCAGTTGTTATGGTATTATGTTTCCTGCTTTTCCTTCAAAATACAATAACTTGATGTAGGAGTGTGAGAGACTGGAATGTCCTATGGCTGTCTCAAAGCTTGCTTGTGTCTGTGCAGACCTCCGAGAGAAGCTGCTGTGGCCTGTGAACTGGTCTGGGAGATGCTGCTCAGAGAAGCAGCAGGGTATTGAAGGATGCACTCTCCACTTCTTGGCGGTTGCATTTACATAAGCCTCAAAGGGGCAGACATGGACTGAGCTGGCCCCATCCTGGAGCCGTTTGTGGCTCTATTGTGTAGGCCAGACCCCATGCCTGCATTGCTAACGAACTGATAAGAGGCAAACGTTCATGCCCTTGAAGCAGGATGCAACAAAGCCTGTTGGACTAGAGGCAAAAAACTGAAGGCCAGCAGATACGCTGATCAATTGGTAGGATGAACTTAAAAAGGCAGCAGAAAATCTGGCTCTTCTTGCATCTATCACTGAGGCCTTATCCGTGAGCACCCTCCATCGAAGAACTGAAGACTGAGGACCAACAGGATGCCGCTGGATCCATGGTGATGACTATTCTTCCAGTCCTTGTTTTATTTTTGCCTTGTCTTTCTGTTCTGTCCTATCACTACCCCTCTTCACTTTTTTAATAATAAAAACCTATTTTGGGTATACGGCATTTGACCTCATTTGTGTCTTAATCTTGTTCTTGGGATCATATCACAATCTCCCCTGACATTGGATTGGGATGAGGAGGTATTTGCAAAAATTTGCATTCCTCTGCAGCATAACGAAGGAGTTTATTTTATGGTGTAACAGATGTAGGTGTTGAGTAGTTAATAAAATTTGGTGTAACTTTAGGAAGTGCATCCAGATGACATCAGTACCCTACAGTGAATGGCTGAAAGAGGGAATAAATTCAGGATTTGACTTAGTACATACAGGCTGTCTGTGTTTCTTGATAGTGTCTGCTCAGGGCCTCATGCTAATTACAGTACTTAAACATTGGTTTTCTATTGGTATTGATTACTTGGAGTGTATAATATTAAGTGTTTCATGATATTATCTGGAGTTAGGTTCTGTATGGTTTCTTTGATACTTTACATGACGTAATAAGGTACTTGGACTCATCTCTGTAAGGAGTGGCAAGATGTTTTTTTTGTAGATAATTAAGTGTTATACTGACTTTCCTGTAAAAAGACAATAGCAGTAGGAAGAGAAGAGATGAGGCTATGAGTGAGGCAGGGAGCTCTCAAGGTCAGTGACAGAACTGGATGGACTTGCATCCTAAGCAGGAGCCCGTGTATTCATGAGGAGCCTGAACTGAGTGGTTTCAAGAAAACTCACTCAAAACGTCGAATATGCTCTTGGTAAAACAAAGGTTGCTATAACCGGCACCAGAATCTGCAGGTAGCGTTGTGTAATCTCCTGGAATAAGCTCTGGTTTCCAGGCCCGCGTTACCACGCTTCTACACGGTGAAGGGGCTGCTTGGTCTATTACCGGTCTTACTCCTCGCTGCTGATAGATGGCAGCAAACGACAAAAGATTTTCAGTCTATACTGCATTCTGTTCCTCCTGTAGAATCCTCCTTTTCAAAACAAAATGGTGCTGATTCCACACTTGCAAAATGTGTGACCCCTGTAGAAGGCAAGGGAGTTGTTTTAACATGTTCTGTAGTTAAAGAAAATGATGAAACTCTCTAGGGCCGCCTTATTCCCTGGGATACTAGATTTTTGTTTGTTTGTATGTGTATATTTTTGTTCTACACTGCGTTGAATGGTTATTTCTCTAATTGCTCCGTCTTGGACAAGTTATGTCACTTCTTTTCTAGGTGTTGATCTATTTGTAATGTCCCTCTAGTTGTGAGATCCAAACATGTAAACAACTCGGGTTTGGCTGTGATAATGCTAAGGCATGAACTGGTGTGTAGGAGGGAATTCCCTAATGGACTGAGCAAATGAAATTATTGTTTTGCTATTTATTTTAACCTGCTTGTTAGTAAGAGAAGCTTGAGTTGTCTTCTAAGGTTAGTTAAATGTTGTTTCAAATGCAGAACTCTGAATTAAGGCACTGGGATTATTTTTTTTTTCAGGAAAAGCAAATATAGGGGTTAGAGTGGGGGAAACGAAACTGCAAGCAGACATGTAATACCGAAGGAAAAAAAAATCTGTGTGGTCTTGGGGTAGAAACTTAACCTACTAAACACCCAAATGGTGGGCTATGTTTTTGCACATGTAGAATCTCTATAGAAGAACTAATATGCCAGTTTAAGATTTGCTAACGAACATGTGAGCACTAACAGGTACTGCTGAAGGTTTGGTGAATCGTTTGCATGAGGGTGGGCTCCTTATCTCCAAGGCCCCCTGTTCCAGCTGAGGCATGTTTGAGGGTGGGTATTTGCCTCGGCACAGTGGTTGAAAAGGGAAATGAGCTTTTAAAAGTCTGGGTGAAAGTTCAATTCAGTGGAGATATGAGAGGAGTCAGTGATGGAGCCTTGCCAGGGAAGGATGCCCAAGACTCATCTGGCTTGGGTGCTTTTGGTATGTGTTAGCGTTCAACTCCTTAACGTGCCACCTTGTCAGTGCAGCTGACCTCAGTTGGGCCATGTCTGGGAAACGCTTCGTCACAACGATTCCCGGTCCCCCCTGAGCAGGCCGACGGTGGGTACCCGTGTGCTCCGCGGGGAGCGCTCCTCGGCCGCCTGCGCCGCGCTGGGCGAGCAGCCAGCAC
>NW_020799097.1:113679592-113788540 GCF_003259725.1 Athene cunicularia
GGGGGGGCGGCCGCGCCTCCGCGTCCCCAGCGGCTGGGGCAGGGGGGAGCAAGGTTGGGGTTAAGCCCCCGCTGTCGGGTCGCCGCGTTCCCTGAGCTGCGCGGGCGGTTCTGTCAGAAGCACTTGACGTGCCCGGCGGTTGTGGTCGCGTCTGCTGTCAGCGCGGTTCTGTGGGAACTCCCGCCTCCCCCTTCCCCGGGTTGGCAGCGGGACTGTGAAAATTCAGTCAAAGGCAATTCCCATAGTGCAGCATCTTCATTAGCGAGAGCTCCTCGCGTTAATGAGAATAATGGTTTGCCGAAGGGAAGGCTCAAGGGCAGCTTGTACCCGAATTCTATAGTTTTCCCAGTGTTCAAGTTCCATAACTGCTCTGTGAAATTTCTGAAAAAGACCACAGATTACTTGCATAGAGCTTACTGTGACTTGATATTGAGTGAAATTGCTGGAAGTAGTATTCTTTCAAATCATTTAAAAGTCTTATTTCTTTCTTTTCTAGGTGTTTGTTTCAGGATGGTAAGGCAATGTCTGATTTACCAGTTCTACGTTACAAGTATAGTATTTCCAGTGCTAAAAATATGGTAGCTGGTCTGAGGGGCATAAACATAGCTGGCCTGAACTTGGAGTTATAGGTTAGATGGTTGAATATTACAAGTGGATTTAAAAGGAAAAAGTATTTGGCTTATATTATTGTTCCACTGACATGTATTTTTAAAAGCTTAGTAATGTGTTGCTTGTTTGTACAGTATCTAAAAACTGTGGTTTTGTATTACTTGTGATAAAACAGCCACAAGAGAACTATGATAACTTTAGACATGTTAGCTCTGCAGTTCTTGATACTGGCTTCTAAAACAATGTGTTCCAGTTAGATATTTTTTTTTAATGGTAATTATAGTACAAGTATTTAAAGAAGCTTATTGGATTTCCTTGTGACAATGTTCTACAAACCTGCAATGTGTAGCTCATATCCCAGCCAAGTATCTCCACCAGCTCTGAACATGCAGCAGGTAGCATTGCATTTCACAGAAACCCAAGAAACAAGAGGGCACTTTTCAAATAAAGCAGGTGGGGTTTTTTAAGTAGTGGACCGTGCTTACTATTAGACCTAAAAGCTTTTAAGTGTAGTTTGTATGTGTTGTGAGTGCAAAATGGAAATGGGTAGTGGGTTACAATATATTATGTCTTGAAGTTAAGTACTCTGTTAAGTGGGAAGCCTGTGTCCGTGTGTGATGTGGTGGGCAGGTACAAGCTGGCTTGCCTTGTTCTGAGCTGACCTGGAGCTGTGTGAAGACACACCACGGTGCTAGTTCTGAGCTAATCAACCAGTGTTGAGAAATGGGTTGTCAGCTACACTCCCATGCTGTTGGACATGTTAGTAGGAGAAGCTGCTTACAATCATCTTGTGAAATACTCTTCATAGTTAGCAACAGCTTTTCTTTGGCTAAATTACCCCAAAATTTGTTTTGCCTACTGGAATGTTATTCATACTAACCTGAAGTTCAGCTGTTGGCTTTACAATAAGTGTCTGAAGAGCCTGAACATGCAGTGTGCCCCCTTCATATCTGTGTACTGCTCTGGGTATTACTGTACATACTCTAATGTGTTTGGTGATTATTTCCCATCAAAATGTAGTGAAAACTCCCAGATCTTATTGTTAGAGCCATCAGTCTGTTCTGTAATACAGAAGAAAACAATAAGTTGTGTGCTCTTGTACTTCTGAAAGTGGAAGAATCAAAACAGGAGATACCTTTAATGTAAATAAATTTGGTGTTAGTAAAATGAACTACTGAGTTTTGGCTAACACTGTTTTTATGTTCCTCATGGAACATAAACTTAATGCATTTCTGCAGAACAGGCTTTTTGTGTTACCTTCCAGTGTTCAGAGACAAATTATGGAAACCAGGCATATATTTCATATGTGTATGAAAGAATTAGAGGATTTAAGAACAAAATGCAAACTGCTCATAAAGCAGGGTACTTGCAAATTACACATTTTATAACAAGAATTGAATAGCTGGGAAGCAGTAATTTATTAGGGTATTGCAGAAATCAGAAAACCGTTATATATTATGACCTTTGCTACTATTTGTTAATAGTCATGCAGCAGCTGGGGTGAAAGTCGGGTGGAAAGGTGTTAAAAAGAAATTGTAGAGAACTATGAAGCTCCTACATGAGTTCAGTCACTGTGGTCATAGAAGAGGCAGATAAAGGGTGATAGGAGCTATAGAAAGGTACAGAGTAGGTACAAGGGAGTTGTGTGGGATTAGTACAGTCCTTTGTGATCAAAACTGTTAGAAGTTCCTGAAGTAAGTGAAGCCACTCTGGCCTCACTGTGAGATAAAAAAACCTCACACCATCAGAAGGTTTCTATGCATGTACGTAGAGCAAGGCAAGAGGAAGATAACTTTGTTTTTGAGCAGTGTGATGTCTTCAGTGGGAGCCACTGTAGGTTTAGTTTTTTTGAAGGAAAGTATTAAAAAATGTGAAAACAGAGGAGGGAATTAAATCATGCATTTATTAACTATATGTGAAATCCCTTTCTTGTGCAAAACTTGGCTGCCCCTGCTGCAACTTTGGAGTTGACATGAGTATGTCATGTTGACATTAACACCTGGGTATGAGCATCATCCATGTATTTTTTTCTTAGGTGTAGGTCTTAAAGCCATGAAGGTGAAAGTGAGGTTTTAAGTGGTGTACATGTAGTGTATGTTCTGACACTGACTGTCCTCTTTCATTGTTTTTCATATCAGTACACAGAAGAAGAAGCTAGGAAATTAGGAGTGGTTGGCTGGGTTAAAAATACCAGTCAAGGAACTGTAACGGGCCAGGTTCAGGGCCCAGAAGATAAAGTAAATGCAATGTAAGTATTTCTGTGTTGTTTTTTTTTTTCTTAATCTTACTGAAGTTGTTTACAGAAGTGTGTTTAATACAAATTGACAAGTACATTCATGTGTCAGTAATGTAACAGTACTTTCAATAATCAGCTTTGAGGAGATGTGTTTTTTAGAATGTAAAAAAGTCTTAAAGTTTTTAAAAATAGTGTAGCATCAGTGAGTTTGAATTCCTAGTGCCACAGAGTTTGTCAGTCTATTTCCCCAGCAAGTCTTACCTTGTGAAACAGAAAAAGCCTTTATTCATACCTGTGCACAAAGATTTGTTTTTTATTTCTTCAGAATTTCTCTGTTAAATAGACTGAGGAACTTCTTAAATGCTTGCTTAGCTGGTACTTGAAACAATTTAAAGGATAGGGTTTAAATTTTTTTTCTCTATTTAAAACAATTAATACATGAGCAGACATTTCAGCGAGGGCCTGGAGGGCCTGTGGTCTTTACCGTCTGTAAGTTTTGAAATACCTTGGTGTCTTTAAAAGAATGGGTACTAATATTCTTTATTCAATTGCCAATTTCCCAAAGCTTAAAGCTATCACTCTGAGGAAATGATGCCTGGAAAAATCACAAAGCCCAATTCAGTTGCTTCCAATCATCGTTTTTTGCAAGTGTATGTAGGGAGATTGAGAGTTTTTAAAAATCCTTTGGTGGTTTGTTCTCTTAAGGAAAAGTGACTGATGATAAAACATTTCATTGTAGGCTTTATTATGGATGGGCAATTACTGGTCCAAGTTCTGTCAGCACTTTCTGATACAGGAATTGCTTCAAAACTGAACTTGGATAAAGTTACGTTGGTTTTCTGCAGAGAAAATATCATTACACCTTATGGTGAAGAGATTTGTGTATGGTTCTCTAATGTGGCAGAAGTAATTACAGTCATTTTCTTTGGTTCTGGGCTTCACATTAGGTTGTCTGTTTTGGGCTGCAGAACACTTAAAGGCAAGAGAAATATCAATTGTTTTCTTGGGTCAAGTTTGTACTTATTTTGGGCAAGACCTTTTTTCATAGGCAGAGCTGAATATTTTGTAGATTTATCTTGGTGTCATCTCTCCAGTACTATAATTTAGAACAGCAAAAATGAATGTGATAAATCAGTATTTGGTTTCTATTTATTGGAATGCTTCTTAATTTAAAAATTGCTAGTCAGATGATTTAGTATTGTTAAGCAGGTTTAAGTGAAAGCACAGTGTAGTTCCTGCCATTTCTGCTATCTGCATGAAGTAGGATTGCTGCAGAAAACAGTGTTTCCATCCATCCTTTTCCCTTTCCTCTTATGTCTGTCATGAGATTTAAAGGAAACCATGCTTAACCCCACACTAGAAAGCTTCTGTGTAACGGGATCTGGCAGTAGATCTACAAAGTTAGACTAATGAGACAAAGCTCGTTCTCACAGATGTGTTGGTATACAGACTATTCCAAAAAGGAATCAGTTTTTATTCATCATAGTTATACTATTTTACATGGGTCAGCAAGCTGTAATAAATAAATATTGATGTTTTTTATACACATTGTGCTTGATATTCAGAGTAAGTAGAAAGGTTGTATTGAGTTGCTGCTGCTTCATTTCATGCTGCAAATCAATTTTGTCTGATGTGGAAATGATGTTGAAGTGCAATTGTGAAGTATGTGTTGAGATACGGATTATTAAATTGGAGGTTCTAGAGTAGGGTGCTGTGATGGTTTAGGCCCTACCAGGACCGGAGACCACAATGCCATTGTCCCTCCCCTACCCTTGGACACAAGTAGGGCACAAACCCTAGGGTTAAAATAAGAAGAAATTTACTACAACAGTGTAATAAGCAATCTGAACAACAGTAGCAATCATAAACAATAAACAGTAGTAACAGTAAACAAGACAAAAGATATACAGAGAAATACCGCAATGGTTACAGACAGCTTGCTTGTGTGCTCCCTGCTACCAAAGCCACAAAGGAAAAAGCTTCCTGGGCTGCCATGTGGGACCTGACATCAGCATGGTAGGAGTAACCCGGCTGGAGATCCCTTCCCCCTCTCTGCTGGGGAAACTTAACCCTATCCTAGCTGAACCGGGACAGGTGCTGAAGGAGAAACAGTTCACTCCTTGATCTGTGTGTGTGCTCTGATAAATAGAAAAGGTATTGAGCTTATTTTTGCTGTTAAATTAGTGAACTTGCATGTAAAACTAAAGCTGTTATATATGAACAGCTATTTTGAAAGGTCCTTACTTCTCCCTGTAATTTGGACATAAACCCATGGTTTTTTCCTGATTTTTTTTGCAGGGTTTACAGCATGTTTTTGTAGTGCTTGGTCATGCTTTCCAGAAATATATAATAGTGTTCAAGGGTTATTGAAAGTATTATCTTTAAAAAGAACATGAGACATGCTTCTGCAGTGACCAACTAGTATAAAGCAGTAATTGTAGACATACATTTGTATTGAAACTGATAAACAATCAGGAGGGAACTGGCACCAAGTTGCTATGCGAGCTCTGGTTTGTCTTTGCTAGATATTTAAAAATTAGAAGAGACTGTATAAAGTTTTGAGATCTACATGTTTGAAGAAATTGAGCACTTTCCAGAGTTGTATGTTATTTCAAGAAAGATTTCTGGTAAATGTTATAACCATGGGTTACCTTGTAGAAATCTTTCTAAAACAGTTTGTGTAGTGTCTTTTGGTAAGTATTTTCAGGCTTGTGTAAGTTTCCAAGTTAAACTTACAGCACTGATTAGTGTGGTTTTCACAGGTACAGCACTTGGGCTCTTAAAAAGGTCACTTTTTACTGGTAATAAAAAGATTTCTCAGTTTCACTGGTTGTGGCTTGTTAGTGTTTTCCTGGGGGAAGATGGAAGAGGTGTTTTGGACTACCATAATAAATGTTTGTCTTCCAATGAGGCTAAGAAGAATCAAGGAGAAGAGGGGTGCCATAAGAAAGTACAGTTCTAGAACAGGTGAACAGCAAAAGCATAATGGGAGGGAGGGGTGATGGCTAAGGGTTTGAAGAGAATGAAGATAGGGTAAGTGTAAAAGAAGTGGGAAAAACATGGAGAGGCCATTGACATGACCAGAAGCATGGAGTGAGTCAGAACAAAGTGTGCCTTTGTTGTGGAGCAGTAGTGCAGCAGACCCCCAAGGCAGTGGTTTTCTAGGTGCAGTCCTTGGTGCCTGATGTTCTGAGTCTGTGTTCTGCCTTGTATCCCCACTTGTTTTGTGAGGCACAGCTAGGGAGTGTCCAGTATAGGCCCCAGAAGCAATGCCTTTATGCGTTGTTTTTTTATGCAGACTGCCAGGTAAAATATAATCTGGAAGGAACTATGAGGATAGTCCTTGTGCTCTATTTGCAGCATTATTGTAATGCATGTGTAGAGTTGAGATGAACAGTGGCCAGAACCAGTATGAAGTGGAGATAGTAAGATTGGAAGCAGGAGAGTTGGGAGGTGTAACTATCCATCCACATGTAAAGTTATCTGGGGAACTGAGAGTATGTTAGCAAAGATGTATTCTGAAAACTAGTCAGTCAAATAACGATCTTTGGGGAGTCTGGGGGTAGTGAAGCACAACTTTATTGTGTTAGAACTGAGGGATTAGGTGTAAGAAGGCAGACAGAAGCTTATGTATCTACTGCTGCAGATCCAGCACAGGATTATTTGCTAATGAGGGCACCAGCCTGACAGGTAAAATAACTGAGCCTGGTTTAGTTTCTCTTATGTGCTGAAACCTGGGTTTTGTCCTAAAACATGGAAGTAATTGTTGCCCTGCAGACACAAAATATGATCATGGTGAATTACTTGGAAAGATGACTTGCAAAATTGTTTCCTCTGGAGCATGTAACAACTTAACAGGGGCTAACTGCTGCAAAAATAAGTGGAAAATGAGGGGCGAGTAGGAAGGATTGGGACTTGAAGTGCTACATATGCAGGAGGTGATGTTCCTATGGAACTACTTGCTCAGTGTTGAACATGGGTATAAAGGGCTTTTGAAGTGGGGTTGGGAGGCTGACTTCTTTGTCAAGTTAGCTAATGACATCTTGATCACAAGGAAAACTGGCAAACTTTTCTGTCTTCACTGAGGCTATGGTTTCAGTGTGAATTTCACTGATTGGGAAGTAAAGGTATGAATGAGTAGGTTTTGGTTTTAGGTATTTTCAATATTTGTCTTCAGTTTGTTCTTAATGAAGAAACTTCTAGATTCTCAAAGATCAGGTGAACTTTACATAATGTTTTTTGAAACTACTTTTTATGTTAATTGGGAGATTGAGCAGGCTGTTGGATAGGTTATTTTTAAGCAGTCTTGAGAAGCTTTTACTTGCTTTAATATCCTTTGAGCTGTACCCTCTAGATGGAGCTGTTTGTTTTGTCGATACTTTGAACTGTACATTCTTCATTTGAAGTGAATCTATTTTTAGGTTGTTCTGGTAGAATCCATCTTTTTCTCCTCTACCTGTTTCCCTCCTGTATTTTATAGTCCAGTTTGCTGCCACTACTCCCCATACATAACACCCATTATCATTAGATACTAAAAAGTTGTTTTCAGTCTCTTACCTGTCTGTGAGCCAAAGCATACTAAAATCACAAGAAAACCAGAGTCACAGCATTTTGAAAATATAATGACAAAAGGTTTCACAATAAACTGAAGGGTTTTTTGCCAGCCCAGATATTATTAAATGGGGTAGAGGATGTAGTCCTTCGATTTCTTTTATGATGAGGACTTGCAGTACTGAGTTTTACATTATAATATTTTGTGATGTTTTCCTGTTTAATTAAATAAGGTTAGAGCCTTCACAGTCACTGTGGCTGTTGCCATAGCAACTTGCATTGACAAGCTAGAAATCACTTCTGTCTGAGAATTTTTTGAACTTTAACATATTGCTTAGTTATCCATGAATAAGAGGAAGATAAGACTCTTGTAGATTGCCAAGTTCAGAATTTATTTGAAACACCAAAGATTTCAAATCAAGCTGACACTTTAAAATGTAAAATCTTGGAAGTTTTTAGAGGCGAGTAGTGTATAACAGCATTTTAGGTGTTCTTCCTGTCTATATAGAAAGGCCTGATATTAAAGATTGATTGTCTCAGAAATTGTTTTTAAGTAGTAATGTTAATTTGGTTTGAATGCTTTAAATTCTCTTATCAGTGTCAGTTAAGAACAGACATTAAATACGACATACACACTGCAGTACTTTTCAAGCCTTATCTGCATAGAAAAACATATTTTTACCAGGTAGTAGTTATAACAATTACAGTTTTATTGCATTAGGTGTATCGAGGGTTCCTGTCTGTACCAACTGACATGAAATAAACTTTTCTCATCAATATTTTTAAATTTTTACATAGAGTAGTGCTGATGGTGTGAAATTAAACTAAATGCTAGTTAAAGTAACTCCTCTATTTAGACTATGATTGGGTTAATAGAGCAAAATTCTAGATCTTAATACCCATTTATGTTGAGATATGAAAGATTTTTACTGTGTATTTTGAGATTTTTATTTTTAAAATGTTACTTTTGAAGGTTTTCAGCTTAGTCTAAATCTTTAGGACAAACTGTGTTGCTTTGCACATGAACCTAGGCATAACAGCAGAAATTAATCTCCAGGGCATGCTTGTGCAGGCAAGGAATTGTTTTAGGTTTGTCGGTAAATTCAAGACATGTGTGATAGACCCAGAAGCCTGCTATTGAGAAGATGAAGGCAGCTGAGTGAATAGTTTGGAGAGGTTGGGAATATAGATGGATTGGGGAGAGAATATGGAAGTCAGTTTGGTTTTGGTAACAGCTGATCTATAAAATAATGTGATTGCAGACTGGGAATCTGTAGGTTCAAGAAGTGGTGAGTAACATAAGAGTAGCAGAAGAGACAGAAAATTTCGAGGGTTAATTTTATGTCTCGAAGCAGAGATAGAGTAACCAAAGGTGTGCTGTAATTGATAAAAATCTTTATGGGAGATTGGTTGTAGAGATAGGAGGGAAATTGTCAAATCTGTTAGTGTGGGAGAGGAGAATGTCAAAGGGATGAGCTAATTGTGGTTGGGAGTGAAATACCAAGGGGGCTTGAAATCAAGTTTATGGTCAAACATAGAGAGGATTTAGTGAGAAAACAGATCATTGCTCCATCTTAATACAAGTACTTCAAAAAGAAATGAAGTAGGTTGTGAGGAAACTCTTACCGTTATTGAAAGATGAAAGCAGTTGTTAAAATAGGCTCCAAATTGACAGGTATTTTTACAGGGTTGTACTTAGTAGAAGGTGGTAAAAATGTTACTGGAATGGTTTAATTAGTAGCAGTGTTTAATGAACATGCTGGCTGAAATCCCACTGTGTGTCTGGTCAAGCAGTGTGTAGGCCAAGGTGAACATGAGCATCCCACATGTCTCAAAGCACATCAATGCAAAACTAACTGTTAGATTTGAGGTTGGTAATGCAAAGAGCACTACTCATTACATGCTTCAGTGTTACAGGAAACAGTTAATTTGAAGGTGAATGCTTATTACCATTATTTTCCATAATATACAAAAATACATCTGCTTTGCAGAGCACTTAATGTTGACCTGGTATCTTCTCAAGGAGGCAGTTATGTAACATAGTATGGCTGAAATATTTCCTGTGTGTGATGTTCTTGGGAAGGTGACAGTGATAGATTTTGAAGGAAAGAGGAGAGGGAATTAGAGACACCTTGAAGAATGTGGTTTTACACTTAGCTGAAATGGGAAGTAGTGACAAGGGTTAGGATGTGTTCTCATAACTGTAATGAAAAGCACAGTTTTTGCATCAATCACTGCTGAAGATGATTTCCTGTATTTCAGTGAGTCAATAGCAGTCAGATGACAAACATGATGGGGTTTTCATAGTTCAGTGTGGGTCCCCCTGTAACAAGCTCAGTTGTTTGCTATTTTTTAATTTTTAATTGTTTAAAGGTAAAACTAACCTATACTTTGTGGCTTGTATAATGGTAAATGTGACCACTTCACAGTGATTGTATGAGGTATTAATTTCTTAACTATGATTATGTTTATTGCTTTAAGTTGATGGACTAAATGTTTAACTGTTTCAAGTATGCAGGGTCAGAGCTTGGTCTTGTAAACTACATTTACTAAAGGTTACTGACATTGACCTGGAAAAGATTGTAATTAAATCCTGTTCTTTAAGGTTTTGGTGGTTCTAAACTAGATAAACAAATAACTTAATACAGTTTATTATAGCAACTGTAGGCTGCTGCTAAGACAAGGAGTGGGTCAGTGAATTTAGAAGATGTAGGGTTTTTGTTACTGTCTTCTGAGAATAAATCCTGTAAGATTTTAATGATACTCAGGTGAAGGGGAGAGCTGCATGCTTCCAACCAGAGCAGGAGGCCGAGTGGCTTACCTTTGTTGTGCCCTTGCTGTGTTAGATGTATGTACAGCAGTGGTGACTTCCCCAAAGTCCAGTTCCCTCTGGCTGGTTGCTTTGAGCCACAGCAAAAGGCAATCCTGACCCTGTGGACTGGGAATGGTTGAGCCAAGAGGTATAGCTCTGTTGAAGGTCACACAGCCCACCAGTGACAGCCAGAAATAGAAGTGGACTCCTGGCACAGGTCCTGTCCTTTAGACTGTGCTGTATTGTCACTGTTTTTCACTTGGAAATGCTGGAAACCACTAAAGATTTAACCATGGTGATGTCATTGTGCATAGGGAGTAGTGCAAAAAGGATGTTTTCACACCTCCTTTTCTTCTACTGAGGTGTAGAGATATCTGTCTTGTGTCACCTTGTAGATTTTTTTTCTTAATCTAGTAATTTTTAGAGTCGCAGTGAATTTGCAGTAGCTGAGTGGAATTGGAGTTCTTCAAAGTGTCTGCTTTAATTTTGGGTCACTGAAGTGTTTGTACTACACATATATTTTGATAAAATACTTTGTAGTAATTTAATAAATTATGTTTTAATTTAGGTTTTAAACAGAAATAATATTTACTAAACACTGTTGTACTAGAGCTTAATCCTCATACTTTCTTCAACTTTTCAGTATTAGATTTTTTAAAGGAGTACAGGCTAAGCAGGTTTTTTATAACAAAACAAGTTCCTGTTGAATCTCAAGTGTTCTCCCTGACACTTAAAATTACTGAATTAGTTCAGTGTTTAGAGTAATAGCTGTGAGAATTAAAATATGTGTTAGAGTTTAGTCTTAGGCCATAAACACAAGTCTATTGAGGTATCTTTCATTGTGAGGAGCACCTCTCAACAGCTTGTGGTATTTGATGTTTGAATTGATTCAGTGAAGAATGTTTCTCTTTTCCAGCTCCCTTTGGAACTGCTAGAAATGTCCATTTGCTTTACTAAGAGCCATATGACTCCCGTTCATTAAATTTTTAAGGTGTTCCACACTTGGTGTGTTTGTAGGTATCTGTACAGGAAAAAAGTTGCTGTAGGCCTCCTGCACATACCTGGTCTCCTGTTCTTGTTAGTAGTGAGTGTATTAATATTTGTTGGATACAGAGGTAAAGGTGCTTTCCTTTAATGTTTATAGACATCTACCAGATGTTATTCCTGCATTTAAACAGGACTCAATTTCTGGAGTTGCACGTCTGGGATAAGATGTGTTAGTCTGTACAGCGTCTTGGAGAACTCAGGATCTGATTTGGGGCAAGGTGCTTAATTGTAGTTGCTATGTCTCTGGTGGCTTGTGTCTTTGGAGAAGATGATTCCATGGTGATGTTGAATTAATGCTTCACAGTTCTTCAGCAGTGTTAGTGAGTGAAGTCCTAATTTGCTGCAGAACTAGACTTTGATTTGCTTAGCTGATTACTATCTCTGTTAACAAGAAATTCTCATCGGGTTGCAACTGAAAGCAAGTAGGACTGTAAGGTTGTATTGGATTGTACTATAAACACAGGCAAGTGGAAATGTTTTCTTAACAGTCAATTTAGGAATGTTCTTGAATAATTAAATGTTATATGCTGTTCTTTTGTCGACACTGAGAACTCAGGGAACTTTTTTTGACTCTAATCATCTTAATTAAACCACAGTAATGATTCTAGAACAAGTCTTGGCAGGATTGTTTGAGCTTTCTGGGAGACTTTTCAAAATGCACTTGACAGTAAAATCTGTGGTATCTACTGGAAGCTTTTTATTGATTTGAGCATTTTAAGCATTTATGCCTTTGTTATACTTGATATATACTGGGACCATGTGTAAGGCTTTAGTATTTTCTAAGCAAAGATATTTTTTTTTACTGATATATTAGGATGTTGAATTGAACAGTTCAATGCCGTTCTGTTTTTTTCTGCTGAAGGAAGTGTTCTAGATAATATTTAGTGCTAGAACACAACATTTACAGAAAGACTGAGTACAATTTCAGTTTAAACTATATTTTCAAGGAGGTTTTTGTACTCCAGCTTATCAAGGGGAATATCTGTGTGCACACAGTTAAAAATAGATCTTTGGCAACAAATTGGTAACTAAATAAAGGGTATACTTGAAAAGCATAGGTTTCCTTGAAATCTGTTCTAGATGCTGCATTTGACAAAGCTGCCTGTGTTTTTGCACTATGAAATACGTCTAGTACTTGAGTGATGTGAGGCTCTAAATGTTTGGCCTACCCAATGTGGTTTACTGTCAGGATTGCTGAGGCACTGTCTGTGTTGCCTTCTGAAGGCACAGTCTTCATTTGCCCCTGCTGAAGCAGCCAAAAGCTGTGGGACTGTTTTCACAGCAGTGAACCAAAGCTGGTCTACTTGGCTTCTCAGTGAGACTTTCAAGTGTAGTGCTAGGGTTCAGTGCTTCACCAACAAAACTCTGTAGCTCCCTGTCATCTGAGCACATGGTACAGCTTGCTTGTGTTTGCTTATATCAAACTGCAACAACATAATGAGAAGGAAACTGAGAAATTTATTTCCTAAATAGAAAAGACCTCAGATGCTGGTGAGATTGACTTGATTCATGCACATGGATTACACACATGCAATTGTGTATAAACTCACTGGGGTTTATCCTAAGGCATCTTGGTCACAGCTTGCATGTGATGCTTCGAAGAAGTTTTGAAAGGAAAAAAAACAGCTTATGTGGTTCTTGAAGAATAACTTGAGAAATGTAATCTCTTGTTCTGCTTTGGTATTCAAAGACATTTTCTTAGGCCTTAAGTTAGAAGTGTTTTTTCTACTGAAATTGGGGCTTTTTAAAAAGTTTTTTTTAAACTGCATTGCTTAAGGCTAATGTGTTTCAGCAGATAAGGCATAAAGTTTGTGTAGGATGGTTGTGACTTCTCAGTGTTGTTCAAGAAGCCATGCTAAAACTATGGTATAAGTTCTGGTATGGAAATTTTCGGAATGTTTTCATATAAATTCTGATGTTTCTCCCTAAGTAGGTGCTAACAGACATTAGCAGGAACCAAGAAATACCCAGGGATACCTACACTGTAGCAGGGTGTTGTAGGGGATTTTTGCTGTCTGACAAGTACAAGACTTAAGAATTTTCAAGTCTTCTATATGATGAAAGAATAGCTAACACTGTTCATACTAACTTTTAATTTGATAAAGTGTGCCCTTGATTTCTAACCTACAGAAGCTTACTGAGAATGAAAAGGTTGCAGCTAACTGGTCTAAAACTGGGGATTAAATGTGTAGAGCAGTGTTAAAAGGTCATTACTGAATTAGTAAAGCCAAGTATTCAAAAGTCTGGATAGACTAGAAGTCAGTTGTACTACAGTGTAGTATGTCTGTTTTGTTCTCTGATCTTCCCACTTGATGGCTGAAGGATTTTTTCCTGTAGTATGTACTGATTATTTTTGAAGGTTAATAGTCCAGTAAGTAGGGAAGATGAATATTTTGACCACTTCACTGTCCTAAAAAGGATGAAAGGTGTTATTCCAGGTTAAGAGATTTGGGTTTATACTCCAGAGGAGAAAGCAACATTAAACTAATGTTAAGATTGCATGATGTAAGGATGAAAAGACCTCTGCAAGAGGACTGCTGCTGCTGTCCCCAGAAGAAGTGTCATGAACTAGGCAAACATATTGAGGATGAAGCTAGTAGTAGCCCTTGCATCTGGTGACAAATCAGGAGTATTTCTTAAATGCTTTAAGGACATCTTGTTCAAGAACTCCTCCATAGGAGTGCAAAGATTTTGTAGTCCAAATGGCCAGCATACAAAGGAGGGGGCAAATGGTTAGCCATGAATCCTGTGTTCAGTGGGTGGATTTTATATAGTTATGAAGACACTGGTATAATTATCCAGTTAAGAGTTTTGCTACTACTGATTTTATCAATGCTCTGGTAGTAAAAATGCAGACTTGGAAAAGCATCATCCCTCTAGGATTTAAGCACTCTAACTACATTAATCTAGGCCTTAAAGGGGTATCTTTATTACTTCTGTCATGCTGCACAGATAGCCAACAAGGAAGAAGAAGCTACTTAGAGCTTGTTTTATGGGGAGGAGCTCTGAAGCCTTTATGTTACTGAGAGATACCTGGTTGTTTTACTCCACAAATTACTGCAGTACTGATTTGTTTCACAGGCAAGCTGTGTTCAGCTTATTTACCATATTCTTATCTAAAATAAATGTTTTGCGCTTAAGTGCTTGAGAAGCTCTCAGCAGGAAAAAAAATCAAAATCGCCTCTGATGCTGCTCTTAGCTCTGCCACTATTTGTGCATTGCAGCAGTAGAAAACTATTTCTGTTTAATATCATTATTTAAGATGTAATTCAATTCTACCTTGGTCATTTTTACCCTCACACCTCCCTCCACTCCCTTGTCTTACACTTCAGGTAATACAGTGTTGATTTGCTTCATGTGCTGCTCGGAGATTTTTCCCTTGAACTGTACTGGATATCACCAATTGTCCTGTAGAGATAACATCCCTTTGTATTTTGGCCTTTCTATTTTATGTGGCCCTTCTGAAGTGGCTACTGAAGTCTTTTTAACAGAGACTCATTTATGTAAATGTAGAGAAGACAGTTTGGTCACTCTTACTGGATAAGAGCTTTCTTTTCAAAGCTGGTGTTCTCAGTGATGTGTTTTCTATAGCTGGGGTGAAACAGCTGGCTGGTTTAATATCAAATGAATACTCTGCTTGTGTACATTAAACATTTTCCACTGGTATTCAGACTTGTGCTCCTGTGTTGTGATGCTGTGGGCTCTTCCTGCTTGTTTCTCTGCTGCTAAAAGAACAGAGGAGATCAGTTTGGAAAGTATTAAGAATTTTATCAAAGAAAAGAAGGCTTTAAAATTGACAGCTGATATTCTGTTAGGAAAAATGTTCCTTGAATTCCCAGTGACCATTCTGATGGGACAGGGTCCTGGGCAAAGACTTGTCCTTCTCTTTTTTTTCTATCAAAGCCATAGGATTTGAATATTTACTAGAAAAGAAACTGTCTGAAGCAATAAAGCCTATCTATTTCAGCTCTAAAATCTCCCAGCAATCAATTAATATTTCATCTATCATATTTTTGGATCAGAGCAAGTTTGGCCTGCCATATAGGAACTCACCTGAAATCCTGTTGTACTGTACAAATGCTAATTCTGAGCCTCTGGCCCTGCTCATTGGATAATATAAGCCACCCCTTGAGATTAGATTTCAAGGTCAGTAATAGAAGATTTATCAGATGGGATAAGCTATAACTCACTATCAGTCTGTGTAGGTTGAAAATAATCTTTAAGTGTAGATGGCTTTTGCAGAGGAGCTTTTTAATAATTTAGGACCATGAGATAGTATTGTAGAAGGGATGGAGAAGAGCCACTGCCTGTGGGCAGTCTGAGATCTCCGTACCCTGTTTTTACAGATACTGGACCAAGGAGCTGGAGCCTGGACACACATTTTTTTTCATCAGTCAGGGGCTGTAAGGACTCTGGCCCTAAGGGAGCTCTGCAGTGGCTGTGGCACAGCCAGGAACATTGGTGTTGAGCAAGCCTGCATAGCACAACTGTCTTGGGGCTGTGAACTTTAAAAGCTCAGGATCCCCACCAGCCTCGTGGTCAAACTGGCACCATATTCTGATGAAAACCACTTTGGAGTGCAAATTCAGTTCCTTTTGGAGATGCATCTGTTCAGACTTGCTGTTCAGCTGCTTGTTTTGCACTGGATCACACATGTAACCTATCTGTACTTGAGAGTATATACACAGAATTTTTTTATTTGTGTGGCTGCAGTTGAGTGTTGCATGTGCTATGCCCTGCTTGGCTGAGGAACTGTGCTGGAGCAGTGTTACTGAGCTTCTGTGACATGAGAACACACTTGGTGTTCCAGGATATTGGTCACAAACATGGCTTGTGATGTTGATTTAGGCTTAAAACCAGTCATGGCTAGGATGTGGTCAGCTTAGAAGTTCAGTTGAACAGCTCCCGTCATACCTTGCCAAATGACTGCTGTCCATTTGACTGCTTTTCCAAATATTGTTGTGTGAGCATGAGTTGCTGTGTTAAATTATGCTGCTGCCCTCACAGCACTCTGCAGTGATGCCCACAAGGCACTGAGACACCTGTGAGGGACAGCCCAGCTGGTTGAACATGGCTTTTGTGGTGATGAACCCTGTTAACACAGTTGGAGGTGTGCTTTCAGCCTTCAAGGCCTTTTCAGCCTTGAACTGCTGTATACTCTCCATTACAGGAAATAAGTGCTGAATATTAGTATGCGTGAAATGATGTACATCTCTGGTTTTTGATGGAGGTGCTCTGAATGCCAACTGTGCCAAGGTGTCAGAGTGTCTGTCGGCATCCCTTCTCAAGGTTTGCTGTGTTGTCTGGTTCATGCAATACATCAACAGTTTAGTGTCAAGTGCAGCTGTCAGGACCTGCTGTTACCCAGCCTGGGGGGTGTTCGATGGTCTGACTGTCCTAAGAGATGTCACAAATAGATCAGTAGCAATGTAGTGCCATTTGGAAAAATAGATAGTGTTCATAGTTTTTGCTATAGTAATGGAGCCAGAACTGATAACCATGAAGGGGGCTATTGGGAATAAGGGCCAAGGCAAAGTTTGGTAAACACTTGTTGTCTTCAATTCATAGCACAAATGTGAGTTAAACATTTTTATGGAGTAGCTACATACGGATTATTTCCATGCTGTACATTGAGGAACTGGAGCCAGAGGAGCATCAGCTCAACCTCAGAGCAGATCTGGGGTGGAGTTGAGGGAGGTGTGGGCCTGTTCATAGCTAGTCCTACACTAGTTAGTAGAACAAGGTTTCTCCCCTGAAGTTGTTGGGGTTCTGTAGTGTGTTGCTTAGCTAATGTCAATAAAGAGTGGAGAACAACTCTTGCTCTAAATTTCAGGGTATAGTATGCTCTTACCTAGTCTGCAGTAACTGCATTTGGACAGTTTCAAAGTCTATTTTGTGTTACTGTATCAGCTGATCTCTGGGCCAGCTGGAGCAGTTTGTTTCTGTTAGGTTCGGAAGAAATTCTGTTCTCTGAATCTCAAAATCACTCTGATGGTACACAGTACAAAGAAAAAAGATGATAGGCTGTAGTCAGTCAGGACCTCATTCTGCTTTATTAACATGTTGTAAGAAATTCCTACTGCCAAGGAGCAGATAGTAGAATTGGGTCATAAAGCCAGAGAATGAGAAAGTGTTAATATACACCTGTAGCATGGAGATGAATTGATTGGTTCAACTGCACAGGAATTTTGTTGCAGACTCTGAATTCAAATTGCTTCTGGAATTTCAGTCCAGCCCTTCACTGCTGTATTCACCTTGCCCTTCTGATCTTGTGCTTTAAAATACAACTGTTAAATCTGTCTGTATTTAATAGGTATTAAAAAGAAATGTTTTCTACATTTTGCACAACAGAAGTGAAGTGTGTGTTAAGTATGCTAGCTGGCATGTTTTTGTTAAATGGGAGCATTAATAATAATTAATTGGATAGTTAAATATAAATATTATTTCTGGCTTGTGGCCGTATGGATGGTATAGGCAGAAGATTCTGAGCCTCAGCAGTGTGGAGTGGAAAGTATGGCCAGTTAATTGTTTCAGTGAGTACTTGTAAACAAGGTCAGCTCAGCAGGCTTTCAGGAGATCTCTTATGAAATGTAGGGTTGTCTTCATTATCCTTTTGAAGGGTTTTAGTGTAGGACCAGAACAGCAGGCAGGCTTTCTCTGTGCTGTCCTGTTTGAGTACATAAAGCAGATTTCTCTGGGCTTGCAGACCCTTAGATAAACATAGAAAAAACCAGACCTGTAGGCTTTTATTAAGAGTTGATTTTACACTCATCTTCAGAAGGCAGTTTTTACCTGAGTTTACTAACAATTACTCAATGAATTTAAGCTAAGAAAAATCTATTGAAGTTAGTGTCTGCTATTCTATTTTAGCTAGTACTAAAAGAGGTATTTCTGTGATTCTAACAAACATGTAGAAGGGTGACAACCTCAATATTGAGCCACACATACTGAGAAATGCTAAATATTTTGCTTAATTTTTGTTGAGAGCAATCTAATAGACCTAAACCATCTTGAGTGTTGTGGTTGTCAGGCATGTAAGATATGCCTGCTGGGGACAACCTGCAGAGTATGGAGCACATGTGGGCCCTGGGCATGGACTGTGGTGATGGGGTAGGTGCCAGTGTGTGCCTTGCCCAGTGCTTTAGAATGTCACCTTACTGTGGGGGATAGATGATAGATGTAGGAGAGGATGCTAGAGTTTGTGGGACAGATGTAACCTGCACAGGGATCACTGAAGAATCCTTCCCAGTGCAGACCTGCCTGATGCCTCCACCCTGACAATAGGGCCCCAAAGGAAGAGATTGTCTTTATTCTTCCTGACAGAGCTTTAACTCACCTCCAAAAAGGGGTAAAAAGTGAAGTTAATAATTTCAGTTGGAGTCTTGCATGGAAATTGGTTTTCTCACAAGAGGATTGTGCCAGTGGGAATGTGATCCCCTGTAAAAAGGCCTAAAAAAGGTCTGTGTTATGTGGTTTGGAGATTGGACTTATTAAAATGCTATAAATGTTTTCTCGGCTAATGTGGCTATGAAGTTATGACATAATTTTGAAATGCATAGCTTCTGTATGAATACGGAGCCCAGGTGTCTTGACCGGGATTCTGTTGGTGCATATCTCCCTGACTTGGTCATAGCACTTATTAGGGGGTAACATTTGCCTTAATCCACATCACTGCCTGGTCAAAGTCATAGCATGTCCTTTAGGTATGGGGCACTTGCCAGAAATAGCCCATTTTCTTGTTCTGTGCCAGGTGGTATGTCCTGTTTAACCTAGTATTTTCTTAGTGAAGAAAAGGAACAGAAGTGCCAGAGCACTGAAGGCAGTCAATATGTAAGTCCCTTTGGTTAATGTCAGTCAGTGTTCCAGGGTAGCAAAGTGATTGTTAGCAGTGGTGATTTCTCTGATAGGTGGCTGCTTTCTGTTGCTGCTGTAGGAAAGAACTTTGAAGGACAAAGTGGGAAAGGACAGAGAATTTATAGTAGTTTCAACAATGTGTTGATGTCAATAAATTATCTGTTATGTAGCAAGTGCTCATTTTAAACAGGTGTCTAGGTAGTAACATGTTCTCTGATCACACCTCCTAAAATACAGTCCAGAAGGGTCATGTTCAGCTGGTCACAAGATTAGGCAAATCCATCAGTGAAAGTCTGTGGTGAAATGAGCAGGAACAGAGGTGACCTGGGCTTGCCTGAGGGTTGAACATGCAGTCCATTTCAAGTTAATGTTGATGCTGCTTGTTTAGAGCACTGTGGTTGGTAACCCTTTTCTACCCTCAAACTGCCTCCCTGCTCTTAAAGTGGATCAGCAGTGTAATGTGCCAGGGGCTTTGGGAATTAATCTCAAAGTCCTAGCTAAATACAGGAGGACCAAATGGAAGGGCTGTGATAGTTCCCCCCCCTGCCTGCTGCAGGCAAGCAGAATGTGCACTCTGTATCATTATTATACAGTCAGCCTGGGCTTTGCAGGGAATTTAGCATTTTGAAAAAGTTGCTGTGTATTTAAAGAAAACCAAGTTATAGTCTGTAGCAGTGTAACATAAGCCTCTTAATTCGGTTTAAAACAAGTATTTCTATTTAAAGATTTATTATATAAGAAAATTTCACCACACTTACATTAACTTCTGCATGATTGCCATTGTAGACAGTATTTCGAACAGGGCCTTGTGGGCCTGCCCTCTGCTGAGGGTAGAGAACTGATAAAAGCTAAATGATGTTTTTCTTAGCTTTGCAGTTGATGGGGGCAGTGAGATGGAGTTCACTTAATAAAAAGACATAGGATCAATTAGTCTAAATGCTGACGTGGAAGAAAATATTAATTCTGAATCTGTAACTTGCTCAAAGAGAAAAGATCAAAATGGGCAGGAGAATCAAGTACTTGTAAATTATTTTTTAGTTCTTGATGCTACCACTCTGCAATAGAAACAAGAGCAGCTGTGTTGGGGGCAGCAGACATGGAAATCCATGAGTGATTTGCCCTCCCAGTTGTGGCTCTACTACACCTTGACAGCAAATAAGTTATTCTGGCCATTTACATGGAAGTTTTGACTATGTTTATACCACTGCAGTGGATCCAAAGTGACTGGATGACAAAGGAATTCTGCCTTGATGAAGTTTAAGCAATCTTATGATAAATTGAAAATAAAGCAACCTCATGTTTTTTTCAAAGCACATGGATCCTGATGAAAAGTTTTTGTAAGAAAGGTAAAAAAATAAATGTCTTTGGAGAAAGGCCTCTGTCTTATGAGATCATGCAAAGAGAGCTATTGCTCTAGCAAATAACTTCTGGTGTGATTTATTTGGTGAATAAAATGTATAGAAAGGGAAGTTATCAGTTGATGAACTTGAGAACAGGCAACATGGCTATTGGGCACACTGATAATATTTAATTCACTAATGACTTATTGATGGTATCTTGACTGAGTGGAATGCTGACTAAAGATTTTTCTGATGATACTTGACATTTTTCCTTAAAGCCCTGATGGTTGGTACAAAACTATAATGTAGGAATTGCAGTTCTGTTGAAAAGAAGGGTTCCAGTTTTGCATATTGCAGTGAATAAGTTGACACTTGTAATGCTAAAATGTAAAGGTAATTAAGAACTCTGAATATTTTTATTTTAAATTTCTCTTAAGATTTCAGCTCCTGATTTTCTGACACTCGATTTATCAGTCTGAACATGTGGGTTTATTACTTATTGTTAGTGAAAAGGAGATAGTACGGATATTATGAACAGTTTCCAGGTATTTTTTGTAGTGTACCATATCAGGTGAGGTTCATTGCACATGTTCTTCGAATGTCTAGATCTCCTAATAAAGAAAAAAGTAAAAATTAAACAATTATGTTCCAGTAATGCCATCATCTAAGTCATACATCTTACATTAACCAATGTAATACTAATGACATAAGAAAGATCTTGAATTTGTTTGGTGGTTGGTTCAACTGAATTCTGAACTCTTTCTCTGGAGACGTTCTACCAGAGTTTTATCTAAATCTAGAGAGGGGACCCTCAATTTATTGGGCTCACAACAAAGTTAAAACAGTGCTGTGTCTGTAGCTCATGCACCAATGCAATATGGAATGAAATAGCAAGTGCTTCGTAACTAGAGCTTCTCCACTGTGGGCTTCTTGTGTTACTTCTGGATGTGTTCACTTCTTTCATCCATTCTGTATTACTTGTTTAATCTCCTGCTCTTCTTTGAACTGTGCAGTTTTAGTACCTTAGGATTCTGGGAAGTATAATTAGTGGTTTGTGTTGGTTTTCTTCCTGTATTGCATAGAAAATATCTCTTTATTTATGACATTTAAATTATGGTTGTCTTAAAACTGCCTGTGCCCAGTGAAAAATGAGGTGTGTACTAAGTAGGGCTGCTAGAGAAGGACTTTATCAACAATAGTGTGTGAAGAGTTGAGACACAAACTGCTTTGGGTAAGAATAAATTTTAACTTGATGAATTACAAATTGCGTGTCTAATGTGTAACATGGTGAATGGGGTCAAGCAAGTATAAAGGAACTTACTCACTGGATCTCTCAAATACTCAAGGAAGACAAAACATAAGCTGTACAGTCTAAAAATAATGTAATTTCCATTAGTTGTCAGTATGTTCTGCAGTAGCTACCTTGGGTGTAGTCATGGATCTTTATTGGGCATTTCTCCAGTTTTATATTGCTGGGTTCATAGCTCAAATGGACAAGATAGTGATTTTTTTTTTCTTTAGGGTCTGCTTGTTTGAAAAAATCCTTAGTTTGTAAAGTGAAACTGCATATATATGCAAGATTGGCAAGGTCTTTGAGCAAATTCTTTTCAGCTTTCTCTTTAGAAGTCTGTACAGTTTAAGTGGTGCCAAGAAACCATTTTCCAGTTGACTTGACATGTACAGTATAGTTACTGTCAGAAAAGTTTTACTTCAGTGTGTAGGCTGACCACTTTCTGTTCTGCACCCTCAGAAAAAATGGCAGTGTGAGCAGCTATTTGTTTCATTTTTCCAGATGTATTTATTTCCCGAGCTTATACTGAAGTCATCACTCACTTCTGACTGATGGTTACACAGAGGTTACCTTGAGTCCAATTTTTTTTTCTAGGTTAAAAAAATCCCCTTTGGTCATATCTACAAAATTAGAAACTGTGAGTTGGTTAATGATTAATGTATTGAGTCAGTGTGAAACTAAGGAATCGTATGTAGTCAGGAAAGACTTGATTTTGGCAATTAAGCTATTGGCCTGAGTGATGGTTATGAGAACATAATGTTATCAGTGCTTTTGGATATGAGACAACAGGAAGAAAAAATGTAATGGTTGAGGGATAATAGTGGGTAATATAGAAACTAATGGAAGATGGGTACCATATACCTGCTGTTGACTGCTCCTGTATATTGGTTTGGTAATTGTTATGATTTTAGCATCACCTATTAAATAGTGTCTGTACCCTGAAGGCTTCCTGTTGTGAATGTGGACAGTTAGTCAAATACATAAAAGAGTTTCTTACCAATACTTGCAGGTTGCATTGTCCCTGTGCACAGGTACTTCCTCAGGGCCTTCCAAAAGGCTTTTCAATTCCTGAATTCTGTGCTTGAGGGACAAATGAGACAGCGATGGTTGTGATCCATCTCGTGTATTCATACACTGAGCATAAGGATGGGGGTGGACAGGCTGTGAGCATTGCCTCTAAATACCTGCAGTGAGAGTGTACATGTGGATGGCATCTCCACTGGCTCCAGCTGCCGCTGAGCAATTCCAGCCTTCCACAGTAGGAGGCTTGTCAACTGGCTTTGGCAGAAAGGGTGTGTTCTGTTCAAAAGCTATTTGCCCTGCTGATGCTGAAGGAGGGTTGCATGGACAAGGACCATCACACAAATGTTAGTGATAAGCTGATACTACTAGTTTTCGGAAAGAATCTAATGTCTGAACCTGTGGGTATGAAAGGAATAGGCTTGAGGAGATTTTGGCAGGGGCATGAAGATACGTCCTAATATTGTTGTAGTAAATGATTCATAGATGAGTTGGGATGTTGTAGTGCAAATGCACTTCTGTCAGCTTTTTAGGATACTGTTTTTTAGATACTGCTTGTATAAAATTACTACAGGCAAGATGGTGCAGATAGGCATGGAATGGCAGGAGCTGCCAGGAAAAAGTGTTTAGGTCCAAAATCTCTGGGAATGATACCATGATTTTGACATCATAATGGTAAGGATAAAAAGGTGACATGCTTTTAAGGTAACATTGCAGGAATGAAAGCATGTTTGAGTAAAAGTATTTAATAAGCTACATTTTGAGATTATGAGACTGCTGCTAGGGTTCAACCTTTAGTAGAATGACTATGAAAAGCTTTTTACTTCTGACAGCATAGACTTTCCTTCATGGCTGTATGCCTTGTACTTAAGAACACTGTCTAGAGGCTGCTTAGAGCACTTCTCATCAGTCTTAGGGCCTACATCACAAACTGTCGCATTCAAGATCTTTTTCACTCAAACTCTAAAAGAAATAATGAAATCATTACGCTTTTGTCTCTACTTTTTCTATTTCACCTTATCCAAGTTTAGAGAAAGAAATTATGTTTGACTAGCTAGACAGTGGTCTTCGACTTGGTGTCTGAGTTTTTCTACTGATTCTGTCATTGGCTTTTAAGATTCACTGCTAAAATCTAATTTCTTACCACTTACATGCTACATTTTCTCAGTCACTAGTATAATGTGTTTTGTTCTGTGTATCAATTGAAAAAACAATTTTTAAAGGTGCTTTTATTTGGAGGATTTGGTTCTCATCTAAACAAATAGATATTGTACTTGGATCAAATTGAACCTGGTTGATGGGCAGTGCAGGCTCTGTAGTTCAGTGTTTTCACACTAGATGTCAATCTACCTGCGTATGTAGAAGTTGCTATCTCTTTTTTGCTTCTAGATATTTCCTTTGCCAAGTGCACTACCAGAATGCTGTTTCCATCTACTTTACAAAGGAA
This sequence comes from Athene cunicularia, assembly GCF_003259725.1. Taxonomy (NCBI): domain Eukaryota; kingdom Metazoa; phylum Chordata; class Aves; order Strigiformes; family Strigidae; genus Athene; species Athene cunicularia. The sequence continues at coordinate 113,703,800 of NW_020799097.1, forward strand.
TCAATGCTATAAGAGAAGGGATGAATTTAAATGCCAGTTTTCTTTTGGTGTCAAACACTGAAGAAGGCTTCTTCCAACTAAGCAGTTTCGGAGTTGCCTTGTGTAGTTAAAATCTTACTTGAATAAAACTGGCTTAGAGCATTAATGGAAAATGACATTTCAACAATATAGAAGCAGAAGTTGGAAAGACTTAAGTAGAAATATTTCTTCTGATGGCTAAACAGCAATTTAATATATCTGTGAATACTTTTTGGTAGCTGTTTCTTGCTATTTGAACATTGCAGGTAGCGAGTTGAGTAAAAAGGCTGAATATTGGTGTGACTGGTCTCTTGGCTTTGTAAAATATCTGTTTGCAAGAAGAAAATCTAAGTTCCCAGGAAAATGAGGCTGCAGAAATATGAGTGCTAAGCTAGAGGGCATCACAGATGGGCACTCATGTCACCCCAGCTCTGTCCTGATTATTTCATTCCTGTATCAGGTAGTGTGGTAAGGGGTATAAGCTGAGCCAGACTGATGAACACTGCTATGCCAACAGAGGGGAAAGTTGAGTATAAACATGTGGAAGTCTGAGAACACTGTTTATAAAAATACATAGAATCATTTTGTCTACTATTTTGTATAGAAAAAGTATAACTGTAAAAATGCAGACAAACTGGTTTCAGTGCTTATTTATTCATGTCTTTCCCTCTTTTGAAATTTACATTATTGCAAGTTCTTATTCAAACAAGATCATTAAAGCAAACGATGAACAGTGTGAAATATTGTGAACTTGCAAAACCCAATACTTACTTGGGCTTACACTAGCAGACATGTCAAGAGGCATTTGAAGTCCATTGACCATGATATTCACCTGCCAGCCAGGAGAGACAAGTCTTTGCTCATGTCTGTGTGTCCTTAAGCATGGATGTTCTGGGTGGAGGTGTCTGCAGCTGACAGATACTGAACTCCAGAGGAATTCTGAACTTCTTAAGTGAAGAAGTATTACTTTTGAAGAGGTAGGAGTATAAGGAAGAACAGAAACACTTTTTTTAAAAAAAAAAAGGTCTAATTACTCTGATATTATATCCTGCTCTGTTCCTCCTTTGTTGTAACCTAAGGAATCATGGTGAAGGGAAGAAAGGGGCTGTCAGAAATGTGTAATGCTGTCTGGAAATCAGGTCCTCAGCAGCCACTGTAGTACTCTACAGACCTGCTCTAGCTGGTCTGTGCTCCTGGTTATAATGTTGGTGTAAGCACACAGTTGCTAGTTAGCCTGTTTGGTCTGAGTATGTAAGTGCCATTGACAAAAGCTTTCCCACCTGGACATTGCAAGAGCCATCAAGAGGATGGGAAAACCATTGAGACTGGCAGTGGTACAGGTGGAAGTCTGCCTCTTGTACTGATTTTTCCACACACATTGATCTTACTCCAAGTAACTGCTTTAGGATTAAATGAAGGTGATCACTGCTATGCATGGTACTGGCAGAGTTCAGTGAGGTATATGGAAGTGTCTAGTCACAGAGCAAGTAATAGTGGTTGTAACAATTTAAGTCCTACAGTGTTAACCTCTTCCACTGTGTTATAGCTCCAGTTTGGGGGCAGGCCTTACCTGAATCATGGAAAAAGCCTGGTACATTTTTAGATAGCACTACAATAGCTAAGAGGTTGAACAACTTGCATTGTTTTTATTGACCAAGGTAAATGTGATTCAGTATGAAAGTGTTGCTGATGTGTGTAGTCATCCTTGCCATGCTGATCTGGGCTGGCTGCCAGAACTGCAGCTCCCTATTGTGGTCTGGGGGCTGGAGCCCTGGCTGCCATGCCTGAGGGGTGGTGGGCTAGCACACTCCACCTGAACTGCCTCTGCTGGCTGCAGCACCGCCCAGCTTCAACCGGAGTTTGAAGGCTTTGTCTTTATTGCTAGGCAAGCAGTGTTTTAAGCACTTTTTAATTAGTGTCTGTGTAAGATGAACTTGACCCTAGTTGGAAATATTAAAATTATTTCTGCCATGAACATGTCTTGTGTTCTACTCTCTGTCAGATTAAAGCATTCAAACAGTAATTCTGCCCTTAATACTGTGTAGGAGTTAAGTTAAAATTTAGGTGTATTAGTATTGGTATACCAATGTAGCTAAAAGTCTTCTTAAAGAAGCATGACATTGCTTTTTGCATGTCTCTACCTGTTTGAATCAGAAATAATATTTCTTGTATGTCTGAATAAATGAATCCAAGTTTACATAATTTTAAGTTGAATATGCTTTATAATTGCATCCTAACCAATTGCATTAACTACCAAAATCTGGAAATCTTTCAGTGCTTTTGGGAAAATAAAATACCCTATAATTCTCTGGAAGTTTTGAATTACATAATTGTATCTTAAAATTAACATAATGATTTTTCAAGGTTTTACTATCTTCATAAAAAACTAAAAAGATGAAGAATTCCAGTAATGATAGAAGAACCAAGCTGGCCAGTGTTTCTAGTGTTTTGGGGATCTGATAGATCCGGTTTAGAGATAAGTTTAAGAAGTGAAAAGCATATATTCAGCATGGCAGTAAAACAGAAAAGCCAGACAGAGACTCATGGCTAGCTAAACTGGATTTTCATTTACTGTGCATCATCTCTGGTGTGAGTAACCAAAAGGTGTGTTGGCACTGTAGGAAGTTGTGTCTGGGTGGTGGCTGCCTCGGATGCTGAATGGATGGAGAAGCCTCGGAGGCAGCACTGGAAGGGGTGAGTGTGAAGGCAAGAGGGCTGCTGCCAAGAGGCAGCCATGCTGCTTCACTTCTGTAATAAATCTCAAGAGAAATTTATCACGTAATTTCATGTTGCTCACTTATAAATTATTTTAAAAATTGAAGTATGCAGAGAGCTTAAAGAATTTGTAATTTCTCATTATCAAGTTAATTGCAGATGAAGAGTGAGAGGGACCTAAATTTATAAAAAGACTCAAATTTAAATTTGTTAATTAATGTTTTTTGTTACAAGGTTATGAAATCCTTATAACTCACAGTGCTAGTGCTGTAAGGTTAGGGAGGATGTTTGACTTTGTGAATCAGAACATATATTAAATTTTAAGTTTAGGGCAGAATGTAGTCTCAACTGAGTGGCAGCGTCTTGTGTTATGTTGGGCTATAATGAGAGATCAGGATTTCAGTAAGTACATCATAACACACAAGTCCAGATTGGATCCTTATTGCAAAGACCAACCTGTAATATGTCATGAACAGGAGTAACTGAGAAGATGGGCAGAAGCATTTGTGTCACTACAGGTAACACAGATCTCTGGTTGCACCATTGAATATCTGTGTAGAGTGTATTGGCCAGTAGTTTTTGGAGACCACTAATGCCATTCAAGTGATGTTGTCTTGACTGCTTTATCATTTAGAATTAAGGAACTTAATGCATAAAATAATCCTGAGGTGCCAGTGTGATAGCAGTACAGGTGCCCTGACCCAGCCTTACAAGGATGTCACTGGAGCAGAGTGTGGAGTTGGGACAGACAGTGGAATAGGCTGCCCAGGGAGGAGGAGGAGGGAGTCCCATCCCTGGGTGTGTTTAAGTGCTGTTGGGATGAGCTGTGGGGGAATGTGGTGTAGGGGAGAACTTTGTAGAGTCGGGCTGAGGGTTGGACTTGATGATCCTGAGGGTCCTGTTCAATCTGAAAGATTCTGTGGAACCAGATGTGAATGCAGGCTAGCTGGGAAAAGTGGGAACTTCGTTGTGGCAATTTTAAGCTAAAGAAGGTGTTTCTACTGATACCTGGTACTTACATGTAGATCTGTAACTAGAACTACTGTGCAGAAATACTTGAAGCATTTTAGGATTTCACTTAAAAAAATATCAAAGGCTCATTTGGTTACTTAATTATGATTGGTAGCTCAAAATTATTTTGAACTTATAAGAAAATAGTATTTCCTTAGTTTGGGCTTTTCTGGTGGATTAATTGAGCCCTTTTTCCACTAGTGATTCCTGGTAGTTGTATGGTAGAATGTGGTCTTTGTACTTATGCTCTATTTAGTTTGCATAGGGCTTAATATCAGTTGAAGAGACCAGTTTACCAGGCACCATTCCTGGGCCCCGAAGCTGTTGTAGCTGACCGATAGCAGCACTGTGGAAAACTTGGCAAACCACTGCTGTGCTGAGAGTTCTTTGTGACCTATGGGGGAGTGTAGAGATGCTTGGCCATGTTCCCTGGATATGGATACTGCTGGTAAAAATATCTATTGAATGTATCTTATTTGAGACAAACTTAAGTTAAAATACCTATTAAAAGTAACAAAGGCACATAAAGTAATAATTAATGAAAAATAGTTTGCTTTTAAAAAAACCTTATTTTGATCAGCTGGAATGATTTGTATTCCCTAGACAACATTTATCATGCAACAGTTAGATTATCTGAAAGAATTTTGCCATAAGGGAAGTGTTTTGCATTCCTTAGCAAACACAGTCTCTTCCAGAATTCACTGAGGTGCCCTGAAGAACAGTAAATAATAAGTATTTGCTTTGGACTTGGAGCTTTCTTTAAACTTGAACTTACTTTAAAAACATGTCGGGAAAGAGTAGGGTTTGAATGTTACGTGGTAACATCACAGAACAGAGGTTTAGGTATCCTTTATCACATTTAAACCCAAAATCCCCAGTTTTAAAAGGATGTTCTTTGGACCAAGCTATGGAGTGATTTCTGTAGAAGCACGTGAGTGATTCTGTTAATACATGTCCTTATTGGAAAGAGTACAGAGCTGTTTGGTTCTCCTACTTCCCTACTTGAAAGTGTGGGTGAAAGTGAGGGCTGGTTCCTCTTCACCTGTCCCTGGACCCTCCATCCTGTACTGGAGATGTTCTGTCTCAGGTCTTGGCCCTGATGTGAGGCTTGACTGGGCATACTTTATTTCTGCTATCTACCAACCACCCAGTAACCTGATCAGGAGGTTTGAGGTCATGTCCTCATTCTCCATGGACTTGTCTGCCAGTGATCATGCAGGCTGTGACCCTTCTGAGTGTGATGGTGAAGACCAGAGGATGGGAATGCTGATGCATTGCAGGGTGCTGCTATAATAAATATTTCTGTCTTTACAGTGCATATTTAAGCACACTACTACTCTGCATACTCCTTGTTGCTCTCCTTGCCACATTAACTCTGCTTAAGACAACTTGTTGGTTTTCCTTTGTCCATTTTGTGGATGAGCAGTTCTCTTCTGTTTAAGTACTTACAGTTCATAAGAAAACGCTGTGCCAGCTGCATCTTTGGACTGGCAAGGACCTCTGATTTTTGACTCTCAACTTGTTAATGGAAAGCAGCAGAAGCTAGAGCTGTGTTCACAGCAGCCAAGCTGTGCATAGACTGTCTGTGGCAAGACATGTATACCAGAGTAATGTAATGAAGACATAGAGAAAGATTGGAGAGACAGAAAGAATTTTCCACATAAAAATGCATTGGAAAGCTACCCATTATTATGAAATGAGTGTTCTTAGCATCCCCCTAGCATCTCTTGTCTAGGTTAAGGTCTGGTGTCCAGCCAGGTTTCTATCAGAATTGTGTGGCTGTTCTATTTAAACGTAGCAACTCTGAACTGCTTACAGTTAATGTTAAAGCCTCAGCCATGTAACCATTTTTGTCCCATGTGCTCAAAGGAAATGTGGTTGTGTTAAAGCTATACATACAGATCAAGGCCTCTATTGTTCATGCCCATTTTATGTAATGGTGACTTGTTCTCCTTGGGGTTCTTGGTTACAGTCCCCCCCCACCTCCAACTGTGTTTCATCTTAATGTTTTAAGGGCTGTGTACATGCTTAGGGAAAAGAGGTTTCTTTATTATCTTCAAAGTGCCTTGTTTCAGGGTTTTGTCTGTTCCCTAGTTGGTATTTAGTCCTACTGGTGGTGTATAAGCTGTATATCTGTGAAAAAAGCATAGGTTTTTCTAATTAAATCAGTGATTGACATTCTGTGGAAGGTAAGAAACTGTTATCCCTTGATCCATTTTTTTAGAAGCTCTCTTGATCCACTTTACAGAAGCTTTCCACATTAGTGCCGTGGGTTTTCAAGAGATCTGGTTCTAGCAATTAGGAGTGCTTTTTCTGTCTCCAGACAGAAGGAGCAGCAGATAGGCCCAGCACTGTAACTCAGGTTTGAAGTATGGAGACAAGTCAAGGGTTTTTCTCTCAACCTTGAATTACAATTTGATTAGTGAGGCAGGGTTTTTTTGGCTTTATTTTCATCATTTTACTGCTGCTGTAAGAGCAAGGCAATCCAGTAGATACACTAATATATTTAATCAAATATTCTCAATGTCTGTTAATCACATACCTTTTTGTCTGGATTAAAAAGGGTGTTGCCTCTTCATACAGTGGGTTTTTGTCTATGAAGCTAAATCTAGACTTCATGAAGTAATATACTTAAATCTTGAGTTAGTTACATTGAGATGCTTACCTGTTGTTTGGGTATATTCTAATGGGTCAGGCTTATTGGAGAAAAATTTTTGTAAGTGAATATTGTGAATAAGAAGCTATGTGAATGTGTGGCTAGCTTTCATAGCCCTTCACTGAGCTGAATCTTAATGCACCTTGAAGATGAAGCACTCACTGTTAACAGCTGAAATAAGAAATGGACCCTTCACTGTTTGTGAGTTTTGGGGTATTGTCTTCCTGTTATTGTAATATAAGTCAAGGAAAATGTTCAACAGATAAACAAAAACAATACTGAAATAATTAAAGTAAACCTGAAATGTGAGTTTTAAGTGTTTTGGAGGAAAAAAATAACAAAATGTGGTAGTGCTTTCCTACATACTGTATTAGAATGTATAGATTAAAAAAATTGCATAAAGGAGTAAAGGTTATTTCTATCACAAAAGTGAAGGAGAAAAATGAATTATTTGCACTGTAATAGTGAAAGATCTATCTGTCAAAAGATGAATTATGAACTTATTTCCATTGTTTAAGTAAACCAAAAAATATTTAGGCAAGACTAACATCCTGTATTAAATTTAAAGCCAAAATGGTTTTACTGTTTTAATTAAATAAAGACCCTTTTTATTGCTTTATAGGGGTAAAAGTTCTTCTCTGAGTGGAGACCAATTCTTTTACTTGCAGACATGTTGGTAACTCTTCAAGCTCTTAGACTTGTCATGTTCTATTTGTTATATAAAAAAGGAACAGGAGAGTGAGGTTAAACGTGGCGACTCTTAACATGCAGTACAGTGGTGTTGATGTTACTCCGTAGAGACTGAGAATTTGATAGAAAGGCAGAAGAGTTAGACATGTGTTTTAAGCAATTTTAATTGAAGTTCAGTGGCAGAAATCTATGCATTGCAATGAAAACTGAGTCATCAACTGTTCTGTGTTGTGTATGCCTTTATATATATTGAATTTCTAGAATCAGCATTGTCAGTGCCCACTGTCTCGATGCATTGCCAGCAGCAGTCCTTGGTGATGGGTTTTTGACATCTCTTGACTTCTGAGTATCAGGATTTTCCAGTCTCCCAGAGTTTGGTGCTCCTAAAGGGTATAGCATGTGGTTTCCTTCGTGTGTCCAAGAAGTGTGCTCTGGTAATTAAGGTAGCATTTGTTTTCAGGAGTTAGAGGTATGTTTTGTCTGACCCTGACCTTGAAAAATTCAGGTCTTGGGAACATGTATATTGGAGAAAAGAGTGTGTAGAAGTGTCACAGGAAGGTGTAGCTCTATATTCTGCATTCTGTATAATGCAGGTTCTACCCCATGTATGATGTATCTATCCTTCTATTTGTACAGTACTAGTTGTTGTGTTAGGTCAGACATCTCTGCATGTCTGTTACCTAATGAAAATCCTTATAGGATCCTAAGCTACTGGTTCAGTATGACATCAGAAACAAAACTATTACTTTGCACTTGTGTTTCTGTAATATGTTGAAAAAATGTGGATCACGCCTGCTTGTTGGAGGTATAAAGTATGAAATTGTGTTTCTATGCCATTGGAAGGACTTACACTGATTTTTTGCAGGATAGTGGACACAATTGGTGTCTCTTCCTACAGAGAGTACTTGGGCACAGCCATGTCCCCTCACTGGAAGCAGCATTGCTCCTGAAGGGAGCCTGCAGTAGGAAAAGCACAAATAACAGTGTGTTATCTTGCCTTGTGCAGGGGGAATAGCAGAGGACTTGCGCAGAGGTGAAGCTATTCCTGAGATGTATACTGAGGGAAGGCAGGGGACTCTTGGTGGGGGGGATGCAACCTCTAGAGTTAGGAGAAATGGGGAATCAAAGGGTTTGTGTGACTGAATTGTAATTCATTCTGCTTGTGTGCCTGTGCAGCCAGGGCTCAGTTACACCATCAGAGTGATTGTGGGTTACTCAGTGTGCAGGGAAAGCTTATTCAGAGGAGGCAGAGACATTTGTGTAACAAATCTTGCTACACAAGATTTGCTTCTGCTCATGATGGCTGTTTTAACCAGTCTCCTCAATGAATAAGATGGGAAGAAAAGGTGATAAGACCATAAAATGTTGCTCTGCAAGGTGGGGATTCTTCTGTTTTTCCTATGTAAGCTGGTTTTCTTTCTTCTAGTACCCTGTTTGAGACCCTGGAATGTGACTTGCAGAAGTCATGTGCACTGAGCTCCTTCCTGATATCAGTTACATTTCTTTGGTGAAATCTGTCATAAAATCATAAATACTCTTAAAAATCAGGCCTTGCTTATCTCAGAATGGTCATGCAAATTGCTGAAGAGTTGTATTGTGTTTATCTGAGCCAAATCTGTGGTCTAGCCAGCCTTTTCATCCTCAACTACACTGCAGCTGTTGTCATGTTCAGTTCATATTATACTGATGTGACTTATGTAGTGTTTGGACTATTTTTTTTCTGGACAAGGAAGCTGGAGCATACTCTTATTTTTAAGTGCATCATAACATTAACTGTTCTGACATGGATTTCACAAAAGTATTCTTAGAGAGCAGCCTTCTCCTAATCAGACATTGCTAAAGTTTGTAAGCTTGCCTAACTCTTCTCCTAAATGATGTTACTTGTTTGCTTATAATGCCTTGGTGTTGCAAAAAACAAACCCATCTCTTTTTCTCTATGCACTTAAGAGTGATCAAAGAGACCTTCATGAGCATATTCCAAGAGCATGAGCATGTGCCTTTTGAGAGGCTTTATTCTGGGGAACCTGCTGGTCTTCAATGGTGGCTTATCAGCTCTGCCTTGGGAAACGTTTTGATACATGAAGCACCAAGTAATTAAAAAATTCTTTTAAGTGAGTTCTTGGAAATTAGATATTTTAAATATTTTAGTTATTTCTTCAGTTTAGGTAAGCAGTAACTTTGGAGTGTACTTTTGAATCCTTAATGTAGGTGTTAGCACAATGGAGTCAGGAATGTTAGTTACCAAGGGAAGGACCAGCACCTGTACACAGGCTGTCACTGAAATTGTTCACTGAACTTGTGAACACCACTGTAGCAGGAAGAAGAAGGCATTTCTTCATTCTGTGCATGGGGGATTATTCTTCCTAATACCCCCAGGTGCATGGGGGATCATTCTTCCTAATATGCACTCAATAAAACAAGACATTGTTTTATACATTATACACCTTAGAAACATGAATATTCATACATTTTTTGAGTAGTATTTGCCTTTCCACTTAAGTACTATGTGTACATCATGCTGGCATTGCAAAACCACACTGTGCATGTGCAGGTGTCTCAGGTGATGTCAGTGGTTATCTGGGGAGTTGGGCCCCTGCTTTTTTTCCCTGATATGGTCATGAGTCTTTTGATGACAATTTCTTCTCCTTGGATGTTTCCCAACTTTGTCCAGCCAAGCTGTTACTTGATATCCACCTCATTTGAGCATTCCTTACAGAATGTATCTGTACTCAAGGTTAGAATGTCTCTGTACATTTTAATTACACAGGCCTTATTACATACCAACTTAAACATTGTTTTGTAAAAGAATTTCTCTACAAGGTGATCACCATATCACCATCACAGGAAGCACTCCTGAGTCAGGGAAGACATAATGCAGCCAAGCACCTGTGACTGGATAGGTGAATTATCACAGTTCCCTGAATTGAGTTGCCCTTTCTGTGGGGTGTGTGCATGCTTTGTAATGGAAAATCTGTTTCTCAAGTGGTGTGTTATGACCAGCCTGTTGCGTTCACTACACATTTTGTGTGTTCGTGAGGCACTGGCAATTAGCTACAAAACCTAGGTTTGTTAAGCACAATATTAAAGAAATATTTGTATGTAACTTCAGTAAAAATAGCTGCTAGGGAAATCATTGGTTTTCTAGGATTTATTTTATACTAAATTCACATGACAAAATCTGCATGGTCCCTGCAGCAGTCTACAGTGTGCAAGTGATCAGAAACAGATCTGTCTGCTTCAACTGTCCAGGCAGAATAAAATCTACAAAAAGGGTGAAGGCAAAGAAAGACATGTCATAAATTACAGAAAATAAATGAGTTGGTTGATAGTTTTTGACAGCCCTTTGATCTTGAGGGGAAAGATGAAAAAATGGCAAGATATGAGTTTAGGAATGTATTCATATATTGTCAGTAATGCTGTTCTCACCCAGCATTTCACAAAGTATCAGATTGTGTTGTATATGAAGAAATTACTACATACCACTCTTACTCTGCTGATTTAATATACCTGTGTGAGTTAGCTGGCATTGCTTGTGCAATGCTCTTCAAAATGTAACAGTTAATATGCTTTATTATATACATAAAAAAGGAGACCTGATTTTACTTCACTCTTACTGCTTATTTAAAAAAAAGTCTTAGTGTTTCATTAAAGCATACATGCTTAGTTCATTGCCTGTAGTTCTTCAGAACATGTGTTTTTAAACTATTAAGTGCAAGCCAAACAATTTGATTTGTACTGGAAAATCGTGAAGAGGTCAGAGCAAGGTGTTACCCATGTCAAAGGAAGTAGAAGTCATCCTAAAAGAGGGGTAACGATGTTCTCTAAAATGGAAATCTCTTACAGTGCAGAGTATTGCTCTGTTCACTGCACATTTGAGAGATGTTTCCCAGGCCAGTTAATGCGTTAAACCACATTTTTTCCATGCATGCCTCTGGATGTACACTTCTGCTCTGGCAGTCCACATCACTTGAAGTACAAGCAACAAAACTAAAATTTTCCTTGTGCAAGATGCTCGTTAATAGGTAACAATAGTAATTGAAACAAATACTTTAGTATGGTTTAATCATCTTGCAAAGATGGTTTCCTTGGTTTGGGCTTTCTTAGATATTTATTTCTTGAAACTAAGTAGCTGTAGATCTTTGCTTAAATTTGTTAAAAACAGATGTCAAGTCGATCTTGTTCTCTTCCTTACAAGTGTTATTGTTGACTTCAGTACAAATAAGATGCTGCCTTCAGTGGAATTCAGATCTAACTCTAGTTTTTGAAGTTTGCATCTCTCAATAACAGAAAAATGTACTGCTAAAGGGCAGATAGTTATGACTCAGCAGGAAGATGTCCAAAACTGATGGAAAGTTTAGGAGGAAAGATCAAGGCAATTATCCTCAAAAGTAATGAAAAACCCCAGTAAATCTGCTGATTTGCTTTCTGTAAGTGGTGATTTCAACTAGCATGTACCATAGTCACCTTGAGAAGGTGACAATTTAGGATTGCCACTCTGTTTGTTTCTTCTTTGTAGGAAAAAATGTATTCTTTCCTAGAAGGAAATATCTTTTTATTTAATATATTACCAGTATTGCAAGTAAACAGGAAAAAATTGTCAAAAGTAAATAGTATGAAAATCAGGCCTAAAAATACATAGTATAGCACATGAATGGCTGAAGAGCCAAGAACAAGTATTGGATCTTATTTCAATTAATATTAAAAGCCTTGTTTAAAATAACACTTTTTTTACGGAAAGCATTGAACCACAATATGTTCGGAACCACAATATGTTCATGCTCCAATAGCTTGGAGCTTTGATCTTAAGTGTGTTTATTTCTACTGAGTATATTCATAACAACAGTTTATAGACCACAGGAATGGACTGTGCCATTGGCCTGCTAGCAGCACTACTGCTGTTAGTTCTCTCTTGAGCTTTTTTGTGGGATTAATATGAAGTACAAAGCCTAACAATTAGAGATTTTCTGAAGCTGATATTAATATTGTAGTCAGTTAGGAAATCAGGTAGCTTACAGCTGATTTAATTTTGTTATCTGTTACTTAATTCTCAGCTGGTACATCCAAGATACCTCCTGTCAGAGTAGTTGGGGATCATGACTTGAAAGGCTGCTTTAAATGCTGTATTTAACACCTACATGTGAAGATAGCCTGTCATCTTATGGACTTAAAACCAAGTGCCCATGAGTGAGCTGATAAGTTTATGGAACTTGGAAAGCCTGTAGAGAAAAAAAGTCTATTATATTTCAGGGATGGTATTTTTAATGTATATGAAGGCCATGAGAAAAACATCACAAACAAGTAATATGTTAAAGAATGAAAAATATTTTATTCATGTAAAAGCAATACAGCTCTAGGGCATGTGACCATGTGGAAGATGTGGTGATTGTCTTAAGGTCTGTCTGCCCTACCCAGGGGGACAGCATGCCAGAGGCTTGGCACATCTCAGCTTTGTGCCTCTGCTCCTGTAGCCCGTTTGCTGGGTCTGGAAGCACCTGAGGCAGGCTGGTCCTGGGGAACAATTTGATTTTTTGAATACAAGATATGTTGCTGGTATTTATGGAAACAGTAAATAATACTTAAGAGCAAACCCTAGTTTTTGGTAACAACTGCAATCAATTACAAAGGGGATTTTATTTCCAAGGAATGATGTATGTACCTCTGGTACACCATGGATCCAATGGTATACGTTCCTTCCCTGCCAACAGACTCTGCTGGGTTCACTTCAAGAGCTTGTTCTCCTGGGCTGGAAACCACAGGTAGATCAAGAATGTAATAGCTCTAACATACACTTATGCTAATCTTCTGCTTCCTCCTTATTGTAGCTACATTTAAAATGCAAGAAAACCCCAAAACAGCATCACTATAAAAGTCTTGACAAAGCCCAAATTTCCTCATTGTGTAAAATTTATGTAGACTATTAGTGTAATTTACTCAGTGTTATGTGCTCTAATACAACATTATTAAAACATTTTCCTGATCTTTTAATTCATATAGTAAAATGTCTACTCTTTTATATCGCAGTTGCTTTGAAAAAAGCTCCTTGAGATTGAACATTAAAAAGATGGGTGTAACTGCTCCTTTGAAAGTCTGCAATTTCAATTACCAAATTAAATCATGTAGTGTAAACTCTGGAAAAAATGGAGCTCAGCTAGCTGAGTGCTTAATAAAAGAATTTCAGAGCACTTTTGCAAGCTACAGATAAAAAGTAAAATGAATTTCTTGGTTGTTAAATATTTTTGTCACGGCATCTACTTAGTTTAATGGTGATTTGTAACATTACCCAATCTATATTAATTTGTTGGCCTAATAGTAAGAATAAAAAATATGTGTAATACCAACATAACCAAAGTAACTATTGCAGTTTAAAATTGTTTTGGCTGAGATTTTCGTCACAATCCAGGGGGTGCGTGTGTGTTGTTTTTACTCTAATAACAGGCAGGCAGATGTTTTGTGCATATGAATGTGATGGTAGATGCCCTTCAGCATGAGTAACAGCTGGACAACCAGCCCCTTCATGGGTGCTCGTGTGTGCTGCTGAGGTAGGGTACTTGGATAGAAATGGCTTTTCTTGTGTGTTTTGAAGTGAACCCACCTGACCTATTCAGGGAGTGGTATTCTAGAGAAAGGTGAATGTATGCACAGTCACTGCAACACTGGAAACAATAAATGTTCGCATGAAGACCTCCTCAGTGCACTATAACAATGTTATAAAAATGGTGATGCTTCCCTTTGAAGATTTCCATTTTTTAACACTGCAACTTGCAGCTGCTCAGTCAGTGGTTGGTTTTTTTTTTTTTACTTTCCAGTCTTTTCACTGTCCTAATTAGTAAAGTAAGAGAGACTGTTGAGGAAAATAGCAAGAGTCCCAGTGGTACTTGAAGGAATTCACTGTGTTTTGGCCTGGTGTGTTATTTTTAGTTTTTCCATAATAAATTAATCTGTTTTTCTGTATAAATCTGTCTTCTGAGAATTACTATGAGGATGATAAGGAAAGCGTGGTTAATGTGGGGGTTGGACCTCATATGGTACTTAGGTCTGTCTTCCTTGCTGAACCTCATTACCAGAGAACAGAAGAGTGGTGTCATTCAGATTCTGGATTGCATTTGTCATTTGCAGTTTTGTTGTACCTGAATGCTTTCCCCGACTGTGGATGCATGCTGGTTTGATGTAAATTCTCTCACTGGATGGCCATAATGGTGCCCTTTACTGTAGAGGCTGTTTTATTTTTGCCAGACTCTAATGAAATGGGTTTTAAATGAAATCGTTTCAGTTAAACTGAATAGGTCAAAGTGTGATGATTGATTATGGTCTTGCAAGTAGGATTGCTTTGAAATGTCCAAAGTAAGGGTTGAATTCATGTTGTTTGGCATAAAAAGGATGGTTAGAGGCAGGAGTACTTTACTCATTGTTCAACTCTAACACAGCCCTTTGTTTCAAATCCAGTGTGTGGGTGATGGATGCTGAGCAGTGTCTGAGCATTAGAGCTGGTGTTTCTGTTCCAGAGGACTGTATTGCTAGAGTGACAGCAACAGTTCCTCCTGATTCATCCTATGACCTTACATTTAATACAAATGGAATGAGAACTAACTTCGGGTTGTGTTCTGTGCAATAGAGTGGGGTTAGCCATAATTCCTCGTCTGCTTCCTGAGCCAAACTGTACCCTGTAGAGGCAGACATATTACAAGGGAAAAAATACGCCTTTTCACTCTTTCTGGCTTTCTAGTATGTTTACTGCTTAGGGGAGATAGGACACAAGCTTAACAGCTTTGTCTTGTCTTGTACTTTCAGTAAGTCAGTGTGGACATAAGCTGTTCTCAGCTACTGAAATGGCTGAATTTGGTTTTTCATTTCATTTACTTATTCTTCTCTGGAACAAATTTGTACAACATTGTTAACTTTTTTTGATAAGATCCATGAAAGAAGCCAAATGTAAATTGCCTAATATGGTTTAAACAAAGAGGTACTCTGATAACTATTTAATAAAAATACATTTCTTAGGCTCCCATGTTTAAATTATTGAACTCTACTTGAAGATAACCAGAATGATTATATAGAAAAATCCACAACAGGTCTCTATTTGGATACAAGAAAAAAAAAAAATCTTCAGACTTTGTTTCATTGATTCTGGGATTATTCCTCTTTTAATTAACAACTGATGAAGTTTAATATAAATCACATATGAAAAACTAAGTAACTTTGAGGTACACGGAGTGAATTTCTGTCCTAATGCAAACAGGTAATGATCATTTTTATGTTAAACTTTGCTAAAACTATATACAGATTGATGACCACTAACATACAGTTAATTCTTCTGATGTTGTGTAACTATAAATCCAACACCAAAATATGTATTGGAAGGTTATTCAGTTTGTCACACAGTATCTTTATTTCTTGTAAGTAGTAGTAGGTCTCTGTTTAAGTTTGATCAGATTTTGCTAATGTGCCCTTGCTGTTCACATTATTTTCAAAGAGTAAGCTCATCATGTATTCTTTAGAGAAAGGCTGGCTTTGAGTGGAATGGGGTTTGACAGAAAAGGAAGAGATACAAACAAATTAACAACAATCATCTGACAGCTGTGTTTAACACAAAATCAAACACTAGTTTTGATTAAGTACGTTTCTCCCCTTCTGAAAACAGTTCCAGAACTTCTGCTAAATATCCAATGGGCCAAGAAATTCCTGTTGTCAGGATGCCTGGGGCAGCTCATGAACAGGCAGCAGGGGTACAGCCTTCCCCAGAGCTCCAGGCTCCACATCACTTCTGGGGTACCAGACTTAGGCCTGAGCAGGTTGCTTCATTTCTAGCCCACCCACTCCCTGATCTGTATCTGTAGACAATTGATGGCTTGCTTGATTGTTCTTGTGGGTTTTTTCAGTCTTCTGAAGTAACCTGTCACTTGGCTTTGACTTTTCTGATTGTGCTGGGGTCATTCTAATCAGTGTTCTCTAAGTCCCCTCTCTTGTGCTTTTCCTTGTTCTACTTCTTCCCCCTTCCTTCTACAGATAGGTGTATGGACAGGCAATTAAAAGCAGAAATTTGATCCTGACCTAGTGTGGACTGCTGCCAGCAGTGGTTTTGGTGGTGTATCAGGCAGCAGGCACAACACTCTAAAAATCACCTGATATGCTTTGTCTCAGGGGGTGTGCAGCAGTCTCCATGGCAGCACAGAGGCCTCCTGAGCAGAGCTCTACAGGCAGCAGTCAGGTGGATTCAATTTTCTACCCCCAGCTAGAGCCTAGTATTGAGAGTTAATCGAAATTACAAGCACCAGATGATGAAGGGCAGTAGGAGCAAGTTGTCTGTACATATTGCTTGAGTCCTCTTGATCTTATCCTGCACCAAAGTATTGGTAATTCTTCACATTATTCTCCCCAGGATCCCTCATGTTGTTTCTTCAGAACATGATTTCTCCACCTTAATAAGATCTTCCTTGCTTTTAGTAAAGTTAAAATGCTAAATGTGGGTTTTCTTCAGGCACATGATGATTCAAATGGTGTCCAAGAAAAGAGTTTACAGTTTTCTTATCAAGTTTATCTTTCCTGATAGTTTTTCACAACAGCATTTAACCTTATCAGTTTTGTTTCTAGATCACTTTTTTACTATTAGGCTCTTGCATTAGGAGCGGCGGTGTAGGGACAATGCAATGGCTCTACAGTAAGCTGAATTGTCTCTACAGGGTGATAGAGGCTTTGCCTCAATGTAACTTTGAGGTTTATAAAAACTAAGGCTTTAAGTAAAATGTTCCTAGCCCTTGTGATTTTATAGAAGAGCTTGAAAACCATGGCTAAAGTTCTTCCCATAAACTCTGAAGCCGGAAAGCAATGAAAAAGAATTCTGCTTTTCTTCTACAAACATTTAAATATCAGGATTTATGAAAACTTGACAGTAGTGTTTCAGAACAGGACAACATTTTGGAGCTATTTTATAAATATTTGCAATCACAGTCTATGTGCTGTCACAGATGTAAATACAACCTTCAAAAAGCAGCATTCTCTCCAGTATTTCATCCTAAACAAAGGGAAACAAAGTATAAACAAGCTAGTGCCTTTCTTTTCTCTCCCTCTAAATAAAAGCACACATTTCCCTTGTTCCACTGTGACAGTGCTGTTAAGGTAAAAACAAACATGCTTCTAAACTCTGCCTAGCTCAAGTATTAATGCTGTGGGTCATTTTCAGGGCCACTTATAGCACTATAAACTGTAAACTGCTCCTATCTCAGGATAAAATAGTTGGGTGTTTTGCATACAAGAAATGAACTCTTCTTGAACCATCGTATAAATCTCAATGGTTGAATACAGTATCCAGCACTGGAGACAGTGTTTTTCATTCCCATGTTTGTTTGGCACACCTGCTTTGTGAAGGTGCAGGAGGCTTGTTTCTTCTTGCATCAGTGTTACTTTTATATATAGGAGTAGGAAAAGATTTCAGTCAGAACAAGGCCAACCAAGCCATTTATTAGAGAAAGTGGGTTAATAGTACAGATATCAGTTAAAATAAGCCTTGTTCAGGGCAGTCATAGTCACCATACTGCCTGTAGCATTCCAAGCGCAGTGTTTTTCAGGGCTGTGCTACTCATCTTTAGTATGTACTAGAGACACAGAGCTCCTTTAACATTGTCAGAGAAGGAACCAGGTTTGACCAGGTCAGGCTTATCTGGAGAAGTTAACAGGTAGGCAGGTGTGCCCAGCTTGCCAGGAGCCCTGTGTGGAATGCTGTGTGCAGGGAGGCTCTTCCTGCCAGGGCCTAAACTGGGCTGGTGCACACCCAGCTCTGGAGAGGTTTTTCCAGGAATGTTGAATGGAAAGAGCCTGGTTGCCTAGGTAACAAGCCAGTCACTTAGCAATGTCCCTTTTAGTTACTGAAATGAGAGAATGGTTGATGCAATTGTTTAGAAGTCCTAGCGGTAACACTTCAAGAGTAGGGATAGAGAAAGGGTCTGTGAAGCGAGGCCAGGAAGCTGTTTCAGGCCGGTGGATCCTCAAGGGGCTGAGGAAGTAAAACTCGGAGCGGTGAGGAAAAGATGCCCTGAGTGCGCTCAGGAATGGTGCCGGGAGTGTCCGAAGTGCCCGGGGAAGCTGCTGAAGTCCCTATGGGGTCCTGTCGTGCCGTCCCTGCCCCGCTGTGCCCGCCGCGCTGAGGCCTGGGCTGCGGCGGGGCCCTGCCGGGAGGGGCAGGGCGGCTCCCTCTGGAAACAGCCAATCAGCGGGGGCCGCCTGTCAGAGGGAACCAATCAGCGGGGGGATCTTAGCGCTGTGGCGGAGGGCGGGAAGGACGGGAGTGGTGCCTGCCCTGAGGGGAGCGCCCCGGGCACCGCCCGGCCTGGCTCGTCCCCGCTCGGGCGGCTGTGGAGCTCCTACTCGGGGACTAACCTGCACCTGAGGCTGCTAGTCCGCACAGGGTACCTGGTACCTGGGCTCTGAGCGGTGAGATCGCAGTGCGGCCTGGAGCGCTTCACGGACATCAGGTAATAATGACAATAAACATGGCAGGAAAGGGCTCTCTGGAGAGGAGCTCTTGTTCCAGACGATTTAAAGCAGTGTAGCTTCAGCAACGATCTTAACATGCAGAGGAGTTCTGTGCTGTCCTGTTGCAAACTCATGGAATGTCCTCGGTTGGTTCAGGCCTACCCCATGTGAGAAATGAGGTGAAGGCTGTGTTTCTCACTGCTGAGGAGAAGTGGGTAGCAGCACTGAGTTTTTAAAAAGCATGCTAAAAAAGGCAAGCTAAAACTCCAAAGGCTAGTAATGGTAGCTAATCTCTTGCACACATTGGGTGATCAGAAATTAATGACATGTAAGAAAATTAAGAAGGCTGAGTGAAGCTAGACGAGGTTAGTGAACTTTTTCTGAACCTCAAGTCTACTAATCTTGTTACTAATGAAAGTTGAAAGCATTTTCAAGATAACTACCAAAGATCTTGGAGACTATATTTTCTGCTCTGTACATAAATGAGGAAGCAACTATAACTCTGTAGTACTTCTAGCAAATACTGTTAGCAAATAATTTCCTTCGTTATACGCTTGTAAAACGTGCTACCTCATAGTGGTTGGTGGTCTGTCACTAGAGGCAAGTGAGGGCAGATTAGGGAGGAAAGTCCTATTGCAGAGTAATATCTTTTTGGAGAGGAACTGAGTCCCACTAGTCATGCACATCTCAAGTACGGAAGTAACACTTCCTTCCCTACCCCCTGCTCTAAATAAGGAATAAAACATTCATGCTGTGAAGAGTTTCATTGAGGTGGCTTGTCCTAATTAGAATTTAATAATTTGTACTTTATTGTAATTTAAGTGGGAGTATATGGACCTGAATGAATAAAGCATGCTCTGTGCAATTTGCAAAGTTACTTTTTTCAAAAGTGGAACTTGAGAATGGGAAGCAGCCATGGATGAATTCTGGTCCTCTGTATAATTTTCAAAGCTGGACAAGGAATACCTTTTTTAGGGTTTTGTCTAGGACAAGCTTGCCTTTAAAATATGCAGGGAGAAAGGAAATCGTTTATTGTGGATATCCATTAGTCTTTTGAAAAGAGTACAGATGATGTGTTTTAAATACATGTGCTTTTTTTCTTACTTAAAAAGACGTCCAGCTAAAAAACAAGGGGCTTTTCAGATATTTCATAATATGGAGCAAAATGGGCTGTTCTGTGACTAGGCTTTTTACCTTCTGTTGTGATATCTGGTCTGCCTTTAGGGCTCCAGCACAGAGTGGAAAGTTGCCTGTTTCACTCCTGTACTCCTGTTGGTGTGATACACACCTTACTGGAAAGATTTAATCTAAAACAGACAAGAAAGGAGGCTGTTCACAACATCAGGCAAAGAATAAGAGGTGTAAAGATATGTAAACATCTAACAGACTTCTTAATTTTAGTTCTTGTATGTTAAATTAAGGTTTGTTATACCCAGAATATATCCCTATCTGGTGGTTGTTTTTATAGGCAGTCTTTCCATGTCGAGACTCCAGTGGTCAAATAGGAAATAGCTCATGATGCTCCTGGGCATTGCAAGTCTGTAATCCACCAATCATACTCCTAGGGTTACATCTCAAAATAATTAGTACGACATACCTTCTTTCTTAAAGTATTAAAAATATATATTTCCTCATAATGAAGAGGCTCTGCAGTGGAACAGAGTACAGGTCTGGAGTAGTCTGTGCTATGCATGAGACCAATCCTATGAAGGACTAGCAGAGTTTGGAGGAAATTACTTGTGTCTGATAAACAGGGAAGACACAAGAGATCTTTTGCAGTGTTACATAGTCAGAGATTGTCTAGAAAAAACCTCTCCTGTCCCAGAGGGTCTCTAACCAGACATACTTCTATACCCTAGCTACGGTTTATTTACTGCCATGAGATAAGCAATCTCTACGCACATTATTCATTATAAAGACAACAAAACTAAGTCTTCCTGCAAGAACATTGTATTTTACAATGCTCAATGTGGTTTTCTTCCAATAGTTTAATTAACATAGCTGTTAATTAGACATAACTCTTAGGGTGTTCAGATTGGACTTAAAATTAAGAATGATACATTTCTTAATACTAATGACTGATATGTATCTATACCAGTTTATGTATTATTACAACTGTGAAAAGTAATTGCATAGAAACACATTACTCCTTAAATGTGGTACAGAAAATACTTAATCTCTACTATTTCTGAGAAATCAGTACAACATAAATTACTGTGAAAGTATTTTTGTAATTAAGCCTCTCAGAGCAGTCTTGTCTGCTGCACTTTGTGTTTGTGTACCTCCTTTTATCACACACCAGTTCATCACTACAGTGGATTAGCACATTACTGCAGGGTAAAAATACAGTGGGTGTGTGTGTTGGAGCAGCCGTTGTGCTGTCAGCTGCCAGCCCTAATATGGTAATTAGTGTTCAGTACTATGTTCCTACTGTGCTGTGGAGGAAGGCAAGAACCACCATAATGGAAGATTGGATCATAATGCAAACAGGCAAAATGATTGCTTAAGAATGCCTGAATAAAATTCAGACTATAATATTGTAATTTAGTGTTGATTTGTGACACCATGTTGATTGTGTTTTGCTTTATGGTTTTTTGTTGGTTTTGAAATTACTTATTGTCATTACTGTTTTCACCTCTAATAGCTGTCAGAAAATGTTAAACTGTCTGATAGAAAACTTCATAATATTTTCCAATTAACATGGTTTTAAAATCCTTGCTGAAACTGCAGTATTGAATTGGCAAAGGTAAAAAAAATAATCTATTTAATGCTGTTAATAAGCACTTAAAATGGACTTAGCTTTTAGTCAGATATATTTTTTGCAATATTCTGTAACACTTTTTGAAATATCCATGCATTTTAACTATTTGTTTTCAAAGAGAAAGTGAGGAAAAACAAAAAAAATTAAACACTGTTTATATGCTAACCCTCTCATTTTTCTTACAGGAAATCCTGGCTGAGTAAAGTTGGAAGCCCAAGTTCTCGCATAGATCGAACAAATTTTTCCAATGAAAAGGAGATTCCCAAGCTTGACTTCACAGGATTTAGCACTAGATACTAACAGAAGAAAACACTGCCAAGCACAAAACAGTGATGTTTCTGCTGCATGATATTTAATGTGCCTCCATAAAATGTCACAAGACCATTTCGATGCTTTCTATACTCGAGATAAAAGTAAATGGTCCCTGTTCCAATGAAGTAAGAGTTCTTAGTTGCAGTGTTAGACATTTTACACCATGAATGGCACTATGTAAAGTGCCAAAATCTTAATTTATTGCATCTTGAAAGCTAGCTGAATGGTTAAAAGTGTCAGTGATTATTTGTGCCCCATGAGACTTGTATATGATCATATGGCATGTAACCTTTGCACTGTGAGTCATATTTTAGATGCAAAATAATAAACTTATGTTCTACTCTAATCTCACCAAAAATAGTCACCTACAGTGCTGGAACATAGAGATCTATTTTAACAGCTCTGTATTACAGATCGTGGTATTTGTGATAATTACTTAAGGTGTAGTGGTAATTTACAATAAATGTATGTTGCCTTAAACTAAGGTTATCTAATGAACTCTGCCATAAAAAAATCTTTCTAATAATGTATATAAGTCCTGGAACAAGATGATGAAATGTGTGGCCTCTCATACCTTTTTCTCTTGGTTATCTACAGCTCAAATCCATACTTACTGTAAAGGATGCTTTGATCTCTTTGGGTTTTAGGTGTTCTTACTGCAGTTGAAGATTTTGGGTTTTTTCCTTACAGATGTGTACTTGTCCCTGAGTTAATAAGTGTTGGAATCCAATTCCACGTGATGCAACACATACGTCATATCAAGTACATGAAAGGTCCTGAGAAGCTTGAGTTACGTGCTTGCAATAAATATTGGATAAGTCTTTGCAGTATTGGATCGAAGTCTCACATAGAGTACTCTTTCTACAGGTGCCCAGGAGTCTGTCAGGGCTGGAACAGACCTATATCCTCACTTCTAGAGGACTTCTGTGTCAGGATTATTACACACGGGAAGACTTTGGTTAGGCACTGATGTATCCAAGCAGACACTGTGTGATCTGGCAGCACTCTCAGTTAAACAAGACAGGCCTGATCATGTTGTAAGTCCCTGTGAGAAGTGGGTGGTACGTGCATAGGAAGGTATTTGCCCTGACTAATAGATGTATTTTTACTGGGCCTTTGTGCATTAAGCAGTAAAATTTCCCTTTTACAATTGCAGGAGTTACTTCAAATTAGTTATAGTTCTACCCTTAACTTTATCCCAGCCAAAACCAGCACAAAACATTACTTGACTTTTGTGATTATACACAAGCATCCTTTGTTGAAGTGACTATCAATAACTCTTGTTTAACTCAAATGGTAAATGGCAAAGTTCACGTGTAGCAGTAGCTCAATAGCTGTTATATCCTCTCTGAAAATCATATCCTGATGAACACAAGTAGTTCATATTTTCCTTGAAGCAACCTGGCAGAAGATACTCCCTTAGTCAAAGGCGTTTCCAGCCAAGTTGTTTTGCTCATATTTTGAGCAACAATGGTAGAGGAAGGCAGAGGACAAATGAGACATTATATATCCAGGAAGAGGAGCCAAAGATTAAATTGTTATTTTGATATTTTGGCATGGGTGGAAGTAGGTTCTCACAAGGAGTCAGTAGTTTTCCCTTGACCCAGCTGGAAATGTAAAGCTTGAGAAGGGAGAAGCAGCCATATGAAATGCTCACTTTATTTGGGTGAAAATGTGCATGTAGAGAACTTGGAGAAAGTGAAAACGTTAAGAAATCTGTATGTAACTGTTACGTTTTGAAAACTAAAAAAATATTTTAAGTCTTGATATGAGCACTACCACAAGGATTTTAGAATGCTTGTCCTAACAGAAGTATTTCAGCAGAAGTTATTTCTAGTGTGGTATTAAGCGAATACAATTCCTGTAATGTGTGGTCCATATACCACAAGATCTCTTGTGAGTCTGTCACAGTGGTGGTTTTCTGTATTGGTGTAATGCTCGGCCCCTGGTTTTGTGCTCATTTTGAGCCTGTCTGTAAGAGTTGATTCTGGAATGCATCTATAACCTTCCTCTTTGATTGTGGGTCACCAATACTGGTGTTTTCTTGTCAACATCCACTTACCTCAACAGAGGCAAAAAATACATCCAAGTTCTTTAGTGAGTTGAGCTTTGAGTGCTCTTGATGGTATTGAAAACCAAAATACATGTACTTAGTTATGTGCCAGAAAGTATTTAAATTTACAAGTAGTGCTAAATGAATTAGCCATAGCATGCTTTTCCTTCGTACAGAAGTTAAGATTTTTGCTGAGCAAATAACTAGTAAAGGTGTGTCTGGGCTTCACAGAAGCTTGGGGCAGGGTTTGCAGAGGAAAAGGATATAAAAACCCTATTCTATACCTTCAGAGTTTTGACAAATCTTCTAGGCTGTTCTACTTCTGGAGGGTACTCCTGTGGAGTTTTCTGAGCTGAATGGACTTCCAAGGGGCAAAGGGATGTCTTCTCTTAACTTCATTCTAGTCAAAGGTGAAGGCCCAAGATGGTCATATGGGTTATAATATATAACACGGGGGCAAGAAAAATAGTGTATGTCCATGGGAGTTGATGATTACTGAGGCCAAAGCCCATCTGTAATCAAGCTGAGGAATTAATACTTGACTCGGTGAGTGCTGCTGGCATCCTGATGCACAGCCCTGGGGAAGTGCCTTTACAGACATCTTAGGCTCTTTTTCTATTTCATTTAAATCTGACTTCAATACATCATAGCAGTTTGTAACTGTTGTTGTGTAGCCATGTGGTGTTCATGCAGATGCCTGCAGTGCAGTTAGGATCCCTGCGTTTACTGAGGCATATAGCCAACCTGAGAAACAGCTTGTTTTATGTACAGGGAATGCTTGGTTTGCACGGAGTGGCATCTGCCTTACTAGTGGGTAAATAGAAGCTTGTAGGACTCCTGCACAGGTCATCATAAGCAATAAGCAAACACTCCTGCATCTCCCTGGGTGTATGCTGCACACAAAATGGTGGATTGTGCTGATGGTAGGATAGAGAATACACTGAAGGTTGTCATTAGCTTCCATGAGATGATGCTGGCAAAACCACGTTGAGCAGTAGTAATTTAGAAGACACCATTTCATTGTTGTTCTCATGACAAGGATATTAAATGTGAACAGATGTCAGGTTTTTTTTAACTTGGGTACCTTTTTCCAAGACAGATACTCAAAGAATGTTCAAAGTAGCTCTTAGAAAGCTCTTTTGGGTTGAGGCAGGATGCAGTGCTGCAGTCAGAGTGGACCAAGGTTTAATGGCAAGCCTCTAGCATGGCAGAGGTAATGCTGACTTGCATCTGCCAGATTTTTGGGTAGGCTGGTGAAGCTGGGCTGTGTGCTAGTGAGTTCAGTTCTTCTGAAACTGGATGAAGAGCTGGTCAGAGGGATTGCATGAGTCTGCGCAAGACACCTTTATGGCTGGGGACATCTGAGCCCTCTGCAGAATTTGGTTGCTCAGAAGCGGTTTTCCATGCTGCAAGTCACATGTTGCTGTGCTACTGCAACTAACAATAGACTGTCTTGCAGTGCATGCATTAATCTTCTCCTTTTATTTAATCCTCAGATTCTCTTAAAGTATCATGAATCCAAAATGATCTAACTTGTGGAAGTACAGCGTGTGCAAAACATCAGAGCAGTATCTCTAGATTTAATGAAAGCATCATTGGTTGTGAAGAGCCAAAGAATTCCCATGGTAAGATAGCAAAAAAAGACAAGAACAGTTGGCTAATTAGATATCAAAACTAGGTTGACACCCTTTTCTACTTCATACTAATGTCAGTCAGTTACAACTGCAGATACCCTTTCATTTTACTTTGAAAAAGGCAACACAGAAAGAATGAATGTTAGGTAGGCCAACTCTATTCTTGCTGTAAGTGGAAACAGTTTTCACCTATCTAAAAAGTGTCAAGACTTGTGACAGTCTGTTCCTACTATGACCAAGTAATTTGACAATTCTAAACGGTGCTGATTGGCTTTAAGGAGAATATTGTACCTGAATGTATTTAACTGTAATTTAAGAAAGTACATATTAAACATTAAGACCAGACATGTTAATTAAAATTGGAGCTTAACTCCTAAATGGCCATGCAGTTTAAAGAAATTATGAGTTTGTTTATATATGATTAAACAAGAAAAGAATTAAATCTGCCCTAAGTGGTGAACAGAATGAGTGTTCTGTCTCACCAGTGATGATGTAATCCTGTATTTAGTATCAAGACTTACAATGTTGTAGTGCAGAATATAAATGTTCTGCTATACCTACCTGTTCTTGAGCCTTCATATAGAGAAAAGCATGACAGTATCTCCTGCCATACTCTGTCTTCTGTGACACCGATCTGTCACTTGTTATTTTCTTGATATCCTCTGGAGCTTCCTTTCTTGGCGTGCTTTCTTACAAAACAGTATGTGTGTTTGCTGCTGGAGTCATCATACTAGACAGGATGAACTGGATTAGTCAAGAGAGCTTACTGATTAATGCATAGCTCTGTTCAGCTGCTCCCTCCTGAAAGTATTCCAATTCGATGAGAATGCTATACTGAAAGATCATGCAGGCAAAAATTGCTCTGTGCTGTATTTATTTTTTTAAGTCTATTTGTACAATGGCAATACTGTAAATTAGAGTTGCTATAGTATTGTTCATTCTTGAAGGCTCCCCACAGTATCTTATGTAGTGGTTATTAAGTAGTAGTATTAAAGAGTCAGAAGTCATTTCTGCATCAAAACCAAAACACTAAGTAACTATGCTTTGTTAGTAATAATAATGACATAAGATTAAAACACTGATCTGAAAGATCTAAGGAAGAGCAACCTCACTTTTGCTTAAAAGGGCTGCAGAAATGGATTGGGAGGTCTTACTAGTCAAAACTCAAGAATAGTTTAAGTAATCATGAGGATACTAGTTGTCTTTTGTGATATAGGTGATCTTAGTATAATAATTAAAATACATAACTGCAAATAAATATATAGGAATCTTTCCTGATCATTGACTTCATAGATCAGTTGTGAAATGTAATAGTCTTTAAATCAGAAGACAACAACATGAAGAATTAGACTCTAAATGGCATTAATGGAGGAGTATGAGAAGCTTGGCCTGTTGTTGTTGGGGTAAAGACCTGCTCTTTGAAAAGGCACTGTGGGCTGTTCTGTAGCTGTGCTAATAGCTGCTTGGTGTTAACTCTTGTCTCTGATTGTGCTGTTCTAGAAATAGGAAACTCTTGTAACATTTCTTCTGGCATTTGAAGTGTTCCTGCATGTGGACAGTATGCTTTAAGTCACATTTTTGATGGACAGATATATGATCAGTGTCAAGAAGTAAAGATTGTCCATCATAACCATGCACTGGTGTCTAGTCCATTAAAAAGGGATAGAGCCCTTGAGGCTTTTAGGAAGGGGTTCCATTCTGGCTCCGATATGCATGGCAGGCCAAAACTGGGCTGGATGAGTGGTGTACCCGGAAGGCCTAATTTCTCCATGAACTGAGAGGTGACGTGTTGTTCCCTCATATTTGGCAGGGAGATAGCAGAAAAAACAATAGGAAGAGTTGGGTTTGTCTTGGGGCACTAAGTTGTGTTCCGTTGGAACGCTGCCCTGGAGTGCAGTGAGCACAGCGGAGGGCCCTGCAGCCCAGGAACACCACCAAGCAAGGAAATGCAGTATGAATGGGACTGTGTTTGACCACTGGTAGATAACTTCAAGACAGTAACTCAATGTTTTTGGTGCTGACTTCGTTTTTTCCTACTTAAAGAAGTATCACTATGGCTTCAGTAATATTCTAAAAGCCTGAACTTTCCTGCATGAAGTTCACCACTTGAAAACATACCAGATACTGTGGGATCCCAAGCAAACAAGTGATTACCAGATTGTAGTTACAGTTGTTCTGCAAGAAGTGGGAGCTGGGAGGAGTGGACATGTACAACTATGAAAGCATTAGTGGCTGTGAGGCATAGGGATGGAAAATAGAGCAGTAAGAGTGCAGGCACTGCACTTATTAAAAGCTCAACATGAGGAAATTTACCTTAAGTTGTTTGTTTGGAGCTGCAGTCAGTGGCATCACTGGAAACTAGTCTTGGTGAGCAGCATAAACAGAAAAATACCAGCTGGTGATGAGGGTCTGAGCAGAAGAGGTGCTGTCTTGGAGGAGTTCTGAGTTTGAGAAAGCATTCAGGAGCAAAAGGTCAGGAGATACATTTGGAGCATGAAAAGATCCCAATAATCTATCAACTGTTAAGAGAACCATCTGTTGATTTAGATATCATCTTGGTGCTGGGCACATCTTGGCTGGGGACACTGGAGACTTACTATGGCTCTTGTACAACTGCTGCTGCTGTTTGGTATTGTTTTCCCCTGTTCAAAAACAACTAGCCTCATAAAGTTTCCATGGCATATACTACTGAATTGTACAGCTACTGTACTGCGGAGCAGCTTGCTTCACTTGGGAGGAGAAATTTTAGTACCAGGTACCAAAATACACCTGAGTTGTGATGTGGATCTGCAGTTAAGGGAGGGGCTATGACAGTAACATCTTTTATCAGAAATAACCATGTCTGCACTCAGGAAGTAAGCAGACAAAAAATGTGCAGACCAAGTTGGAGCTAATTAATGACCCACTATATAACCCAGAGAAAAAAACCTTTTCAGTTATCTAAGTTTGCTGACACTTTCAAAACAAAATGATGACTAAATAGTAACGTCTACGCCAAAGAATGAGTGATATACCAAGATGAATAGGATTTAGGCACTATTTATCACAGTTAAGCCATAGCCTGAATACCATAATGCTGATGGCTTAAATTCATTATGCAGACAGTATAATCTAGCACTCAGTAGTGTGCCTGTGAGAAGGAAGAAAGTATTTCTGTTGTTTTAAATTGAATTGTAGGCACAGAGTGACTGACAAGGTTGTGCTTTCTCTTATTTCTAAGATACAATATTAACTTTTATAACAACACTTTGTCTTAAGCAAAGTCCATTAAACCTACTGAACTCTTACATTCTACTGTTCAAAGTATTAAGAACTGTGAAATTCACTGCTGTTGAAAGACCCATTTTCTACCTTTGGTCTCTCAGTAGTATCATGACATTTAATGTAGTCTGAAGCTGACTGCTCAAACTGAAAATGCATTTTGTGATTTTTTTTTTTTGGTAGATTTTTAGCTCTTAAAATTTGCTGGGTCCAGATAAGCACACAGTGTTCTGTGATAAAAGCCTTCCCAGAGTTTTCCTGCCTAGAACCACCAGATGAGTGAGAATCCTTAGTGCTTTTCAACTTCCAGTCACGGAACTACTTAATTAAAGGCAGGAAGTGAGACATGCCAGTTGTGTAGAAATTAAGGCAAAGAAAGGTTTAACATTTTGTCTAGGTAGTTAATTCAGCTGTTTGAAGTTATATTTACACCTTTGCAACATTGGGATTGTGAAGCCCCCTTGGCACCAAAGTAGAGATTAGAAGCAGAGCGCCTTCATATGCAGCAACCTGAGTGAACCATTGTCTGTTTGTACTTACTTTCCATGGAGGTCTGTCAGTCTGTGTGAGAGATGCTGGTGATGCTTGCATCATCTGGCTGGAAACAGCCAGCAGTGCAGGGGTGCGTTTCCACCTTCTACTGATGCCACCAGTCTTTATCCTCTGGAATACATAATAGTTCATTTTTATGGCATTAATACTCAGTCCTGAGGTTCTTGTGAGCAGTGTTACAGCTCTGCACACAATTATTTGAAGAAATTATCACGTATGGAATAAAAATCTACTCTGAGCTGGACATAGAACTTGCTCTTGGGGTGGTAGGATGTGGACACATCTGAGCTGCCCTTTTCCTCAATGAAAATTCTGTAATATTTTGGTAAGAAAAGAAAAAGAAGGGACAGCAATAGCCACAACTTAGGAAATATTCACCTTAGTCAAAGTAGATTTAAGACGCATGTGTTCTGAATGAGCTAACTTAATTGTTCCAAAAATACTGAGATGACATGATGATGCTTACGAGTAATTCTTACAGGTTTTTAACCAGGCAAAAAGGGTAAATTTTGTGGTTAAAAATGGTTTGCGGTGGTTGCTTTGCTTCTTAGACTACCTAATAGTGAACTGGTTTATATACAGGTGCAGGGCAGGTTGTGGTGACTGCTTTTAGCCCTTCAGACTGTGCTACAGTTGAAGTCTGGGAGCTGTTTTGCTGTCTGATGCAAAGGCTGGATAATCACTGTAGTATCATATCCTGAAATCTAGTCCTGGGTTCAAGAGAAAGGGAGGAACTCTGCTGTTGTACCCCTCATGAACCCCTCTCATGGCAGCAGTGCAAAATGGCACCTTCAGTTTCAAGGTGATATATTTGCCCCAGCCCCAACCACTTTGCTCTGGGTCACACACATGACATCTTTTTTACTCTCGACAAGAAATTAGTAAGAAGGGAAAAACATAAAGACCAGTAGCAAATTGGTTTCTTAACTGGCAGCTCTACTGACCACAGCTGTTTACCTCTGTAGCACTCCTCACTTTCTGGTTGCTTTTGTAACAATTTACATAGTGTTCATTAATTTAATGAATGAAATTACATGGGAAAGATGAGATTTTTTTTTTTTTAATGTCATCTCTACCTTTCTTCTAAAAGCTGTAGCCAGGACTTAGGTGGATTTTTAAAACCCTGTTTGTTGGGGGATGGAAGCACTAAAAGCTGTAGAGGATGTGAAATGACTGTGATAATTAATAGGATTTGATAAGCTCCATACAGGCTTGCCTTGAATCAATTCACCATAGAAATCCAACTTGTGTTTGGTCCTAGGGGAAAGGCTTGGAATATTTATTTTGCTTTGTAGCCTGCCCACAGGGTAAGGCTTTCAAGTGTCTGAAGGGAGACAGTGTGCAGAACTAGGGCCATTCTGCTGAAAATGCTACAGAATTATCAGTTCTGAAGAACCTTAGCAATCGTGTATTATTGTTGCTGCCATCACTGCAAAGTGGAAGATGAAAAAACGTGTTTTTCTTTTAGCTGTTATTGCCATATAGGAAGCATTAAGTTCTGGAAACTCGGAGGCAGACTTAGCCTCAGATGCTCCTATTCAGTGAAATAAAAAACCCCTGAGATGTCAGATGTACATTATTCATCATCAAACACCTGATGCATATAATAAGCAAGAGAAAATACCTCCTGAATTTTGAAAATATGCTTTAATTCAGACAGTAAACAACCAGGAATCAAAGACCTGTGGCTGTCAGAAAAATACTTGAGAGAAGGACCTATTTAAAAGGACCTGGAAGCAAGCATTAAACCAATGCAACTGAAAAAAGCGTTTAGAAATAAAAATATATCTCCCTGCTAACTATTAGAAAAATAGGCAGAGGGATCTCTTGAAGCAAACCACTTTGGCGATGCTGCCACCCCTAGTATCCGTGTATTTTTTGTCTTGATTAGTACAGGCATCACGCTGCTCTGTGGTTGTGGGCTGGTTATGCTTCTGTGTATGACAATGGTTATAAATAATGCTCATCTCAATGAGAGAAGTCCTACCAATTTACTGCTTCACACTTTCCCACTAATTTATTTTTCCTCAAACATTTCTCCGTGTTTTGAGCATCTGAGCTGTGATCCATCTGTCTGAGGCAGAGATGTTTATTCTTAGTCCGAGATGGAATTTCAGACTTCTGTTCCTTAGTTACCGTTTTCCTTTACCCAAGACCTGTATATTTGCATGTATCTTATTGATAGCCTAAAATTTTAAGTGGAGCAGTTTAAGAAATTGAAACAGCTTAAACAGTTCTGTAAGTCCCCTCTTGCTGAACTGCTTCTCAACAGTATCTGCAACATGAAGCATAAGGACGATGTACAGGCTTTTCTGCACTGAACTGCTTCCATTGTTTTTTTTTCTGGTCCTTTGTTGCTTCAGATTAGAGTTGTTGTATCCTACAGGCTAATTCCAAGACCCTCCCTTCATGATGGTATGTCATAGTTCCCTTGAGTCTGAGGTCAGTCACAGTTTAGAGTCTATAACTCCCAGAAACCTCTAACTCTCGTCTGTTCCTCTGGGATTTGCCTTCTCATTTTATTTCAGGCTTTCACCATTGATACAGCTCCCTGTACAATGCTTAGCCAGGAACAGCGTTATGTTTCTCTCAGCTCCTCATTCCTCACTCTAGCTACTCTGTTTTAGCTGATGGTGATCACTAAGGGCTTAGGCTCCTGCTTGTGCTGCAGTTAGTCTCTCCCAGAAGTCCTGCCTCAACAGCCACACTCCATTGCATCCTTGGGGGTGATGCTTCCTGACAGTGTAACACCACTGGGGATTGCATTACCCAGGCATGCAGAAAAGAGAAAGTGCCTGTCTAGCCTAATAAAGTAAACATGTGAGTAAAAAAAAGCAAGCCAGAGGTAGAGCTAGGGCTGCACACTACTGGGCTTTTGTCTGCACAGATTGCTGCTCTCTTTCATTATGAAGAAAGTTTTATTGTTAAGAGAAGTCACGTATACCCAGGCTTAGGGAAGTAGTTCAGCTCTGAGATTCAATCACTTGAAGGTCTGACTCAAGTAAATTTAATCTAAGGAAACAAAATTACATGAATGGATCTTATTTCTTCTTCAATGCACTTCACAATAAATAGTGTCATTATGGAACGTAGTGATCACTGCCTAACCTCCTCTAGCTCCTTCCTCAAAGCCCCCTCCCCCCTCTTCTGAATCCATCCTACAATCCTTTTGGAAGCAATTGGCTTAAAAAAAAAAAAAAAAGGAAAAAAAGTGGAAGCACTGCGTGCTGCCTCATTACTCTTCTGCCTTCTCTTCAGGAAACGAGAATGAATAAATCTTGCCACAAGGTACCAATCTTAGAAAGTTATTCTATTTTTAACTCTGGCTATAGATACAGTACAGACTTCTCTGCATGCGTCTGTAGGCAGTGCTGATCTCTTGAGTGCACCCACTCTACATGTACATGAACATCACACATGTGACTCTGCATGGCGGGGAACACTCTGTCATCGAGAGAGCTGAAATCCACCTGTGATCAGGTAAGTCACTCCAGAGGCACATTAAGAGCCACTTTCTT
Organism: Athene cunicularia; assembly: GCF_003259725.1. Classification (NCBI taxonomy): domain Eukaryota; kingdom Metazoa; phylum Chordata; class Aves; order Strigiformes; family Strigidae; genus Athene; species Athene cunicularia. The sequence continues at coordinate 113,736,447 of NW_020799097.1, forward strand.
CAGATGCTAGATGAAAAAATCAAAAACCCAAACTGTCACATAGCCCTTATGGTATGCTTGTTTTTGCTTTAAAACCTGCGTGTGGGAAGAAAGGGACAGGAAAATTTCAACTTGTGACCTTGTCTACACTGAGGAAATGGACTGGGGAAATCTCTGCAGGTGAGTTATTAGTAAAGTTGATGATTTCCTTCTTGAACTTAAACTTACAGTTTCCTCCTCGGACAAGTTATTTCTCGGGACTAGATGAGGGTTCTGAAGGAAGTACTGACTACACTTACCCAGTCACAAGAGTAGCCACCTCAAAGGGTGATAATGCAAGGGGAGAGTGGGTGTGTGCCATGAGTCTTGCCACATTAAATGTCTGCTAAGGAACTGGAAGTCGACTCTGGCTGTAGAAACAGTGCACTAGAGGTCATTTTCTTCCTTTCAAACTCATTTATGCTTGGAGCTGAAATAGTAGCAAGGTGACTTTTGGTGTAAACTGGAATTGTCTAAGAAATGCTGTGTATGGGTTGCTTTTCCAAGGCTGTGAGTGCACATGTACTGCTTGAGCAGTGTCACATTACTGAGATGGTGATGCTGAGCAGAGTGCAGGAAGCAAACCTTGCTAGCTTCCTTCTGAAGGTATAGAGCAGCTAACCAGTAGGAGAGACTGCTAACAGTGATGTCAAACAATTTAGTGTATGTAATATCAAAGAACATGTGTATTAACCTAGACCACATCCTTAAGTACTGGTGGGGGAGAAACATAATTTATCAAGGCCCTTTACTTTCATCAGCACTTTCCCTCCCCGTCCACAACTGTGGCATTCTGCAGCAAGGGTCTCCATCCACCAGAATGGTTCCTCACAGCCAGAGGGGAAGCGTCTGCCTGCTGCTCCGTGCTGAGCTGGGCTCTGCTTCTGTACCAACTGCATTTCGGGTTAGGGTGAGAAATGGGGATAGGCCTGGGCAGCGGGAGGACGAGGGCGAGAGGGGAAGCCCCCCGGGGCGCAGGCTGGGCTGATGCTCTGCCGGCAGAGGCAGCGCAGGCGCTGCCGTGTTCTTGTCCTGCCGAGGTCAGTCCCGCCTGGCTCCGGCTGCCTCAGCCTTCCCGCATGGGGTCTCCTGGCAACCGAGCGCTCACACCCTCTCGAGGAAAGACGGAGCACTCCAGGCTCATTTCACATCGCCTTCTGCTCGCATGTCTCTACGGGTCTTGCGAGGTGCCATGCGGCGTACCCTGGTGTCTGCGGGCTTCAGGAGGAGGGACGGCACCTCCCTGCCTGCTTCACCTGCTCTTGCCAGTGCGCGTTCCAGCCCGAAGCCCTCCGGAGCCGGGTGGAGTGCTGAGATTTCACCCCCCAGACCTGGGTTTGAAGTGAAGCACTATAATGCTGTTATGGGGTAGAGCTCTCCCTGAGCCTTGCCCAGTCCAGGGCTCCCCATCTTACTTGGAGAGGTCCTTGGTGTTCTCCTGCAGCCCAGAGCAATCCGGGTACCTGAGAGCTGGCGGAGCCAGAGCTTGGGAGGGCAGAGCTGGAGGGATGTGCAGGAGTGGGTGTGAGAACTCGAGGTACACACTGTGTGAGCAAAGGGATGTCTCCATACACCATTATCTAGCACTCCTGAGGAACAGGGAGAGTATTCCAGGCCATTGGCAGTACCATGCACTCGGAAACTGAGCTGGGCTGGCTGTGTGTGATACCATGGGCTGTGCCACAGTCACAGCCTGGCTCCACCCGGGTGTTCTGCTCCTCGGTGCTATGAGTGTTACAGCACGTCTCTGGGAAGCCATGACTGTTTGGGACAAGTGTCAGAATATGGGAAGGGATCTCTCACAGTAGCTTCTATGTGTACTGTGCAAGAATTTGTAGGTTCCAGGCATGAAACTGGCCACTGGTAGGCTGGGCAATTTGTAAACAAAAAAAACTGAACAGAAACAGAAAAAGAAGAACAGAAGAGAAAAGATTTCTTCCATAAACCTAAATGCTTAGCTATGAGGGGAGGTTGAATTTCAAGAGTGTTGTTTTGGAGTCTGTAAAAGGGATTGCTATTCTCCTATGGATATCTTACTCAAAGGGTTGTCATCCATCAATGATTGTCATCCAGCATCAATCATCCATTATTCTGTACTTCTTTTCCACTCTTTTGGTTTGGTTTTTAGACACACACACTATGTAAACACAGTTTCAAAGAGTTTTCAAAATCCAAAAGATTGGGGACATTATAGAAACTAATCTTACAAAGCAAGATATTTCCTGGGAAAGCCTTCTAAAGGAATTTCTTTTTCATTAGTGAGTCTCTTATTACAGGATTAAAAGCTAAGCTCCTTCCTCCATCATTTCTTCCACAAATTAGGTTTTCATACAACCTTATATGTGTTTTTCTAAGCACCACAGGTCTCACATCTTCTAGCAGAAGTATATAACACTAATTGCTTCACATAATCAAATACATTTGGAAACTTTGGCTAGGAAAATATTCCCTTGAAAAGTATAGGTGAGCCACGTGTTTCAGTTTTTTACAAATATTCCAAGCCATATAGTAGATGAATTTCATTGACTTGTAGTCAGTCGAGATCTTGCAGGAAAAACCTGTCTTGGCTTTCTGAGGTCATGCCTACAACTTCTAATACTGATATTTTGGGAAAAGATTCAAGTTCATAATGGAAACCTGGGCATGTTACAGCCCCAGATCTGGCAAATATTGTTCACAAGTGAACCTCAGATCCTCTGGAGATGTTCCTATGTCAGGGCTTTCAGATATGAGGCTAGTGAAGGACTTGGGAGAGGTGACAGATGACACTGGCTTTGAGGGCTCAAAGTTGGCATAAAGGCATTCATCTCTTTTGTTGTCTTTTGGGGTCACATACAATTGTAGAATGAGGTTGCTTCATAATAAAACTCTCTAGCAGACAAGCAGGGGATGATTGTCAGGTCAAAAAGCAAAAACATTGGCTGGAAGATTAGTGAGGGGATTATTGGCCAGGCTCTTTCCACTTGATTATCTTTGCCTTCCACAGATTTCCTCACTGCAATCCCAGTGACTTCACTAAGGACCAGAACAGAGTCAACAGAGTAGGAACAAATTACCTGTCCTGAGAGGTAGACCTCAGGGTTCACACATCTGTCAGCTGCATGCAGGGAAAATGTTCTGTTAGGTCATCTCTGCAAGTGACTGCCCACCATTATGGTAATGTTTTTCTCTTGACACAGACCTTTGTGGAGACTTCTGTGGGCATCCAGAGTTTATGGGGGGAAAAGCAGAACAATGGACAGTGACTAACTGTAAACCCAAAGAGAGGTCAGCCTCTTCTAGACCCCTTTCTTTCCCTGTGAAGGTAATACAGGTAATGCCTCTAGGACCTTCAGGTTGTTGTAATAATAATAATAATTATGAACCTAATAATATTCTAAACATCCTGCTTGATTTTACTGAGTCTCCAATTAGGCTGTAAATAAACAAAAAAATGAAAAAACTAATATCAGAAACGTGAAAAATCATTTATGTCAAAGTGGGTAGTTACATGCAAGATGTATGGAAGCTAGAATGTGTAAGGTTTAGCAGCCTGGGAAATATGGATGATGTAGGAACTGCTGGTGTATGCTGAGCATTTAGGATCCCAGGGCTTACCTTCAGCAGTAACAAAAGATGCATAAGATGGGAAGGATGTGTAAAATTCCTCATATGAAAATGTCTGAATTCCACTAAAACCATTATTTGTCTTGTAGTCTGTATCTAAAAAAAATGGTGGTCAGTGTCTGTTTTTACAAGTTTCTCACTTAATGAGATGATTTCACCCAGCAACAGGATTTCATTATTACTTCATTTAGGATGCTAGAACAAATGTAAAAAACATAACATTTGACCTGTGCTTTCCAATAATTTTATGGATCTATCCGATTTTCTAGACAAGAAAATCATGGTAGTGAAAACCAACATTTATTTACAAGCACCTGATAAAGTAATTACTAGGTGACATGTGAACATACAAGTAAAACTAAAAAAGATGGGCCCTGGTTTAAAAATTGTAAAGTGGGTAAAGAGCTGGTTAACAGAGACTTTGAGTTGTGTGGCAAGTAAGTAGGAAGTTCATCAAATTCAGTCTTAGTAGACTTATGCACATGCATACATATGTGTGTATATTCAGTAGTAACATTGGGAAGACATTAAAATGTCCTTATTTGAGAATTAAGTTGGAGAGTGTCAGGGTGATGATCAGAAAGAGCTGAATGACCTGAAATTCTGTAGTAATGAAAATATCCACTCTTATGGAACACCGTGTGAGGTCTTCCCAGAAGAGAGGAAAAAGTGTTAATAGTGTGTGCAGCCTGATAGTTGAGACTGTACAAGGTGGACAAGAAATTGAACTGGATCAGGGTCAGTTAGGGTGAGTACAGTAATCATGGGATGGAAGAGCCATATCTGGGAGAGGAGACAGAACCTGTCTTTTTTTAAACTCACTCAAAAAGAATCAAAAGTCTTAGAGGATGTCATTGCTATTTCTGCTATGTTCTAGGGGTAAGCACTCGGAGTCACAGTAGGAATAATAACCAGTTATAGCTAAAGGATAATGCTTGGCTAAGAATGACTGGGGCTTTATTGGCCCAAGAAATCCATCACTCTGAAATGAGGTGGCTTTTGACCTTATAAGCAGTGAGGCTCTGGCATGGTTAGAGTAGGAGTAATGGGCAAAACCTGGGATAAAGTGAGTGAATAGATAAATGGGATCATATGGCAGAATTGCCTGCTACAGCAGGTTTGTTTGAATGATCAGGATGTCATATCAACACTATGATCCTCAGGCCCCAAATGAATTTGTGTATACTGCATATGTAAACACAAATAGGTACAGGCATGGTTAACTTGAGACAAAAGTGCCTGATAAACAGCCTGAGTCCAATAAAATCCGTTAGTAGAAGACATTTATTTGCTGTGTGTGGAATAAAACTAGACTGGAAAGTTTTCAGAGTGCTGATCCCCCTCTTCCATCAAAGACAAGGGAAGAAATTCTCTGGAAGCTAGATGAGGTTTTTAGGTGGAAGACTAGATTTCTACTGCATATTTGCATGGTGGGTGACAAAGGGCCTGCTGTATATGGCAGCTCTCCAGGCGCAGCAGTAAGGCTAACGATTACTTTGGTGTCTCAGTAGGCAAGTGTGCTGTTGGAAATTTAACAGTGTGAATTTTTATTGGCTCTTTATCAGCTGAATATTCTGAGGGAAGAAACTGATGTGTTGGTATGTCAAGTTGACTTCATGTCTAAGACTTCAAGTTACAGCATATATAAGACTTTCCCTTTCTTATCAGAAAACAGCATTTGGCCTTGATGGAGAGCATTTCCTTTTTTAAATATTAACTGTATATCTTAGTATCAATTCTGTTTAGCACTGTAATAAAAGTACAGTTCCCTGTTTCCTTGAAATGATGAAAGTAGCTGGGTCACTTGTAGAACAGAGAGCTCTTTTGTAACGAAGTACTCAATTGCTCCTAATTAGCTTCTATTGAAAAGGTCAGATCAAAATGGTAGACTACAGAGTATGGAAAAGACAATGGTAACTGTATATTATTGTGTGTGTCCATAGTGTGATCCAAGGAGTCATTGTGGGGCAGTACAAATAAAAAGGAGTAAGAGACTACAAGTATCTGGAAAGAGTCAGAGAGGTGTTTGAGGGATTCTGAGAAAGACTACTAAGATAAGTTGGAAGAAACAACTGACAAGCAGAATGGGAGCAGCAGTATTTGACGAAGCAGTGGAGACCTCGGCTAATTAGTGTCCAGAGCAGCTGATAAGAATAGTCAAAACCTTTGAAATTAGCTGTTAGCAAGTCACTGTCACTTGAGGGAGCTGTCATGGTGGCCAAATTAAAAAAAAAACAAAACAAAACAAAAAACCCAAAAAAACCAACTCAGAATTAGATCAATAATAAGACACTGAAGACTTAAAATATCAAAACCAGGCCATCCAGGCCAGGCATTTGGATCGCTTTTGTGCCTCCAGGATCAAACAGTAGATGTGAATGAGTCACACTCCTCATTTAGAAGAACTAAGACATTAACACTTTCACTACAACTATTTGTACAAACTGACCTTCATTTCTCTAGTATGACTCAGAAGTAACTGTAATAAAATTAGTGTTAATGAGCACAGAATCTTATTTTTTGCTTTTGATGAAACTTAAACCCAGATTATACTAGAATAACTCCACTGAAACTTTTTTATTGTTTCAGAGCAGTGAATAATATTGTCTAGAACCTACTGACTTAACTGATACATTTTTAATGCTTTCTTGGTGTAAACATATTTAATAGTTACCAAGAAGTCCATGTAACGCTGTAAAAATTTCCTCATTGTCTGCTTTTGTCTTCCAGCCCAAATACTTACGGAATATTTAATAATGACATGCCAGAGCTATATGTAAGAGTTGTTAACAGAGACTTTATATCTCTTCCAAGTAAACACTGCTAATATTCACCAGTGGCACAATAACCCCCAACCACATTCATTACATAAGATTAATTAACTCCAACATAAGGTGGCTAAATGAGCTAATATACTACATGGGAGCAAAAGACACCAAGAAAAAACAGGTATGAACAGTTTGTGCTTCCTCTTTCAGTACTGCAGTAGATGTGTGTGGCATGAAGTAACCCTAGTAAAAAAATTCTAAACATCTGAATGAGAACATCAACCTGGGAGCAACCCATAATTAAGATTTAAAATAAGTTTGGTGCTTCATATAGCCACAGAATGGATTTAATCAGAAGGCTGGTATTAGGTGTCAGAAGTGCTTAGCAGTAGTGGCATGGTCGTGGTGTAGCGGTCAGTGTTCTGAGGGGACGCTTTAGAGACATGGTAATAATAGCAGCTTTGTATTTAGCTGTGTACATGGAATTTACCTTCTGATGGCAAAGCATCGTTGGTGGCCAGCTGAGGAGTCCCACATGAATCATTACACTCCACCGAATTACAGGGCACTGAAAGAACTGATCTTCAGAAGCCTGCTTGAGTTGGTCCTGCCAGATGAGTTAAGTCAGCAATGACCTTGATGGAGGGTTCTCACCTATTCCACAAGTTTTTCTCTAATATTAGATCATGTTACCTGACTGGATTGCACTGCCTACACTGTCAGATAGTTGCTGTCCGCCAACAGATTTTTAAGTTGCAGTTTTTGGTTTTGTCTACATTTGAAATAGCAAATAATTTAAGTTTTTCAAACTACACTTTATGGGGAGCACCTGTCTGCAGATAAGATTTTTTTTCTCCTTATCACAATATGTGATAAGAATTACTTACTGATTGAGGCCTTTTTCTGCCTATCTGCCATCCTGAATGAATCAGAATTTAGAGCCTGAATGGCTCTGCTAGCAGAGTTCATCCATTGAATAACTGTATTAGTAACAACTGCTTCTCTGGCATGTGAGAACCAAACCTTTTGAGCTATCATATCAGGAAATAGTTCCATTTAAAAAACACACATCTGTAGGCTGTGAGATGGAGAGAACCTTCAGCTATTTTAGTGTGTCGATACCAGATGCTATTTTTGAGAGGTTGACTGAATTCTGCTGTCAGAGGACAATTGTTTGTAGTACCCACTTTAGCTGACTGAATGTCCTCCTACCCAAGTGCTTCCTGTTAGCTGCTGCAGTGCACTGTGCAGCACACAGTGCTTGTGCAGAGCTGTCTCACTGGGGCTCAAGGCAAGCACAATACATTCTCTCATCTTTTTTCCCAGCCATCTCTAAAGCAAGTTAATGAGAGCAAGTCTAGACCAATTTTTTAAAAACTGCTCAGACAGGCTCTCTCCCTCTTGCTAGTGTTTTGTCAGCATAATGACTAGCATTTTATTCTCTGTAAGCAGGGCATTTGGGGATCTAAGTCTTCCATAAAATCAGACTTCTGTGAGGGGAGGAAAGCCTCCAGAAATACATCTACAGCAGCTGAGCTGACTGGCTGGAAAAGCCATACTGCTCAGATGTGTGCCTTAGATGCCTGGTAGCACTGTAATACCAGCAAGTCAACTCAAACTGCCGCTGCTGTGTTTTTTGTCACTTACTCTAATAAAACTAATCTGCTGGAGAGCAGCTGCAATTGTGCTTTTTTTGACTCTGTGCATATTTACTGAGGCAACCAGTTGATGAGCCCACACCCTCAGTAGCTGTGGCAGGAGGATCAGAAGAGCCTGTCCCCAAAGGACACGTAAGCAGAGCAGCATCTAACAGCACTCTGGAGGGACAGAGTGTCATGGCTGAACTGCGTGGTCTTCATGTGGATTACCTACTTTAATGACAGAAGCCACTTTGAAACACAACAGCTTATGCTCTGAGGAACCCAATGTATTTTGTAAACCGTTGGAGCCTCATGCACTTGAGATAAGAAATAAGCATCCTACTCTGATGCCCTGAGAGGCTCGGTTGCTGTGGGCTAATAGGAAGCTTAGATTTTCAAGTCTGGAGAGAGGGGCTCCCTAGTCAGCAAGTTTGGAGTGGTCTGAGATTTGAAGGGAATAGGGCAAGGACTACGCTGTGCTAAAATCCTGCCAAAAAACCTTGGACATGATAATAATTAGAAAGAAGAGATGTTTCCTTGAACAGAGGGACAATTTCTTGTTTGCCCTGGTTTAAGCAGGGAGGGGCTGCTTGCCCAGGGCTCTTTGTCTTTAGTAATTAAATGAAGTGGATTAATTATGGCTTTGTGGTGCCTTGCAGAATCAAAGGTGCTGCTGGCTGGGCAGATTTGGGAGGTCCCAAGGTCTTTGGCAGCAGAAGGATGACTGTGGCATTCGTAGAAATTAATTTTTTTCTGTTACATCAAGAACTAGCATGTGCTGCCTTTCTTCCAGGCTGGGAGGGGAATAGAATGGCATTTCTGACTATTTTTTCTCTGCTAGTGGAGGAGAAAAACACAGAAAAGAATGTCATAATACTAATAGGCACAAGTTGTTTGGAAAATCAGTATTCTTGACTCTTCAGGGGGTCTCTGTCCAAGTGTGAGCATACAGGAGTGTAAGTCAGAGGCAATAGTTAGTTAAATCATACATACAGTTTTTGATAGATACAGCATCACTTAGTGTTAAGAGATCACATGGCTGTTGCTATAACCTAACTGCTGAAACATTTTTAATTGTGTAGATATTTTTGCACTGAATCCGTAGCCAAATGTGTGTGAGTTGTGAAACAATGTTGTAAGATTTACTGTGTCAAGCTAAGCTTGTAGTGGAAAATGAAAAGCCACATTTGGAACTGTGGCAGCTTTTGCTAAGCACCGATGAGAAGGGTGAAAGTGACAAATAGGGAATTACTTTCAGTTTTCTCATTCTTCATGCAACAAAATTTAGAGCTGTTGCAGAGATGCCTGGTAGAATTCAGCATGGCTTCAGAGTGTTGTGTTTCCACCTACCTTTACCTGAAGGGTCCTGGAGCCTGTGACACCCTTCCATGTGTCGTGTCACCCAACTAGGTGACCTAAACATGGGCTGAACACAAATAACAGGTACCCTTGTGGCAGAAATCTGTTGGGCTCTTCTCACCTTGGCTCTGCTGTCTGTCTGGTGTTGGCCATGTGCCGAGGCAGGTGGAAGTGGCCTGTAACAGAATGCTGCCATCATCCATCCCTGACCAAGGAAGGAGCATGCTCTACAAGGCAAGCCCTTCCCCTTGGCAATATCCCTTCACTGATCCTAATATGACCCTGGTCCTTGCTCTATGACTTTGAGCAATGATCTCTGGCCTTGTGGGACCCCTGAAATAGACTTTTTATCTGTGGGGACTGCAGCACTTCCAGTTCAGTATTGTCTGAAGGTCCACATGGGCGACCTGTGGAAAGCTCCCATGGAGGTACAGATAGAGGCTACTGGGGAACCTCTCTCATTGACTCCAGCCTGCCAAACTGCACAGCAACCATCATTCTGTTAAGTTCCAAGTGGCTTACCCAAGTACTGTTTCCCATTGAGAAAATGAAGATCATCAGCTTTATTATGAAAAATCATCAGAAAGGACCAGCATTTACGCAGTTAATGACAGATCCAGGTCTGTGCTGTGTTGGTGAGTGTGAGGCAGCTTCAGCAGTCCTGTTCTCTGTGGCACATTTGCAGCTCCTGTGTAACTCCTTTCCCAGCAGTCGGTGTGGGGGCAAGGCAGAGGCAAGGGGTTATGACCAATCCTGGTGGTTTTCAGCTACTGGGACAGCAGACTGGGGTCACAGAAGACTGGTACAATCTACTCCAAATTGCACCCTGAGACCCGACTGCAGAGTAGTCCCAGAACCATGCGCGAGTGAAGGGCACCCTTGTGCCCTTTACCCCCTTAGCTACAGTTGAGCAATGCTAAACACAGCCTGATGTCTGGCTCTCCCAGACAGATACAATAACTAGTCTATGAGAACGTTCATACCAATTAAATCTTATCATCAAATCATTCTGTTCCATCACTCCACTTAATTGGTCATGGTCTTTGGTATGTCAGCCGTGCAATGTGGTGCCAAAAACTGAAACTATTCTTTGTGTGGTACACACCCAACAACTGCCTCTCTGCCAGCTAGAGTCAGATCAACAAATATTTTCTCTGTGCCAGAGCAGTATCTGCTGGAAAACGTAATTGCCCACTTCTGGTCTTTCAAACCAAAATGTGTTAGAGGCCCTGGTCTTTACATTTGGGCGGTCAGCTTTTATCATAAGAAAAGCAAGCTGGTTTCTCATCAGCTGTCTTGTGGGTTTTGTGTGACTCATCACAGTTTATGTTCACAACTCAAACACAGTTCCTCAAGTGTTATTTGTTAATATGGCCTTTCTGTTTAGGAAAGATAAATGCAGAAAGACTGTAAAGGAGCACAAATTAACTTCTGGTTAGCAGGCAGCAGTGAATCAGATCCTCGACTGCAGCATGGACCATTGACTTCATGAATGTATATTAGATCTGATCTCATTTTTTTATGTGATTGAAAACATCCAAGCCCAGGCAGATGGGCACACCATGTTTTTAGCAAGAAAGGGCTTGATTTGACAACCTCTGTGCCAAATGACTGGAATTTTTTTTCTCTCATTTCATTTGAGCAGCTCTTGGGAGTAAGTGCAGGTGAGGGGCTCTGTGGCCTGCAGAATGCAGTCTGGAGGAGCTCATCAGCAAATAAATGGCAGTGAGGGGAAGCATTAGAAATTAACTCTTGAACCAATATAAGGGTTAGTTCCTTGGTATGCACTGGTGTTGAGACCATTTTCAGTGCTAGTGAGACAGTGTCTTCCAACCTACCTGTCACAAGAAATCACTTTATTTGGTGGAAATATAATCTATTTTAATAGCAGCAGCACAAACCTGTGCTATGCCATCTGAGGCAGTTGTCAGCTGTGACAAGGCACTTGGCCTATTTTTGTCATGCAGCAAATCCTTTTTCCTACTCTACTTGGGACAAAGTCCCATCCTTAGCTATGAGCTCACTCCTCTGTTTCACTTCCATGGAAATGCTGGGCATAGACCAAAGGTAGAATCTGGCTGTCATCTGAATAGATGACATATGTAATCTTCTTACAGAGAGGAGACCCAAAGGACACAAACAGGTGCTGCTAAACGTTGATCCTGCATCAGTGCCTTTGCAAATCCTACATGGCGCTTCTCTGTGTCTTCAAGGGCCTGAATATATTTCAGAAATCTGCCTTTGAAAGACTTGTGTTTGTTCTTGCAGGAAGGCCCTACAGAGCTGAGAACTGAGTCATTGCCCATAGGGGACTTTAATCATCATCATCATCATCATCATAGTCTTTCTCTTGCCAAAAAGCCCCACTGATGGTTTCTGTCTGCTGTACACTACAGCTGGCTCTGCTTCTGTCTACTTGTCCTCCGTGGGGAACCTTTCCTCTTGCTCTAAGCTGAAGAAGAATTAATTGCAGAGTTACACTGATGTGAAATGGTCAGTCCAGTCACGGGTACACTGCAGACATTTACATGAACCCCTGGCTTTAGTGCAAGCGGTGCAAAAATACACATTCACCTCCCCTGACCTGCCATTTCATTTTCAGTTTGTGGGCCTGTTCCTGGGATGTTCTGCCCAGAAGTAACTCTGAAAGCACCACCCTCACTATTACTTACTGATTTAAAAAAAACCTCTCCCATCTTTCCACTTCTACTGGCAATTCTTTAGGAAGCTCTTTCCCTTTGTTTTCCTACTCTATCCTTTGTTGTATGAGCCCAGAAAACTGTTTGAAGCAGACTTTCCTTGTGTTCTCAGCAGGAATTTGCCTTCCTGATCTCTCTCTCTCCAGATCAGCCACATGGGTTCAACAAAAATCCTCTTGATTTCTTCCTTGTGTTGCAGGCTTTCTGCCATTGCAACTTCATTGAGGCGGATAGGCTGTTACTGGTGTCCAAGCATGTCATGTGTGGTCAAATATTCACTATAAAGTCTTTCCCCTCACTCCTCTTGTGGAGTCTGCCAGTGTGGGGAGATTTTCTGGAGTCCCAGGGGCGATTCGCAGCTGGCACAGCCTTACAATGCAGGTATAATTTCAAGTTTTACTTGCCTTGGCATTAAGCTGGAGCTACATCAGTGCTGGTGTGTGAAACACAACCCTGTAGAAAGAAGGAATGGAGCCGGGTCAGGACGCAGCGTGGCTCAGGCAAGCTGTCATGGTGCGGAGGCCCTGGTGCTTTCTGGCATGTGTAAATGTCTTTCCTACCCTTCACACGAGGCTCTAGGGATCTTCTATTGGGTAATAAGTTAAAAGTCCAAGTAATGAGCCGTTTTGGATGATTGATGGGGGATGTTGTGCACACACCCAGAATATGTCATTTCCAATCAAAAGGAAAACAATTGTTTCCACATGTTGGCACACTCGTGATCTTGGTGTTGAGCCAGTTGTCTGGCTGCGATCAGGCAGCAACATCTAACAGTGATGGAAGATTATACCTTGGAAGTGGGGTGCTAACTTCAGGCTGTATTCCTTAAAAGGATATAAACTCTGAACACTTATCCAGGATGTAATTTATGGTTCCAGTATGTTTTGACTTTACATAGATGAAAAAATAGTCCTTTTGTGTATGCATATATGCATAAAAATTCCTTCCTGCTCCATGCCCCCCTTCCCCTCCGAAGGAATCCAGCGAAACAATAGCTGGTGCTGGTTTATGTGCTAACTGGGCTGCGTGGGCTGGTGCTCGCTGAGGCTTACAAGGATCTCCCCTCTTTTTAACATGGCTCCTCAGAGGCGTTTTAACAGGTAGATACAAGTTGTTCAATTTGATCAGCTGGAATGCAGGCTTTTCGAACAATTTTTTAGAGATGCCCTGTACCTGTCTGTTTGGTTTGGGATTTTTTTTTGCGAGCTGTCAAACGAGTTGCACGTTGCTGCACAAATAGATAAATATAATTTTCAGACTTCAGTGATTGAGCCTGTTCCATGCCGAGGCCCTACTCACTTGTGCTGCAGCAACCGCAGGTATGTACCCCAGGGAGGTGATAAAAGCTGCTAGAACAGAGGATTTTAAACAGATGAAGCCACCAATTGCAAGTCATTTGCCAATTGCCTAGCTCTCTACAACTCCCTGAACCCCCCACCCTGGAGCAAAGGTGCTCCAGCCACGACGGGGTCACCGCATCCTTCCTGCAGCATCTGTGCCAAGGGGACAGAACCTGCTGCAGGGTTGCAGGTGGGTGCGTGTCACAGGCTTCCTTCTGTGTCACAGCCAGGCCGGTCCTTTGGATCTCACTGTGGACTTCTAAAAAATGTGTTCTTTCACTGCCTCAATTGTGAGCAACTGTCAAGCTTTTACTTCCGCAGCCAAAATCCCTTTGCAGTGTGGTAGGGCAGAATCGTTCCAATCACTGCAGCAATGCTAATTCCTCTAGCTGACAATAATGAACATAACAAATGACTCTTCAAGACACACACCCTAAATTCAGAGAAATTGTTTCATTAGCATTTTAACTCGAGAATTGTTTGCAGTGATACTGTTGTAGTGTCCTGGGGATGTGTACTGACAACCCTATGAGCTTCATCATGTGATACTTCTACATGTATGGAGTAAAATGTCAGAATGCTGGAGCAGGGATGCCTGTTTCTTCCTAAGATGACTTGCAGTGTTGTGAAAGGAAAGCAGACAGCCGAATTGGTTTTGTTTTCAGTCTTGTGCATTACTTTATTTATTGAAAATTCTAAATTATTAAGTGTCCCTATAGGTATATTTACATAACATATTATGAATAGATTTCTGATGCCTAAAATTCCATTGAGAAATGAACTAATGTCTTTTTATAGAAGATCAATTTGCAAAACTTGTGTGTTGAAATGTATTAGGGTAGATAATGTTTTTAAGAGCTTACAAAACTTACTTTGTGAGTAATTTATTTAGAAAGCAGCTTTGATCTTCTGTGCAGGTGCTCAGATATTGAGGAAAAAAATCCTCACTGCTTTTATGTGAACCACATGTACGCTCAAAATTTCAGCAATGGCATTATTCACATGTGGTTTTGAGCAATTCAGATTCTACCTTGTCTCTGAAGAATGACGTTTTCCATGCAGCAAGAGAAGAGTCAGTGGAATTTATAGCAATGTTGTACATGTCACTACTACCATGGTTGCTATGAATATACTTCTTAACTGTGTATTCCAGTAGGAAAGTGGGCAACTAGGATAGCCATCTTAATTATTTTATTTTTCACTCACAAGGTCTTCCTCAATTGCATATATAGATTCAATTAATAAATACTGTACTCAGGGATGCAGTTTATAGTTCTACCAAAATAAACACTTACTTCTCCATACAGATAAAGGAGTGTTGGTTCTAAACGAGTATCATCACTGCACAGGAAGTTGTAGGTAGCTCCAGGCAGGCTGTGAGCTTGTAGGGCTCTGTGAACAGCTCCAAATCGATGTGTGTATGCACTTTTGTAGGAACTCCCACAGTTATGTTTGCATGTCTAAACCGTAAATATCACCCTTCCCCTTCTGTAGTTGGAGAGACCAAGGTGTGAGCTTGGACATATTGTTGCCCAGGATCACTCCAGACTTGCTGAGTAAGTGATTGGCCTGAACCTGCTAGTGCTGTACTTGAATGTCGATCTGCTCTGTCTTCAGAACCATGTTAGTACTAGTTCACCACTTCCAGCAGATGAAGGGTCCTCAGTATCTCTCTCAATGCTGGCCATCTGCTCATCCAGCAAGAGCTGCTCTGTGTTAATTACAACCTCATGGAGCCAACCAGTTTGTGTACAGACTGGGAGACACTTTGTGGTGTGCCCAGGTGCTGCCTCCTGGCCTGCTGTGCCTGGCAGCCACGCACTTCAGCACAGGCTGTCCATTACATTGCCCCTGAGCATCTCCTACTGTTGACAGTTTTCCTGTCATGAGTGGCCTATCTTGTTTCCGCTGCTATTGCTCTAACAAAGGACTTGAGGTTATCACACTTAAGCTTACGTACCTGATCTGGCCTTTGCTGCTATATGAGGCCCATGGAGTGCTATTTCTGTACGATGGGACATGTTACCAAAATACTTGTCCTTAAATTAGCCAGGTCAGTTACTAGGAGAAGTCTGGCTGTAGCAGTGGAGAGCTTCATCTAGGCCAATTAACGATTCTTTTATGTGTTTTTTTAAGAAATCATGCTCTTCTGAAATTATTATCTAATTAGATAGTTAATAATAGATACTTCTCAACATATCGATGTAATACTATTATTATCACAACAAGAACAGGATCTTTCAGGAGCTGCAGGTCTTGGGCCAGCAATGGCATAGCAATGTGTCAGCATCTGTTCCGATGCTGCTAGCTGTATCATAGGGATGGCAGCTACAAATTTACTCTATTTCCACTCTGGTCCCACATTCAAGGTTTATTTGAGGGTTTTGTGTCTGTTGACTGTAACACCTTAGGCACAGCGCCACTGTGCCAAGGGAAGTGCAGTGGCCTGCATTTCAACAGTGATCAGTCAGACAGCCCCACCCTCTTGAAATGCTGTCTCTGCTTTTTGGACAGCTTGGAGCACTTGTCCATCAGTGCATCTGTTCTTAGGCCATGTCTCAATCTGAAAATTCAAAATTGCCCCTTGCTTTGTAAATTTTTTTTACAGATTGTTTGAATTGCGCTTGACATTTGTTTTCTTGCTCTTGTGCCTGGATGTGTTGTGGTTCAGAGTAATGGGTTGGTCTCTGTTTCATTAAATATTAACAGTGAAAATTGTTCATGTTCATTTAGAGGGCAATACTGTTGTGTTAATGGATGGAAAGTTGCCTGGAAGGCTGCTGATAAAGGTGTAATGGCAACTGGTACTGAATGGTTGATGATGCAGTTGAGAAACTGTTCTGAAGAGGGAGTGGTTAATGTGAAGAGGTACAATGTCCACGGGAGAACAAGAGGAAAGGAATCTTCAGAAATGCTCATGCATCTGCCGAGTGATCTGACAGGCCTTTTCCGTCTTGCCCTTTAAAAGTGATCCCACTGAAATGCTTTTCCAAAATCTGTCAGCCTGGCCTTCACCCTGACCCCAGCAGGCCCTGGCTCTGCAGGCGCCTCAGCAGCACTATCCCTCCACAGCCCGCGGGTGCTGCACCCTGGATGAGCACAGTCCAATGTCCCACTCCTCACACCCCCTTCCTCCAGAAAATTCTTGGGGCACCATGTGTCTGGCAAGGTAATGCCAGCAGTTCAAGAAAAGCAACTGTCACTTATCTGTCATGCAGCGTATTTGTTGGGCTACCTTGGATGGTGTAGTGCATGTATTCCCTACCAATGTTATGTTTTTCACTTCCACTTGCAACTCCGAGATCACTCAGAGGTCTTCCTGAGGTTTTCCAGGAGCAGACCTCCTTTAGCTATTGGTCCAAGGCCAGGGACTCTGCCCACAAACCCATCTGAGGAAAGGTAAGACAATGTGCATCCTGTATGAATAATAGTATCCTGGAAGGTGGAGGACTGTTTATCCAGAACTTCCAACTGTCTGTTTAATATGAAGATTTATTGTCAGATGGTTTAGAATTGCTAGTAGTGCTTAAGACTAATGACATGCTCTTTTGTTTTATTTGTATGTACTCTGTTTGGTATTTGTGTGTATTGTAGCACTCAAGGTTTCCTGTAGTTTTGATAAACAATAACCTAATCATAAATCACATGATTTGGATTTCTAAACACTCTATTTATGCTGTGACTTCACTTAACCCAACCATTTTTGCATGTGAAAAAGCTGGAATGAGTAAGATAAAAACACAGGGTAACACACAAGGGTCTGTCTTCACGTAGATCCTGTGCTTTTGCCAGGTCTTGGGTCTTAGGAGTTTGTATGGTTATGGATTTCTTATAAATCAGTAACAGTGTAAATACGGGATGCATCCACAGACTCTGGTAGGCTTAAAGAAGATCCAGAACACAGGATTAGGTTGTGAAAAATATTTTGAGAAATGCAGGGTATGTTTGTTTCCACTTCAGTTTATTTTAAAATAAATAAATTTAAAAAAAAAATGTTGTGTGACTCTGATGAGCAAAATCACTTGGGATGCAGTCATAAATCTCCTGGCCTACAAAAGCAGCAGTTCGGAATTGTATCCATAGCAACCCATGGAGCAAGAAATGAAATCTGATATGAATAGTCTCATACAGAGGAGCCGTATGCAAGTCACACACGCTCTGAGGCGGAGCAGTTGTGAACCAGAGAAAATAAGATGCGTTTTCTTTTACTTGTTGCTTCTTTCCAAGTATTCTTGCCGTGCCCCATTTCATGAATAAAATGGGCAGACAGACCAGCTATTATTCCCTTGCCTTCAGCTACTTGGACTTAGGCCAGTGGCCAGTAGAGAGGCCGAGAAACAAGCGTCAGCTTTGCCAACACTTGAGCTAATAAATGAACTCAGCCCACAGCTGCATCTACGAGCTGCTTATGTTCCCCTGGTTAATGTCAACCTTGTTTCCCCTTCCAGCGACATGGAGCTTTTGTGTGTGCAGAGATAAAACCAGCAAGTGGTCGATAGTTCCTAAGGGAACAGAAATATTCCTGAGGACTAGAGGGTCATGTTCAACAAAACGGCCAAAAACAGAGAAAGGAAACTCAGTGAAGAGCCGAATGACCTCACCCAGCCTCTTCCTGCAGAATTCCTAGGAGACAGTAGGCTCTGAAAATCGCTTATCAAAACCAGACGTCAGAGAAACAGCCAAGGCATACCCCAGAATTCCTGTGAGAGGACACGAAAGTTCAGGCATTTCTCAGACAGCTGAGGTGGATGTTGGCTGCCTGCTGGGGAGGATGGAAATGGCCTTGAGGAGACGGGGGGTTACCTACTGTACGGGGAAACATGCAGGCACTGATTCCACCAGCAGCAACTGCAACACAGAGTGCCTGGAGTTAGTGTCAGGCCAGCGCCTTTGCTACTTCTGGTATCAATACCACCACACACGAGCTGACACCAGCGAGCTGTTGGAGGGAACACAATACTTCTTTGACGTACTGACAGCTGCACTGGGCTTTTTGATGTCTCTACAAAAACTGTATGTTTATCAGAACCTTTTTTTTCATGGTAAAATTTCACTGCCTTCCCTCCAGCATCTGCCTCTTGATTTTTTTTTTTCTCTATTCATTCTGTAACATACCTTTTAAGTTAGTTAACACTTTCAGAGCTGCTGGTTAGAAGTCGAAGTCACTGTGATTCATGAAAACGTACTTCATTTAGCAGACAGGTTATACTTTTCCTTCTGTTTTTGGCTGGCTGCTCATTGTTTTACGTCAGTGGGTTTTATTTACACCCTTGTGTTGGATGCGACAGTGTGAAACGTAGTTTTGCATGCCATGTGGTGTCAGCTTGTGATAAATGGAAGCCATTGTTGCTTCCATAGGAAACAATGACAGCCAAGAGGGACAATTTGCTGCAGTCCACAAGAATGCAGAAATAATATGTCACTGCTCTCTGCAGCTAATGAAGGCAAAGCCCTGGAGCAAGCCTCTTTGAGGGAGAAGAGAATGCTTTTACGTGAGATATAATTTTTTTCATATTAGAGCACATTACAGAAGAAAACAGTTCATTTACTCTAAACTTTTTTCTCTGTACTAAAAGAAAACAATTGTTCAAGAGACTGAAGGACAAGTTCTAATAAGAATATCTCTTGAGTGTTTGACTGTAATTTTCACTCCCATTCCTAACAGATTTTCCCCTGTGTGCTTGTGTCGGAGAGACTTAACATTTTAGGTCAGAAATTTAACTTGCAGCTTTTCCTGAACCAGAGAAGAGCAATTTATTACCAGCAGTATTCAAACTGGCCCCTCTTCCATGCTGGAGGACTTCATGTATGCACTTTGCTGCTGTAAGATTAATGAAAAATCAACTGTCAACATTCTACTTCAAGAAGGATGTACTTGTCCTAACTATATATAATCCTACTAAACTTAGTTAGTTTATAATTATTTTTTTTTCTCTCAAAGATTGGTAGCAAAAGGGGAAAATAATCCTTGAACTTTCTGGGGAAAATTATTTGAGATAGTGTTTACTTAGGGCTTTAGATCCTGCGTCATAACCAAAATGCAAACACCCCCCTATGCCACATGCTGTAATAATTCTTCATTTTCCTGCTGTGATAATTCTTCATCTTTCTGTTTCGTTAACAGAAAAATGTATGAAACTGCTGTAATGTAGCCTTCTGTTGGACAAGCTCAGCTTCCATTGCTATCAATGAAAACTGTGCTAGTTTATGAGCTGGGCTTCTCCAGTTGCACTTGATCGTTGCCATATTAATTATAAATCAGCATTTGTAGATACAGCTCTTACCAAAAGGATCAGATATGTTGTAATAGAGCAGGGATTTTCCTCATCCTGTGCATTACAACTTTTCATTCTCACAATGAGTTGTAACTTTAAGTAGCTTGACAAAGTATGGGGAGTGGGAGTAGAAGAGAGGGTAAAATCAAAACCAACTAACCCACTCTGTGCAAACACCAACACAGACATTAGGCATAAGGAGCCAGTCCTGAGATGAATTAGAGGCTTGTGGGAGATCTAGTACATTTTAAATAAACATAGAGTGTCAGACCTCAGAGGTCAGCGCAGGAAAATGTGAATATCTGGGTAACGCTATCAGATAATTTCTAAGTTCAGTTTTTCTTGCAGTCACAGAGAACAAAGCGAGGGCATTCCATGCACTTAGTTAAAAAACTTAATAGCTATAGGAGAAAACAGCTCTGCATCCTTGGCACTCTCGCATGCTCTCTCTGGATGGATTTTGTCACATGAAGTAGCAGAAGCCTATTGTTATATTTAATCAGATATTTATATAACATGCACACATATCCCACAACTATGTTAATTTACTGTTAAGTTTTGCAGAGTACAATTATAGACAAGTTGTCTTAAAAGAACAAAATACCAAAATTAAAAAGGATGGAAGACAAAGTTAATGTGACAGAGAAGATGTGGCCATTGCACCTAATGCCTTTGCAATCTCATGAATGCCCAGAGCATCTTTACTAACCATTTTTCATCTAATCACCTGAGAAGCACCTGAGTCTTGATCCCAGACTGTCTCATTTGTAGTCCTGTGCAAGTAGCATGGAGTGCACATCAACTGTGTTTTCCAAAATAATACTATGGGAATATTTCTGTCCCATCTGGAGTTTCTTGGAGCTTCTGTCAATGCCAGCTCACCTTCCTGAATCAATTAAGTCTGTATTGTCTGAGTAGAGCAAATACTATTAGAAGCTCAGGTATTACTATTTTAAATAATGAAGCAGTGCCTATTACAGGATTAGAGGGCATCTACATGACAGATTAAATCAGAAAATTTGTTGCCACAAGGACAACATTAGGCATGTATATTATTCAGTTGTACTACAGCCATATAATGATGCTCGTTAAAGTCAAAGGAGAGTCAGCATCACTTGAAAAAAAAATTGGATTATTAACCTATCTCATCAGAGGAGGAGTCTGAGGGAATTTGCATTCTTGACTGTAAAAATGGTCTGAAGAATCAGCAGAGGCCATGGACAAGCTTAAGAGTGAAATTTCTTCCTTTACGATGAGAATAACTTTAAAATTAATAATTGCCATTATTACTGTCCATATTGCAGTAGTAGTGCTCAGACTGCTTAAATCCTTACTAGTGTGACTGGCTTTTACTCATGAGTGACATTGCTACTCATGGCTTACACAAGTAGATGCTTCCAGGCTCTGATTCATATTTCCTTTCTAGGGAATTAGCATTCCATGTTGTGTACTTTATTTCATTCATGCATTACTCAGCCTATAAATACACATTTCCATGCCTGTCCTGCCCTGTACCACACCAGTATATCTGTACATTCATCTTTTTAGAGACAAGTCATCATCAGATCTACTTTTTGAAGATATTTAATTTGTTCTGAGCTTCTCTGGTTCATTCATAGCAATGGCACTGGCTGCTTGATTGTGTCCCTCTGCTGTGCACTCTGCAAGATCTATTATCCAAGTATTATATCTTCTCTGCTCTCTAAGTTTGTTACTTTAACAGATCTGTTGTTTCATTAGGGATGCTTTTTATTTTCAGTAAGTGTTAGTGAAAGCATTTTATCAGTCATTGTACATATGGAGCAATCACATTTCCTTTTATTTTGAACTGGTAACAGAATATATTTCTATTTTCTGAAGACACTTCCTTTTCTATCAATGACATCATCAAACAATATAATATACAGAACCTTCCTATCATAGAAGGAAAAAAATCTGGATTACATCTTCCTCATCTATTCTTGTTCCATTTGTCTCTTCAGGTAGACACAATTTAGGCTAAACCCCTCTGTTGTGTGGTGCCCAGCACCTCCAGTCATCATCTGGGGCTCCGCTGTGCTGAGTGCTGTAGGTGCACAGGGGAGGGGACTGCTCTTAAGGTGTCCTCACTGCTGGGTTGGACAGTAGGCTGCATGGGAATTGGCCATTAACCAAGGTATTTGCTGTCTGCACATCCCTAGTGAGCCCTTCTGTTCCTCCAGCCTCAGAGGGCTCTTCATGGGTTCTTCCCAAGCAGCAAATTTCCAACCAGAAGGAAGCTGCAAGGGAGGAATTTTCTAAGAGAGCTCTAGCAGAAGGCTCCTAAACTGCTTTTCATAGATTTTGGCATGAGTGTAGGCTATTATTAGGAAAAAAATGCAATGTGGAAGACATAGGTCTTGGGTTTTTGGGTGGTTGTTTTTAATCAGAGATTTAATGAGCCAGAGACTAAAAAAATATAGTAAAATCTCTGAAATGTGGTGACATTTTAGGACTCTCTATAGTGGATACTAAAAGCAGAAGTTCCCAGCATTACTGTCCAGAATGTGCACTTGAGTCTTCCAAGTGTTTAGTGACTTTTTGTGACATTTGGAAGTATTGTTAGGAGCTCAGTCATGAAGAATTTCTTTAGGAGCTGTGCTACCCCATGTGTCTGGGTCATTGATCTCTGAGCTAAAAAATCCTTCATGATAACAATCAGAGGATAAAGGCAGTTGTTACCTTCTCACAGGTCACCAACCCAACCTACACTTACCCATACTGGCATGGTGAGGAGATGCAGATAATCCCCTTGTGCTGAAAAAGGTGCCTTCTACCATGGGGTGAGAGAATTCCTTCACGGGAGAGGTTAGACAGTGTCCCCCTGCTCCTCTCCCTGGGGTGTGAGCAGAGTCTGGGCTTCTCTTGGCCTGCTTTTATGAGACAAAATGAAGAAGCAAGCAAGTGTTGGCTTGACTTTCAGGTTTCACTCTGCTACGCCATTGAGTCTTTGTTTTGCCAGGTCTTTCACATTACCTCAATGTGTCTCATAAGGTCTGGAGAATTGTAGCTGTCTACATCAGGCATGCGTCTTGAAGTGTAAAACAAATGATGAGATAAAGGAGAATTGGTGGCAGCACTTGGTGCTTCTTCCCTCCTGTCTTCCTGACCATCTTTTGCACTGAGTTTTAGTGTGGACAGAAATCTGACATCTAGTTGGTCCACCTAGGATATGAGTGGCTCGGCCCTTACACACTAGACAGGCTGTGATGTCTTTGGCTGATGACGTGGATCCTGTTAGCAGAATAGATGTACAGAATGAGCCGTGCCTCAACTTTCAGCCCCTGTGGGAATTTTGAACTCTAAGGGATGCACTAGCAGCCTCCGTAATATTGCTTTTTACACTGGCTCAGAAGCCCTCTGTCCTGGTTTAGGTGATGGGAAGCAGCAGAGTCTTGCCTGGAACTCAGTTTATAGTTGGTAAGGTCCAGCATAAAATTGAAAAACATATGGCTGAGGCTTCTTGCAGTTCCTGTGTGCATTATTTGCTCCATAACACACTCTCCCTTCCCAGGCTCTTCTCGATGAGGTATCCCTATTTTTCTCCACAGTACTTGTGAATATATAAGAGCAGGTTCAGGGAAGATAGATTTTTTTTTTTCTCTTATCCCTGGAGAAATAGTTCAGAATGGTATGTATGAATTAGGTAGACAGATATGTGGGTATGTTGTTAGGAGCTCAGATGTGAGGAATTCCATTAGGAACTCTGCTACCCAGCGTGTCTGGGTCATTGGGCTGTCACTGTGATGTGAATTACCAATCTGTTTGCACACCTGGGTGGGAAGAGCTCTGTTAAATCTGAAACTCTCAGAAACAATGGGACAAGATGCCATGGTTGTGCAGGAAATTCCACTCTAGATAAGTTGAAGGTGGCATTATTCAAGACTTTTCTATTTGTGTTCTGCAATGAAGAGAGTGAATGAACAGCCCTACTATTGTCTCTATAGCACTGATTTAATAGAACTTGTGAGAATCTGTGTGCTTGGACTAGTGAATTTCTGAAACCTCTTAAAATTAATCAACAGTTGTCATTGCAGTAGGTTAGTTTGTCCCTGACCAGCCTGAAATGTGTTGCACTCAGCTGACTGGTGCTTCATGAGGATGTGTCTGCTTTTAGCCCAGCAGCAAGTTCATCAGTTCTATCCTTTTATAATATGAATGCTGAAATATCTGAAATACATGAGACAGTGGCTTATGAGCAGACTGCAGCCAGTCCTAGGTGGGGAATGGTATCCTGCCCTCAGCCTCCAATCCCAGAACTGCAGGGCTAGGGCTGTGTTCACCAGGCAGGCTGGCTGCTGCTTGCAGCTCAAAGAGAGCTTCACCTCTCTTCTGTGTGTGGCTCCTCGTGAAGAGCAGTGGAGCAGCCTGAGAAGGCAGTATTTACACGTTATGTCATGCTGTCCCTTCCCATGGCACCTTAAGCAGTAACCCTCACACTTCTGTGACAGGTGGCATTATCCATCTGTGTGCATTGTGGCAGTGGATGGTCGGCAGGTTGAATCAAGCAGCAGCTACCAGAATCAGCAGCTAACAGAATCAAAATAACTTGAAAGTTACTATTAAGTAATTTCCAGTCGACCTTTAGTTATAGGGTGGAGTTGAAGTTGATGAAAACTCTACCATAGGCTTTAACCATAGTAGGATCCAGCCCTGTGATGGCACTTTATGTTGTAATTGTCTGAGAGGACTCTGGCTTTCATCTAGTCGCAAGTTAATGAAATTGCAAAGTCAGTGGTTCCAGCCTAACAAAAGGAATGGAGACTCAGTTTAATATGCATTTCCCATGTGTAGTAAGTAATGGGAGCAGGACTAAACTGCAGTCTTTGAAAAAGGACACAGCCCTGTCGTTGCATTTCTTTGGCACAAATCAATAGGGATTAAACTGTGACCCATGGAAGTTCCTACTAGAACTCTTCTATGAATACAACTGCTGTCACTGCACATGGGAGGGGAAGTGGTTTGTGCAACCACAGAGCCTCTGTGAAACCCTGCGGTTCTAACCAGGGGTGAAAGTGGGGACTGTCTGATACAAAGTCAGTAAACACCAAATGGAAGTATGGATAAGGAACGTAACAGGACAAAATGGGTGAAGACTACTCTAGGAAATCATCCTGTTGAGCAGGTGCTTGTGTCCTGATCACTGTCCTGACCAAAATTTTATTTACATTTAACAGTACCTAAAGTGAAAGATCTCCTGAGAGCACTTCGGGTGGTCTCAAACCCCTTCGTAGCACACCTCAATGCAGTTCTGCCCATGGTCTGCCCTCTGCCACAGGTCCCCCTCCACTTGTCCTGCCAGAAGGACATTTTTCAGTGTGAACCCTATTTGCCAGTATCTGAGAGGAGAGGTGAGAGCAGTGGGGTCATTAAAAAATGCTAGTCTTTATTTGTTGAATTTTTAATGATGAAGAAGAAGATGCAGTGCGCAGATGCCAAGAAGCAGTTAGGAAGCTGCCTGATGCTCAGGGAAGGTGGATAGTGCACAGAGGTTTGGCACTGATCTTCTCATTCATGTTCTGTTGATTCTTTCCCCGTTCCTGTCTTGAGTAGACTGCCTGGAAATAGCTCTAGACAGTGGAATGTCTCTGAAGGTAGTGTGCGACATAGGCACCAGGCTCAGCGGCTCTGTGCTTATTCTTGGGCTGAGAATAATACAGAGAAAACAGTAAAACATTTATTCACTGCAAATGTCAAGTAAAACATTAATAAAATGACAAAGGAGCATGTGGGCAATTCAAGCAGCGTTCATCCCACAGCTAAGAATCTTGAATAGCTGCTTCGTGAGGGAAGTGTCTCACTACCTTCCTTTCCCTTCTGCATCTGACAGAACTGCAGTGAGCTCCCTTCAGCCCCCTGCAACCTGATGGTAATGCACGCAAACGCCCAGAAAACATCTCTGGGAATCAAAGCTGCTCTCCATGATAAACAGTGAATATTGATTTGAACACAAGACATTTGGCTTAAGGAGGTATGGCTTAGCCCAGTCAGCATTTGGCTGAGGGATCAGAACTGCTGGTAGGGAAGTGGCGTTGCTTGACAGGGTTTTGCATCATCTTCAGGAGTCTTATTGCATGGACAACTAAATTACCTTCAGATGTTCGTTTTTTCCTTGTCTGGGTTCCTTGCATTACTGTGATGAGTTCTACCACAGGGAATGAAATCTAATCACCAAAAACTAAGGCCCCCCCTTGCAGTGAATTGCTACATGTTGATACAGTGCATGCTGATAGGGGGGGCTTTACCGTAATGGGAGGGATAAGCTCTGCTCAGTTTAAAAAAAACTCTCCAGACTGTTTTATTGTGAACTAGTAGGGTTGTTCAGTTTTTAGCCTAAGCATCAAAATAGTTCCAGAATAGAAAATTACAGACAAATAATTTGGTTTAAATAATTGGTAGTGAATGATTTCATAATGCTTTTTGCATATTTGGGGTGCTTTACAATGCTATAAACCATTTTCACCTAGCAATTGCTCTTCCTGTCATGGAAACAAGTCAATGCATTGTGTATTTATGTGATTTATACAACTGTACATACTAACATTACAATGGCAAGGTACCCAGAGAGTATCCTCCTGACCTGTATTCCTAGGCTGAGTGATTTCTCTGACCACTGAAAGCAAATGGTTTTGGAAGCTTTGGTTCTCCCTACCAGAAATAGCAGAAGGAATTTGCTGGAACAGAATGACGGGCATCTGTCTGCAGGCATTCTACTAGGACTCAGCAGATCTGAGTTGGAATCCTAGCTTTGTGCTCCTCCATCACACAGTGACTGTCAGCCAGTCAGTTCTTGAGCCTCAGCACTTCCTCCATAGGGATGATGCTTTCCTACTTCCAGGAATCTTTAAAGCTCATAATGAATTTAGGGTACCGAGGCACTACGGTGGCAATGTTACAAGATGGGCTGCGCCAGCCATGCCTGGCTTTAATTAGCTGTGCTACAAACCTGCTGATGTGGGGACATGTTCAACAGAGCCAAAATCCAGATCTCGGCAAGTGTCTCTGAACAGTCTAAGACTCATCCACAATACTGCCTCCTGATCTCCTAGGTTACAGGAGCTTATCTCACTAATTGGTCAATCAGTCTGCAGCACCAAGGATGACGTGGATGAGGCTAGAGTATAGCAATTACAGCTTAAGAGATTTTGTAAAGGATTTGGTGAGAAGGGATGGCTGGGCGTGTACACAGAGAATTTAATAAAGCTCTAGTAAAGATTCCTATGTTTGTTCACACAGACCTCTTGTCTAGCAAGTTACTCTGAAGAGGAGACTCAGGCTGCAGGATTACTGGGAGAGTTGTATTTGGTAAAGCATGTCTCTTCTGTGACCCAATCACTGGTGCAAAACAAATGTTTTGGAGAAGCCAAATCTGCTTGTTCCATGCACTCCTCATGCACACGTGCCTGCACCTCATCATCCTGCAGAACTGGTCCTTTGAGCAGGGTAGGTATTTGCTGGGTGTCCCATGAATGGCTTTGATGCTTTCTTAGTAGCAAGTTAAACCAGTGAGTCAGCTAATTGAGCTTGAAAAACAGTTTAATCCTATTGCAGCACATAAGGCACCGTCTTTTTTGCTTTCCTTTCAACAATGCTGGTTCATGCACTACTCACAGATGTTAAGAAACGCATTTGTAAGCAGTCTGTCTAATCTAAAGAAGTGTGGATCCGCAACAGTCACATGAAGTTTTGCACTCTCTATCAGTGGGACTTCCCATTCACTCCATCTGTGTCTTGTATTACTGCTTTCATAAGCCATTACATCTGTGGGGGTAGCTTGCCAAAAGCTTTGGCTGTGATTTTTCCTTGCACACTTAACCTGTAGCAAAGGTTGGACTAGAAGAAGCCTGTCACCACAAAACAATGCATTGTTTTCTCTGTGCCAGACAATACAGAAGGAGAAGAGCAGCCCTCTGGTTCATCAGAAAGGGAAACGTCTAAGGGTCAGATTGGGCTGGTGGGGCCTCATGAACAAAGCAGCCTTTTCATAAATGTTGGGGCACAGGAGAATTCTTGGTGTGAAAAGGCCTCTGCCTTTGGGGTGGTGGCATGGGGCTCTGATGTGGCCTTGTAGTACTGCTTGTTGCCTGTGGAGAACCAAGACTGAGTTCATTATTCCAGGGAGTCTGTAGTGGAACTCTCTTTAGTACCTGTGAGTGTCTCAGACTTGCTGTGGGAACTCTGGAGCTGGCCGCTTTCCAGTGCTCCTGTATTCCTCTTCAGCCTGACCTTCAAAGGAGAAGTGGTCAGATCGTTGCCTCGTGTACAGGCCTGTTCCCACGGCATCGCACTCAGTGTGCCACAGAATGGTCAGTCACTGCACTGACTTCCTAGTGCCTTTATATGTACAGCCCCAACAACTGGGGCACTCTGAGGCAGGACAGAGCAATCTTGCTGTTCAGATCACTGCCACGTTCCATAGGACTCTGCTGAGACAGGGCCATGCAGATAATGGATATTTTATTTCAGTACTTTGTGCATATTGAGCAATATATTTCCCCACTTATGTGTCAGTTTGAAAGGACTATCCATTTTTAATGAGCTATACCATGCATAGCTAATGTAGAAACTTAATTTTAGATACAGATTTAGGCTTTATGCGTTAGGGAGCCATGTAAATCGCTACTGGGAGTTAGGATGACACAAGTGTGGGGTTCAGTGGTGGCTCAAAGAAATCAGGCCCAGGTGAAGGTGGTCTTTGTGATGGCTGAGTCCTACCTGATAGACAGTGTCAAGTATAAGCTGTTGAATACCTGCAGCTGGCCCATTCTAGAGATTTTTAAAGGCTTGGTGCCCTGCAGGGAGGGATTAAAACCAAATAATCTGAAAGTGATACTAGCTCAGCTAATAAGCAGAGGTAAAGAGGTGCTGCTCTAGCTTGGATTCTGACCTATTTGGCAAAATCCTTAAGCCAGTTGATCTGAATATTGTAGTGTGTAGAGCTGGCCTAGGGCTGCTGAGGAGTAGCTGCATTCTGCTGGAGCCCAGCCATCTGAGTCCTCACCTGCCTGCGTGATAATCTACGTCTGCCATGATCATGCCACTGTCAATGTGTCCCAAAATGCTCAAATTCATGGCAAAATATGAGAGGTCACTGCTCTCAGACAAGCCAGAGACAGAAATGCAATAAGAGGAATTTTTCCCAGCTTTGTTTTCTGTGGTATCACATTTCATCACCTGTTTTGCTTACTATAAAATGACAGTTTACCTTCCATGTTCTGGACTGCTAGTTTGGGGTGCAGTGTAGACTTTTTTGCTTTTCATAATTCTGTTTTGTTTTTATTTTTTGTATTACTTTTCAGCAGTCAAGGAGAAATTTAAAGTGCTACATTTACGCTGATTGCAAGTGGCAGAACAATACCACTCAGGCCTCTGTGCCCCGGGAAATCACCGAGGCCCTTCATGGCTGGTGAATCTATTCATCTAGAAGCACCTTTTTGTAATGTTCTCCTTCCCATGCCAGTTGTTTATTCATGCATCAACAATGAGGAGCACTTGAAGGTGAGCTTACTCTTGCACTTGTAGAATATTAAAATTAAAGAGCTGCACCGCCAAGAATTGCACTCTCGTCCCTCAAACCAGAAAGAAAGACCTGAGCAAAATGCAGCAGGAGATAAGATATGAAGCTCATTCTACTCATGTAATTAAATACAGACATTCACAAGGTCAAAAGGCACCTGGGTAAATGACAAGAAAAGACAATGTGGAATGGCTTCATATCCTGAGCTGCTTGCTATGGATTAGAATGATGGGAAGCCTTATCAATCAAAGCAAAGATGAGTATGGCTGGAAACAAACCACAATGGTCAGAGTGCACTTCTGGTTGAATTCAGCAAAGGGTAAAAACTGTGGTACACGCTTGGATCAATGGAACAGGGTGGCAGCTTGCTTAGACCTTAAAGAAAACGACTGTCAAAGTCCCTGAAAGAGTCTCTCCTGATGCTGGGTTGAGGCGAGGTGGTGTCCCCAGTATGTGTGTGACCATGCCAGCTGTATGGGAGGGCCACGAGATGCCTGGGGAGCAGGGCAGCAGGGCTTGGGACAGGGCAGTGAGCACTGTGGGGACCTGGGCGAGTACAGGCACTGGAGCAGCACTGAAACTAGTCAGAGCCAGTAGAGAGGGGAATGTGCAGGCAAAGACAGCACATTCCTGGGAGCGTTCTAGCAAAGACACTGGGGCAGACTCACCTGGACTTCGGCGGGGGCTGAAGCTCTTTAGACTTGTGCAGAGGACGGTCGGGTTTAGCATGAACTGTTGTCCAGGGCAGGGGTGAGAGCATCTCAACTTGTCCAAGGAGCGCTTTTCACTGCAAGAAGCTTCTTGTTCCAACTCTTGAGAGTTCCCGCAGTGCCAGCTGAGTTCAAGGCACTTCAGGATCCCTAAGGCCTGGCTCTTGAGTGTCAAGGAGATAAGGATCTGAGGCCTGTAAGCAGTGTTTAGAGGAACAACACATACTCGACTTTGTTATCGTAAATTATCCCATACCCTTCCTACAACACAAGTTGCCGGGCCATCCAGATACATCTGCAGGGTAAACACATGTCTATAATAATTGAGTGCTTGTGCCTTGCTTTGTTAAGCCCTCTACTAGTTCAAAAGTCAGTGGGGGTAAGTAGTAGATCCTGGAGAGGAGTGGGATGATTGTATAGTCATTTACATTTCAATGTCCGCACTGCTCTTCCAGTTCACAGCTCTTTTATGGCAGTGCTGATAATATCTGGGCACTGGGAACAAAGTGGCAGATCTGAAGGCATATGTCTGCCTGCTTAGCTCTTTCTGTGGCAATTAAAAATCACCTTTGAATTAGGTGGGACCCTTGAAAACTTCATCTTCAGAGCTGTGAAGCTGCAGAGGCAGAGGCGCTAAGCACTGGCAACCGAGCTGCTGTCTCCTGTGCTCCAGCTGCCACCTCCTTTGTCCCTTGTGCCCCCTTACAGCCCGTGTGTGCAGTGGCTGCCGCGGTGCATCCCCTGGAGCCGCACGGAAGGAGCATCCGTCCGGGTGGGGCGTAGGATGAGCAGTCAGAGCGCTTAGGTGACAGGTCTGTGCTGAATATCTGTAACGAGCAGCGATTCCCCTGCCAGGAGTGGCAAAACTCGATCAAATTGAGATAAATTGATTACTAGGGCTTACTCCTAATGTTAGGCAAATTAATTTTCAACATTGGGCTGGGCCTTTGCCAGCCTCAGAGAAGCTGTATGTTCATGCTAACACCATAACCTTGCAAGCCTGCAGAGCAGTGTTAGTAGTTCCATGAGTAAGGGGTCACTTCATGGCTGAAAGATGCTGCAGAACCCCTGTGCGTCGCCACGGTACCCCTGGGCAAGGCAGTGGGTGATCCCAGGGCTGCACTGTGCTGACAGCACTTCTCACTGCACTCACACTGAAGGGACAAAGAGGGTCTTGGCAGGATCCGAGCACTCCAAAGGGACTGGCAGGATAGGGTGTGGAGGTCTCTTAACCATTTCCTAAGTGTTTGCGTGACTGTGGATGCGTGACTGATTGTGCCGAAGCCAAAGTGGAGGGGCCGGTGTCTCAGAGCTTTGCATTCCAGAACAGTAGCAGATGGGGATGGAAAGACTCACAGCCAAGTCCAGGTCCACGGAGGACATTGATATTGCTCCATCCCACACATCCTTCCACCTTTGAGTTAGGAACAAAAGCCCTGCTTCAAATTGCTAGGCCATTTTTCCACCAACTCTGCTTCTTAGAATAGCCATAGTTTTTTTGCTCAGCTGGCTGCTCGTGGGTTAAATATCATTGACACTCATATCTTTCTCTTATGACTGCAAGAATAACTCAGTCTTCTCCATTTGACAGTTCTTGGATATTAATTGCAGGTTTATTAGCTTGCTCAGAAGTGTTCATTGTTTGCACAGCTGAGCTGTGTATCTCAGGAGAAGATAAATAAATGTTCTTGTCCTAGGAAATGTCAGTGGCAAGCTTTGAGGCTTAGCAATCAATTTACATAGGTTCTTTTCAGAAGAGGGAAGGCCGGACATTTGGTTTTGGTTAAGAAACATCCTTTCTAGCATCACTGGAGGTGGGCAAAAGAGCAGTTGGATGTGAGAGCCATGGGGCCTGCCTTTGAGCAGTGGAAAAATAACCCTAAAGAGGTTGACATGGCTGAACATTTCCTAAACAGAGCTGCAAGAGAGGAGAGCATCTGGTGGAATTAATTGCCTGTAATTTTTCTGAGGTGATGGCTGAGTCTGAATAGCTGCAGTAGAGTGGAGTTCAGAAGGGTAGAACAGGTATTGGTTTTTCAGCAAAAATTGGTGAAAACTGGTAAAGCACCTCAAAAACTCAAAATAAAAGGCACATGCAGAGCCTATATTCAGACACTGATATCTCACAAAAAGCTTCCGTTGCTAAGAAAACATACTATAGAAAATTCAGGTAGCTATGCCAATAAATGAGAGAGACATTGGCTGAGACTCCCAATTCCTTTTTTCAGTAGCTTGTAAATGTCACATTTGAACTCTTCGTACTCAAGTATCTTGCCCTGTGTGTTGGGCTCAACTTGAACTTGATTTTGCTGTGGGTTTTTCAAGTTTCAACTAAAGCACTTCAGCTCATTCTCACAACAAAGTGTGTTCCATGTTACGTGATTTTTTTTTAATGCATTGGTTAAACTTCATTGACTTGCTGTTTAGGAAGTCAGTTAACACAGATGTGTGGTTTGCCACTTCTGTGAAAGTAGCCTGAATTTAGTCATTATAAAACCTCAGAAAACAGAAAACCTGTCACACCATCTACCAAGGAGAGACTTGTTGGAGTTCATCAGCTAAAGTCAGGGAAGAGTGTCAGCACTGAACGTGTTCTGGCACAGGCCCACCTCTGAGCAGATCTTCACAGCACTTCTTCCTGCTGCTGATGGGCAAAAGCCGTGCTTTACAAAGGTCAGGGAAACACCATTTCCTGTCCTCTCACTGATTCCCCGTCTGCTACACCAGCCGTGGGAAGCAGGAAGAGGAAGCAGACTGATCTTAGTTAGAAGATGGCAAGAATGGGGAAGGAGACATAATCCAAGAAGTAGGTAAGGGACAAAGCTGTGTCACAGGTGTGTGCAGAGCTGGGATTTAGCACCAGCACTGGTTCTCCAAGAGGGGTAAAATCCAGAGCCAAATGTCATCAGAGGGAAGAATCTGGGACTGGGACAGAGAAAGACAGGAGAGGGATTGGGTTGAGGAGAACCAGGGGAAGGAGCATCTGAAATCCACTGAAATACTGCCCCCACAGAACCCTGTGGCACTGCGGTGCCACCAGGAGGGACCTGAGAAGCCCCCAGCAGTGGGTAACCCCCTCCCCTGTGTGAGGCTTGGCCTTCTGCCCAGCTGGGGGCTTGTCCTGGGACCTCACTGAGCATTGTGCCTGTGAGGAATCACAGCCACTGTCCATTCACTGGGTGGGGAGGCGCTTGGGTACATGTTGTGCTGGATACAGGTCAAGGTTTGGATGCTGTATGATGAAAAAGGCTTCGGATGACTCACTGAGTGAAAGCACTGAGGGGGAAATGGCCTGACCCAGCAGGGACAGGCAGCTTGGGAGCACAACTGAGGCTGCTCTCGGGTAGCTGATGTTCATGAAGGTGAGCAAGTAGGCAGGCATGAAGGAAATGGAGAGCTTGTGTGGAGCGTGAGCCTAGATAAACAGGTAGAGATTGGAGGCTAAAAATTGGGGATTGACTGTGAGAGCTAGGAAGCAGTGGGATATCTTAGTAGTGAGCACCAGGGAAAAAAAAAAAAAAAAAAAAAAAAAAAAAAAAAAAAAAAAAAAAAAAACAAAACCTAGCGAAGAGATGAGAAATGCAGTGTGAAGAATGGTAAGGCAGGCATCGAGTAATATGTAGAAAACCAGGAGAAAACAGAGTATCTGCTCGTTGCTATTGGGGACCGCTCTTCCTGGAGACAGAAAGAAGGCCAGGGCACAATGGAAAAAAGAGTGTGTAACAGTTCATGATACAAAGCAGGCTGAACTAAAATTGCGCAAGCAGCTCTTCATCTGCGGAGGTGGGAGAGGATGCTGAAAAGTTAAACTCAGAGGAGTGGTTTGGTGTTTTGTTTTTTTTTTTTCCTGAGGGTTTTTTTTGTTTTCAACAAGGAGGGGAAGTAATCACTGCAACAATGTAATAGGGTACATAATGAATGACTAATGAATTCTCTGATCCTTGGAACCTCTTAGGAAGACAAACCTAACCAGGACATAATCCAGTTTATCCAGAAATTATTGCTGGGGAAGGAAATTATGATGGGGGACATTGTGGCCTGTGTAAAAGGGGCAGTCATGCTTTTATTCCTAGTTGTGAAGGCTCTGATCCTTAAATTCTGGCATTTCTATGTGTGGCGTGCTTGACCACAACTGCAGTGCTGTTCCTTTTAGAGAGATTTGCATGTGGACCTGTAGGAAGGAGCAGAAAAGCTTTTCCTGACTTGGTGGCAGTGCAGTCAGTTGTATTGGCTCCTGTCTGCTGCACAGGCGTGGCCTGGCAGTGTCAGCATCACAAGGAAAGCCAAAGAGGGGGCATTTGGGTAGGGCCCAAATCTCTCCTGGAGTTCCAGGATCGACAGGGAGAAGATGATGCTGGATGCTTTTGGCTCTGTACCTGCCTAGTCCCATTTGCAGCCTTCCTGGTGTGAATCAGCTGCTAAGAAGAAGCTGATCTTGGCTTTCAGGCCAATGCTTGTCCCTCGTGGCCATGAAATTCCCCTGCAGCCCAGACACAGGCAGAAATGATGTGAGGAATGAACAGGGGGAAGAATAGGAAAGGTTGGTGGAAGGGAAGGAAACCTCATTTTTCTTCCAAACATGAACATTATATTGGAGGCTTGAAATATGTCTGAATGAAAAAATGAAATAGTTTTAAAATTTTTAGAGAAACCGCTGGAAAATCTACTGTGTGCTCTGAGCAGTGGTGTCACAGCAGGCATCTGCAAGTGTTTCTCCACCCTGTGCAGTGCCTCTGCATGGGTCTTTTGGTGCAGGCGAGCATGGGGCTGGAGTGCAGGTCAGGGCAGCCATGGAGCGTGCAGGCAGAATCTGGCACTGCCAGCTCAGCCCGGGCAGTTGCAGCCCGGACTGCTCAGAGAGCAGCACCTTGGGAGGGGGCTTCAAGGCCTTCTGCATCTGCATGGCACCCTTCTGCTGCTGGTTGTCATTGCCATGGTGTAGTTAAAGACGTGGAAAATCAAACCAGAATATAACATCCTGTCAGTGCTAACATGCCATATAGCTTGAGCTCTTTATTGCTGTGATCTGGTACCAAGTGGGTCATCCCTGCCCTAGTGAGGATTTCCAATCGGCTCTGCCCCTGTCCATGCTGGGAGGAAGATTTCTGTTGTTGATAAGAACTGCAAATGCATTTGGCAGGAGGATCTCTTCTCTTTTCCTTTCTCCTCTCCTTCCTCCTACTGCATCCAATTCTCTTCCCCCTCCCTCCCACCCGTTCTGCTAGGGAGCAAGCTGCTCCTGGGAGGGGACCAGGCCTCCCCATCCCCAGCAGCCATCTGGGAGGGACAGGCACTGGGGCTGCCAGCAGCCCGTGGGCCAGGGTGCAGGCAGCTGGCCAGCTCCCTGCCTGCCTCTGCCCTCCTGCTTCCTGCTGCGGCGGGAGGAGCAGGGAAGAGGGAGTGCAGATGGGAGAAGGTGCATGCCTTCCACCCTGCAGTCCTATCTGGGGCTTCAGCACAATGCTCGGTGTTTGCTGGTGTTGTTGGAAAGAGGTGGGAAATCCACAGCTCAGGCTGTGTCTTGGGTGGAGCCCCGCTGGCTCTGCGGCGTGGGAAGCAGGCCAGTGGGCTGGGGCCACATCCCCCGGCCTCTGCTATCTCCTGGCGTGGAGGGCTCTGCTCCTCCCAGCTCTTGCAGCCAGCATATGCTGCTCCCTCGCTGCACTCAGAGTGAACAGGAGTGGTTTTGTGTAAAATCCAGTAAAATCTAATCTGGATCTTAAAAGAGATCTCTACTGAACTTCTATGAAAAGATATCCTGATTTTGGCAGAATCTGGGTGGGTGTTCAGCACAGGCCTGCTCCCCATGGCCTGTTCACGGATGTCATCAGGTACTGGAGAGACCCTCAGCTGGTGCAAAACTGCTCCATTGCCCAGAATTAAGTCACGGCAGTTAAAATCTGAGGGGTGTCAACACAGTATGAAAATCTGATCATCCTGACTTAGGTTCTGGCACTATCTGGGCTGGATTTGAGGGCAAACTTTTAGATTTAGAACAGATGAAGAGGTGCATAGAGAAGGAAGGGAATGTTGTGGAGGCTCTGACTGAAGGCCTGTCAAAATAAGGATCTCAAACACAGGGCTGGGTGTACCTGAGGGCTGGGAGGTAGTCTGAGCAGGCCTCTGGGATCCCTTCCACTCCTGTTTGTCTTGTGAGTTCAAGGCACTTGAAAGGCAAACTCTTCTTTATCCACAATAACAGTTTTCTGAAGAGATATACTGTGAGAAATGGGAGGCTGTCACCTGAGAGAGCCTCTCTCCCTCTTAGCTATTTCGGATTCCAGATAATTCCATCTATGTGTACACATGAAAAAAATTCTGTCCTAAGAAATTGGAAGAGGTTACCAAGTCCAGCCAGCATTCTGCATTCATCTTTGCGGGTCTTGGAGGGTTCTCTCCATGACACGTGCGTTCAGAGCCAACCAAGCACACAGACGTTTTGCAGAACACGTAATAATTGTCTTAAAATAATTTTTTTGTGCACAGTCTGCAGTGTCACAAAATCTTATTCCTTTTTAGTATGAGCAAGGTGTTAATATTCTTGGCTGACTGGAAACCTACGAAATACCTTTGACATCTGGCTTGGCTGTGTTTCATGTTGGATCTGTCAAGCATTCTTTAGATGTCAAGGTCTGGGATTTATATGCTGGGAAGCGCATGATATTTTGAGGGTGTACAGTTAACCAGTTTTGCACAAAGTGTACTAGTTACGTAAAAGTCATATTTTAAAATGATATTGGTGCCTTATGGAAAATCCTTAAGTGCAGAACCGGGAACCAAAGCTCTCTGTTTATGCACAGTGCAGATGCAGCCCTAGGACTGC
Organism: Athene cunicularia; assembly: GCF_003259725.1. Lineage (NCBI taxonomy): Eukaryota > Metazoa > Chordata > Aves > Strigiformes > Strigidae > Athene > Athene cunicularia. Next base: position 113,773,220 of record NW_020799097.1, read on the forward strand.
CTTTGCAGGCTTCCCCATCCTCATGTGTTGCTGTGCTTCAGTGAGGACCCGCAGGGTTCATCTGAGTGGGGAAGAGCTAATTGGATTTCCATGTCCACTCTTCTAACAAGAATTTCATCTGTGGCAGAGTCTGCTTTTCCACTTGGTGTGAGGATCTCGTTTCTAAAAGCCTAAGTAGCCAGACAACCCCAGGCATTTTGCACTGTAGATGAGTGGATTTCTCCCTGGACTCCCTTAAGTTCTGCTGCTTTCAGTTTGGTGAGCAGAGAGCTTTGCTGGACGTGCACATCCTCCTCCTCGCTTGGACCACCCACTCTTTTTGCCCCCACTGTTGCTCGCCTTCAAGTTCCAAATCCCCCAAACTAGATCCTCCTGAAAAGGAGGCAGACTTGAATCTCATGACACAGAAGAAGGAAGCAAGGCAGGTGAACTTTTTATATTTGCCTTTCAGATCTTCAGTTTTCGGAGGTCTCAGATTTTTTTTAAAGCATTTTTCAACAGCTAGTAAACAAACTTACCTTTTCTTTGAGTAGAACAACATGAGCTGTGAAGAGATCTGGTATTCTTATGCAATCACTTGACTCCAGTAGCAGGGTCTTGAGAAAAAATGTCAATGATTCCTGGTAAAAATGTCAGTTGTAGCAACAGGGCTGCTCTGTCAGCTCTGTCGGAAGATGGCTGTGTGATGGAATGCCTGGCATCCTTCTTGGCTGGCGCGTGAGCCAGAGTTCACTGCGGGTACAGCAGCCTCTTCCCGGATCAGTGTCCTCACCAGGGAAGAGCTGCTGCTGTTCTGTCTTTTCATTAATGTAACTCCCCGCCTAGTGCCGCAGTGCTTGCCCAAAACCATGACGTTTTAACTCTTTAAAATGAGACAACAGGAAAACTGAATGGTGATAATACATTCAAGAGATGGTATTTCTCCAGGAAGCACAACTGTGAGGCCTTGCAGAGCCCAGTTCCTTCCTGTTCCTCTCCTGCAAACACCTGGAGGCAAATCCTGGGAGCAGCTGCGGGTGGGTGAGGAGCGCAGGCAGGTGCCGGGGCTGCAGCCCCAGCCGTGGGTGGCGTGTGGCCAACCCCTCTCAGCAGGGCTGGGATTGCCAAAATCATGGCCTCTGGGAGCCTCCCCAACACCCTGGTCTGCAGCGAAGGGAGCCGTCCCCGGCGCGGGTGTCTCACCCTGTTCTGGCTCTCTGCACCCCCGGACGTGTGGGAGCATCTGTTCAGACAGGGGCACACTACCCCAACCCCCAGCCAGGCTCTGGCTTCTTACAAGAGGAGCTTCTTCAACTCTACTGTGCTAATAAATTTCCAAATACTGTTTTGAACTGGCTTGCTCTGGCCTCTGCTGGGGGGTCCTGTCTCCGAGGAGCAAATCAATCCCCTGCAACAGTTGGTCTGCACTTGGAACGCCTGGGGGGCCAGCAGGGACCTGGCCTGCAGCATGAGCTACTTAGGGCAGGGAAGATTTATTAGAAACCTAGCTTTTCCACCAATTACTGTCTGCCTACCTTTAAAGCAAACTGTTCTTTACAGTCCTCCCAGCTAGATAAAGGTGCTCCAAGGAAGAAATCGAGCTTTTTATCCTTTTTCAACTTTTATAATTTTTAAATTAGAAAATTATTTCTCAGATCTCATGGCAAGTAGCAAACTAACAGCCTTTTGTTACAGATACTGAAAAAATGTAAATTCTTTAAAAGGCAGAGGTTGGTGGTGGGTCACAGAGGTTCCTGACTGTGGTGGCCTTATCCATTGTCATTATGCACAGAGCTCAAGTATGTTTGTCATACCTTTATTTTAGTGAATGGAGTAAGAGATTTCCAAACAACAGCCATGGAATGGAAACTGAGGTTAGTGTTCTTGCCACTGGCTCTTCTGAACTGTAGCAGAGATCCAATTGGAGGCTTTGTTGAAGTTTAGAGTGTAAAAATACCTTGAATGAATCTGCCTCTACTGTGAAAAGCAGATATGAATTCTTATGAGGTACATTCCATAATGGAAAGTCACCATTTTTAGGAGGATGTGAATCCACCCTGAACATGTCTTTGTTTATTTGTAAAATTGTTTCCTGTTTTTCCTTATCACAAACTTTCAGCTGTGAATTTATAAAATAGAGGCAGGCTCTGACATTACAGTCTCTAGACTATGGGATGTGAAGAGGCCTTTTCATCAAGGCTTTGAAGGAGCTGGAGAACTCTCTGGGAGCATATGGAGTCAGAGAGGACCTCGCCATCTTCCTTCTGTAACTCAGTTGTTAGTTCAACTCCACTGAAGCAGAGAGAATAAAAGCAACACCAAACCTGGATTATTTTAGAGTGACTTTTAGCCTGGTTGCACATTTGTACCCTGCTTTTCCTCAATATCTTTTGAAGCTGCTGGCCAGTCAACAACATTTGACTGAAAAGGAGGATTTTCAACGATAATTAAGTTCTTAACAGTTTCCTAAAAATAGGAAAGTAAAGTTGGATTTGAACATTTGCACTTTTGCCCCTAAAAAATCTTTTGATCCTTTCACCTGTTTCTCCTGTATAGGTTCTCTGAGGTTTTTTTGCTAATCATTTAGGAAGAATAAATGACATAAATTCAGCTGTTCTACTCGGAGATGAAAGTAAAATCTTGATTTGGCATTAACATATCAACAGGGGCCTCTTTAGTTTGTAGGTGTCAAAAGTGAAGTGAATGAAGTGTGTGTAGGTTTTTTTTTTTCTTCAAGGAAGCACCATGATTGCCTACTATGGTTTCCATAGCATAGGTCTCCAAAACTCAACCAGTAATTTCTTCATCTAGCTATAAGTTCCTGTTGAAGCCACAGGATCTCTTTCAGAAATGTGCTTTATTCTGGTGTTTGCTAGAGAGTTCATGACATCTCAGTACATCCTGAAGGTGACAGTTCTGATAATTACTGACATAGGTGGAAGAATCTGCACTTCATTTGTAGTGTATTTATCTACCATTATCTTCAGCAGCTGGAGCTTGTATTTCCTTGATGGATATACCTTGATCTGGTATATTCTGTGTTCAGTACATATAAAACCAAATCTTTTCAGTAAATAGGTAATTCCTTGACATCTGCTTGATAAATTAGAGTGAATACCTTGATAAATGGCATGCTTTTTAGATTTGAAGTAACTTTATATTTCTTTCTGATGCTTTCACTGTACTAAATTTTTTTTAAGAGTAGCATTCTTGACAAAAAGCAGGTGTAGATAATGTCCAACTTGTCATAATGTCCAAGTCTGTTATGGAGCTTTCTGAACATGTAAAATTTTACATTACTCTTACCTCTTCTACCTAGTTATAAGGAATACACTGATGAAATAGATCTGCACATCTCCACTGATTCAGTGATCTTTATGTTAGTAGTGAGTTGGGCCCCCAGTGATAAAATATTTAGATCTATCCTAGGATAAAGAACAGCATGGCTATGATACATAGAAAAGCCTTCTGAAGAAAAGCACAAAACAAATTCCACACTTTTCAGTGTGCTTCTTCTTGGAATATGGAAAGCTTAGGCCTCTCTCTGCTCCTCTGACCCAAGATCAAAATAAATGTTGTGCAATATGAAGAAAAAAAAAAAAAAAGGAATTTGTGCCAATCAGATTCTTGAAGGGAATGAAGATCAAAGACAAAGTGATTTTTCACGTGGGATGCACATACTTAAGTGAGATGCCTCTGAAAGAATCCAAACTTTTTGTCAAAATCAGCACTTCATTACAAGGCGTTGAAGCTGGTTTAAAGCTTCTTTGAGAGCTGTTCACTGAGAGCTGAGTCACTGCCTGCTGTAGAGTCAGGGAGTGATTTGTACAGCCAGGGAGGGGGCTATTACTGGAGACCCTTAAACGAGATAAAAGGGCAGTGTACATGCTGGGTACGATTAATTGCAAGTGTAATTGCAGCTGAAGTCTCTTCCCGGGCCTGAGCTGATGGCAAATACACAAGATGTAGTTTTGCTGCTGTGACGTGTCTGTCTCTGTGGCTGTTGCAATGAAATTACAGGATTTAAGAATGACAAATCCAACTGCCTATAGTAGCGTGGCCCCAGGTGTTCACCCGGCTCCAGGCCATACAGAATGTCCTCAGCACCTTCCCGCTGTGTGCAGCTTTGCCAGCCAGCACAGAAAGTGACACCCCATTTTTAAGTGAAAAACATGCTGAGATGCTTCTCCCAAAGGCCTCACCACGTGTGAAGCACTGACGCTGATGGAAGGGACCAGCAGGGCCTTTGGGCCAGCTGTGGAGCAGCGAGGGATCCCACAGCTTTGTAAACCTGCGGCTCCCGCTCTCAGCTGGTGACATGGCCCTTCCCTCACCCGGCTGCAGCACTGTCCTGGGCACCCTCTGAGCTGTCTTGGGTGGTCCCTGCTGCAGGGGAATGCTCTGCAGAGGGCGATTTACCCCTGTGGATTCATCTGAACAAAGAAAGTTGGAACCAAGTTTGTCATTTTTAAAAGAATTTACCTGTATCTGGAACTGGTTTCCATCTCAGCCTCTTGAGGAACAACCTTTCCAAGTAGGGCACTGTCCAGAGTGCTTTCCTGTGCCAAGCACTTCAAGGTCATAAGTCAATAAATATCAGCTACTGTAAAAGCGGAGAAAAATGGGTGAGACGCGACCAGAACTCAAAGGGTGAACAGAGAAGGATTGTCCTGAGTGCCGAAGGAGAAATAAATGAATTACTGCCAGACCCTCCTGACAGCTTGGCCTAGCATTGGTCAGAGCTGTGAGCCACAGCTGATGGCAGAAGAGAGGCCCTGTTCATTAAATAATGAATCTGTATTATCTCAGCTTGGGCTGTGCCTTACTGTGGGACTGTTTTTTATTTGAGAGCTGAGGCCCAGATTGTAAAGCAAACATTCATTTATGTTACATTTCTGGATTCCAGAGAGCATGTCAGAGAATAAAGTAGATTTGTGAAGCTGCTCTAGTGCGAGGTAGAGACCAAAGAAGGCAAAGTGGGTCGGGGAGGGAGCTGCCCACCCCAGGATGCTTCCTAAACTAATAGTGTTTTGCCCAGGATAGGGCAAAGGCTTCCATGGATTGTGTCTTTTCCTGACACAAGAGGAGAACCCTGGGAGGCAGTGGTAACAACACAGTGTTATCACTGGCCCATGTCTCAAGGCAAAACAACAACCTGAGGGGTTTTTCCTCCTTTTTTTCCCCCCCTGTTTCTTTTTTTGCCCCCCTCCTTTCCTCTCCAGAGGTCCAGCAGGACTTGCATCCTAAAAGTCCTAACAACCAGAATTGGATGAGGTCCCACAGATTCTGTGCTATCTCAGCTGAAAACACACCCTGGTCCTCCAGGACACACGCCTAGTGCTGTGGGTTGGCTTGGCTCATTAGCTGAAGGACTGTGATAATAGAGCATGTCTGGGCTTGTGAGGCATCAAGAAATAAGAGATGTAAAAAAAATGTTTTTTTCCTGTATGCGTTTATTAATATGGCTTAGTGTGGCTCTTGGGATATATCTGCTGATATAAGAAACTTGCCCATTCCCTGGCCTCCCTGCTGGAACCTTGTACATGTGTGTTAGTTACTGCCAGTGATCATAGTGTGTTCTGAGCATCTGGCTGGTGGGAAGTGTTCTGTGGCCATAAAAAGTGCTGGCTTGAAGCAGTACCTCTCTGCTGGCTCTGCTAGATTAGAATGTGAGGGGTGAAAAGCTGTGAAATTTATTTCCCATCCCCAAACCAATTAGTTGCTTAGACCTGTGGTTTTCAGTGAAAGGGTTTTACAAACAAAACGCAGATACTAAGTAGTTCTGTGATGTGTGTTTTTATTGTTGCCTTGCACTGTCTTCATGAGAGCAAAGAATACAAGTCTTCTACTCAAGCAGAAGCAGAATACACAAGTGTGCATGAAGTTACCACTATTACCGTCAGGGAGAGGGTTAATTTTTTTGTTCATTTAGGCTCCTGTGAGTCTCTCATTCTAAGGTAACAGCTGAAGACCACAAAAAACCCCTCCTGCATTCTCATGCTGTATTTCTTTGCTGTTATAGTTCATTACATTGAACGTTTATTTTCCTTTCATATTGTCCATTATAAAAACATTAACTGCTGTGTACGTAGACTTGTATTCCAAGTGAAAAGTGCGCACTGAATTCTTCCCCCTTAATTGGAAAGATGTAGATCACTTTTTCTGTTTTCACCAGAGGCCTCATCCAAAGCTCAACAAAGGAAACTTCAAGAGACGTTAGCATGGGCCTGTGTGTCACAGACACTAGAATGACTTGCTGTGCATGGTGGAAAAACAGAATTTTCCATTCTATTATTTTCCTTTTTAAAAGGACATGAAGTATGTACTGGGTTATTTTTTAAATTATTTATACAACTGTATCCTGACAAGCTACAACTTCCTCCACTGTAAACAGAGCTACTGTTTGTTTCTATGGTGTTTAGCTGTGTTTATAAGGTTGGGGAAGAACCATAATACAGTGTGGTGTAGGCTTTGCAGAAAATCCCCCCATTTATTTTCTTTAAAAATTTTTGTTCAGATTCTGATCTCACTTACACCGCTGAGTCGGTGGAGCTGCCTTGTATCCAGCAGAGACCTGAGCTGGAAGTACCTGCCCGCAGTCTGTGTGCTGGGAGCAAGGCTGGGCAGATAGTCTTCTACAGGGCTCAGCTACGAAGGGTCTGTGTCTACACATGTGATTAAAAATGCCTCTCTCCAGTTCAGTCTATTTTTCAGCCGTTCTTTTCACATGAATTGCACAAGTTACAGTTACCTGTACCACAGAAGTTATTTGCTGTAACCCGTGGCGTTGGCTTGGTTGGCCATGGTGGGTAACCCCTAGTCCAGCCCATCCTGCATCCTCAGCATCTCCTGTGTTAGATCCAAACAGTGGGAATTTAGGCCGTTGTCACAGGAATATGTATTTTCAGTAACCATATACATTTTCAAGTGAGTTCCAGGCACTTGAGGGGAAAAGTGCCATCACAAATCTTCACCGCTCTATACCTTTCATCTTCAAATTCTGGCATCAGGCTATTTTGTCATATATTAAAGGACTTTTTTCTATTTTAGGCTTCCATTTGCTGAAGGGGATCGAACCACTGTAATGCATTGATTGGTAAAGTGCTTTGTGGTATCTTGAGTGTGAATGCAGGGGGAAAAATCAAATTGTGGTCTGTGGCTTAAAAATAAGTTCATCTTTTGGCTGGGAAAATCGCTATGCTGTCACCTGGTTTTGTGCTGACATTTTCCATGGGTAGCACAAAGGCTCTAAAAGCGCTTGGGGATTGAGTGTTTTAGGCAGTCTTTGGTTTTATAGGCCTTTCCTTCCTATCAGCTATCCCACTTTTCAAACTGTCTTAAAAGCCATTTTGTTTTTTCCCTAAAATACAAGCTTTTTATAAGAAACTGCATTTCCTGCAAACTCAGAAACCTTGGGATTTTTTTCATGAAAAGCAAAGCTGTTTTGCTGAAAAGGATCCCCTGTGGGTTTGGAACTGTTGCTTACCTGGGAGCAGAGCACAACATGATGTTTTCCAGAGAAGTAAGAGCAGGTCTGCTGAGAGCATCCTTGTGCAGCTACTGCTTGTAGCAGCAAAAAATGGCACATAACTTGTGACATGGAGACGATCCAGTCTGTCTTGAGAGGCTACTGGGGAATTTGCCACCAGCCAGAGTCACTGCAGCCAATGACCATTGGTTTGGTGATGTAACGTTTACATTAACGTTTTTCCACTGATGTCAACAGTTCATAAAAATAACCTGGATACAAGGTCACAACCTTTAAGATAAGGTGAATACTGAGTTAATTGGAAATAAAGCTGCATTCCAAGAGACAGGATTCCTGGAGAGAAAGCATGCAAGATGCAACTTCTGATTTTGCTTTTGTTTCTAGGGGATGAGTGTGTTAAACAATGGCCTTCTAACTTGTCCCAGGCTTGGGCAGTTTTGGTAATATCATACACCCTGCAAGACAGGAATGAAGCATTGTGATCTCTGGCTAATTATAATAAAGATGAAGGTTGAGACTAAGAGCAAGGAAACTACCCCACAATTAAGGTGGAATTCTCCAATTTAACATTCTCCTCAGCCATCCACTAATTCTGCTTTGTGATGAAATTTCTAAGGGACCTTGGATCCTATAGGTGTAGATGAACTGTTAATATCAGAATTTTAGCAGACTTTTAAAACTTCTTACTCCCTTAGGTAGGGTGCTAATGAGGCAGCGTCTTCCCCCAAACTCCAGGCAGGGTTTGATATGTTTTCATTCCTGCAAAAGTGACTGTTCAAGGAAAATGGTTAAGTAAGCATTGCTAGGTACAGCCTTGGAGGACAATGACTTCCCTTCGTATCCCTTCTGCAGAGGCCTAAATCCTACTGCTGACTTTCTTTTCCTCATGTAAAAAAGATGTTTGGACCTTGAAATCAAGCGCATAGGAATAAGCTACAAAAAGCTTTTTATAAATATGCAATAGGGGGGAAGTGAAGTTTTGCAGAAAACTGCTGCTCTAGAATAAAGAGCAGGAATGTATGAAATACCAGATCTGCTACTTGGGATTTCAGGCAAGTCACTATTTATAGGATGATCAGTGAAGCTAGCTTCAGACTTCATTTATAAATAGATGAGCATACACTTCCCTTCTACGCCAGAATTTTCCACATGGCAGTTTGATGCTTCTCAGTGTTCTGATGAACATTGCTGCTGTGTGGGCATTGGCTGGCATTGGGAGGGGGTTGATAAAATTGTGTTCAACAATAGATTCACCTTCCTGATTATCAGATGCTGCGTGCACAGCATCTGCAGTCCCACTTCCAGAGCAATAAAGGAATGTGGGTTCTGTTTGCTGGCTCACAGACAAAATGCTGATGACACTTTGGAAAAAGAGACTTTGGGCTTCTAAGAGAGTCAAGAACTTTTGCTTGCAGTCCCAAAGTCAGATTCTACGAAGGGATGTCTTACTCTGTGGAATTTTGAAGAAATCCCCTGGTCTATGCCTTAAGCCCTTAAAATCTGCTGTGCTTGGCTGCTTTTGGGTTTTATTTTTCTTTGTCAGATCCTTTTTAAGACAGAACATAGAAATTCTTTGCCGTGGGAGCACGCCCACCAGACAGACCACCAGAGTTACACTGAAACTCATCAGTCTGGGGTTTCATCGCTGAGGGTTCAGAATTAAGAAGGCAAATGTTGTAGGCCAGGACGTTCTTCAAGTAAAGCCTTTTATGGAAGCAGGCAAGAGATCTCTGCTAAATGAGGAAAAGGGAATCTTCCTCAAGCTTCCCACAATTAAAAGTTAGCAGCTTGCATTTGCAAACCTGTGCCTGAGGAACAGCCCTGGTGTGGTGCATGTGCAGGATCTGACATGGAAGCAATATATGTAGGAGGTGGCAGCTACAAGCCAATGCTGTGAACGTTGGAGCAGCCTATTTATTCTGGAAAATAGTTCTTAATAAGCCGCTCTGAGGATCCCTTAATGCAGCTTCGTGGCACCAGTTTACCATGCTGAGATCAGGGGGCTGCACCTGTGGGACGTGTCAGAAAAACCTGCCCTGCCCACATTGGAACAGGACAGGGAATCACTGCCTCAGCAAATAAACCTGAACGTTACCGGAGCAAGGCACTGAGCGCTGAGAGCTTGCAGAAGTGCTTTACCTCTTCTAACTTGTTTATGATGGTGGGTTTTTGGAGTATGTGCTGATGTCTTAATCTGAGCGTTATCCAGGTACAATTTCTGTAGGAAAAGTAAGCATATTGTCAGAGAAGGGAATGAAATCTGGGAGAGCAGCTAAGAACTTAATTTCCCCCCCTTTTGTATTTCACTTGGCAGAGGTGACTCAATTAGGTTCACTGAAGTTGCTTTTTTCTCTTTCCCGTATCTGCCCTAGAGATGTGAATTTCCTGCCACATTAGTAAAAGAAGCTACTTTGTTGATTGCTGTTTGTTACTTGTGTTCTGCGTTTTTTGAATTAAAAAATTGGACTTTTGGTGATAAAAATAGAGACCTTGTTCTCCCACCAAGTAGTTAATGGTCTAGCTGTTCCAGTGTAACCCATCCAAATGCACGTTAGAATTTCTGTTTTGTCAAATTACACAGACTGGCTAATGTGTGTTTGTCTAATGCACCTAGAGGAAATAGAGGAGGAAAATGACAGTTAAACACCAGAAAAGAGACTAGATAATAACATTTGGCAACAAGGGGGAGAGCTTTTCCTTTTTTTTTTTTTTTCTTTTTTTTTTCTTTTTCTTTGAAGGAAATGGTGTGGATTTTCCTAGGGCAGATAAATGCTGAGACTTTTGATCAGCTTACCTCAGTATTTCTCTTTTGGCTCCTGTGAGGAATCGTTGCTGCATTAACATGGATAATGCACAGGACTGATCCCCAAACCCCTGCACACAGAGGATGTTGTGAAGGTAAGGATGTTCCTTATTCACTGTAAGGATTTTTCGGGGAATGTTTAGTCTGCAATCAAATGCACTTCTGTCTCCAAGTCGTTCATGCAGCCCTGGAACAGGCAGAAGTTTGCTAGGTGGTGCTGGCAGCAGAGCAGCCTTGGGGGGTGTGCGTTACCTGCTTTCCAGGGTGATTTTGTGCAGCTGCCCTTGAGGCTCCACTGCTACAGCTGAGCTGTTTCCTGGTGTCTGAGTTCACGAAGGCAAACCTACCTGGTGTCTGTCTGCACAGCTTCAGGCTTACCTTGGCCTGCGGTGGTAGAGATTCTCTTTGATAGGGTTTCTTCTGTATGGAGCCTGCAGGACATCCAAGTAGGTCCCAAGACACCTATTTTTTGTTGTAATGTACTGCCTCGAGCACAATGGCAATATGTGCGAGGGATGTTGTGGTGTGCTGGCCCAGTGCCTCCACCGCTTTTCCCTCATGGTTCCTGCCCTCTGCAGCGCTGCAGGCCCAGCACCAGGACTGCTGCCAGGACTCCTCCTGGACACCGCAGATTGCCCCGGGGTTGGCACATGGATCAGGAAAGCCATCTTCTCATCACACTGTCAGCATTTCCACTGCCGGCTTCAGGGCCGTGGGAAGGAGACGGCAGCTGGCCAAGGCCGAGGCAAAGGCTCCTGTAAGTGCCCTGTGCTTCAGTCCTTTGCCAGGGTTTGGCATTTTGGGTCAGTGGAGAAGCAGGCCCTAACTTCATGGGAGCTGATGGTAGGGAAGATGGCTGAGAACAAACACTGTGGGCATGCAACAGGCACAAAGCAGTAGAGGTGTATGGGGAGCATTTAGGTTATTAGAGAGGAATGGGGCTTATCTCAGCAAGAAAGTATTCCCAGATCTCTGATATGCTACCTGTGAGTAGAACTGCTCAGTCTCCACATTCTTGCTGTCTGCTGCTAACTAGCCCAGACCCTGCCTCTGTCACACACCTCACCTGTGACAGGTTACTGCCACGTGCTGCGCATGGAGATACCCTGGACACGTGTTTATTGCCTGCTGCAGAACACTGGGCCTGTCCATGTAGTGGGCTGCCTGCAGGAAGAAAAGGAACCAGGGAGTGAGGATCTAACCCATTTCTGTTTGCAATGACTGTTGGGAAACAGAAATACACTTGTAAATAGGTCACAGGGAATGCGTTGCTACAAGGTGTTAAGGGTGTAGCACGGCGCTGGGTGTTCCAAAGATGACAAGAAATAGTTATGTGAAGAAGAAATGTTTGTGGCAGTGAAGCTGTCGTGCTTCTATATGAGGGGTGCACATAGTGAGAGGTCAGAATTTTTCCTTTAGGTAGATTATTGCTCATCTTTGCTTTTCCTCTCAAGATCTTGGCCCAGTCTGCTGTGAGACAAAGCACTAGGCTAGATTTGTGCCTTTGAGCCTCACGGTGTGTTGAAAACTAGGCGTTAGGGGTGGAGGAGAGGTGTGTCTGGAGGGAGGAACCTGTCAGCCATCTCAGTCGTACTGTGAACCTGTGTAACTGGAACTCTTGGGTAGCGTAATGCCTTTTCAGTTTAATGGTACAGTACAGCTAGGAAGGTTTGCACTGCACTATGAATTTCTTTGTGTGCGTTCCTTTTCCATCTTTATTGAAATTGCCACCATCCTTAAATAGAACTTTTCTCATTTCAATATTGCCTTAACAATTGTGACTCTAATCTAGATATGCTGCTTTTGTTTCTGTTTGGAAATGCACTCTTGCAATTTCAGTTCACACAAAGATGACTGAAATGCCCTAAGACCCTGAAAAGAGTGAAACTCTGCAGTAAATTCTCTCACTTCGTTTTGAACAGTGCATCGAGTTACTTAAACTATGACTTATTTTTAAATGATGTCTCAGAGATTTTGGAATGTGTTTACCTTTATACACCTACGTAGTGTTTTCCTCTTGGTGAAGGTGTTAATATGCATACGGATGTATTTCTGAGGAGTAAGGACCAGCCGGTATTATTGAGCACAGTGGCTTAGTAGATTTTCCAAAGATAAAAGATGAAATATTTCTTCAGCTGTTAGAAATCTGTGGCTGCGTGGACAAAATGTGTGAGAGAAGAAAACCTTGGGCTTCCAAGCCAAAGGTAACTACAAAACAATGGGCAGAAAGGGAGTGACTTCACCCAATGTTGCTTTGCTGACCCTTTCCACGTTATTGAACAGTAGTTTCTAATTCTGCTCCTTCCAGTTTGATTCAAGGAGTGGGAATGTGGCTGTCAGTGGGAACAACCTGTTTGTGTAACTGGGTTTACTTGCTGCTATTAGGAAGTGCTGGTGTTTTAACTTATAAGTATTCCCAGCTTCACTGTCACAAAGTTGTAGGTTTTGGTTTTCTGACTCTGCAAGTGGAAGGTTCATGCTGAAAATACTAAAAAATATTTGCAGTAATCTTCAAAAATGAACATAGTATCCTCTGTCAAACCCAGGGAGGCTGATTTTAACCATCAGTGGCAAAAGATTTGTACCTGTCCCAGTCTTTCCAAAATGTGGGTTCTTAGAAAAGAAGAAAATGTCTGTCAGTAACTGAGATAACTGGTTGGAGACCACAATGCCTCTGCTATTCTGGTTCTTGCTTCTTCAGGCATTCATTCCTACCCAGTGATTTCCATGATAATCAATGGCCCACCCATCTTTGAGCTACTGCGTGGGTTAAGACAGACAGAATCTTAAAATACGACGAGTGCTCTTGCTCACTCCCCTATATTACAATCTTTTTTCCTATCCATTTGCTTGAGAGCTACTAATTAGGTTGAGTGAAGGATGATTTTTTTCCCCTGATGTTTCTTAACATCCCAGTATTTGAATAATTAAAAAAAAAATATATATATATGTACACACACATACATGATTAAGTTCTCTGAATTCCTGTTGCTGATAACTATAAAGTAAAAGCAGCACTTATGCTGGATCAAAAAATTGTGAAGTTTTATCCTTTAGAGCCTGAAATGTGAGAGAGTGCATATACTTAGGCACTTGGTAGTTTTTATTGTTCACAGACAAATTATCCAGTTTTTCTAAGAGCAAAACTCTAGTTGGGCTAACAGAAATTGTTTTGTGAAATATTTTAACGTGTAGTGCACATAATGAAGAAACTGTGTAGAATTTCTCAGGTTATTTGGGCCAGACAGTGAGAACCTGTTGATCATGAGCAGTCTCTTAATTCTGCAGATATTCCAGCTTATTTCAGAACCACTGTCTAGAGTAGTTCAGGAAGGCTGGAGAAATGGGTTTAACTTATTTTTCTTTGTGTTTATAACTTTTAAAGTGATTTAAGTGATTGACTCGTCCTCTTTCTCAGTAATGGTTAAGGAAGGGTTTCCTTGGAATTATTATTGTTAAATTAAAAAGAAGAGGCTTTTTTAACCCATTTACTATTACCATCTCCATTACATAGAAGCAAGTACCTTCCAGCATCTGTCTGGAAACTCTAATGGTGGGCTCTTACTGTACAAGATGCTGTACAAATAAAGCAAGCAAAGATGGCCCATTTTAGATATTTCAGCATCTAAGGGTGCAGTCAGGCAAGGTGATAGAGCTGATCTCCCTGTTTGCTGCAGAACACCAGCTTAGCTTGCCCAGCGAACAGAGAGCTGTTGCCTTCTTGTTGCTGAATTAGATTTTCCAAGGCAGGGAGGGATCAGGGGACCACCAGAACCAGTGCAAGAGAGGAGCAGGAAAGGAGCCAAGTCCATTGAGGGACAGTGTCCAGGCCAGAGACCTGGCCAGCAAGCAGGGTGGTGATATGGGTTGCTGTGATGAGGACAGGAGTTGCAGCCAAGTTCCTGTCCTGTTCAGCTGTGGTACAGAGCTCTCCTCTGTACGTCCTGGACTGGGGGCTTCCCTCCTGCAGTGGCCAGAAGGACAGAATGGGCTCTCAGCATGGTCTGGGTGAGCCTGGGTTGGAGACGTAGATCACAGACTGTTGCTGAATGTGCAAGTTACATGTTTCCATTTTACGGGGTGAGTTCACCCGGCCCTAATTGCAGAGGGAGGGCCGGGTTGGGTTCCCATTCGGACTCCCACAGGAAAGGGGGACTACGAGGAGGACGCCCTGGAGGAGCGGGGAAGAGGCGACTCGGGGGAGCTGCCTTGGAAACGAAAGGAGAACAAAATATCAATGAGAGCCAGGCTGATAATTTAGACAGGATGGAAATGAAGCAGTATTGCAGAGATGACGCCAGGAAGTGGATATCAGAGATTTTGGCAAAGCAGCCGAGTGCGAAGGGGCAGGAGCCAGATAAGAGGAAGTTTAAGACAGGGGCTGAGGAGAGCGGCGCCAGGCAGCAGTGCAAGAGGGCGTTAGGAGTGATGGGGGGGTGAAGAGCAGGACAAGGGGATGGTCGCTAACAGGGCAAATGAAACCAGCAGTGCTTTGCTGTTTGTTTTTTGGGGTTGTTTTTTGTTTTTTGTTTTTTTTTTTTTTAAAGATGGATTGTGCTCGTCCACAGGTGTACTGCAAGTTGGAGAGGGAGGGCAGCAGGGAGGGAAGGAGCACGAGGAGGATGAGAACAGAGGTGCAGGCAGAGGGTCAGGACTATAGCACAGGAAACCTGGGGCAGAAAGGTCTGCCCTGGGCCTTGGCTACTGCGGAGGGGCCTCGGGAAAGGAGGAGCGACAGGGCGGGCGTGGGTCTGCGGCCTTCTTTAGAGAGAGGGAGAGGGAGGGCGAGGGAAGGGCGGCCGGGGTCGGGGTGCCCCCGCCCCAGGGGAGCTGTTTCCGCGGGATGCGGGCAGGAGCGGGTGGGAGAGGATGACTCTGCAGAGGAAGTCAGAGCCAGGCCGGGATTTCCACCGGGAGTAACAGAGCAGCGGGAGGAAATGGATGCTGGGGGGCAGCCAGCATTGTCTGTGCGATAGGAGGGTGTCGGCGGAGGAGGGGCGAGCGCGCCGGTCAGACCCAATAACCGAGGCAGGGCCCGCCGGGACCGGGG
>NW_020799097.1:113788590-113831787 GCF_003259725.1 Athene cunicularia
CCGCGGTGCGGTGCCGAGAGCCGCGGGCGCGCTAGCACTCCCCTTTCATTTCTTCCTTCTCAAATCCATGTCTTGGTTTTTTTGTTTGTTTGGTTGGTTGGTTCGTTGGTTGTTTTTTTTTTTAATTTGGACGCGGCGGGGTGTCCTGTTTTCGTGAGCGGGGTCTTGGCGGGCGCTGTCAGGTCGTTACCGCTGCGGTGCTTTGTGCGGAGGGAGCGCAGGGATAACGCGGATGCGGAGCGGCGTCGCCTTTCGCCATCACGAGATGCGTTGCCGTGATTGATTCCGTCCCCTGCCTTCAGAGCTGCTGCTGCTCCTTGAGCCAGTGCGCAGCTGAAAGGCACAATGCATGCACTTGATTTTGTTATCTCGTTCAGATGGCTCTTAGGCCTGGTTTAACAAAAAAAAAAAAAAATATGGCAGACTTCTGCTGGATGCTGTAAGACTGCAGCAGCTTTGGAAAATCCTTGCTCGTGGCACTAGGGTCTGATGTTTTATTTAGGCAGCTGCATTATAAGGCTGATTCTTGTGCTCTTGGAGCAATAACATAAAAATAGAGCAAGCAATTACATTTGTAATTTTGGTATCTTAATCGTGAGTAAAATCGCATTCTTGTTTAAAGAAGGTGAGTAGTGATCTGTATTACTAGACTGTGCTTACTCAACATTGTCCATAGGAATCGATGATGAGCGTTCAAATTGAGAAGCAGGATTACTGTAAGAGGGAATAAACATAAAACTGATGAGATCCGGAGCCTTTGGAACAGCATTCGACCTTTATTGACAGGAGAGAAATATTATGAAACCCGTTTACTCAACTGTCTCGCCAGTTCAGAAAAAATGCTGTTACTCGCTGAGCCCTGTGAATGGCTTGTGCTGAAAGACATCTCGGGGAACAATGCTGCCCAGTCTCCGGGTTATAGAGGCAGGCCGTGGGGAGTAATTGATTCGGGGAGAGAGCAGCCGGGTGACAGCGTCAGGGGGAGGCTGTGGCTCCTCAGTCCATTGCAGGGGATTTCTGCTGGAAGAAGGACTTGCATCTGCTCAGAAGCCTCTGGGGAGAGAGAGAGGAGATGAAAACGGTACGGGATAAAGAGCCGGGAAGGGTGGGTGATGGCAGCTAGATGAGATTGCTACAGAATTGTTGTTCTCCGCTGGCATTTATTTTCCTCGCTGTTTCTCGGTAAAGCAGCAATGGCTGTTGCGGTGCTTCCATGACTTAGCAGTGGTGGCAGGGCTGTGGGGATGGGTGAGCGGGCAGGCACTGCTAGACAGGCAATAAATAAAACGGGTAGGCAATAATTTGTTACTTCATGCAATAGCACAAACGTGGAATTAAAGAAGAGGTCGCGTTATAGAGCTGTAGCCCGTTTGGCGTTTTTCTGTAATGCAGTCTAAGTGCAGTAAGTGATCTTCGCAGGAGCAGGATGCAGCATTTTGGGATGAAATAGGAGCTTGCAGCAGTTATGTGGCAAAAAGCTTTACGGATGCTGTTTCATCTCTATGGTGGCGTGAATCCTGCTGCTTTTGGAATTGCTGTGCCTTGCTGAACTGTGCCTCCACACAGGAGTGGAACAGAGAGGGGGCAAAATGCTGCTCATGCTCCATGTATGGGGAGCGGAGCGCTGCTGCGTGTCTCTGACAGCTCCTGTGAAGCAGGCATACTGAAACGGTCTGTGAAAGATGTTTGGTTTCTCCTTCAACATATATAAAATTTAATCAGTTAAAACCCCTTTAATGGGTGGGCCTGTAACGCTTATTTATATTATGTCACCTGACTAAGGATTTATTTTTAATGTGGGTCAGTTACAGGATTTAATATTTGTAGTTGGATTACTTGTAAAATAAGTATTGTATTTCATTCGTGACGAGTTCATGGGCATGTTTTGTGGAACACAGATGGATGAGAAGGTCTGCTTCTGCAAATGTTGAAGGATCAGACTGCACTAGTTATTTAGGTAGTTAATCTCTATAGGCACCAAAATTCCTTAGTCATCTTATCTGGGCGCAAGTTAAAGACCAGTACCACAGCTGGTGATTGCTGGTTACCGGTGAGTCAGCTCCTCGATGCAGCCTAGGCGGGTATCTCTGAGCACAGGCCCCCTGCTCACCATTTCAGGGTTCTAGGAAAACCTCTGCAAAGGGCAGAGCTGGGGCTGCAGGAACCAGAGGGCCTTAGATCAGAGTGAGGAGCTGTCAGCCACCCCTGGAATGCTCCTGACCCTTAGCAAAGGCTGCAGGAGAGCAGGCCACAGCTCGGTGATGCGGGCTGCCTCGAGCCACGCAGGGCTGCTCTGAGCCATGGCTCGTGCCGTGGGCCCGCTCCTGTTCCCAGCTGCGGCACCTGGGGAGTGTGGTCCTGTGTTGGACCTTTCCCTCTGCCCTGGCACCTTGCCCAAGTTCAACCAGCGTGAATCTGGCCTGGTGTTGTTAGATGTAAAAATCTAGTTGTCTTCTCCCACTCCCTAGTGTATTTACACCTTAGAAATCATCCTGTAGTTGATGATTTACACCAAAAAACCCCGACCTTGTGAAGCAAGTGTTGGAGCTGCGATGTGTGTGCTGCCAAATGGCACCGAGGTGGAATCAGCGTTCTGCAAAGAGGCTTTATTGAATGCTGCTTTCCTCACTGTTAGTTCTTTTCTTACACATATGGCTTTCATTTGTCAAATTTTTATTATTACTCTTAAAATGATCTGTTGTGAATTTGTTTTTCTAATGAACACGAGTACATTGTTGCATCAGTTACAGCTGCACCTTTGGAGGCTTTGCTTGCCTTTAATGAAAAAAGGGTTGCAGAGATATTGCATGTAAGGAATTTTTCTTATGCCTAGTAGGTCTCAACTTATTTAACGGTTTTAACAGAATGATACAGATCAATTCTATAAGCAGGCAGCTTTTTTTTTCTACTGTGTCCAGCTTTATTTCTTTTGCATGTATTGTTAATCCCCGACACATTTTTTTACTGCCAATTCGCCATTAAAAAGCCCAGTGTTGCATGGGAAACTTTCATATGTATTGCTAGTTGATGGTTGAACTCATTACAGATTAGATAGTTGTTTGAGAAGGATGGCTGGGGGGGGGGGTGTTACTTCTACTTGCAGTAAAATACATGTTATCAGGAAAAGATACACTGTGATCTGTGTGCTCAGGGGTTTTCTACACCTTTCTATGGCCAATGACAGATTAAGGTTGAGGAATATCTGGAGCTATTGGTTTTTCAGCACCATTAACGTTTTTCTCAGCTACTTCTCTGTAAGGTTTTTTTTCCTTGTTGAACAGTGAAATTTTCAGGATGTTTTCACATCTTTTCACTTTCCTCCTGCCATTGTCTTCATATATTGCCCAGAGTTTTATTTTTTTTTCAAGCTGCACATTCTGGGGCACACCAGGAATCTCTTTGGCTTGTCACTACCACCACCAGCCAAACACATGATGCTGTTGTGCAGTCATGTTGACTTCACAACCTTTTGAAGGTGCTGAGCATTAGAACTTGTTTAAAAAGAATTGGAGTGTTAGTTGAATTTATTCATCAATCCCTCACATGGAGAGGACGGCAAGAACTGAACAAAAGAGCCCCTCAGTGTGAACATGTTGCTCCAACAGATGCTCACACACACCTGTTGGATACCACGAATAGACTAGCTGGTCATAGCGGGCATGCCCTTGGGACAGGAGAGGTGTGCCATTCGGACTCTGCTCATTACCTAAAAATAGTGCTGTGAAACTGCTCACAGGTACATGTTCCACATGAAGTAGCTTTTCTGTGTAGTGGGTTTCCCAACATAGGCTGTTCTCTTTTTGGAAGAAGTGGCCAGATCCCAAAGTTACACCTGCTGAGCAGTTTGCCTGTGATCTGTGAAACACATTCAGGAATTATGTTCTTGGATTTAGTCTCCTGTTTTTGTTCACGTATCCACAGCTGTACACAAGAGGAAACCATTTCTCCTTCTCTGTTAAAGTCATCCTGCACTTAGTATAGTTGTAAGACAAAACTTCTGCAAGTAACTGGAGAAACTGTGGACTTTACATTGAAAAACACTTGTAAAGAAGAAGGTGCAAAGGGGGGTTGTCTTTTTGGGTTTTTTTGTTTTTTTTTTCTTAAGAAATGAATAGGGGTTGACTGACAGCTCAGTTTTGTTGGAGTGACCACTTGGTTTGCTTTTGTTAATCAGGACTCCACATGGTTGCGAGAACATGGAATGGTGCCTGAAACGGGCTGCAGTCAGGGCTTGGCAGTTGCCAGTTCTATGTGTAAATGGGTCTGTAGGAGGGTGTGTGCAGTGTATGGGTTCTGTGAAGATCTGTACTTGTATGCATCGTTAAAGGGATTTAGTTGAGCTGGTGGAAGATGTATTCAGAGAGGAAGATATGCAGACCTAAAACTAACAAACCCAGTTTTTGTATACTGATTCAGTGCCCACACCATTGAGTGGCACACAGGTTAAGTTATCTGAAGTAGCCAGCTTAATGAATGAAGTATTTATGCTTCATCTGCTTAGTGCCACTCCAGAAAGTGGTTAAATGGTCGTTGTGAACCTTTCTGGCCTTGGTCCATAGGGACTACAGACCTTTACTTCTGTCTCTTTTTTTTTTTTTTTTTTTTTTTTTTTTTTTCAAGTTTGCCTTGAGGTTTCTTAAAACACGGCATCACATCAAGATAACGACTGTGCTAAAACCTCACAACTCAGGGTGTCAGTTGGGTGCCTGTAGTGGCCAGGAAAGGTCACCCCCGCACCAAATTCTGTGGAGTTAAATTTTCTGGTTTTCTACTTTGTCAGAGGCATTGGTGGCAGGGGCTGGCTGGGGCGAGGCAGTGAGCTGGGAGGGAGGTGCTCTAGGGGGACGGAGAGGCTCCTCTCGGAAGTCTGGCCCTGACGTTTTAAGGTTGTACTGGTTGCTGAATTTGATACCAGGCAGAAATTTCTCCCAAGCCAGACCAAGAGGCATCTTTGCGAGAGCTTTAATCTTCACTGTGGGATTCAGCTCCCAGTAGTGTTACAGTCCCAAGCGCATGATCAGGGTCTTCTACAAGGCGTTTGTGGGGACTCCTTACCATCGATTTGTAATCCAGATCAGCGTTTTTCCTTTTTGTAAGTGATCTGCCATTTGATCCTGAATTAATCCCATCATTCTATTGATTGCTTTATTACAGAATGACGTGGAGTATCTGTTTTTGATTCTAACTTTAACATGGTGAAAGGGAGTCATGTGTTTGTCAGGGTGAGAAAGCTGTCAGTGCATGTTGTTTCTAACTGCACGGTGAGTGCTGGCTGCCAGGGCAGGTCTAGAGCCCAACTCTGGGCTTGAGTTGTGGTTACTGCAGTCCATCACAGAGTAGAAAATAGAGGTTTGTGCAGTATGACCAAATACTTATTTTTTTCCACTCATGAAATCAATTTTGTTTAGTGCCCAGACGCCACAAATACTCCAGCTAATTATAGCAAGTAGCTCCTCTGGTTGTTTTGGCTTAGAAGGGAAAAGGTGCTGCCTGCTGTATCTAAATTAACTTAATGTAGATAAATTTATTTTAACACCCACAGGTTTTAGTTTGGGCATCTGAGTTTGAGAGTGTTAGCTTTTGTCTGTAGCTAAACTCATTACAAGATTTTCTTCCCAGGGGCTTTCACTGACTTTTCTCTTAGTAAACAAATATTTAATTAAAGTGTTTAAGGGTGATCTGTAGCCCGTCTCTGCAGATGGAGAGCTTTGCACTGGTGGGTAGCTTGTGGCTCCAGTGTGCTAGTGGCATATACATTTATAGCAACTCTGGAATGCAGCATGAAGCTAATCGTTCTAGTCTGTGCTTGGAGAAAGTGGTTTTTACCTCCCATTAGCAAATTACTGGCCTCTGTGCTTTTGGAAGGGTACGTTGGGCCCAAATCTGCCTGATGGAAGTCAGTGGGCATTTTGATACAGGAGGATCATCCAGTAGAGCACCTTGTTAGACCCTGTGCGGCGTGGTGGTCTAGTGAGGAGGGCAGGCAGGTGGTAATGCTTTCCCACCGTGGCACTTAGACTCTGTGACACAGGAGAGCAAGGGCGCTGAGTGGCACATGTGGGTTTTGGGTGCCTGAACTTTCAGAAAGCATGGGATCTGCACCTCTTGACATTTGAACAGTATTTTAGTCAGCCTGTTTCACGGATGATGATTTGGGAAAAACTTGGGCTTTAAACTACCGTGTTGAAGCTAACAGGTGTATTCCTTGTCATGTAGGGTCTGTATGGGGTACAGATAGCCCAGGTAGTTTGCTTTAACATTTGCTTTATTTTCACAACTGAAAATATGATGACCTTTGTCTGTGCAGCACACCACAAATAATTCTCTGCAGTTTCATGATAGCAGTGAAACCATTCAGCTTTGACTAACTCTTTATTTTTAACCCTTTTTTCACAGTAAGATATTCTTACTGTCATTTTAAATGCTTTTAGGAGGCCAGATCCTAAGCCTGAAAAAAATCTGGTTGACTTCGGTGGAGCTACACTGGTTCACACCAGTTGAAGATCTCTCTGTCTCACAGTCTTTAAGTTTTGGTAAAACAAACACTGGAGCCAGTTGTATTTTTTAGTCCCTTTGTGTTTTTGCCATCAGAGAAGCTTTTCCTGATTGTTTTTCTCATTTGAAGGCTGATTGTACTGAGTGACCTCTTGCTACTAAAGGGTGGGTCAGTCTATGTGGGAAAGTCTTAGTCAATGTGTCTGGGAGATAAGTGGGACTGCATCCCAACAAGCCTTGTGCATTAAATACTGGAATGTGCTGGGGATCTGCCAGGAGATTGGAAACAGGACTATGCGACAAGCGCGAATGCAGTCACACTCTCCCTAAAATAGTACTCTGGATAACAGGAGAGCTGGAAAGTTATCACTTACCTCATTTTAGCACAAATACTTTCCTAAAAATGGATGATTGCCTGAGAGTTCAGGGGCAATTTTTTGGTATTCTGTTGACATCTTAAGAAGGTTTAAGTCCCTGTTGAGTCTTTAGCTGAAGGCAAGGCAGGACTGCAGGTAGGAAGGAAGCAGCTGGGTTAAAAGCATCCAAGGGAAGCACAACCCCAGCGGTCCCAGTGAAGGGAAAGCTGTTTGTGTGATCCCCACTGTTATCTGAACAAGAAATGAGATGGGTTTTCATCTTGGTGTAGGCTTGCAGTTGTGTCTTCAACTTCATCTTGAACTGTCTGGAAGTATCCCGGCAGAGATAAATGAGTTCAGCAGCCTCAGGCATGCCCAGGCTGGTTCCTGGTGATGGGATTTTGGCACCAGACCCGGGATGCAAGTAATCACTGCTGGGATATTAAAATGAGCAGTGGTTTACCGCTGCAGACCATATATGGTTTTGTTTAAGGGTAAAAATAAGCAAATTTGATTTTCGGCCCTGTGTCAAATTTGTCAACAGAAGAATCTGATTGTGCAGCTTTAGTCGTTGGCATAAGCCATTTAAACTGAAAACCTGTGATGCCTAAATTTGTAACAGAAAGAGGATGAGTTAGCTCCTAAATGGAATAGTGTGAGGAGAGCGCCGGGGCCAGGGTGCTTGGGACTCTCAAGCAAGGTTGTAATATACTGAGTCAGCAGGTGGTTGTGTTTAGCCCCGGTGTGAATCTACTGTAGGAGAGGATGGATTGAAATAACTGCTCCCTGGATGCGTGTTTGCACTGCTGCAGGGACCAGGACAAGCAACTCGGTAAAAGGAAAAAGTGGAAATGTTATGGAATAATGAGGTCCAGAAGGAAAGGTCTCGACTACTTTAAGTCACAACCTTTTAGTGCATGCAGATTTCAGGACAAGTGATGAGCTGCACTTTCTAAAAGGCAAATGCATAACTTCATTAGTGGAATACCACCCTTCACCTTCTCGTCTGCACCACAAGTCTGGGATCAGCTGAGCTCTTGAGGAGCCCAAGCTGTAACTCTCCCGTCAGGCCTGTACCAAAATTGACATCTCTGACCCCAGGAACTGGGTTCCGAATGGCCTGTGCTGGGAGAAGAGCAGATGTGTGTCCCCTGGGCTTGGGTCCCTGAGCTCCTCTGTGGGGAGGAGGTTCCCTCAGGGTGCTGTGTAGCAGCAGCAGCAGCTCCGGGCTGCCCCACGTCAGGCTGGTTGGTGGTGCAGGGAAGGGCAGGGCTGCCTCACACTCGGGTGAGGGACAGCACGGTGCTTGTGCCCCACAGGGCACCACATACATCTGCTCTGTGCCAGGGGGCATCCCCTGACCCCAGCTGCCTCACCAAGCCACCTTTGCAGCTGTCCATGGCGAGACTATGGCATGTAGCTTTATTTTGTTGGTCAGGATCTGGCTGCAAGGAGTGCTGTCTGCATAAAGCTCAGCAAAAAGGTAAACAGAGGGAAAGTAAAAAAATTGCAATTCATTTGAGTGTTGGCGAGCTTTGTGTTTTAAAGTCTTGCACACCTTCAGATGGTATTAGGAGGCATAAATATTTTCAGAAACTGCAGAGTTTACATGAGATGTGAATAATGGATAGTAATATGTTAAACTGCCCTGAGGAGCTGAAAGATGGGGGAAGTAGGTTATTTTTAGAGATCTGTTCCCACTGTAGCCTAGACAAACAAGAGTAAGATGACTTTGAGTTAGACTTATACCACAGAGAATTAAAGATACTTTCCCCAGAAAAGTACTAAAGTAACCATAGTGTAATAATGATCCATACCACCTGCCAGATTAGTAGTGAACCTCTGAACTGCATTCTTCACTTGCTTTAGTAAGAAAAGAGGAACCTTCTGTGCTTATGCTCGTGGTGCTATGATTCTGCCTTCTCTGCAGTGTTTAAGAATGAAGGATCTGAATCCCCAGTTGTGCCAAGTTAGGTAGCTCCATCCCAGCATGTGAAGCTGTGCTGATTTACATCATCACACTCTGTGGCTCGAGGTTTTAAATCACCTTCATATGAAAATACACAGAAGAACGTATCCAAGATGTTATATTGCTCAGTGACATTTCTGAACCACGTTAGAAACATAAGGGTTGTAAAAAATGTGAGAAGGTACCAGTGTTGGTAAATAACTAGGAGTCAAGGATGATAGTACTTGTACAAGGATATGACAGTACAAGGATGACAGTACAGAGTCAAGGATGGCAGTAGCCTTTGCGGGCAGGTGCAAGTGGTAGGCAGCACATAGCTCTTATCTTATCTGGGTTTTTCCTCTAAGTAATCCTAATCGGTACTAAATCCTGAGTGAGATTATGCTGCTGGAGTGTGCGCAGCAAAGATCAGCTTTAGATACGCTGTAGGGGTAGAGTGGGTTCTAAAGGTGGTTGTTTAGATATTTATTGCTGGTGGGCTGAGGTAGACCAGAAGTTTGATTGCTTTAACCAATACCTTCTAAACAAAAGGAAAGGAAACAGTGCGGAGGCCTAAGGACAGAGGTGACAGGTGAGGGCCACATGGCCATACCAGCGATGGGTGGAGCACTGGGTTGGTGGAGGGCGTGCCAACAATTTTAGAGATGTTTCTACAGCTGTTGCTGACTAGCAGAAAATAATGCAGACCCCTTGGGGTTGCAGAGGCTCGGCTTGCTGTGAGAGTTCAGAGAGTCGAGTTCCTGGGATTCCTGGCATGGGACGGTGAGCCGGCATGTCACCTTAAGGGCAATTTGCAGAGCAGTGCATCCGTGTTATTCCAGGGTGCCTTAAACAGCAGTACAGCTGCTTTCATTTTTAACTTCTGGTTGTCATAAGCTGTGGCAGGACGCCAAGGAGCCATGGAAGAGCTTGGGGCTGAAATTAATTTTCACTGAACTTGATTAGATTGGCGCCTGTAGCAGTCTTACAGCTAAAAGTTTTATGTGTCTTTTAATATAAATGCATCTCCCTTCTGGTGTTGAGTAGCTTGGACATGATGTCACTTGATGCTCTAAAGAGAGATAGGAGGGCATGTGAATGGCTAAAACAAGGACAAAAATAACCCTGTGTGTCTTTTTAATGTTGTATTTTGTGGATTGATCAACATGTTGCAGTTTCAAAAGCCTAAAATGCTTGCTGGTAATGAACATTGAGAAATGGTCACTATGCAGGCAGCATGACCGCTTTATCAGAGGGGAATTTCCAAATTGCATTCCAGGCATGTTATTAAAGGATTAAAGAGATGGGCACTTCACCTTGGGCTGACTGTTTTGAAATTATGCTTGTAATACATATAAATACCTATTATGCAAATATTATTGTAATAACAAACCATATTTTGAATTACCTTTGTGCCTCACAGGGGTTCACACACCAGTCAGAAGTCTTTGCAGTATCAATTTGATAGGTCTTGAGGGAATGTACGTGTTGGTATCAGACTGTAGTTCTTATCATGTATCTGTCTGAACCTGATCTCCACGGGCCTGGTTGGCAGAGGAGGGAGCTCAGGACCTGGAGAGCAAGGTGGGGAATGCCATCCTAGAGTCAGCTTACCCTTCGTGGTGGACGACTGGTGTCTTGGGCCTCCTGACTGTGCGAAAGGTAGACCCTCACGTTTAACTTGAGCGAGTTTTGTCAGTGCTTTGTGGTACCAGACTGAGATCCCAACCCTTCCAGTTCCGAGTGTATCATCTCAAGCAATGATACACTCGGGGCAAGGTACTGACAGTGCCCTGACACTGGGATGTTTGCAACAATCCAGTCACCTTTTTGTTTGGAACACAAAGCATGGTCCCAGGGAGCGTTCCTGAGGATTTTGGTTGAATTGCTCTTCCAAATGGCAAACTCATTTGTTTTGTTCCAGTGTTCTAAATGATAATCTTCTTTTCTTGAAACGGGAAGTACTTCAGTTAACTGTACAGAGAAAAACACGTAACTTTGGTGAAATGTGCCACCTAATTGCTTTTTCTCTGGATTTGCCTCAGCATATAGTAGCAGACTGGAATGTTTTGTACATAGTCTCCTTCCTCGATTATGTTAAAATTAAAGAAAACTTACCATTTTTTTGGTCTTCAGGAGCAATAAATTCTTGTTCCTTTTAATAACCTCTCCATTCTGGTTTTGACTTCCATTAACTGTTGCCTGGAAAACGCAGTTAATTCTCTTCAGAGTGCTGGAGGTCTTTTTTGCAGTCACCTTTGGGCAACACCAATTGGAAGATTCTTGGGTACTTAAGCTGCAGTGACTATGGTTTTAGCGCTCCCAGACCCGCAGGCTTTCAGAGGTGCCAGGAAGAACTTGCAGTATTCACTTTAGTTCTTTGGGCACAATACAATTTTTAAGTCAAAACTTTAGAGTGTATCGGAGATCAGAGGCTAGATGGCTACTCTTTTTTGCTTCTAAGTGCTAACATTTTTGTGCTGATACATGGTCCTTAGGAATTTCTTCCCCAGAATCACTTAGCCCTTTGCTGTTTCTCTGAGAGGTCAGTGAGCTGTTTCAGGCACGATGTGCCTGGCTGGAGAGAGCGCTTTCTGAACCAGGAGGGTACGGTGGCTTTGGGAGGCCCTAGTGCTTTTGAGCAGGGTCACAGTTGTTTTTTTCAGGTATTTGGAGCCACGCAAATGTGGGGTGACAGCAGGGAGAAGGGTCTGAACCTCTCTGCTTCCCAGGGTTCTGTTCAAGATAACTACTGACCATTTTTCCATCTGAAACATGCGGTGCTGCTTTCAGAAGGTGTCATCTGAGTGGTTAAACACTGTCCGAACTTGTTTCAGCCTTTGTTCTTCTTCATAATAATACTGTGAAGTGATTCTGTTAACAGCCTGTCCCTACTTCTTCAACAGTGATACTATATCAGTAGATTGACCAGGTCAGTCTTGCCTGGGGTTTGGGTTTCTCATATAAGGACTGGTGAGCCAGTTTCCAGAAGTGGTGACCTGTTGGGGGAAGTGATGTGGTCTTTGTCTTTGGGATGACTGGCACTTGGCACGTTTTGATGTTCATTTATTGCTTGTGGACGCAGATCTCTCTGACAATGAGGAATTATCCTTGGTCTGTCAGTACTGAGTTATTTCTCTGTGGCCTGAGCAAGGGTTCCTGATGTTGGCTGTCTGATGGCCATGAACAAGCAAGCCACACAGGAACCTCCAGGAGATAGAACAGCATTGGTTTGCAGGGTCGGTAGCATGGTGGGGATTGGCCTTGTGTTTGACAGTATGTGGTTTAAAAGTTGTGTTTTCTGGGGAGCAAAGCAAGCAACCAAACCTTTATGGGCTTCTTCCTGAGTTACTGGTTTCAGAATGAAGGCTACGGGCTATCTGTAGTGTCAACAAAAAGGGGGGAGGAGGCTTTGTAATTTGAGTATCATAGCAAAAAGAAACCAAACAAAAACCAGAAGAAATGCAGCTGAGGGAATTTGTATTCAAGCCTATAGTTAATTTTAGCTGTGGAGTTTGGGTTCGGTTTGTTTTGTGTATTGTTTTTTAAAATTATTTTTAATTTCAAGGACTGTTGAGGGATGAGGAAGAAAGGAGTTTTTCTCCCAGTTAAAATCACACTGCAGTGTATGCCTACCTCCTAACCCTGTTTTTAGCTGTACCCTGAGGTAATACCTGGTTGATTTTAGAAGCTGGATGTGTTGAGAAGCTGTTGTAATCACTAATTTTATGCATTTGCTGCATGGTGGTTTCTGTTGGAGACTAGAATAAATCTCCCCAACTCTGTTTCCATGCAGAATCCAAAATGGCATGGAATGTGCAAGCCTTGTGCACAAAATGGACTGTGTCACAGTTTCTTCTTTGATTGCCTCTGCTTGTATTACAGTGCCATGATTGTAAGACATCCATAAAGTCAGTGCATTGTTAAAATAGGCCATTCCTTTTGTAATTGCCATTATAATTCCAATGTTCAAATATTAAGTCTCCTCTATAGCACTCAAAATAGAGAAATTCTTTCATTAGTCTTAGCACAGGAGTTAAATATTCAGCATGTCAAAGGTTTGCTCCCAAGGCTGGAGCTACGTAGGAGTTGAGCCGAGGCTTCTTCACCCCTGTTTCTTCAGTTCTAATCTGTTGTTGTTATTGAACAAAGAGTACAAGTGGGTGGGAGAAAGAGGAAGAAAATGGATCAAAAGAAAGTGAAGAGTGTCTAAAATCAAATGAAAGAAATAATGGACCATAAGCAGTGCAGAAGTAAAAATAGGAATTTAAAGTAGAAAACTGCCTTCACAGAATTTCATTAGGGCAAGAGTGCTCCTGGCTTGGATGCGAATGGCTGCATCCCAGGGATCTGGGGAGCAGGCAGCACTCTGTTTGGTCGGCAGGGCTGGGGGAGAGACCTGCCTCCTCCCTGGAGCCTGTGCCTTCAACCCTGCGTGTTTACAGCAGGAGGACTGAAAATTGCAGCAAGCCACTGATTACCTTTTGGGATGCCACTTACCAGGGTGGGTGCAGTGGGGATGGTTGAGCTTGGTGGGAAGATCAAGGGCTTGGCAAGTTTGAATGTGTCCACGTGGTGCTGATATCCTCAGCCTACATGCTGTAAGAATGCACAAATGAAAGGCAGGTGTTTATTTTTTTTCCCCCCATTGTTGTACATTGACTAATGTAAAATTTAGTAATAAAATACCATTTTGGTGAAATAGTTTCCTTGAACTTATCATCCACAGAAGAGGTATTGGAAAACAGGATTTCCTCTAGGGTGAAATAAAGGACAAACAAACAGAAATGACCGTTGTATATTTAATGGGAAAAAAAAAAAAAAAAAAAAGGGCTTGAATGTCATCTTAATGATGTTATGAGGCAAGGAGGGGAGCCAAACAATGCACACCTTTTATCATGGAAATGAAATCCAGAAAGGCTTTCAACAACCCTTGTATAGCCGAGGGCTTGAATTGTCATCTGCTGTAAAAGGAAATCTAATTTAACCACATAATCCTGTTGGTCCAGGTGAGTGATGGGGGCACTGTTCTTTTAATTGCCTTTGAACTTCAAAGGGAAGAGAGATCCTGTCCTCTGTTCTGTTCTCTAGCTTGGCCTCTGCGGGCAGGGAGGAGACCAGCACTAATACTGCGTTAATCACCTTACCGGTGAGCCGGTTCGGTTTTGCCGGAGAGGGCTCTGCTGGTCGGTGGTTCCAAGCTGCAGCCCCCTGGAAGAGCCAGGGGGGGCTGGCGGCCGCGGGCTGCCCCACCCGAGCACTTGCTGTGTTTCCCAGCTGTGCTGTTCCAGGCCCCCTCCCAGCGTGCCAGGCTGCACTGGCATCGTCTGGAAAGGCAAAGTGGAGGCACAGAGGGGCTGGCTGGTGGCAGCAGGCCTGGGCGACAGACCCCGGGAGGTCAGGGCCTGTCCCAGCCCCGGGCCTGCACCCCACGGCCCGGCCCCCCTGTCCTGCCGCTGCGCACCCCAGCAGTGCACAACGGGAACGCTTTTGCTCTGCGATGCTGTTATCTGTGGCCTAATGGGCTTGTCCTGGCTTGCCCTTTGGGTTGGGTGACACTGGGGCCGGGCTGGCTGTAAGAAAGCAGCCCGGTAAATCTCCATGCAGTCAGTCTGTCTGGCTGCACGGCAGGGCAGCTGGAGTGCTGCTGCTGCTCCCCCTCCCTGCCCCAGCAGCTGACACTGGACTGCCCACCTTCAGGAGGTGGCCTAAGAAAGGGAAGGTCCCTCTGTGTTCTCCTGCCTATCCCAGCACCAAGCCATGCTTCTGTGGTCATGGCTTTATGCTCCCCAGGCTTGGTCTCCAACCCAAATAAATCCCCAAGCATGTGAACCCGAAGAGACATGGTCATGCTGAATTTCTGTCACAGGTGAAACGCCACTCTGGTCAGGGAGGAGAGATGGGCATGGCTGGTCATAGACCTAGCCCACACCCTTTGGTCCTGGCTTACAGTGCTCTCTGGTTGCTGTTCAGGGTCCCTACATTAGCCAGTGATTTTTCTCTTGACCAGATCACCTGTTGATAGAAGTGGAGCCAGTATTATTTAGGCATGTCTGTTTGCATTAGATTTCTAATAGATCCCTTGGATCTAATACTTGTGCCTGCATCCATAGCTTTCTGGGCTTGAATATATTCAGAAATTAATTCATTATTAGTTACCCATCCTCTAGTAATCAGGGTGGAATTTAGTGGCTTGTCTTGGGAAGGTAACACTAACGTGTGTGCAGTGCATGGCAGTGGTTTGTCTGCCCTATGTCCTGCCAAGAACCCGACCTGCAGACCTCTGGTGTCCCCTCGTAGTGTCTTTACTTGACTCCTATTAACCACTTGAGATGCAAAGATGATGTTGTGCTTTTAATGCCATGTTAGTGCTTACCTGGGCAAGCAGTTCGGTGCCTTATTTTAATTCAGTAACACACTGAAGAGATTAAATTCTGGACACTGGCATTGTTACCTGACAAAACATGCTCATAGATGTAACCACAGGGCTGGCCTCCCAAATAAGTTAATTTTTATTCCCCTCTGTGTTACATTTTTACTTGTCACGGAGGAAGGAGACGGCTGAACAGTGTCAGCTCTGGACAGCACACATTTGCAGGTTGTCTGTTCCCATGAACACGTGGAGGCACTTCCCATTCGCTCTGTGGTGGATTCTAATGCCTCCGTCACATCCCAGCTTCACCATTCTCTGTTTGACATCCCCAGAACCTTTCTTCTAATTCAGTTTTATTTGCTTATACTCCCATTTCCAAACATTTGAAAAAGCCTGTGGTGACACGTGATCCCTACAAGCAAGTAGTGGTCCTCATGAATCTGCTAGTATTTGCCCAAGCTGCTGCAGTGGTGTCTTGAATTTTTTTAAATGACTTTCGGTGTATGCAAAAGTAAACCTGCTTGAAATAGCTTAAGGGACTTTGGCTTCAGTGCTCATTTTTTCATTGACAAACAGTAATTATTTAGCAATGTGAATCAGATCTTGGGAGGCCTATTTTAGGATCAGTTCCCGTGTCTTCTTTCCTGAGCTGTGATACAGTTGTAGTGAGAAAAGCAGTCTCAGTACGGGATTGGGCAAGCCTGTGTGCTCTGCTACCCAAGGACTCTGCAGAAATCTTAGACTCACTCTGCAAAGATCTACGAACAGGTCCATTACCCGTCTCGGAAAAACTGTCCTGGAACAAGGCCTCTCCCCGGGCTCCTGCACAGCCTATGCTTGAGCCCTGTTTGACTCTCTCCTGGCTTCTAAGCTGGTTTTCTGTTCCCCGTTTTTTCTTACTGCAGCCTCCATGATTGCCTCCAAGTGCTCTTGTGAAGGTCATTCTGCTAGGTCATTTTCTCATTCTGAAATAGCCTCACTTGTTCTTTAAAAATTACAAGTATTGGTAAAATACCAGCTTACTCGGTGCAGCCTAAGCACTAAGGCAAGCTAACACTTGCCAGACTGAGATGTACTTCAGGGGTAGAAAACAATGGCCTCTGCACTAAATAACTTAATTTTTATGACTACAGCACATTGGACTTTTTCAAATAGCTTAAAATCAAGACCATCTTTGTAAATGTGAACAAAATTGAAAACTCTGTGAATCAAGAGTGCTGATACTTCTTTTGACGGGGAAAAAAGAACGTTGTTTAGGCTTGTGGTTGGCTGTTCTCAGTAGGGTTAAACTGCAGATCCCTTGTCTTCAGTGTGCTCATAAACCACCTTTGATTTAAAGTAATAGCAGATACAGGTGGGAGGAAGGAGAACCTGGTCTTCATGAAAGAAAACCTGCCTGAGCAGTGGGCAATGCCAAGCCATAATTCCTACAGAGCCTCTGAAATGTCCCAAGTTTTTGCTGATTCAGAGCCTTTTTTTCTCCTAATCTTTTCATGGGTATCTGAAGGCAAACTTGTGTCTTCATTTGTCAAAACAGAGTAAAGAAATTATGGTAGGAAATGCATGGGGATGTTTTGTGGCCTGGCTTCCAGTGTGGCCACTTTCCTGTCTGACTTGCAGAAAATGAAAAATACTGATGAGTGTAATTTTTTTATTGGTTAAAATCGTTGTGAGTGTTACCTGGATTTGCAGAGAAGGTAACAACCCCCTTTTGCCTGCTCTGACCCCATGAGCCTTCAGAAAGCCTTGGCAGGGTGAGGGGTCCTGAGAGCCCCATGCCTGAGACACAGCTGCTGTGAATGGTGCTGCTGAGGTTGATGGAAGGAGAGAGGTGACAGTTTTGCCTTAGGTTGGGAACGTGGGAGACCCAATTCATTTTGATGGGAGTTGTTGGTGTCTGACGCCTGTAAAGATTAAGTGCTGCAGGTGAGAAAGTTACTCTGGTTTTGTATCTCGGGGCTCTCTGTTTTGTCTCAAATGAGGCCTGTGGAGAATTACAGGGATTGTTACTTTTCAGGGGTAAAACCACTATTTTTGATATTTTCTGCTAGTTCTGTTGCGAGATGAGGACGAGGCTAATTTCTAACCCATCAGGTAGTTAATTTGTCACTTCTGCTGGGCGCTCTGTGCAGTTCCTGCTGCCTCTCCCCTGGTGCTGCTCTGTGTCCTCCTGCCTCTTGGGAGTGTGTGCCTATGTCAGAGGGACCCTCGGTGTCCAGCACTTGTGCACAAACTGGACACAGAGCTTTTCTAGCACTTAGTGGCAAAAGCCAGGTTTTGCACTACCAGAGAGGCCAGATGAAAATGCGAGTGTCCATTTCCACCAGCCCGCACTCTGCTGCCTTGTTTGTTTGTGTTCTCTGCTGAGCAGTTGGCTCTCACTTCGAGCATTTGGTGATGACTGTTCTTTTTTAGAAAATCACTTTTCTGTGGTTGGATTACTTCTGACTGACACCTGCATGAGAGAGTTTAGGGCCTCCCCTTCTGCTGGTTGGCGTGGAAGGTGTTATTGGGCGTTGGGAGGAGGCTGTGAGTAAGGAGTCGGCTTTGTTGGGTGAAGTGCCAGCCCTGGTGTCTGGCTGGGTCTGCTGGGGAGGTAAGGCGATAGCTGCCAGCCATGGGTTTGTAGAGCATGTCTGAGCTTCGCTGTAATTTCCTGCTCTCCAGATTCCCCTCCTGCTCTGTAACCCACACCTCTGCGCTGCTTTGTTCTGGTTTTGGCCGGCTGGGAGAAGTGCTTTGCTTTGCTGCATCTACACCTGTGGTTTGACACCACAGCACCCTGAATACAGCAAATCCATCCAGGTATCAGGATGCTTAAGGCCACAGTTCCACCGGTGTTGAATGTGACCCGTGATGTTTACAGTAGGTGCCAGAAATGCTTATTCTAAGGTATAATAAGCTTCAGGGGAAAAGGTCTGTTTTCAGTCAGCGCCTGTGTTCAGTGTCACTGTTACTGCTCTGTGCATGGGCTCCCAGTGTTAACTCGGGATTGGATAGTCCCCAGAAATGTGATAGTGATTTGGAGTCTCACCCCCTCCCGTGTTCCCTGCAATAACATCTTCTAATCTTGCGCTGCGCTGGGGTCCCCAGGGAGCCCGATAGCAGCCGCTGGGGACGGGAGCGGATGAAGACAGAGGGCTCTTGTGTGCAGTGCCTGCAGCCTGAAGGAATTGAGAGGTGGTATTTTAAATGAGCATTTCTCTTCATCGTTTGGTTCATTTCCCTGTTCTTGCGTAAATTTACAGGTTGCAAAAGGATTCTGGAACAGCACAGCACTAGTATTTATGCTGCTTATATCAATATTTTTATGAAATTCATCACATATGAAATACATTTTATATTGAAATACATCATGATAGGCTCTGAAAGAAGTGCACCATAATGAAGTTGCGAAACAATCCCTATTTTGTTGTACAGAATGTGTGATGATTTTGAATGGTATGAAGTTTTAATAGGCATTAAATCTTTGTAAAATATCCAGCAGAACTCTTCCGTGTCTGCAATTAATAAGTAATTCGGCCATGTCAAAGTCAAGCAAGCACAAATCCCCTTTATACCATACTGTACCATCTGTCTAATCTTCTGTGTCAAATATGGCTTCTTTGGGTCTGTCCTCCTAAAGCCTATTTTGGGTAGATTAAATTAAAATCTCTGATCAATGCATATTTTTCTCTCTTGATGTCTGTAACTTGGGTAATAAACATGTTTTTCACACGTGTTTTATAACGTGTCTGATAAACAAGAACGTGGTAGTCAGCACAAATACTCTTTTGTCATGGTTGGCCAGAGGGTTTTTACAGCTACAGCACCTTTTCAGCAGTTGGGGAGTACAGCGTTGGAGTGCAATATCTGAATGAAGGGATTGTACTTCAGGCACTTGAAGGGTAACAGGCACCAAAATGGAGAGTGTAGATTCATCTATTGCCTAGAGCTTGTTTTCTGTTGATCCTCTGCTACCCTGGAGAGGCTTCATTCTGTTTGCCTTGCATTAGTTGTGTGGAATGTCAGAAAGGAATATCTGCAAGATCATCTTCTTTCATTTCTATTTCCCTTTGCCAGTCTGTGTGAGCTGTAAGCCCTCCCTTCTCAACGCCGGGGGAGTGCAAGTGATAGTATTGCAGTAGGACAAAAATAAATCCTGAGTTTTGCAGGTAACCTTCTCTTTTGACGTCTTTCCAAGACCCAAGTGATTCAATGCCCTCTGTCCTTGTAGGTGAGGAAGGATGCTGAGGTGTGTGGTGCTGCACAGGCAGGCTGTGGGCATCCTATGTGGCTGTGGAACTACCTGGTTGTGGCACTCTGTGATCTGCCTTCTACCTCCATCTTCTGTGCATGGATGGGACTGGCTTGCAGGCAGGGAATCCTGATGTTTTCAGGACAGAAAGCCCGTGCCTGAGGAGGGCTCTAAGAGAGGGCCAGAGCTCCCGGTGGCACTGCCCCTGCCCCAGCACAGGGCGAGCCCACGGGAGGGAAGCTCTGGGGCCAGCCCGACTCACCCATCTCCGTGACTCCCAGGTGGTGTTGGCAAACCATCAGCCTTGCACACCAGTTCTGCCGCTCCTGCGCCACGGCTGCATTGCCCACAAGTGTCTGCACAGCCAGCCTCTGTTTTGGAGTGTGCCAGCTCACTCCTACAGCTTGGGAACTTGAGTTTTCTCTCCGGGGCTATTATTAAAGGCAGCAGAGATACAGCGTGGGTTCATCATTACCCTCTCAAGAGAACCAGATTGCAGAGTTTTTCCTGAGACGCCTGTTTGGAAAAAGAAACCAGGAACAATCTAAGAATTCTGCATTTTTACTTATTCAGTCCCATTACTGTTCTCTACCTCGCACCACCTTCCCCTAGCCTCACTTAAATTTATTAGAATTTTTTTTTACCTTCACTTGCATGTGCTTTATGTGGAGAGATTCCTGCTCTCCAGACAGCTGAGCCTGATGTGCAGTGCCATGCCAAAGGGAAAGCAAACTCCAGTCATTCAGGAATTAAAATGGCTGAATCGTTGTGTGGTGAGGCAGTGTTAAGATGGAGTCAACCACGCAGGTCATTCTAGAAATAAAAGGGGGCAATCTTGGTGTCACAGTTGAAATGATGAGGCTTCTTTTCTCTATGTTGCCTTGCTACTGATACCATTGCTAACAGAAGTGTTTTATATAAAATTCCACCTTCAGCTCTTCGTTCTGTCTGGCCATAATACCCAGTGTTGCACAAGCAGAAACGAGGAGCAGGATCCTCAGGAAAAGAAAGGGCTAAGCACTTATCCCAGGTCTGCTTTAACCTCTTGCTGTCTTTGCAGCAAATGGATTTCCATGGAGAGTATAATCATCGAAAAGCTGGCATAGTGTAATCCTGAGGTTTATATAAAAGCCTCTTACTGGTGCATCACGCATTTCAAAACGCTCCCATTAGTATATTCACTTGCAGAAATGTACTGATACAGATGTTTTCTGGTTTTGCTAGTCCAAATAAGGATGCTTTAATTACTGTTGACCTGATTTGAATATGGGCTTGCCTGATTCCATTTAAAATATTGATTGCAGTACATTGGATTGGTCATGGTTTCGCTTTATTCCTGCAACAGCCACCATCCTTGCTCAGACCTGCCAGTTTAGATCTCGCTGTGCCCACGATGCCTGGAGAAAGGGAGCTTTCACACATGCACTGGGAGGAGGGTTTTGCCTCCTTCAGGTTCTCAGAGTGCATCCTGTTTGCTCCCGTCTGTCAGTGGTGTAGGTGACGTGCAGCCCATGAGGGGGGCTCTCTGTTTCCTTTGGGTCTGCAGCACGTTGAGCACCCTGTAACTGATGTGAGTACCCCTTGACCCTGTTGCAGCATCACCCTGTATTTCTGAGTTCACTGCGTGCAGCCATTTTGGTTGTACCAGGGAAGGATCAACTGCACTGCAGTTAAATGTTGTTTAAAATTACAAATGGGTAACAAGATGTCTCAGCCTTGATGTGGATTACATTTGCGGGCCAGCCATGTGAAAGTCAATCTGTATTTGAGATTTTCTCTAGAAGCTGCAGGTGCCCCTCAGCATGTGGTGCTGTGTCTGCCTGTCCTACGCCTGTTCCCAGCTTTCCCATCACAAAGGGATGCAGAACCGACTTGCTCTGTTCAGTTAAAACACTCCTTGTACTTCTATGTGCCATTTCTCACTTTTACTCTCAGTAGCAGATTCTCACGTGCTGCGCTGTGGGTGGAAAGCCGCTCAGAAAATGGTACTCAGGGCTCCAGGAGACAGCTGGAAGTGTTACAAGGGGCGGTGCCAGCACAAGCTGTGAGCTCTCGGGAAGCCTGCAGTGGTGTTGCACTTCCACTAATCAGCTGTTACGCTGGGTTTTGGGTCATGGGGAGAGTTGGGCTCTCTCCAGATGCGGGCAAGCTACAGCGGTGTCGTGAAAGCACAGCTGGTTGGGTACCGGGGAGGGGAAGATCATTTGATCACAAGTAATTGTTCCATATAAAAAAATGCCAAATGACACTGAGCGTCGTTTGAAACAAGTGGCAGGGTGGATCTGTGCAATATGTCAAAATCTGTTCCTAGGAGGAGTAACAACACTAGTCCCACTGTCTTTAAAACTGTAAAACAAATGGCAGTTGTCAAATCCTTCAACAATAACTTTTCTGCTTTTTTTTTTTTTTTTTTTCTTATCTCTACTCTTATTTCGCCATGCTTTTAAAGCTTTAGAATTTTATTTTTGCCTTGAAAGAGAAACAGTGCTCAGGATGTCCCTTGGGAAACAAAGCTTTTAGATCCTGAAAAGACTGCAGAGAGCGTTGTTCTTCTCTGGAGGCTTTTCTTCACCCAAGATGGCTGTCTGGAGTGATGTGTAGGAGAAGGAAAAAGAAAGAAGATCTGGAGAGCTGCCAGGCATTTAAAAAGACTGTGTAGTAAACAGTCATTAGGTGGAAAATGATCAGCATTAGCATTTTCGTCATTGCTTCAGAACTGTTGTATTTTGGTATGGGTGGGTTTGGTTTGTTTTGTTTTGTTTTACTGTAAGTCTGCAGGTGTAAATCTTAATAAATGAGAATCTTAGCTCTTACTATTAAAAAATAAATCGGGTTCTACCATTTGTCTGCAAGCATTCCTTCGTGACTGTATCACCCTGTTGTACTTGAAAGACACAGAAAAAAATGAAAAAAACCTGCCATTGTTACGTTCTAAACAATCGCAGAGCCTGGTTCTGGATTAATTTTTTTGGATTATATGAGAGGCAATACTGCTTTTTTACAGGATAACTCATAAAATTGCATTGGCAATGTCAAATTTTGTTGTGATGAAGTGAGTTACCTGGGTTACCTCAGGTAGGTGTAAGTACTTTAAACACTGATGTGCTAGCTCAGCTTGAGCACAGTGATCTGTACTCAGGAAGCATATGCTTTCTACTCAGTGGGCTGTTATTTCTGCCTAGTAACTAGCCAGATTCTGCATCTCCCTGCTGCTATCTTTGGGTTAGAACCGTTCCTTGGGGTTAACATTTAGTATCCATGTTGATTTTAATTTTTTTTTTCCTGTTTCTCACCTTGAATTCAAGAAAATGGTAAGATGTCTGTCTTGTTCTGGATAGGCCCTAGGCTGTTGCCTTAAGCAACAAGATCTAGCCCAGGACTCTTTCTTTCTTTCGTTGATCACGTCTGTTTGGAGGCAGTTAAGGAATAGGAATTGGTTTGTTATGGCTGAGCATTCTGTAGAGCCCACAAACTGGCTGTATGTTATTCTTCATATATATTTTTTTTATTCTTATTGCAGGTGGATGAAATAAGGTAATACTGACACAAGTCTACTGACACTTTAGTCCTGTGTGGGAATTGCTCCATATATTTCCATAACCCAAGGCAATTGAAAGTGCTGAGGTCTTCTGGAATTGGGAGAAAATGTGGAGGATTTCTATAGGAAGCCCTGAATGCAGGGAATGTGAAGCAAGAAACCAGAGCTATAGTGAAGCTGAATGCTACAATCCATAAAGGCTGTGCAGCAGCATTGTCCTTGGAGGCAGTTGGTCAGATGAAAATCTGATGATAAAAGCAAACCAAAACCCAACCGACCAAATAACCCCCTTGAAACAAACAGAACCAAACTGGCTGAGGGTTTCAGGCTACCAGTCTGTCTGTGGAAACAGTAGAAGGCACCTCAGAAACTGTTCAAGGAATGGAGTCAGTCTGTAGTGGAAATGTTTCTTCTCTTTATTTGTTCACAGAGAAAGTGGAGATAATGCGTAGTAACTTTCTGAAGCAGCGAATGTTGGCTTGCCATCTGTGGCAGAGCACTTCGTGATGTAAAATGGAGCTTTTCTATACTTGTCATTTCTTAACGCTGCTTTTTGCCACCTGAGTTCCCTGGGGTGGAAGGGGAAGCTGGACACACCCCAGGGTCCTGCAGTGTCCCTTTACCCCTGTTCAGTACAGACATGGGGTGGCTGCAGGTGACTTCAGGGTGTCTGCCACAGCAGCCTGCTGGTGAACAGGGGGGAAACCCTGGAGTCATCCCGTCTGTGCTTCCTCAAATAGGGATTAAAAAAATTATTTAAACTGTCTTTGAACCAGTAGTGCGATTGTGACTGATAAAGTCCATTTCAGAGCTGTAAGAAAAGCTTAATCTCTATACACCTTTTTCCAACCCTCCAAATTTACCAGATCTACTTTTTTTCAGATGGGAACTGAGTGTCTAAATCTGTAATGAGGCCACGACCTTCATACAGTCTGTGTTGCGTAAGCCACATCATTGGAAGGGATGAAATTATTTTTCAGCAAGATTTTATCGGCAGCTGGAGCCTCTGGGAAAGGTGAGGGGAAATGTCAGGTTATCTGACCAAGGCATGGTGTGCTTCAGCCGAGGAGGGCAGGGAGCGCCAGTACTTCTTGCTCACAGTGCTGGGGCAGGAATGGCAGCGGTCACATGCATTTGTTTGCAGAGGTGCAACCTTTCCCAGTGATTTATCTGCTTTTGTAGATTCTTGGAACAATACCCAAGTGAGCATACCTTGTTTTGCCACTTGAAGGTGGTGGAAAGAAAGCACTTATGATGTAGTTGGGAATGGCCAAACCATTACATGTCGGTTATGAAAAATCCTGGTGATTTTCATGTGGTTTTATTTTCATAGTATTTGCTGTCAGCTGCAGTGCTTTGCACATTCCAAATATTTTGTAGAATAAATTGAATAAACCAAGGTTCAGTAACCTGTCTGGGACCAGGTTACTTTTGTGGGCAGCTGAACCCGTGTATTGGCCTCAGTGAGGTTTGGGCATCTGTGTAACACTGGGGAAGCCATGGTCCTCACAGTTACTCAGCAGGTGGTGTTTGCTGGTAAATAGGAAGGCAAAAAAAAAAAAAGATGGAAATGATTAGGTATTTAGAACAGTGTCTTTGGGATGATGAGATATTTTATCACAAATTCAGAAATCTGGGGATTTGGCATGATGTGTCAGGTTTAGTTTTTGGGACATGAAGCAAGAATGAAATAGTCTGATTGCATTCGAAAGTTGCCAGCTAATGAAAACAACAGCCAAGATCTTATTTAAATATGAAATGAG
Organism: Athene cunicularia; assembly: GCF_003259725.1. Taxonomy (NCBI): domain Eukaryota; kingdom Metazoa; phylum Chordata; class Aves; order Strigiformes; family Strigidae; genus Athene; species Athene cunicularia. The sequence goes on from NW_020799097.1 coordinate 113,813,301, forward strand.
TATCAAGTGGCATTTATGGAACTGTGAAGAGAGTTTGTTATTGAGAGGAGACGAGTGGAGATCAAAAGTTACTGGTTGTTGAAGGAGGGATTCTAGAATATTCTTGAAGGATAGCATGCATACTTATCTTTATAAAACCTCAGAGAGCAAACAGGTGATAGAAACAATATGTAAGATACTGTCCAGTATCATAAATCTTCAACATCTGTACCCAATTACTTTTTTCTTTTTTTTTTTTTTTTCTTTTCTGTAGTGCACATTTCTCACTCTGAACTAATAGGACATCATAATAAACCCTTGGGTGTTTGCCAGCACAAACAGGGTTTTGGCTAACTTTTAGAGTGTTTGTGGAAGTAGAAAAGCAATGCAGCTGTTGGTTTGGGTATGTGCCAACCAAGGATCTATTTCCAGAAACTCAAATCAAAATGAAACAATAATCAGGTATTTTATATATCATTGCTCTACACAGGTTTTTCTTCAGCCTCTGCTGCTATGTGTTGTGACTTTGTGGGATCTGGAGGCAGGTTTGGGCTCTGCACGTGGTGACTGGTTGGAACTGAGTGATCACGGAAGAAATTCAATGTGTTTCCTTAAGGTTTTTTCCCGAGTGTTTCATGAGATGGGGTTTGAGACCTTAGTGTGAAAATCCTTTGTACAATAGTGCTGTCTCCCTGTGAAGTCAGTGCGAGGAACCCTAAAGCACTTGGGCCAATGACTTTTTTTTGTTGCCGCAAAGCGGTTTCCATTCCCTGGGTGCACAAGGGCAGCGAAGCTGATGGATGCAAATGAAGCTATATTTACATGATGCCAGAAGCTGTTTATAATGAAGTGCCAATAACAATAGTTGGATATTTTGAAATAGCTAAATGTCACGGGTTTGTTTATTTGCCTGTTGTACTTACAGTACTTAGAGCTGTGAATAGGACACACCTCGGAGGAAGGTACCTGTTGCTCAGGGGCTGCTCGGGGAGCCCAGGTGCATGGCCCCAGGGGGTAGGGGGTGCTGGGGGCCCCTTCTCCTGGCCTCTGTTCTGGTTGGGGAGCCAAGGCCCAGGCTTGCCAGGGTCACTTGGGGCAGAGCTGGCTGGGGATTTGTGTCAGCTAGCTGCAGCTCGGCCACTCCGGGTGCAGCTCCCTGGGCTGGAGCGGCTCTACTCACCCAGAGTAGCATCCTGGGGGTCACAAGACTGTGGCTAAGGCAAATCCAGGGCCTCACACTGTCCTTCAAAAATAGATGGTAGTGCCTGAGACTGAGGACATGTTTCAAGTAAAACTTTGTTTTGATCTGGTGTTAGGCTACTGCTTTTTATCAAGTCACTTACTAGGCCTTTCTCATGCTTCTCCTAAGTACAAGTGCTGTTGTGAAGTCTGAGGAGGAATGTTGTGGTGGTCCTGTTATAGGAGCAAAGGCAGCTTAGGCAGGTACAGGAGTGCCAGCCCATTTCACAGAAAGATGCAGCAGTATACAGGAGGTGTACGAGATGGTACTCTGAAGTATTAGCAAGCTGACAGGAGAAACCTGCAAAGAGTCATCACTATTATCAGCTGTAAAATGATAAATATCTCTATCTCACATGAAGCAGCACATAAGGATGTGCACAAAATAACTACACACAACCCCCCCCCCAAAACTTAACCATAGTTGAAACATCAAAGAACCAAAGTAACGACCCAGGTTATTTATGATATAGCTTTTCTGGGCTTTTACTCCACATCTGTCATCTTATTTCCCAGGGTTTTAAATTTCATCCTGTGTGCTTTTTTTCCTCCCAGGATGCATCTCAAATTGTTTGGTCACAAATACCCTGAATAACAAATTGACTTAATTTAGATGGCATTAAGGCTCTTTAACCCATTTCAAAGGGCAGGGATGCACTGAAGACCTACAGGCATGCATTTAAATTAAGGCAATAATGATATATATTTCTTCTCCTTGCCTAAAAACGCCTGACTATTTTATCTATGCATCAGATGAAAGTGTAAGGGGAAAGGTTTCTGTTAGTTTTGTAGGGAGTTGGCCAAAAAAATGTGAAGAATGTAGAAAGGAATTAACAGCTGGTGTCCATTTAAAACTTCAGTGTGGGCAAATGCAGGCTGTGTGCTTAGTTTTACCTGTCGTCTTCCTCTGGTTAGTACCCACTAACCCACTGAAGGTTAGTTTCGAAGTGAGGAGACCAGTTTGGCTGTGATGCTCTTAATTTTTCTGCCAAGAGGCTAATGAGTGGATGATGTGTGTGCTTCCTCTGGGGAGGATAATACACATTTCCACAGGAACCACGGACTCAAGATGTGTTTGGTGGTTTGAACCAGAAATTTTGTTGGCCTGGTGGAATCATGCTGTGTGTTGTCTAACTCGGTGCTTGTATGGCTGGGGACATTTCCCTCTCTTACTGGGGAAGGATTGGTTTTTAAGGAGCTTTCAACCATGTTTCTGCTTTGGCACAGTCAAAAATGTGCACATGCACAAAGAGGACCCCCGCTTTTGGAGGGGAAATGGCTGTGGAGCTTTGAAACAGAGTCCTGGGCTGAGTGCTGCGACAGCTGCAGGCACTGGGTTCTTGCTTGCTGGGCTCGGGGTGTCCACGCCAGCGCTTGTCCCCACAAGGTTTGTGCTGGTGAAAGCATGATGGTGCTGGCTGGAGACATGCGTGTCCCCGTCGGGCTCCCTCCCCATCCACTGCCCTGCTGGGGACACCTGTCAGACCAGGGTTTTGGGGTAAAAACCTCATAGGCTCAGTAAATAAAAAAGAAGGAAGAATCATGAACTTGGAGAGAAATACTTGAGAGGTTGTGCAGTGCTCTGGTTCCTTCCCACTGATGGAGGGTAGAGGCTGTGGTGGCTTGGAAGGCCTCGGAGGTGTGGAGCTGTGCTGGGGCAGTGTGAGCACCTGACCACCTCCCAGTGTATTTTGTGCTTGTTTACAGAACAGTTTTAACACCTGTGTTTTCAAGTGGGGTATTTAATATCCAACTACTCTCTTCTATTTCACACTTCACTTGCCAGGGATTTCTGAATTCAGAGAAATGTTGCTGTTCCCTAGTGAGCAGTTAAGTACCATCTTCACCTAATCTCACCGAAACAAAAGTTGTCCCATGCTGTAAGTAATTCTGGTTGTAATTTCACTAAAGAAATACCAGCTAGAGTCCATATGGAACCTCTGACATACTCCAGTGCTGCACTAAGTTTGGTCATCGAGAGGCAAAGCTTTGCATGATCTTGGCTGTGACCTGGGTTTCAACATCTGAAGGAAATGCTTGTTCTGGAGCTGTCTGGAGCCTCCTCTGGGACTACCATGTGGTCCAAAAAAACCCTGAATTCTTTTCTAGGCCAGTTCTTTGTCCAGGCTTCACTGAGCTGATTAATCAGCTCTGGTTAAAGCAGAGCTAGCTCAGCTAGAGAGGTCTCGGGAATCTCTGGTACCTGGAGCAAGTGCTGGTATGAGATCATCTAGGCATTGCCATGGAGTAACTAGTGCTGCCTTGGGTGTCTTCTGACTGAGAGTCTCTGGGTTGCTCCTTTGTGGGTTGATGCTGGAGCTTTGTGTGTTGCTGAAACCAGCTGTTGCTTCAACTCTGTTGCCTGCTATTGCCTTATGAAGTGTGTTAGCAAATCTTTCCCCATTCCTGCCTCCAGAATCTGTTTTTTGTTGTTTGTTTGTTTGCTAATTCAAAACCTGCTGACACTGTGGCAGGCTGTTTCTTACAGGCTGGCCCTTTAAATTGCATCCATGCTCTGCCTGCCTGGCTGTGAAATATCGCTAATAAACAAAGCCTCGAACAAAAGCCTACACAACAAAACATCCTTTTCTCCCTAGGCTCTCCCTGGGTGCGGTTTCCCACTGCTGATCTGCAGTTCCGAGGCAGAGCCAGAACTGCTCATTCTCATTCTTCCTGCCCTGGCTGTTGTCATCAGGCAGCCCTCCCCAAGCAGCACCCCCAAGGAGAGGAGGGTGGCGGCCGGCAGAGTCAGCCTCTCCTGAATGTCTCCTCCTCATCAGAGAGCCATGGAGCCTCTCCCTGCTCGTCAGTGAGAAGCTCCAACACCAAGAAGGCTTGTCCAGGTGTAAGACAGCACATCTGGAGGTGGCTCCCTGGTTGCTTTTCTTTCCCTGCTCGGCATGCTCAGATGGCTAGAGCCATGAGCATGCTCAGCCTCCCACAGCTACACTGTGTTGTGGCCGTGCCCAGCTCCGCTCAGCTCAGCACCGTGGCGTGGCCCTGGGGGAAGGAACCGTCAGCCCACGGACAGCCAGGGAAGGGGAGATGGTGCTGAGCCTGGGCAGAGGTTCTGCTTCACTCCTCATGTATAAGACTGACTGTATGGTGACTGGGCTGGGGCCCTGTTTCTCCCTAGCCAGTAATACTGGAGGTACATCCCAACCCCTCAGGATGTGGTAGCCAACTCCCTCACACTGCTTCCCTTCTGGAGCTTGAAGTACCTGCTACACCCTGTTACATTTTTGGTTTGTTCCAGTTGATCAAACCTGTCTCAGTTCTTGAAGTGTTCCTTTGGTCGAAAAGTGATTCTTCGCTGCACCCCTTTTTTGTTCTGTGCCTGTTGGCTTTGTAGAGTTCCAGCAGCTGGGCAACAGCTCCAGGAAACAGCGTTTTGTGTTCTTTGTCCAGACTGTATCCTTGCTTTGTGCTCCTGACCTCCAGTGGTTCCAGTCACAGAGTCAGCTATGCACAGCTATCAGCTCTCAGAGAGGTTGGAAGATACATTAATAACAGGGCTGGGAAGGGTGGGGTGTGGAAATGGAGAGGGAAAATAGAAGTGCAAGAGACAGACAACAGCTGTCTGGGTGAGTCCTGAGGCCTGTTGGCTCGGCAGCCCTCCAGCTGTGAGGAGGTCAGAGCTGTGGTGTCCCAGGTTCCTGCAGAGGGACGGCCAGGAGAGAGATGTGCTCAACCCACTGTAGGCACCTTAGAGTTTGCTTTTGCCTGCACATGTAGCAAAGGCAGGCTTAGTTGTCCTCTCATGGCAAATGATCTCTCAGTGTAAATGTAATTCAGGGCCATTTCTTCTGTTTAAGGCCCTCTGAGTAGGAGTGAGAAGTAAGGCAGAAACCTTCGTTTGCAGCTCTGTGACTGGAGACGTGTTGCACAGCATCTCTAGTCCTCTCCCATCCCCAGAATTGTGGCTTTTGCATTTTTTCCTAAGGACTGTTTGGTTGGAGGCTGCAGGCAAGTTAGGGCCCTCGGCAAGTGCCATTTCCATGGTGCCTGGGGGGGGCTGTGATGGGCTGGGTGCCCCTTGCCACTGCAGTTTTGCTGGAGCACTCAAAACACAACCAACCATGTCACCAAGGGCATTCCCTTGCTCTGGGCCATCCTGCCAAGTTAGGGTCATGGTGAGGGTCAGGAGGGTCAGGTTTTTCTGCTCTTCTCCAAGCACAGACAGTGACGCCTTCGTCCAAAGAAGAGCCAAACGTCTGTCAGACTGCAGGCAGCAGGACCATCTCTGGTTTCAGTCCTTCACTGACACACAGCTGGGTCCAGAGCTCTGTGCTCTCTTCCTTGTAAGCTGGGTCATGGCAGAGCAGGGACCAGAAAAAAGGAACTAATTTCTGAGGGTAACTGGTTTTTATTAGAACTCTGCTCTGCATGAGCACTTGGAACATACTGAAAAAGACCTTTTTGTTTTGTTGCACTGAAGAGAAAGGTAAATAACCACTGTAGAGAATTGCCATATATTTTCACATTCTTTTGGTGAAGGTCAACCACAGATAGTTTCTAGAACATGGTAATACTAAATATTGTCCTTTAAATTCTCAGTGACTGTCGAAGGAATTTTTTTTAAGAGTTTCTTTGGAAGCCTGTTGATAACTTTTGAAGTGTATCAGCTTTCCTTCCTGTCAGGCCATGAGGCAAAGTGTCCCAGGCGCCCCTCACTGGGGCGATACACAAATACTTTCAGCTGGATTGTTCAGAGGTGTTTGACGAGTGCACTTTTGCCTTGCTCCATGGTCAGGATAGAGAAGGGTCAAATGCAGAGGCTTGTAAAATATTACAGGGTTGTTTGAAATCTCAGTGCTTCTCTGAAACAAAGTCCCATCTCCATGGCATGTCTCTTTAAAAATCTGCAGGGGTAGGTGTCCGTTCATGGTACGGAGACAGCCCTATCTTCACTTCCTTGTCTCCTGTTGTAAATGTAAAACATCTGAATTGTGCTAAAGCTAAACTGTGCATAGGAGTAAATGTTATCTTGACAGTGAGAGCCTACGTAAGAAAGGTCCTTCCTGAAATCCCAGAAGGGACTGAGCTGACCTGGAGCCTTTTCAATTTCAACTCCAGTTGATTTCATTTAGCTTCCAACCATGAGCACCCTTTGTGACATGTATGGAGCACGTGTTGGCAATCCAGCCTCCTCGTATTTTTGATCACTTTATATTCACCATCAGAAGTTTTTTGCTGTTATGTTATTTATAAAAAAGTTCAGGCAATTTCAGAGTCGAAATTTTCTCTACAACCATTTTATAGTAAAATAAACACTTGGGCTGTAAAAGTTGAAAGGCCCTTGACCTGCTGACCATCCTATTCCGTAGAAAAAGTATTAGCATGCCAACGGTTCATTGCAGGTGACCCCACAGATCAGTGCACAAGCACCTATTACTTGTCTTGTGAAGCCCCATCAGCATTCAGGATGCTGTTCCAGTCGCTGTCCAAAATACAAAGCCTGATTTCGCTGCTCGTTTTTCACTTTTCAGTTTCAGAGAGACTTGCCACATTTGCTTTTGTTTGGTCAAGCACCAGAACAAGCTGGCAAAGTTGGAATAGTAGATTTGGCAGATTTATTTACAGTTTGTGAACTGGCACTTGAATTTTATTTCGTGGGAATATTTTCATTGGGCCCAGGCATTGTAGAAGGTACCTTCTGGATGGATTACCCTACACAGAAACTCAAGCTTTTCCTGAAAATGGGGGTGTGATCTATTAACTGGGATGTAGAAGTTAACAAATGACAGATGCAGGCATGGAAGTGGGGAGGGAGACTGTAGAGCAGAGCTGATGAGCTGGTCCCCCAGGTTTTTTTCTAGCTAATCTGTTTGCATAGCAGGACACTCCCAGATACTCTAGTAATTAAAGGTTGTCTTTAACTGACTTAGGAAAGACCCTATAAAGGTGATGAAAGCATTTTTAAAAAGCAATTGATGCTGACTTAGAGCTGCACAAATTGAAATACATGCAAGTTTCTTGATTGACTTAATTAGAGCTAGCAAATAGGATGATGGGTTTTATAAAATGCCCAGCTGATGTTTCACAAGACAGAATTTTTGGAGGCTAAGTTACATCTCTCTTGGCCACACTGGGTATCAGGCTGGCTCATGAGATTGAGTGAGGCTGGATTTAATCCACGGACCTCACTTGAGCAGCCCTGGACTACCTTGTGATGTACTTACTTGAGCTGAACCTTACTTTCACAGAACTTCTAAATTCCATTTAGCCCAGACTCAGCTTCTGAAGACGTTACCCAGCAGTCATTGTTGAAGGAAAACCATAAATACAAGAGGAAGGTGGTTGAGCACTCTGTGTTTTGCTTAAAAACTGTGTAAGGAGGTTGTGTTCTTTAAGCTAGGGGCTTAACACCACAGTATGTGGGGTTTTACTAACCCAGTCCTTGTGCATGTAGGGTGTCTGTAACTCAGTGCAGATTGTGCCCCAGCCAGTCTCTCTCTAGGTCTCTGCTGACTTTCCCTTTCAGGAGAGATGGAAGAATATTGCTTCCTAGAAGCGTGCTAATGGCTGATGGCCAGAGCCCTCCCCACCTCCCTCCCCCTAGCAGCTTGGCTGAATGTGTTTTACATTCTTCAAGTGATGAGGGGAAAAGGAAGGGCAGTACCACAAGAGACTCTGTGCTTACTCCACCCTAAAGTGTTATGTGTGGTAATCTGTTCTGCTCCAATTTTTTGTCCTCTTCTTTAATCCCTTCTTTCAAAAAACTGCCAATTTCTACCTAAAATGTCTCAGTTTTTTTTTTCTGGTTTAGCCATTTCATGGTTTGTATGTAGTTGGTGGATGGGCATGACCTTCTCTAGAGGGCGATTCAGAAGTGCTGTCTGACCTGGGATGTTCCACAGGGAAGTGGATGAACCTACTAACTACTGTTAAGAGTCTGGTCTCGGATGGAACCAGTATGAAGCCTCGTGGCCACCCCCTGTCTGGTTTTAGGAGGCTTTCCAAACAACGTTGGTACGTTATGGGTTGTAACCTTGGCTGGGGGGAGCTACTTCACATTACAGGGATGAATTTGGACAAAGTTTATTCTAGAGTCTTCAGGGAAGAATGTTGGAATCCAGATTTGCTGGGCAATGGATGAGAAACCAGGTGAAATTTTGTGGCTTTACATGCAGAGAGAGTTGGAGTGGAAGATTTTCACGATCCTTGCTGGGCTTGAAGAGTTTGAAATAGAGGCTTGGTTCAGGTTTGCAAATAACTTTTTCCCAGTTGCTGTGAGTTCTCTGGGCTCTCGGCTGGGATGCTGGGTGCACAGCTGTAAGCGCTGCCTTTGCTGAACCAGTTTGAATCTTTGTCCTACGCATTGCACATGTTGGTCACGGGTGTGGAACAGTCACCCCTGCTGAAAACACTTGGGTTTCCAGTACAGTGAGGTGTATTTTTGTTTACAGTGAACAGCGCAAACACTTTTTGATGTTGTTTTAATGCTTATGTAATATGTACCAGTCTCCCAGCTAGAGCGTGATATCCTGGGGACCTCAGAAGAAAAATAGGAGCCTGTAAAGCACTCTTTAACCCTCTGGTTTCTGGCTTTCAAGTGATGATCTGAGATCTCAGATGATTCATCTGAGATGTGGGAAGTAGGATGGGTGACGCGTAATTTTCATGACCTTTGCACGCTTTTCCAGCCTGTATAGGGAATAAAGAGGCTTCAGTCTTGCTTTGTTTGTGCATTCCTGAAGCATCTGTGCTCTCCACGCTGATTGTGGCATTTGACTCCCTGGGAGCACAGCCTGTCCGCCCCATTCCTGTGACCTTTTAGGGTGCTTTCAGCTCTGGGCCTCCACATCCCGGAGCACGGGCAGCCAGAGGAGTCGGCACCAGACAGGGGGTGGAATCGGGAAGCTGGTGGGAAAGCAGAGACAAATACACGGAGGGCTCTTGGGCTGGGAAATGCAGAGACAACATGGTTCTGTTTGTCAAAGGGAAGGTGGGATTAGGAGCCAGACCCTGCACGCAGGAGAGAGAGAGAGGATATTGGAGGTCGAGGGAGTTAAAGCCTTGCCATATTAATGCTTTCGTTATTTCACAGTTGGTTCAGCCCCTGAAACAACAGGCCGCAACGTAAGTGATTGTGTTGGCCACGCTGCTCTATCAGGACCAGGGAAGGTTCTTTCTTCAAAGCCCCTGTTGCAGGTCGTGTGCCAGGAAGTAGTGGTCTCTGGGCTGGGCACGGAGACAGGCTGGCAACCAGCTCCTTCGACTTGGGTTAACAGGTGGGCAGAACTGAGACACGCGTTGTCCCGTCTTTCTAACCTTTACACACAGGACTGCAGTTTTTCAGTTCAGGGGTTTTGCAGAGCTCCGAGTTTCTAACCAGTGTTTTTTAAATACTTGCAGAATTTGATTGGGGGTGTTTGAATATGTATGTCATTTCGCATACGGCCTTGAGCTTCTCTTGACCTGTGATAGGGCAGGTTTCCTTTCTGTGGATCCTGAGGTGAGAATCTCACCTTGATGGGGAGATGAGATGTGGCTGGTGTGCTGGGAGCTCAGAAGAATTTCCATTGTCCAGCTTAATTATGGGCTTAAAATGACACTTCAAAACCAATAAATGTCTGTTGTGCTGCTCTTAGGAGGGAGCTGAATGTTCCTCAGAATAAATGCAGAGTTCCATTACATCCTAACTAGATTTCCCCATAATAATAATAATAATAATAATAATAATAATAATAATAATAATAATAATAATAATAATAATATAAATATAAAGCAAATTTGCTGATAAAGAACTGGACTAAATCCCCTGTTCCAAGTCATCAGTAGGAAAGAAGCAATAAAGACTGGGAGTGAAAGTATCCGGAGGTGGAAGTCCTGCGAAAAGAGTAATTGAATTCATTTCTGTGCTGGTCCAGCCTTGGTTTCAGAGAGGAAGGCCAGGAAGGAGTGGTTTGGCATTTTGGTTTCTGTGATGGTACATATCAGATATGTAGGAAATGGAGACAGACCGTTCCCTTTCTTGCTGTGGTGGTGCTCGTGCTGGCCTCGGGACCCATCTGGTCTAGTAGCCTCGAGATGGAAGTGTCTGTATCCCTTTTTCAGTCATTTCAGCCATTCAGTCATCTACAGTTTATCTTAACTGTCAGAAAAACTGCAATAGGTTGAGCTGTGCGTTAGCCAGGGAATAGTCTATTTACATAAGTAATGAGACCATTTGGGGATTGCTGCTCAAAATACATTTTCTTCAATCATAACACCATAAAAACCTCTTGACAGTCCTTAGATAGTAAGAGTAACATGAAACTAACTACAGCTTAGAATGTTTTATGGAAGGATAGTACCTCTTGAAAAAACAATGTTTACTTTAAAGATAAACGTAACTATTAGGAAGTAATTCCAGATGTGTGGTTATGGCAGAATTTCAGTGATTACAGTCTTAGCTTGTTTAGTGAATTACTTTATTGCATTTAAAAGTAGCCAATGAATTTTTTAAAAATTAATTCATTCTTCAGATGGTCTGAATAAAACTGTTTATTTTCTGTTATCTGAGAAACAAACAGAGCAGAATCTGGTTTATTTATGAAAGTAAATACAAAAGGTCTGACCCTTGGATATTGCCTTTGAAAACTGTCTGAGAAAATGCTCTTCCTGGTAGCTGATTCTTTCTTCAAGCCATTTCTTCTTTTTGAAAATAATGCCAAACCCCCGCCCTCAAATTACACAACATCTTTAACATAGATGTTAAAGAATGCTTTGAAACGAAATGGTTTGATCTCTTCAGTCTCAGGAGATCTTCTAGCATTGTATCACCTGCTGAAGGCAATAGAGTTACATTATCAATGAAGACAGAAGTTTTACAGTGTACAAAACCTTTCTTTGCCCATTGTGATGGGTCTGTGCTGCATATTTTGGGGACTGGAGCAGTCAGATGCTATTTGTTAGTTCACCTGGTGCTTGCTTATCCCTGTAGTTGACTGCTGAGGTCTCCAAGGCCTGGGTGCACGAAGTGCTGGCAGGTAAGTTCAGGAGGACGTAGACTAACTCAGAAACCCCAGTGCCTGTTCTCTCTGTTTTTAAGCCCTATGTAAAGGCCACTTAGAGTCTGAATTGTCAATGGAAATGCAGTTAGGACCTGCCGTTTCTAAAATGTCTTGTTCTGGGTATGCTTGTGTGGGTAAAATTCCGAGCGTGCATTGCCTTGGAGCCCTGTCTGTGACGCCTGCTGGGGGCATGGACAGCTGACACCCGTGATAACCTTTGGCTCTCTACAGAAAGCATTGTTCCTTTATTAGATTAGTATTTCATCTTAAAGCCAGGCCAGGATGTTGGAATGACAAAAGTTGTGGTGCCGGGGCTTTCTGCTTGTGCTACGTATTCTATAGAGATTTCTTGCAAGGGTGTCAGTGGGCGCTTTGTGCATGAGTGCAGAGCGCTGCCGTAAGCTAATGGCACACAATAGGGCTGGGTCCGGCCTTCTGCTGACTGCACAGCCACTGAGCCACATCTCTACTCACAGAGGACTTGTTGAAATCACTCAGCAGTGCAGGGCTGACCAGAGAAAATGACGGTGTTGAGCAGCAGTTAGTGCAAGTAATTTCGGGTTTAAAATAAATCTGTAAACACATGTGTCGTGTGCGTGTGTTACGTGCACATGCAGGGTTTTCAGCGTGTGCCTTAGGAATGCAGGGCTCATGTTGTGGAGGGCAGACTACACTCGAGGTCAGGAATAGTGAACTCAGCTTCACTAAGAATTACTGAAAAATTCTGTTCCCTTTCCCCTGTTAGTCTCTGGAGACTTGCAGAGTGTGGTGGTGTTTCTGTTTGTCGACCAGGGACATCCATAACTTAGTAACAAGGCTTTCTCTTGTAGCTCAGCCCATCTGCAGGAGCTTCATTTCTGTAGGAAGAAGCCTGGAGGCTTCTGCTGGAGCTTGTGTTTATCTTCCCTCCCTGCTCCTGGAGGCAGCAGGGGTTTGTGCTGGACCAGAGCTGCAGTAGGAATCTTAAGAAAAATTGTTTTTCAGCTCAGGCTTAAGGCGGAGGTTGTGCATGGCTGGGTCTTTCTTTGGAAGAAGGCAGGGCAGCTTATTTCAGTTCAGACTGAATTGTGTTATCCTCGCCTCACCACGGAAGTGTTTTGCTGCAAGGTACTTATTTTTATCACTGCAGCGTGTGTCTGTTACCCCTCTCTGCTGTCCCTGACTCGTTGAGCTGCGTCCCAGAAAAGGGAGCTTGATGTCAGCCAGCAAAGGAGGCAGTGAGTTTATTTTCAGCATCTCCACAGAATCAGAACAAGGATGCGGGCTTCCTAGCTGATAGGTGTGGGATAACAGGCCTGTTTCATGCCCAAGTTAGCTTTATCTGGGATAGATTCTTCTCGTGTGCTGCTCAGGAAGGGTAAGAAAAGTGATAATGCACCGGTAGAGTTGACTTTATTCTGGATCTGGTTATTTCTGTGTCTAAACGCAGGTGACACAGAAATAAATGAAATCTGATGGCTTGTGGCAACTCCACTGAATTAGCATGTCGCTGCGTTGTGATTTGAGGGTCACTGCTGGTATTTTTCTAGTTTGAGCTGCTGCGTTTCTGGTGACAGATCTGCTCATCTTCATCGGGCGCTGATGAATGCAGGAAGCTGGAAAGGTTAGAACTGTAGAGCAGTCTGATTCCACTTGTCATCTGGTTACTCCATGGGTTTAATTGGAATTAACTCTGATTTCTGCCTGTGTATAGAAATCAATGGGAGGCCCGATGCTAGATGAGGATCAGCTGGTGGATGCTGTACAGAAATGTCTCGAGTAGGACTTAATCCTCTCCTCTGTCTTTGGTGTGTTTGTAGTGGTAGAATCCGCCTGGCTAAGGAAGGACCCATCCATCCCCAGAGCTCCTTGCTGGAAAATGTCGGCCTAGGCATGTGCCACAAAGGAGTTATCATTTTAAAGACCTTTCCCAGAGCAAGGTGGTTTTTTTTCATATTCTTTCAGTCTGTTGGCAGCTTCCCATAAGTAAAGCAATTTTTTCCCACCTTTTGTAAAGGTTGACTCGTTCACAAACAGCCTTGGGTAACAGCTGCTTATATAACAGCCCCGAGTGCGGCTCAGGTCCCGTCTCTCTGCAAAATGCAGGGATTATTTTGCAAGTAAATATCTTGGAAACCTTCTCATCTGTGGTGGGGAATAGGAGAAAAACAACCCAGCCTTTTTATCCTCGGACCATCTGGAAAATTCATGCCTCTGAGTGCGCGAGCAGTGACGAGAAGGACGTTGTTTTTCCCCTGTGAACTGGACTGATGTCAGCTGCAGGATGTTCCGGTTTTTCGGCCGGACCCGGTTAAAGCCATCGGTCCCCGTGGCCGTCCCCAGGGGCATCGGACAGGGACGTGCTCTGCTCTCCCTGCTCCCTGCGTCAGTAGGTGGCACCAGGTGGCTTCCGAAGCCTCCTGGAACGGCACCGTTTCTCTTCCAAGCCAGTCATGAGCCCTTTCTCAAATGTTTTTTCTAACTGTTCTGTTTGATAATGGTGAATTGTGCGTTTGCGCTCCAGGGTGAGCCCCTGGGTCCCTCTGAGCACTGACTTGGGAGGGACGGGGTGATAGAGGATGCAGCACAGCCGCTGCTCCGCCCCCAGGGATGGGGGAAGCTTTGGACCCGCGTCCCCGGACAGCGACTGCGCCTGCAGCGCTCACAGCCTCTCCCTAAGCAGCTGTTTATAACGTCCCTCCTCCTCCTGGAGAGGAGGTGTTGGCCTCTTTGATTTAGTGCTGACAAGTAGATGCAAATTCCGGTTAGAAAACGCTGTGAATATGCCAACAGTGTCCGACTGCCTGAAAGAGGAGAAACCTGTGTCAGGAGTTGCAGTGGTGGGCTAAAGTTCTGCTGCTAGGGAGAGTTCACAGCAGCGCGTCGGCATTGTTGTTGGTTTTATCTGGATAGTTCGTAAATAAATGCCCAGGACCTGTCACAAATTTATCATTTGCGTGTGAAGAATGAAATGTTTCTTCAGATTATGTTAAAAGGCTTCTGCTGGTCAAATGCTTGTGTGACTTTTTAAGCATTTGCATTTTTTCCATCAGAATTTGCACCGTTGTATAAAGGTGTCGAGGCCTTCTTTGCACCTCAGGTTTTTCTTAACTGAATTATCCGCAGTTCCATATGCTTTAGCCAACATTCACTGATTTATAAAGCTGGCAGGCTGCTTTTGAGAATAACAATTGTGCAAGTATCTTACTGCACCATTTCCTACATGTGCCACTCTATAGTTAAACATCATAGTTCTACATATGTGTATGCAGCAAAGCTGCTGCTGTGAAATCCTGCTGTTGTCAACTCCTTCATTTTTGAAGAAGGCTTGGAGCATTTGGTTGCTTTGTGAGGGACTGGTTGGTACCTAACCTGTTCTTGAGCTTGTGTCCAGGTTTTCAGTGAAAGTCCTTGATTCATGAAACCACAATTCTTGAGCTTGCATTTTACTGTTTTTTTCCAATATAGGTATATTGTCTAAACTATTATTATGTATTTTTGCTCCACAGAGGTTTTTAAGAATCTGATGGTGAGAAGAGATTAAGAAGACTCAGGATGACGACAACAGTAGCGACAGATTATGACAATATTGAAATCCAACAGCAGTACAGCGACGTCAACAACCGCTGGGATGTGGATGACTGGGACAATGAGAATAGCTCTGCTCGACTCTTTGAACGATCCCGCATCAAGGCCCTGGCTGGTAAGCACTCATCACACCCCCCCAGCTCTGCTGCTCTGCCTCGGGGAGAGTGGGGGTGCTGCCTGTCTTCTGTGTTGCACCTGGTCAGTAAAGGAGAGCAGGAGCTTCCCTGAGGGCGCGGGCAGTCGGAGCCAACAGGGTTTGAGGTGGTTGTGTTTGCTGACATCAGTGGGATGTGATGGTCTCTCTGCAGGACGTGCTGATACGGGACGTTTCGCAAATGCCTATTCACATTTCCTAGGGAGACTTCTCTGGTGTAGGGGCAGGAGAACACAGATTTCATCCCTGTATGTTGTTTTAATTAGAAGGTTTTAATTCAAAGGTATGCTGACTCCCTTTCTCCACCTCATCAGTCTCATCAGATACGAACCGTTTTGGCTGTGTATTCAGATTGGGTTTCTGTGATTGGCATGATGTTGTTTTCCAGATTTGGAAAAAATCAGAAGGATAACAACGTTCTGCTTCAAAATACCTTCATTTGAAGGTGTTCACAATGTTTCACCTGTCCTGAAATGGAGGAATCTGGAAGATGGAGATAGTTGTCATTTAATAAATAATGCTGAAACGACCGATCTTTCTGAGGAAGCAGAGCTTCTGGAGCACATGCTGTCTTCTGCTGAATTACACTCTCATCAGCAGAGACATAAATTTGATCCGTTCTCTTTTTCTGTTTAAAACGTTTGATAATTTTATATGAAAGGTTGTCCGTTAACCACATCTGTTTATGCAGCAAGGAGATGATGTCA
Organism: Athene cunicularia; assembly: GCF_003259725.1. Lineage (NCBI taxonomy): Eukaryota > Metazoa > Chordata > Aves > Strigiformes > Strigidae > Athene > Athene cunicularia. Next base: position 113,828,945 of record NW_020799097.1, read on the forward strand.
TGTCCTCTCAGCTCGGAGGCATTGCCCTGCAAAGCCGTTTTTATGCTTTCTGTAAATGATTTCCCCACTCTTATGGTAGCATGCCCACATTCCTGACCTCTGAACAAAATGCCTCAGTAGCGTGGGACATGCTGTAAGCACAGAAAACAGCTCAAAACACGCTGAGCTTTCTGGTAGTGGAAGTTTAGTTGCAAAGACAGTTGTACACCCAACACTTTATAATGTGCTGAAACGGGTTTGTTAAATGAACTGTCCTGGGACCAAGGTGTCATCTGTTCCATTTGTGATTCAGATGAGAGCGCCTGCAGAGCCCGTGTGCCCTTGCCCCTCTGGAGGCCACTGTGGGAGGGCCTCAGATGCACAACACCCTGAGGTGTCAGGCACAGGTCAGGATCGGGTGTGGAATTGAGCAACAGGGAAAGGAAGGAATTCAGGCAGGTGGGCAGAGAGCAGATCATGTAACTCCTACTGAGGACAGTGATCGCATTGCCTTACTGGAGCTGCTCGCAGAAGGGATGAGGGTTAAATTTGGCTGTCTTCAGAAGAATTTTAATGACAGCCGCTCTTGTTAGGGCGTGCGTGGGAAATGACAGGTCAGGTGCCTGCCCTGGAAGGGGGCTGTGCCAGGGGGGCCGGGAGCAGCCTGACTGCTGCCCGTCATGGTGCCGTGCTGGTAGAAGAGAAGAGTATCCACTTGCTGGTTTTTACAGTTTGATGTTGCTTGAGCAAGAAACTGTATTTTACTCCCACCACATCAGTGGATGTAGGATATGTTAGATTGCTTGGGTGGGAAGTACTTTTAGCACAAAGCTCACGAGCCACATTTCGGTCCCAGATCAAGCTTTTACTGCAGTTGGTTGTTCCACTTAGTTTTATGGCAAGCAGAGCTCCCCACCTGGGTGATGAATAATAAACATGAAACTCTTATTTCAAGGATAAGTAATGTAAGGAAAGTACTTGAATTATTTAGGTAGCCTAAAACAAATATCAGTGTCAAAGCAAGTAATTCTGCTGAAAATTCAATTCAGAGGCATATTTAGACATCTTCCAAGAGCATAACGTATGTATTTCTTTGTCTTAATAAGCATTACTGATAGTTATTTTATTTTGATATGCTTCATACGTGTAATTCTCTACTGTTAGTGCTGAGAATGCTGTGTGCTGCCAAAACTTGGCTTAGCATACTGCACTGCTGCAGCACTGCTGGAAAGCCTAATCATGGTGCAGGGAGAGAGGGATGAGGAGAGGTTTGTGTTGCAAATCCAAAGGTTAAAGCCTGAGCCATGCTACTCCCAGCATTGTTCACCATACATTTTCGGATATGCTGTCTGGTGCATAATCTTCCCTTGCATCTCCCCAGAAAGGCACTTGCAGGCTTTTAACAGCTGCAACCTGGAGCTGGGATAGCAATAATCTGTGTCATTGTGCTCTTCAAATTGAGACAGGCTCTTTCTGGAAAGGTGTACTCGAATTCAGTGGCTTGTCACAGGATCAGACACGATAATCACTGTGTGAAAGCCTATGGCTGCTAGTGCAGACAAAGCCACCCTGGGTGATACCAGGAGCCTCTTCTGGCCTCTAATGTGTTGGAGAAAAGCTCACTGAAAGCAGGTGTGATATAGTAATAGCAGAAAAGCATGCTAGTTAGCACAGCAGCCGATAATTGACATTATTAAAGTGGTCTGTATACCATGAAAACCAGACTGTGAAGGATTGTTCAGGTTTAATACAAATAAACAGTCTGGAAACTCAGCTTTCAATCAGAATCCAGATTTGAAGGGATATGCAACCAGATTGGTTGTTATTCATGTTGAACTAACTCACTCTGCAACTGATAGGAGGAGGAGGTAACTGATCCCTACTTCTCAAAGTAAGATATCCCATGGTAGGAAATCATCTTTCACCTGTCCTTGTTCCCTGTGGTCCTTCGGAAGGTCTTGCTGGAAGACTGGGTAATACTACCTGCTCTCTAGAAGCCAAAAAGATATCAAGTTTGTGCAAAATTCTTCATTCACAAATCCTCAGGTGTTGGATTTCGTCTGTCAAGGACCATTAGCTAACAAGATTTGCTGTGCAGAGCTCTTCAAGAAAAAGAAAGCTTTAAGAAGTAGTTCAGTTGTTCAGCAGAATTTTTCACACTCAGTCTGGGGACTGTGACATCCAGACATACCATACTCTCCGTCTCAGATGCTGTTTTCAGGTAGTATGAGAATTGTCACCTCCAAAACTTTCAATTTCCTCAATTAACTAATTCAGTATTTAAAAACGCTCGGCTGAAGTTACTCGCTTTTCTGCTCATTTGTGTTTTGCCCTTTTCTCCTCTGGGTTCGCCCCAATGACCAGAGTGCCTGTGATTCAGCTGTCTGACATAGGAATTAAAAATAGTTTCAGAGTTTTTGAACGAACAGAGGCATACCTGATAGGTGCAGGCAGGTGAAGCTGTACATCCCTTTTTCAGCTCCACCGCAGTGGCTGTCACTGGGCCAGTCCTTTGGTAGTGCTGCACCTGCCTGGCAGGAGGGACGGGGAGAGGGAGGCTGCCCTCTTCCTGCAGATGGCCTGTCTTCTCCTTGCTGCTCTAAGAGAAACTAGGCTCCTAATTCACACCAGGAACTTGCATTCTCCCAGAAGCAAAAGGGAAAAATAATTGAAATTCTTATTGAAGTCACGCTCTTGAAAAGTTTTTCTTTTTAATATAAAGAAATACTAATTTCTGAGGGATAAAACACAGAAAATTTGCAATGGGAAGTACTGGGTACCATGTGTTGGGCTAGGCTAGTTAGCCCTTTTGGATGCGATATTTGAGCCGTTTCCCCCCCCCCCCCCCCCCCCCCCATTTTTCT
>NW_020799097.1:113831837-113886441 GCF_003259725.1 Athene cunicularia
CCCCCAGCTCTGGTGCAAAAAGTGAAAAGAAAGATGCCACTTGTGCTTTTCAGGTATCACGCACCTGCTGGTCCTTGCTGTTCAGGGCAGAGTTTCTACTGTTTCACTCTGAGTACACACTAAAGATGGGAAATATCTGCACAGTCAGAATGAAGTTTCAGGTCTTGAGTCAGTAAAAAAGGATAAAATGCAATGACTTAGAGCTTGGGCAGAGCATACTAAGAATAAGCTCCTGCAGTACATGTCACAAATACCCAGTACCTGGGCTATTTGGGACTTGAATGCCCGTGCACTAATTAAAGTACCAGCAAGTGGTGAAGGAAAGAGAACTCAGCTGTATACTGATGTTTGTAGGTCAGGTTTGAAGGGCATGTGAAGGATTCGCTTGACACTAAACAGAAATAAGAATTTTACAGCAGCAAAACTGCAGATGCATCTTCTCAGTGCTGACGTGGCAGCGTGGTTCTTAGTCCATGGTTTTGTTTAGCAGCCAAAGGCCGAATGCAGACTTACTTAGGTGAGCGTGAAAGGGCTTATTTTGAAAAATCTCATTTTTCTCAGATAAAAGCTGACAGAATTATTTCAGCAAAAGCTTTTCCAAATGTCGACCTCGCCCAATGTTCTCCTGGAACAGTTTCTCAGTTGTAGTTTCTAAGCTGCAGTACCTTACCAGAATCGGTAGGAGGCTGGTGTTAAAAGCAGGAGAATCCTTTTGTGTGTCCTGCAGGCGTCAAGGGAGAGAGCAGGGCAGCAAAGGAGCTGCTGGTCACCCGCAGCACCGGCGGGGAGCACCGAGGAGCTGTGCCTGTAGCACAGACCCAGGAACAGCTCAGCCACTCTGTCGCTGCTGAGCAGCAACGTAGCCTTTAAACTTGCTGTTGCTGGAGAACTGGCTCTGAAACAAATAGCAAAAAACAGACAGTAAGTAATATTTTGTTCTTGGCATTTTTACTTTTGAAGATCATCAGTGGCTGACCCAAAAAGGACTGTCACTGTATGTCTGCAGTATGTGAAATAACTTTCAGGTAAATGTGACCAACTTGTATTCATCAATGTCCCGTCGCAGATGTGATTTGGTACAGAGCTCATTGGCATCTCATGGCTTCAGTAACAGAACGGCATTTTTGGTACCAGTTATGCATAGTTTGGGGGTTCCTACTCTCTCTTTAGGATTAAACAAGTAATGTGCAAACTACGTGGAGGTTCAAGTCAGACGTTCTGTAGTCTGGTTAGATACCAGATCCATGGTCCCATGTAGCTTCCTAAGTACAGAGCCACGTTTCTGGAAAAAAGTACTGCTGAACGTACCTTTGGAGTTGTCTGGAATTGTGCGTGCTTCTCTGCTTGATGGGTGGCATTTAGGATTACTTAATAACAGAGGGATGCATGAAAGCAATTGCGTCCTGGTGAATAGCTGTCATCTGGCACACACTGCTCAGGCAGGACGAGTGGAGCTGGAAAAATGGGCTTGTTCTTCTTTTGGGAGGGAGCAGGATAGGAGCAGCTGCTGGCAGCCCTACTCTGGAAAGCCTGACAGCTGCAGTCATGTTACGTCTCTGTTTAAATTCCTTCAAGACCAAGCAGTATTGAGTTGGACATACCCATGGGAGAGCCCAGCCTCCTGCCAGCACATGGGCCTGCACTGATGGATCTCCAGGTCTGGGCACTGCTGTGTCTTGTTATTTTGGCCTGGTTGCAGATACTGAATCTGCTGCTCATAGCTTCTCGTGGAGAGCTCCAGACACATGGCCGGCCTGAGGCACAAAGGACTGACTCTGTGCTTGGACAGCAACTTTGTAATTTAGCAAAATCATCTTCAGGAGTTCTGGACTGCAGTTAAGAAATGATTAAACATAAAAATCCATCTGTACCTAGAGGAACGAGGTGGAAAACTAATATATGTGTGCCGACTCCGTGTGCGTGCGTGCACGTGCCTGTCTGCTCTTAGGAAGTTAGCAGTGAAATGCCCATGCAGGGAATCCTGAGAGCTGGTCCATCTGCTTTATCCTACCTGGGCCCTAGATACCCTTGCACTGCAGGAGCTTCCTTTCAGGGTGTGCTGCCCTGCTTGCACTGAGCCTGGGCGCGAGTGGTGCCGCCATGCCTAGGCTGGCACAGCCCTGCGCGCTCTGCTCTAGTTTAGTTCTCATCATCCGCTTATCACCGCGGCATCAGGAAGGAGTCACAGCATGGGGACATGCGTGTGGGTGCCCTGAGTGCTGAGCTGAGTGAAAAGCAGGGTTCTGCATCAGGTGGAGCAGGGACAGGTGAGTCTGGAGGGGAGAGGCAGCATGATGAGGAGGAGAGTGCTCTGCCTGCCCAGCTGCTCCAGGAAGGAACACTCCCTGTCAGTGCTCACTCTGAGTTACCCTCTGTGCAGTTAGTGAGAGCTAAGCCAGGCACAGTGGTGGGGCACGGGTAACATCATGCAGAAGCTGAGGATTTAGGAGGAGACCTACCAGCCTGATGGTCAGCTGGGTAACCTGCCTTTGTCCCTGGGCTTCTGTGAGACCTGAGACTCTGCTGACCCTGCACCACCTGGGGGGCCAACCCAGAGTGCCCTGTCATGGGACACTTGAAGGCTTAAAGGACTGTGGTGTTCTCTGCTGTTGAAATTGATGTTATAGGGATATTTAAGACAGAAACCATGAGACCTGTCATTGAAATACTGAGATTGGGTTTAGATATTTTACTGAGTTGCTTCAATGGAAATGATTTATTGTTTATAAAAACTACCTACCAATAATGGCATTGTTTTATTTTTTAGTTTTACCTTATGACTTTTATCAGGGATGAGCTTGGCTGTGGATGCATTTCAAAACCTAGTTGTGAGCCTGTAATTTAAAAGAAGTCTTTCCACAAAAAATGCGTATGCAGAAGAGAATGTTCTCATCTCATGTCTTTAGCATCTAACTAGTGATGTTTCTGTATTTATTTTATTTATTCAGCCAAATCTGCAATGTGCCTTGCATTTTTCCTTCTATTTGTTGCTTGGATACTGCATGAAAGCACTCCCTGAAGTATAAATAATGTCTAGCAGAGCATATTGTGAAGCGAAATTCAATACAGAATTAAAAAAATGTTTACTAATTTCTGTTAACCTTGGAGCTCTTCTAATGGGGAAAAATTAGTGATGAAATCATTCTCTCCAACCCAAGCTTTGATTCTTATCTTGGGGTAATATCCTGGAGAGATATAAACCCAGATTGCCTTGAGACTAATTGGCTTGGTGGGGAAGAGGCAAAGAGAACAGGAAGAGGGATGAGGATCAGACAAGTAGAGAGGATGATGAAAATCCACTTCCAAGTTCCACTCTTTTAGTTGCTGGAGTTCTTCCTAACAGTTTTGAACTCTTCTAGTGAGCAGTGCAAACACTACTATCTTTTTGCCAACCATTCTCTGTATGTGTATATACTCTGAGGATTTTTTAAGTTTTGTTTCCTTTAAATGTTATTAAGCCTTTAAGACGGATGGGTGTCAGACAATGGCCAGTGTTTGTACATATAAGTGTGTAATATATTTATTCTGTACAGTATATAAAAATGAAATGTGGTTTGCTCTGGAATAATAACTTCATGAGTTTCACACAGTGAGTATGTGTCAATTGATCACTAAATATTTTTGCGGAGATACGCAGTTCCCAGATGGGGAAATTTTGTGGGTGAGATTTGATGAAAGGTTTTTTGAAAGTAAACAAACAGATGTCTCTTTCATGTTGGCTTTAGAAATCAGGCTTTCAGTTCATGTTTCTGTCTGCTATTTAAAAAAAAAACCAAAACAAAACAAACTTCCAACAATTATTTTTCTAACATTTTCCTTGTCTTACTTCGAATGAACTGCAGGATCAGCGCAAGCCTGTACTACCTTGGCTTTTCTGGAACCTTGTTGCTTAGGTATAAGAGGATCTAAAATTTTGTATGGAGCCCAATTAACCTCAGAGGTTTCTAATTTAGTGGCTTGAGCTCCTCCAGTTACGGAACTGGCAAAATGGAGAGGTGCTTCTTTATTCCTCTCCCATAAACTGACCACATGTGAACGTGGCTGGTCACAATTGGGATGTGTTGGTGAGCATTCATACAGTTTATGTGCTTTCTGTTCTCGCTATGTGAAGCAGGGGAAATAGTAGAAATAAATACTCTGGTTTAGGGAGATTTGTAAAGATCAGTGTGCTCTGCTTGGTTTTGCCCAATTTCCATTTTGCTCAGGAGTAGCAGGAGATTGAATTTTCATGCCTGAGTGGTTATGGTGTAGCAACAGTGCATATTCTGTGTTCATGGTCAAACTGGAAAAAAACACCCCAAAACCAACAGTGCAAAAGGAAGAAAAGAATCTCTCTTTCTTTCTCCCCTACATATAAACATAGATGCAATTCAGGTAGAGGAGGAAAGGAGGGATGGAGAGGCAGTGGAAGTAATTCCAGCTTCTAAAAAAGCACATTAAAATCCATAAAAAATAATTTTCTGGCTAAAAATGAAGTGGTTTCATGCCTAAATTTCACAGAAAATGAGTACGTTAAGTGCATACCTGTGCTCCATGCTGGATTTGAATAGACTTTTTGAGGGTTATTCATCTAGGTCAGGAAGCAAACCCCAGTGCATTTCCTGGGTCACAACCAAAAGCTGTGGATGTAGGTGCTACAGTTCTTCAGGGGTGTCTTCCCTGCTGGGATGAGCTCACAGGCTGGGGGAGGCAGCACAGTTCAGCAAAACCCCTTTGGTTTGGGACACAAACCAACCCCAGGGCTGATTTCTTCTAGCCAGGAGTGTCTCATCACGTGGCTCTCCTCTGGGGGCATTCCTGGCCAGTGTTCCACAGCTGCAGTGAGCAAGGACGTGCTGTTACAAAGTCATGTCAACTTTCTTGTTAATCTGGGACTTGTGTAAACTGAAACCTGAAACTGGGTGGAACTGACCCAGTTTCAGTAATAAATTGGTATTCTGGCCTGATTTGCAGAAAGATTCCCAAAGGTTTTGTGCTGCTTTGGTCAGGGACGTCACAATCCCCAGGTGTATCTGGAGGCCAAAGCTGGTTTGTGCCTGGGACTCAGCACGGAGCTGCTGGAAGGCCACCCTGGACATGGCTAAAGGAAAACCTGGAGAAATCCTCTGTAATAAAAATTTTTGTCTCTTGCATTTTAACATGCCCCTTTCCCTTGCCTTTTGATTGCATTGGCTCTCACAAGCCCACGTGAGTCACAGAGAATATATCTGGAAGAGATGGGGAGGACCAAATACCTCAGTATTTGCCACTGACCTAGAATCCCCCTTTAAACAGGAAAATTGGAATAATTTTTGAAATTGAAATGTTACTTAAGACAAAATCTGATGGTTTGTTTGTATTTACTTCACCTTCTTCTGAGAGAGTTGCTAAGTACTGCAGGAAATGGCGGGTTTGTAAGATGAATGGTTCTGTTCCCACTCAGACTGCAGGAGAGGTAATTAAGTTGGCACGCTAATTTCTGCTTAGTGTGTGGGCTGCTTCCCTCTGTGTTCCAGCATCACAGATACAAACTGGAGGGAAAACAGTTTGCTCTTCAGGGTTAATATTATGCAAATTGTCAAATATGATATAAAAAGCAATTTCCTACTACATTCTAGAACAATCTGCAGCAGCGACCATCTTTCCTTGCCCTGTTGCATGTGTAGGGAGAGGTTCTGGTTAGTGTGTGGACGAGGGGTATCAGCAAAGCAAAAGCGGTCATGAGTTCTCAGTTCTGAACTGTGGTGCTGAGGGGATGTGTAAGAACTTTACCCTCTTTCAGGAAAAGAGCAAATGTTATATGATTTCTGTGGCATTTTAGATTTAATAAATCATCCTTTTTATCTTGTAATTTTTTTCTAGTTAGTCACCAAGTAGAGAATTTACAAGAGCAAATAAGAGTAAAGAGGAAAGACAAGGGTGATGATTAACCAGATTTGTAATTATTGTAAGCTCTGGTGTGCATTCTGCTTCCCATTAGGAAGATAATTGTCTTCCATGGAGTTGTAAAATCGCCTCTTTCTTTGAGGACACAACAGTACAAAGCATGCTTTTGTTTTATGGTACCCAGGGAACATTCTGTACGTGGCTTTCTTGGGTTTTCATGTAGCATTAAGTGAATGTATTTTGAGGGTGGGTCTGGTTTGGACACTGAGTGCACTGCACATCCTCTCTTCATTGTGGACCCAGTAAAGGCAGCCACTACTGGCTTGGTTGGTGGAAGATGGTGTAGTCTGATGGGGCATTTCTAGCTCTCCGAGTTCTAGCTGTGTGAGCAACATTGATGCTGCATGCTTACCACTTGTTTTCTGCACAAGTTATGAACTGGATCCTTGGCCGGGAATTTCTTACAGGGTTTTTGTCTGTACTTGTTTTGAGAATATGCTAAGCTTTTTCTTAAGGGATTTCTTTTGGGTGAGAGAAGTGGTAGTTTTGTTCAGTCTTAGAAACATTGTTGATTAGGGATTTGGATGGTGACTCTGCGAGCTCTAAGATTTTTCCTTTGTGGTCAGAGCTCATTCACTCCAGCAGCAACTTTCAGAACCATGTAAAGACAGATCCTGAGACAGATCCATTTCTGTTCTGGGGTAAGCACCTGCTTCCAGATGTTACTTGTACATCTGTAATACCACTGTAATCAGCCTCTGGTTCTCCTTGAGGTTTGCAGAGGCCTCTAATCATGTCAACCAATTCACACTTTGCATTATAGTTAAGTGGATAATCACTTGCATTTTTATTTACTTTTAACACATACACAAGTAATGCAAGCTATCATTACCAGTCAAGTACTAGGGAAGAGGTACAATTCAAAGAATGCAAGCAGAAATTATTTCACAGCTATTGGAAAAAAGTGAGAACAAAATTTAGAGGGGGAAAAACCCAGCAAAGTCCTCCCTCCTGGATATACTATATTTATGTATGATTTAGCCTGGATTTTCCTCCAATGCTGTAATCAGTGGTGAATTACACCACAGACAATTCCAAGCTGTGTTGATTTGATAAGTTGCACTTGGCCCAGTGTTCAAAAATCACCTTATCTATGGCTTTAAAGCAGTCATTCCCCTCCATAACGTATTATCTAATTAGTATTGTCAAGGGCTTAGTTAATTAGAGAGAGACAGAGAAAAGGGCTTGGACTCAGGTACACAGGAGGGCTTTGTGCCCAGGGGAGCCTCAGGATCGGTTCTGCCCATCGCTGCACCGCGGCTGTAAACAGGCCTTGGGTTTGCTAATTTGGTGTCAACAGCAAATGAATGTTTTGGGATTGATGGGACTCAGATAAAAAGGGGAACTGGCAGGACGCCCATTGTTAAGGAGCCTTGCTGCATACGGTGTAGCATTTCACAAACACAGATGGATCCCCATTTTGCTTTGCTCTTTCTCCACTGAATTACACCAACCTGTGAAGTGGAGCCTGCAGAACATAGGCAGAGGCCCGGCAGAGCAGCAGCAATGCCTCGGTGGGCAAGTCAGCAGAACCTGGCCCTCAGGGCCATCCCCAGGAGCTGACACCGTCGATAGCAGCCTGTCACATCTGTTGTACCCCACTGCCAACCTGAGTGGCAGCTATAACGGGGTCAGAAGCACGGCGAGTGCTGCCAAGTCCTGCACCAAGCGTAGGGATCGCTCGTCTCTGTCAGACCTGGAACCAAATAACTTCAAACACAGATTCTTCCCTTTTCATGCAGCTTTCCCCCTACTCGCTGTGTAGCCTGCACTGCTCCTTTCTGGCTGCAAATCCTTCTTTTCTTAAGGTAGCATTTAGTACTACTAGGCAGGCCAGAATTGAGAGGGACAGAGAGGGGACAGGGCCACAAAACCCAAAAGCCTGCCTTTTGTTCAGTATTTCTTGTGAAGGTTAAGCTTACCAGATTCAGCTGTCCCACTGGGGACAGCCCAAAGTATAAATTCATGTATGTGGTGTTAATGTTTTATGATGGTGTGGGGAAAGCCAGTCTGTGTTTTACATGGGTCAAAGCCAAATGCTTATTTCTAGTTTTCGGTGTTGTGCTTTTGTAATATTTTTACTTCTGAATATTTTTAATAATGGCCATGTGCATTAGTCTGTCACCTGCCTAAGGTGTTGGGAAAGTTTTCAGCTGTGGAAAAGTTCCTGGCTTCTGAGTTACAGCCTTCACGGTGTTAAAAATGCTCCAGGTCTGCTGTCAGTCACTTGGACTTTAGTTTTACCTCTGAGCTTGCTTAGCAACACCTGTTTGCTCAAGGTGGGACAGTAATGAGCTGATATGCCTGCAGGTAGGACCTGGCTGCCTGCCTGCTCTCCAGGGGAAGGGTTTCATTTAATTATAACATAGGTCAAGCAAAGCTGCTGTTGGTAGAAAGCTGCCGGAAAAAAAAAAAAATTGTGACGGAAATAAGTCTGTACTTGTGTGCTGGGTGAAACATGCTCCTTGAGCTTGGGGGGAGTTCGCATTCGTGTGCTAAGGGCTCGGCTTACTACGCTCTGCCCCAGTGACTTTTGGGGCCTTTTGGATTTTTGTGTTGCCCTTTTTTTCCTCCCACCCTAGGTGGGAAATGCCATGGCTGCAAGCCACCGTGTGTGGGTCCCTACATGCTGAATTGAGGCTGAGGGGAAGGTTCAGCAGGAGGGGGCAGCAACAGGGCAGGTGCTTCCTCAGCTGCCCCCATGGACCCTCGCTTTCTGCCCCAACACCATCAGCTCTGGCTGGGGCAGCTGAGCGCTCTGCGGCGGCCACGTGTATGTAGGGCTGAAAAGAATGAAGCCAACTCTCAGAAATGTTTTGGGCTCTGCCTGAGCTCTGCTGTAGTACCAGGAGTCTTTTATTGATACAAAGGGGTTCACTGAAAAACGCCAGTACAAGACCTTCTGTGTCAATACAATAAGCAACTCTGGACTAGGGTTGTGTTGTTTTAACCATAGCTAAAAGCCATAAGTATTTCAAGCGTATTTATGACATCGGGAGCCATGTGCCAGGTGTTTTCAACAGTCCACGGGTTTTTGGAAACCCCAGCTTCACTTAAGAAGTGTTGCCTTCCACCACTGCTCCCTAAGTTGGCAGCGTTCACGGTTGGACTTCTTGCACGTCTGTTCCCTGGTGTGTTGGTAGTGGCTGGTTGAGTTTCCACCTTAGGCCTAGGGGGAGATAGGGCTGCAGCGAGCGAGTGGGAGTGGACTGAGCTTCTCCCACAGAAATTGTCCTCACATAAGTTACTATGTGACTAAAAACTTTTGGAACGACAGTATCCAAACAAAGGCAACATTTTGAAATGTTTAATGAGGGGATGGAGTGGGAGGGGAAGAGAACACGGATTCTGTTGGAAAGGAATTTGGAAATGCAAGAAAAGAAAAATAGAGAAAACATTTGTGTGAACACGATCAGCAGTTTTAAAAACGAGCAGGCAAATGCTGTGTCCTGAGAATATGGATGTGGAATGACCTTTAAATTGTGTTTAGGAGTAAGTGAGGGCTGGGTGCTGGTGGCCCTGAAGGAAACCTGACATCCTCTGTCTCCTACTGTCTGTAGGAGCTGAGGGCTGGTACTGAGCCCTGCTGCTGCTGCGGGGCAGGTTTGTGTTCTAGCAGGGTGTTGAGGTGCCAGTCAGAGGCAGGGCACCCTTCTTCACGTTACAGCCCTCCCCCTGCAGTGCACAGCCCAGACAGCCATTAATCTTGCAGTAATACCCAGCACGCTGAGCAGTGGGCAGGGAGCCACAGGCACAGGAGATGTCAAAATCCCCAAATATCAACAAGTAACATAAAACTAAGCGACAGGAATTGGCTGTTTAAAGAAGGTTTCCACAAAGCCTTGGTTTGTTCCCAGCGGGCAGGAGCGTGCATCTTCCCGCGTCCCTCGGTCGCCTGTTGCTGACTGAGTGCTCCTGTGTTCCTTGCTCAAGCGAACGGTCCCGCAGATAAATGCAGTGCCCTCCTTTTCATCCGATAGTAATCTGAGACTTTTCCGTTACATGAGGCTCTGAACAAAAGATTGTAATTCCACCGGCTGGGCTCAGGAAGATACCACCTCCCGCGGCGGCCGCGGTGGCGGGTGGGGAGCAGAGGGCTGGGGACCCCGCTGCCCCCCTTCCCCGGGCTGCCCCCCCAGCGGGCCAGCCCCAGCACTGCGTGAGGCGCCCGGCTCTGCCCCTTGGCCCTTGGTAGGGCCTCGGCTCCCTCCCCGCGCTGCCGTATGGTAATGAGTGACATCAGCCCTGCCCGGGCGCTGCCGAGGATATCACCGACCGGCGGCGAGGTCGGAGGTGTGCGCGGCTCCCGGGAGAGCTGCCGAGGCTCCGCGTCCGCTTCCACGCTGCTGCTCCTCCGGGCCGAGGCCCCGCCGCGCCGGTCGGTTCTGCCAGAGCCACGCTCGGGTCTGGAACCGGATTCGAGCGCTCGAAAGTTGCCTGCGGTGGAGCGGCGGGGGAAAAAACAAGCCGCCAGAGAAACCCTCCCGGTGCTTTGAGTCCGTTAGCGACAGCTCCCCACCGCCAAGCCGCACGGCTGGAGTTTGAACCGGAGCTGTTCTTTACCGAGGGCTCAGCCAGAGCCTTCCCTCCAGGGACTGCAGCCGAAGTGCTGAGGAAGCTGGGATGTACTTGGATGTATGGTAGAGAAACCCGGGGGTCCTTTATGCTGCGCCTCGTCGTATCCCGGTGTCACCTGTAAATGGAATTACAGAAACCAGCCGGTATGCCCGGGCCCTTGTCCCCAGGATACGCAGCTCAGGTGCAGTACAACTATAACCAGTTGGAAGGGAGATTCAAGCAGTTGCAAGGTAAGGCTGTGCCGGGTTTTTTGGTAGGTGTTGCTATGGCATGATCCCTGTAAACATGTTAGTCTGGGCTTGTTCTCACTGCAGCAAGGTGTTAATGACAGAGTCCGAAAGCCATGCTGCACGAACAAGCTTTGTGTTCTTTTAAGAGATACCGAGTGGCTTTTATCTCTCTGGAGGTGTCCTCGGTCTTACAGGACCTCCGAGCCACTCAGCACTCCAAATGAGTGCTAACCCACACCAAGTCTCTTAGAACAATGAGGGGGAGAGTGAGGAAGTGGCCTTTCTGTTTATTTTGTCCTTAAACAATATACAGTAGTAACTCTGGAAATTAATTGTGAAATCCTAGCTGGTTCGGGTGCAGTTTGCAGTGCGAGTGCGAGCCCTTTGTAACTCTGTGCACTGTGGCTTAACCTCTTCAACTGAAGAACAGTTGCATAATTTCCAAACAAATTAGTTTGCTTCTGCTGTAGAATATCTTCGAGAAAGCATTCAGGTACTTGAACATTCCCACTTTTCTTCATTTTGTATTGCTCTGCTTTCAGAGAGGGAGAATGTCCTTTAATGTCTTCCCATTAAACGCCCTATCTGTGTGAGAAAACAGATGTGTCTTTTGGGGAGTGGTGGTGAGCTCTCTGAAGGGCAGGCCTTTGACCTGTGCTGCCAGCCCAGATCACGAGCAGTGCTGTTAGGAGGGTTGTGCCCAGCACCTCTCTGCCACAGACAGGGTAAAACCAGCGCTGCTGTTTCTGTGTCAGCCCTGTCCCGGGGATGAATGAACTCTACCACTGCAGTTTCAAAATAAAAAAGAATTCTTAACCCAAACCAAACCTCCTCCTCCACTATATCCATGTGACTCCGTAAATAATCCCAGAGCAGCCTGAGTACAGTGAAGTTCAGCCCTTCTGTGCATGTTTCTTATTTTGCTCTGGCCTGTGCCACAAGTGTGGTCCTGCGGTTCCTGTCAGAGAGGGAGGAAGAGCCTGGTTAGTGCAAAGAATGTGCCTATTTGCTGGCTGAAGGAGGGAGGAAAAAAAAAATCTTTCATTCATAATACTTTGTTTATCTTGTAAACTGGCTCCCAGTAATGGCTGCTTACTGGATATAATAAGATAAAATGACAGCATCTTGAACACTGGCAACACAGACATTCCTCAGGCAAGGCATGGAAAATCCAGGCTCCAAACGTGCACACGAGGGAATATGTTAGAGGCTTTATCTTGGACATCTGTCAGATCTTGGGCTGCGGTACTTGCTTTAAAAAGAACGAGGTAACTTTATGGCAGGGAAAAAAAAAATACTGGCTCACGCTTCTTTCTTTCTTGGTTAAGTTAGAAGTCTAAAGAAGGCAGATTTTATCATTTTCAGGGTCACTGCTTCAGGAATCCATTATCTGTGTGTTTACATCACACTGAAAGAGGAAAGCAGACCACAGTGTTGAAAGCACAGAAAGTGAGTTTTCCCTTCGGTGGAATGCACTGTGTAGACTTGAGGGGGAAAAAAAAAAAAATTTCGATGCTCTTCCTAAATATCGTGCAATTTCCTCTGACAAAAAAGATAAAGCAGAGTGAGTTCTCCTGTAGTTGTGAGGAAGGACCTTGAAGTAGCCATCCCATAGCTGTTTACTCACACTGCAGAGGAGGTAGACAGGCTTGAAAAATAGTGCTGCCGATGATCTTGTTCAGGGTGGAGCTGAGGTACAGGAAACGTTTTAAATTACGCACTAGATACTCCATGAAATGCTAAATAACCATACAAAATACTCTGTGCTCTGAGGGGAGTGGCTTAACTCTGCTGACACAGAAGTTGTCTTTCTTAGGATTAATGGCTCTTTGTTTGAAGAATATCTAAAAGCCATTCATTGGTAGCTGTAAAATTTTGGGATGATTCTTGTCCTCTTGCTAGAAGGCTCTGGTGAAAATGTGGGGTGTTCTGTGGCACTGGGCATGGCTCAGTGCATCCAGACTCAGAGCCAGCAGGGGTGAGCTGAATGTTTGTAATACTTTAAAATTACAAATTTATCACCTGTTTTATCTTTTTTTACTGTGGAGGTGTACAAACAAATAAGAGCAGGTACGTTTCAAACCTTCTTCAACATCTGGTAAAAAGTACTTTTTGAAGATTTCCTGCCTTGTTTTATTTTTGTGTTTTCCCCCTTTATGACTGTGTTTCACCCCCCTTACCTCAGGTAGGAAGGCTCTCTACAGCAGCACCATTCTTGGCACCCTATAGGGCCGGTACTCATGGTCTCCCCCCACTGAATTTGCCCCTCATTTTTCACAGTTCCTGGAATTTTCACAGCTTTGCACTAGGACACAGCGAGATGGTGTTCAGATCTAGTGAAGGTTGGGAGTTTTCCTTAAAAGAAACACTTGGGAACATACTGTTTTGACTAAAATAACACGGAGCAAGTGCTCAAGTCCTGTACGGAGCAGAAATGTTAATCAGCAATGAGTAGAGAACAACTCTCCCTGATCTCCTCTCTCCTAAGAGACAATACGTTAGATCTGGCCCTGGCAGCTTCACAGGGAAGGAAAAGAGGAGCCAGCCTAATTCTGCCCCAAAATGCTTGGAACAAAGCCAGGTCAGATCCTAAGTGATTGCCTAGGCACTCCTACATTCCACCTCTTTTAAATGCCTTGAAGTGATGATTGTGAGGAAACTGTTGTTCGACTTGATGCTGATTGTGGCGCTTTGAAAGCAGATTTTCCAGC
The DNA here is from genome assembly GCF_003259725.1 of Athene cunicularia. NCBI lineage: Eukaryota > Metazoa > Chordata > Aves > Strigiformes > Strigidae > Athene > Athene cunicularia. The sequence continues at coordinate 113,845,282 of NW_020799097.1, forward strand.
ATTGTGCCAGTGGGTTGTGAAGCCAGTGCTGCAGGTTGTGGGGCTGCGCTGGAGGGACCAGCCTGGCTCCTTCTGCTGCATCTGAGAAAGGTCACCTTGGAGGAGATGCCAGGTCCCACTCACCTCGACGGGCAGGAGTGGAGCAGGATAGGGCAGCAGGCACTGCTAGGGGCGAATCCAGGCTGTCTTTTTGCCCGAGGAAACCCTCAAGTCTTGTGCATGGTAATCGAGAAGTTCACCATACTCAGTCCTGGTGCTCGTGAGAATGTCTGCGCAGGTGTGGGGAGAAAAATGCTTTAGCAAGTTCTGTTTCGTTTATTAAGTTTCAGTAAGTTTTTATTATGGTTAGTTTGCCAGTCCTGCGATAATAAGTGAGAGATGGTATCAGTGGTTGCTATCATGTCAAATTTAGGTGGGGAGTTGTGGTTCTCATGGCCACTTGTGCAGTGGAAAGGGGTTGTGTTGCAGGGCTGGAGTAGCTCCCTGCAAGTAAAGGCAGGGCCCCAAAACTTGTTTGTAGAAAACGCCTTGCCGTGTAGACTGTGCAGGGTACATCAGTGGAGAAGATTTGTCCTGCTCAGTTGAGGAATTAAATGCAAAGCAAAGCAGATGTGTGATAATTTTAACCCATGGCCGTCACCTGTGCTACGTTCAGGCAGCGAGATCCTGCGGGTTGGATCGGGGCAGCTGTGAGAGCTGGCAGGGGTGGGGAGGGACATCCCTGTGTCTGTGTCCCCTGCCACAGCCGAGGCAGCCACCGTCAGTGCCACCAGAAGCTGCTCAGGCTCCTTCTCCCTGTTTTACAGGCAGCCTGCTCTTTATTAACGTTCCTGTCGTTTAGTAGCTTGGTGCCTGCTCTCAGCTCCCGCAGTGTAATTGGGCAGTTGGGTCTCAGCTTGAAGGCTAGGCCCCGGGTGTGAAATTTCCAGTGGTCCTTACAGATGTCAACCCCGGGGGATGGGAATGAGCTGGATGTGGGCTCCTGATAAAGCCCCAGAGCAAAGCCAGCTTTCAGAGGAGTTCTGTGGAACCCTGCTCTGTGGTACCTTTCCATCTTGTTTCTTTTTTCAATGTTGCATTTCAGACTGGAAAATGGTCATTTTTAGCGGGAGCCTGATGTGTTTTGGTGAGCAGGCTGCCTAGGAGGAAGTTCCTTTGCTTTATTACTACTTCTGAGCTGTGTTAGAAATAGTATGGTTTGAAAAGCTTGACACCTAACGTAGTGACCGCTGGAATAGGCCCGCAGGAAGGAAGGCTGAGCTGTCTTTCCTGCCAGAGGTGTTTAACCTGGCTTTAGATCAGTTATAAACTCTGTTTCGTGGGGATGAAAGACTTGATTGTGGCTACACAGCACTACCCACACCAGAAAACAATATGCAGTTGTGTCAGTATTTCAGGTGTCTGGGGCAAACCACTCACTCCCATAGCAGTGCCCTTCAGCAGGGGAGCTCCTTGGCTGTGTGATCCTTTGATCTGCCACCACCCAGGTAGGTTTGGTCTGGGTTCTAGTTTGTCATAGAAAGAGAGACAGGCAGTTTCTATTTTTAAGTGGTCAGTGATAATCGGCCACGATAATTTAGATAGGATGAATAGATTGGTTCCCATCCAGGCTACACAACAGCAGGAAAATCATCCTCTTTGTTCTTCTATTCTGAGGCAGAGCTTCCCCACAGCTTTTCCTGCAAGAAAATCTTATCCCCAAATTCCTGCCTATGCCCAGGAATAGCAGGTAGCTCCAGTGTGAACGGACAAGTTTGCAGGAGTTGCTGAAGCACCATCCTGCGCTAGGGCAGTGAGATCTGCTTTGAAAAGACAGTTTCAACAGCTGTTTTCCTTGTTGCAAGTTTTACCTTTTAAAGGATTTCAGTCTCTTGCTAGCAGTGACCTGCATAGCTACAGGCGGTGATTACTGAACTATAGGACATCCTACTTTGTCTACCAAATTGGTCACTGGCATTTCTTGTCATGGTAATTTCTCTTAAAGGTGAAATGGGGGAAGGCTGAATTTCATTCCAGATGAAACGTGTCTGGTTTACATGGATTATTTTTTTTTTCTACTTTCTCAGATCCATTGAAGTTGCAAACATATTCATGTTCCTGTGGCAAATTTTGCTTGTCTGCTGTCTGCAACCATTCCAAAGTCTGTGTGTGTCACAGCATCCTTCAGCCTTGGGGCTTTGGTGAACACATGAGCAGAAGCTACATGGTTGGAAGCCCTGTCAGATTTGAAGTGTTTAAATGATCTCAAATGCAGTGCTTTGAGAGCACGTCTCTGTGATGGCTGGACCCTTACTTTTCCCAGTGTAAAGATTCCTCCAAACATATCTGAATCCCAGACTGAGTTTTGGGGCATTGTAGCCATCTGAAACAAAGATGGTAATCGAATATTGGTGAAAAGTCTTCTATGTGTGGAAATTTTTAAACGTGCAAGTTATAAAATCCATCTGGCCAACTAATTGAGTGCATAATTTAGGAATTTAACATGGAGGAAATGGCTGGGGAAGTGTTGCAACTAACAGGTTCTTCGTTAGAGTGGACATTTGTAGCAAATCACTTGCTAGGACTGATATTTGTCTGCTCAGACAACCAACTGGTCAAATTCTATTTTCACATTCACTTGCAGCCCAGAGCTGAGGCAGAGGATCCTAGTGAGACCAGACTTCTCAGAGCCACCTTATCATCTCTGCCCTTTCCACAAGAAAAAGCCCACAGTTAGATTGTAGAAGTTGTGGAGTGGCACCCAGACACATTTATTCCTAGTCCTAAATATTGCAGCAGGGCATGGGGAGTCTGTGTTGCATGCTTTAAATTGGGAAGGGCCAGCCAGAGAGGAAAGCCATGTTTTACTGCCTGCGCGCGTTGTGTGTTAATTTATTACACATAAACTATCTAACTTTGCCTCTGCACTTTTAAAATTCCTGCCTAGATGATGTATAGCAAAGCTGTGGAAGATGGTGATGCAGAAGGTTCTGGAATAGTTTTGTCTGTGAAAGAGAAAATTCAAAACCACCCAGCAACTTAAAAAAAAGCATTCAAAACTTTTGCTCCCATTCTCTCCCAGTGATGATACTAAGAAACCCCACAAACCTCAGTGAGAGTTTGAAGAAAACTTGACAGAAAGTCCTTGTGCAAGACTTTCTTTCAGAATAAACAGTGAGAAGTCAAGTCTAAGGTTTTCTTGTATTTTCCCTGTTTTAAAGTGCTGTTCAGGACAGTATGGCAACTCCATTTTTACTGCGAGGTAAACTCTTACCATGGTCTCATGATTAAATAAGGACTAAGAAATTTCTCACTGTTAAGAGAAATAAACCAGAATTTGATAATTCCATAGCTACTGAAGACCTTTTGTCCCAAGTTCATGCTTTCTTTCAGAGAGCTCTGGAATTTCTTCTGTGTCTTCAAAATTTCCAGAAATTTACCTTTTCCGATTGTGGCTTTTGGTACTTGTGAAGATGGACAAGGCGAGTTAAAAGAGCACAGGGCAAGATATTTCTGCTACTAATGGTCAGTGTTGGTACAGCTGAAAAATTAAACATTTAAATTGGATTTGGCTCCTGGCTGAAATAACTGTGAAAATCTACAACTCTGAGCTGTTGCCTCAGGTTTTTTGTAGTCTCTTCAGTTCCTATTTAAATTGTGTTTGTAATATTTGTTTTTTAACTGTGTGTATAAGAAAATTTAAAACCAGATCTCTAGGCTATGGAGCATTTTGTTTAAAAAAAAAAGAGTAATTCTGGTGCACTTTTTGTGGCTCTGAAAATGTGGAATAAACAAAGCTGGTGAGCAGGTACTTTCACCTGGGACAGTAAAGTATTTGGAATGCCCCGGGGGTGGTTTGTTGCCCGAGTTAGAACAGTAAAATGATTTGTGTGATGTCCTTAAGTGGTGTAAATCCCCACAGCTCTGCAGATCTGGCAGTGCAGGCGTTGGTGCTCGTGCAGGAGCTGGCCCTGGTGTGTTTGTGCGCTGAGTGTCTCGGAGAAGGTCCCTGCCACAGACCATCCCAGTGTTCCGTAGGCGTGTTGTGACCACATCAGGGGACAGGTTCCTGTTACAAGTATTATTCCTATCCCAGAGCCCGTATGCAAATAGATTGGTGGGTTTTGCCATTAACTTCTGTGGAAAGTGGGGCAATAAAAGAAAACCATGGGCAGAGATGAAAGTGGTGATAAAAAGACAGAACAATGGTAGGTTTTCATTCCTGAGGTCTTTCTCAAATCTATTTTTTCATTTCGTCACTTCTTTGGTCTTTCTGTGTTCTCTTGGGTGCATGCTCTGACTACTAAAGTGCATGACATACTACCTAAGCGAAGTAGAAATGGTGAAAAAGTCAAATTACGGATTTGCAGTGCGATTCACAAAATCTGGGGGGTCTGGTAGGTGCACCCCTTCTCTTCAGAGTCTGAATGTAAGAATTCATTGAAAGAGTATTTGATTACTAACAGCTCTGAAGGTCTTTTTGTACTATTTAAGTGGAATTGAGGAGTATTAAGTATCAGCTATGAAGTGGCAGGGTATGACAATGATGTATTTTTTCCTGATGTAAAAATGAATTATCTTAATTCAACAGATGGATTTGGGAAAACTGTTAAGCCAAATACTGGGAATTAATCCCTGTTAACTTTAAAAGCTCTGGTGAAGGAAATAGAATAAAATAAATAAGGTGGTTTAGAATCTGGTTTGCTCTTCCCATGAGAAATCAAATCTGGAATTTCATTTGGAAACTCACATCTGGGACTGGCAGGTAATAGCCCTTTTCCCGGTGTCCTTGTCCAAGTGAAGTGATGTACAAAGAAGAAAATTGTTTAATAAGCACTAGGAAAACAACTCCCTTCCCAGCTCAAAATTAGCCCTGTGGTCATTCGTAGAGAGAGTAGGAAACTTGTGGATTACTCTGCATTCCAGCAGCTCTGAAATTCAGTACAGGCAGAATAAGGTGGTGGCCTGGCAGGCAGAAGCAGCAGATAGTGTGTGTGCTCCCCACCGATAGGAGCAGGGGTGTTTTGGGGACGAGGATCTTACTCTCAAGGCAGCTTTGACCACGTCATTTCCTTCACTTACTGAACAGAGTTACCACCTGAAGTAGTTCTGCCCTCCTGAATTACATGCAGGCTGTCACATGAGCCTAAACTCGCTTGCTGTTCCTAAAAATGCACGTGGCTGAACCCTTGCATTTCTTTCAGCGAAAAGAGCAGAGGGGTGGTGACCACTCATGCTTGTGCCTTTTGATGTGGAGTCCAAGGTCGTGATGGCCGGGAGAGTCCACGTTAACACAAAAGACCTTGTCCACTTGCTGCCGGAGCGAGGGTATCCTGAGCTGAGAGCCTCCTTTGTTGGATGAGAACTACTGTAGCCAAACTAATATTAACCAGTCTCGTAGCCGTGCTGAATGCCCCACTGTTTCACTTAGAAAGAGGCTTTAAAGAAAAAGGCCCTTCAGTTTTTGAGGGGAACAGTACAGTTATGCAGACACACAGACACTGGAGCATAGTCTAGGGGCCACTTTCATGGCTTTTCAAAGGTCTTGTGAAAAATCTGGCATTACCGAGTGGCCTTTTCACAAGATAACTGGAAGTGCTGATAATTCCATCTTCAGTCAAGTTGGGTTTGTTGATAAAAATAGGAGCTGGCACTCTTGAAAGCCCAGGCCTGGTTACACCCACACAGCAAAGCTGCAGTGGTCAGGGTTAGTTTGCTGTGCAACAGGTAGTCGGTAGAATGCACAGTCCTGCACTCTCCTGAGTAAAACTGTATCCAGGTTGCTGGGGGGCTGAGGCAGCACAAGGTCAAAAGTATGATTTTGCATTTCCAGGCTTTGAATATTTCTTGGGTCAGCAAACAGGAAAATTATCACCCCCAGTGGTATTGCAACAGGGATGGGATTTGTTGTCCCATGCAGAGACTGCAAAGGCCTCTCTCTGCCTTGTCAAAATGGCCGGGCACATGTTTCTGAGGACTGCTTTGGCTTGGAGGTTGGTTTCTTTAAGTTTTCTTGTCTGTTTTATTTCTATTTTAATTGAGTTTTCAGGTAGGGTAGCTGCAGAATTACATAGCAAAGAGACAGTGAATAAGGCCTGGTGGCAAGGTACAAAACTGATCGGTATTACCACAGCACTCTAAAGGTCTGCAAAGGTTAAACAAAACAATTCCTTGTGACAAAGAGATTTAAGAGTTTATCTGAACAAAAGAAATGTTGGCTGCCCAAATATTTCTTGGGTGAGAACCTTATTGTTCAATCAAGACACCTACATTTAACTTAATGCCTGGGCAAACTCTTCAGAAAAATCAGTGCACATGTAGAGCCCACTTCTCAGATAATGTAAACCAAGGCAACCCCATGGAAGGCAGTGACACTGCCCAGCGATACAGCTCATAGGGTTTTGTCTCAGATCCAAACCTGCTCCTTCGTTCTTCTCAAGTAATTGACCTCTCTTTGGTGTCAGCTTCTCCGCACTGATACTGTTTGTTGGGTTCAGCCTTCCCCTTCCAAAAATCTCCCAAATTCCAGTTATTAGTGCTCATTTTGTCCAGGCAGTGTTTGCAGTTTTTGAAAATAGGATCTGGTTATGAATTGGTTCCAAGAAACAATGACAGTGAAAACCTGGCTGTTTAATCTGTAGTTGACTAACTATAATTTGCTTTGGGTAACAGTTAATTCTGCATCTTTAGTACCCTTCCACAGTTACTTCTAGGGAAACTAGACTTGCCCTGGTAGTGCAACAGCCATATTTTTTTCAGGGTGTGTTCCTTGTTTCAGCTTTCCTAGGTTATCCGGCAATACAGTGGAGGAGACTCCTCTGAACGTGCAGATGTGCCTGTGCTTTGGTTGTGATTTCTCATGAGCAACAGCCGTTATGAAATGGCTGTTAAGGCCCGGAATGAAGAGGGGAGGTGTCTAGAAACGTCAGATGTTGGTTATGTTATAAACTTCTGACCTCTGTTACTCTCATACCTGGAGAGGTCGATGATTGGGGTCAGCCCTGCCTTTAAACACTCTGTGTCTCCTGTTGTTCCCATAACAGTAATTCCTTGGGAGGGCAGTGACCGCCCTGCAGCACAGGTGTGTGCACCTCTGCTCCCCTGGTGGGAGGGGGCCATGGCCAAAGCCTGGGTGGACTCTGCGTGATGATGCTTTGTTGCGCCAGTGGCGTTTCACCCTCACAACCTTGCCTGGGGAGGGGAAGGGGAAGGTGTGTGTCCCTCCTCGTTCAAGGAGTCATGTGAGAAAGTTGTTGCCCACAGACAGTTTTCTGACTGTTCCCGAGGTGATGTCCTGGGCACTAGCACTGCTTCTGCAGGTGTGATGATAACCCATCAGCCTCTAACATCAGGTTACTTGCTAGGTGCCTCTGGATGTGATTGTTCATAGCTGCTGCCCTTACGAAGGCGTTCACAGAGCCAGATAGGGAAGTTTGGCACATTTTTCCCATAAATCCACTGCTGCTCCCATACTGTCTCTCACCCAAAGTAAGTATGTTACTAATGATGCCTGATAGAGTATATTATAAAGTCCCCATTATATAAATCCTTATTTATGGGAACATTTGCTCCTAATAGCCGAGTTGCACTGATGTTTGTCAGCACAGTGATGCTGAAGATACTCTGTGCCACTTGAAAGATGCTTATGTCCTCTGCACCTGGGGCCAGCTGTGTTCCAGCCAGTTCCCTGCTGCAGATAACTTTTTTTTTTTCCCCTGAATAAAAGCAATTATAAATCGTCCTGGAGAACAGGCACACTTAAGGACACCTAATCTGTAAAATCTTGAGCCATGCAGCATGTCCTGGCCATGACATCATCTGCAGGGATGGAGCATAGTAGGGCACTGCCTCCAGGAGAGCATCTCTCTAGGCTGGGTATGGCAGGGCCGGGACCGGCACCTGCCAGCTCTGGCAACACAGAACAAAACAACAGCTGGGAGGGGACTTTCCCCTGCCCTGTTTTTCCTGAAACTCCACAGTGCCCCTTTCAGTGGGCTGGGCAGGGGGCTGTCTTGATGTCTTCTCCAGTCTCTGTCAGCGTGGCCAACCCCAGCCAGGTTCTAGCAAAGTTTTCAAGTTACATTTGTGAACCACGTAACACCAGAACATCTGTTTTCTTCTGTGCTTCATAAGTCAGCTCTCCCTTCTGGTTTAGCTCCTGACACCAGGTTTAAAAGCATTTCCCTGGCACCAGCTGCAGGTGCACTTCATATTCACAAAGGTATTCATGGAGCTGCTTCTTACTCATAAATGTCTTGGCTATTTGAGTTGGGCTTAAACATGGTTTTAAGTTTGGAGACCTGAGAATCTGTGAGTTGTCATGTCTCAGGCTTCAGGAACACACAAATAAGGTGCTCACAGTCAGTGTGAGGTATCATCACTGCCTTCTCATGCTGGGGTACACACGTCCATCCCTGCGAGGGGCTGGGAAGGTGTGCAGGGTGGGTGTGAGCAGACAGATAGTCTTAGTTCAGAGAACCTGCTCACCTGTGTGAGGCAAACGGGCAATAGTTCTGTGCTTAACCAATACCTGAATTATTTTTTAATAGCATATCACAGGCACTTGGGATCATTAATCACTCCCTTAGCTTTCAGAAGTTCTTGCCCTCTGCGTTTCCTGTATTGATTGCTGTATTTCATAGTCTTGTTTTCTTTTAAAACCCCAAGACCACTGTTGTTTCACATTTTGAGGGAGGTAAAAGCTTCAACTGGAAAGCCCATGTGCAATGTGATTAAGAAAGCATCAGTGAAATGACTTTGATCAGGAGTGTTTGGCTGCTTCTTGTATTGATTGTGCTGAGCTGCTGATGTTTGGCACTTAACTGTCTTAGTGCGTTAAAAGTTCAAGGCAGTAAGCAAAGGTAAATTTTTGGGAGCTCTCACAGATAACTTTGGAAGCTGCACCTTTGTATCTGTGTAGAGCTGTTCAGTTTGTGTAGTCAGTGCATTGCACAATCAGTACGACACACAAATACACTTTCAGACTAGAAAAACAAGTGGTGTTTCTGGATGGAAGATACATATTTAAGGTGTTCAAAGTATAATTTAATCCAACTAATTCCTCCAAATTTGTGTCACCTTTTAAATCTCAGAGAGATCTCTGAGAGTTTCAAAGAAAGGGTTTTTTCATGGTACTACTTCAAAAGTTATTACACGGGTAGGAAATGCTGTGCTGGAAAGGTGTTTGGTTTGGTTTTTTTTTTTTTCCCCCCCATGCTTGCATAACTCCAAAGGCTAAAATGGTTTTGCTCAAACATGCCATGTTGTCCCTCAAAAGCAGATCACTAAATGACCTTTAGATTGGAATCAAACAGACCAGCAGGACAATATTGAGGTGAGGAATTAGAATCTATGTGCAACTTGCTTGTACCTCAGAAGTGCCAATAAAGCAGGTAGGCCATGGGAAGAAAGATATGTTGTTACTATTTTTTTAATTACCACATGGATTTCTTAAAGAACTGTGATGCACAGAGTGACTGATTGGAATGTGTGTGTTCAGGTTTACATTGTGGTTCAGTTTTTTGGAGCTGTCCTTAAACAAGGCAACAGGTGAAGGCACCAGTTCTGCCAGTCTCAAGAGACAACAACTGCAGGACTTCAGCTGGAGCCCTGCAGGATGGGTTCGCAGATTAGAGCCAGAGAAGATTAGGGATTTTTCCCCTAATGCTTCTTATTAGCAGTTTGTTTCAAATCTCATTAAAATCCATTCGTTTTAAAAAGTCCCTTCTTAGGAATAACTGCATGTTATAAATACCATGGTTCCTTCAGTTAGACAAGTTATTTTTATTGTAATCCACAATATTTTTATTGCTGTTCCTCATTCAGCTTTCACCTTTGGGATTTAGTTTAGCTCTCAGGCTGGTTTAGCCGTGGCCTGGCTTACCTGCAGTGTTCCTGCTTTTGCTGGCAGCCTCTCAGAGCAGTGCAGTGGGTCTGGCTCCGCACAGAGCACGCGCTGAACAATAGTAAATGATGGCGTGACCATGGAAACTGGGTGAGCTAAACAGGTTGTTCAGCAAGGCTATGAAATCAGCTATTATTAATCCCTGTTCAACGCAGTGGTTGTTTTAAGTGTTCTTCCATTTAATATATTTCTGTGATAATGAAAATTATAATTTAACAGCAATTAATTATAACAATAACATTTCTTAGCACCAAGATTGAATATTTTGAAAGGATTAAATGCATTCATCATAGATTTATTTATTTTCTATTCAGGCTTTTCTGTCATTAAAGTGAAATTAGATTTAAACGTGAACCCAACAAAGGTTTGGCATTTCTTTTGTCTATTGTTCTTTCTGATTCCAATGAGTTTTTAAAGAAGCATGGTCAAAACATACCACAGTTTTGAGTTTTCTCTCCATCTAATGTTTCAACTTGTGCCTCAGATGAAAGAGAAGATCCCAAGATGGGATTTCATAGGAATAGTAGCAGTTCAGTCTCCTGGCCACTTCTTCAAGCTTGCTAAAAATCATAGAATCACAGAATACTTTAGGTTGGAAGAGGCATTTCTTTGGTCCAGCACACCTGCTCCAAGCAGGATCAACTTCCATTTTAGATCAGGTCGCTTAAGGACTTGTCCTGTTGAGATTTGAATACCCCTAAGGATGGAGATCCCACAGCCCATGGGTGTCTCATGTCTGAACACCCTCACAGTAACATCTTTCCTCCTGACACCCATCAGCCATCAAGCAGGTTCCCTTGCTTGGCTATGTGCCACTCTTCAGCTTCTGCCCGCAGTGCCTGGGTTTGCTCTCTAAAAGATGGGTTTCACCATCCATTCTTGTATCTGCATGGTGAGTGCTGAGTCCTGATGCCCATCCCTTACTGACTCATCTCTGCTTAACAGTTACAATTTCATATTTCCAGATACCTAGATAGGGAGGATCCCAGTCTGCTCACATAGTTAGGTTGTAGAAATAATCAGGTTGCTGGTAGTCCTGTGTGACAACTGTTTCATTACCTGCAGCTCCAGAGAAGAGGGAGGAGGGCTGAAAGGAAGAGAGAACAACAGTAACATTAAAAAACCCCAACTCCTCCTTCCTACTCTTGTATTTCCCCCTATAGACAAGTGGGAATCTGCTGTCAAAATTCTTCCGTTCTGCTGGATTTGCTAAAGGGAGGAAGAAATGAGATGGACCTTATGTAGTGAAGTACCTGGCATGTTCTGTGCCTGTGCCAAAGCCTTGCTCTCCCCCATGCAGCACCGCCCAGCAGACTGTGCTTTGGGCAAGTTGGGAAAATAACAGCACTGCACGCTGCCTCCCCCCCACCCCCCCCCAAAAAAAAAAAAAAAAAGCACCCTGGCACTTCCCTGCATTATGCTCATGATGTTTTTTCAAGGAAACTGTGCAGACCCCACAGATGGTGTGTACTTGAAATAGCGCAGTGACCTCAGGTTTTCCTTGTTCCTCTGTGGGAATTTCAGTCAGAGTCCTGGGTCAGGCCCATGATTTTTCCACACTCCTTTTTCATTAAGTGATTTGTCTGTTATGCAAAGGGAAAACATGGCAACAAGTGTAAAATCACTAACATCAAATCAGCCATAAGGCATTTGTATCCTTTTACGTTCAATTATGACAACACTGAGGTATTTTTCATGCTGTTTTTAAAAGAAGTTCCATTTGAACTCAGTACTGCACGCTCATTAGGCCATAAAATTATTTATTCCTTTATTCAACTGTACTTCTGCTATTTTGCTGTAAAAATGGGTTTGTAACATCTTTCGCCAAATACATTTTGGAGATCAGGCCTTGGTCTTCCTGAACATTTTTCTCATAACAGACTTCAGTAATGTGAGTGGTTACATTTAAACCAGGGCAGATGGCAGTGTTTAAAGCTGAAGATGGGTGTAGTGTTTCCAAGAGCGGCACCCAGAAGTGTTAAACCTTTTTAATCATCCACTAGAAAGGTTACATTTCTGTAGCTGCTTTGCATTTCATACAGAAAACCAAGAAGTCAGCTGGTATGCTAGAGTACCAGGAACAAAAAGGTGATGGTGAGTGTTTTTGAGATGGTCTCTGTGGCACTATGTTTCCCATTGCAGGGAGCAGCTCACGGTGTGGGGGACATTCACACAATTTGGCATTCCAGTTTTTCCCGAGCTTAAACCAGCAGTTCACATAGCTTGCACCAGTGTAGGGAGAGCTGACCACATATTCTCTCTAAATCTGCTTAAGTATGTCATCTTCACCTTCTGAATTTTTTTTTTTTTTTTTTTTAAATAGGCTGAATTCTGCCAGTGGTTTAACCCAGATGACTTTTACATTTAATTTATTTGCTGTGGGAGACTTTACAGCCACTTTTTGCAGTTGAACATAACAACTCTTCTACATGAATCCCAAGCTGGCTTTCAGAGGGTTTATTTTTGTACTGCTGACACCAAAATGCCATAAACTCTGTGTAAAAATAAAGACAATGAAGGGACCTGCCCTTCCACACCCTGTAATGCTTGGCTGGCTACCGGACATTGTTCTGTGCATCATTTTATTGTGTGAGAGAGCTTTAGTGACATCAAAGAGAGAAAGCGGCAGAATTTTTTTTTTTTTCTACATGCTGCATTATGTAGCTTTCCCTTTTTTCTTTTCAGAGCGTTTTCAGCAGTGAAAGTAATCACATGCTGTAATGTTTAGTAGAGAAGGGTAGATATTTAATAGGATTTAGAAGCTGGCCGGTGCTTCCCAGTAGAAGACAATGGATTGCTGAACACACCCCTGCCTTGGGAACAGTTGTCTCTGTGCAGAGGTTGGGGAGGCAGCAAGGATTTTGCTCTTAATGAAAATCACCAGCTAAACATAGCGTGAACAAAACCACCTTGTTGCTTTGTCATCTTTCACTCTTGCATTCCAGTTCTTGTCTTAAGTCATGTTCAAGCATGTAAATGCTTTGGTGTAATCTCACCATTTTTGATGGGGAAGTCACACCACACATTACTTTGTTTATGAAATAACCATACCAAACATGTCCTGCTTGCATCAAAACTATCAGCTGCAGTCATTCTTCTGTGTTAAACTGTCCACAAGACTAAAGTAAGAATGAAGGAGATGCTGCTTTTTTTTTTTTTTTTTTATTTTTTTTTAATTAAAAAAGTTCATGTGTTGTTTCTAAGCATTGGACCCACATGTGTATCATGGTCTCTGCATAGGGTGTGCATTTGACTTGTTGCAGGTTTCATTCTAGGTTGTTGCTTGCCACTGTACCTGTGTGTTACGGACTTTTGTCTTCTATATTAGACACATTTTTTTCTGTTTTGATCAATTCCTGTTTTCAGTTCTGACCTGTTATCTGCAGCTGGTTCAGTTTTACTGCCTTACTGCTAAGAGGGAGAGAGTCATAGGACATTTGAATGTTGGGAGAAACTAATTTTATTTCCTTTTCTCTACAGCCACCTAACAGTCCTCTTTCTGACTGGGTGAGCCTTCCTCCTTCCATGATTTTTTCTTTGTTGATCAATGTGATGATCTTGTGATTTCAGTGCCTGACTGTGCATGTGCATGCACTGTTCTCACCAGGCCTCTGGCTGCTCCAGGTAGTACTGAAATCCCGAACACAGGCCCCGTGTGAGAAGGCTGTCCTTTCAGGAGCATGCATCTGAGCAGATGGTTCTCTCCTCAGCTGCTTCGGGTGCAGACACACTTGAGGTGTTTTACCCCTCTGGGTTATATTTAAGTGTTGTATCAGCTGCCTGACCGGATACACAGGCAGCTCCCCCCAGGCAGGCAACCCCCCTGGAGAGTCCCAGCCCACGATCTCTCTCCAGGGTGGGTCCTGCCAGACTGTCAGGAGCACACAAAGCACAGCATGGGTCAAGGCCAGGGCTGCAGGTAGCCCCCAGCCCTCCTCTGAGCCTGCAGCCCTTGTCTTGGACAGGAAGCTGAAGGACCCAGGAGCCACCAGGGTTGTTCTCTTCTCAAGGTGCTGCAAGGGTGGTGAGGATAGCTCTGACATGGCCCTGTCAGGTGTGCTGAGGGATCTGTGTACCAGTCTCTGGGCCATACGGTGGAGTGCTTTTGTACAAGCATACTGTGCCCAGGCCTACCTGAAACAAACAGAGGTTAGGCCTGTCTTAGAATTATTTCCTGTTCATGTTAGTCTTGTGTTACTATAGCAAATGATGAAGACGATTGCAGTACATGCATTCATGTTGTTTCCCGATTAAATCTTGTTTGATCACAGCATTCTGTCCCAGCAGCTGCTCTGCTGTTCTCCCAGGCATCTTCCTTAATGTAAAAACTTTCAAGCACGGCTGGACTTTGTGAAACCACAAACATGTTTAACTCCATATCCTCACATTTAGGAGAAAAGGAGGACATCCTGTGCCCTGAAAGTCTGCGGTACTGGGCGTGTTGTCCTGTGAAAGGCAGCTCTGTTCTCCCTGTGCTCCTGAACCTGGGTGTCCGTGTGGGGGCCGTGGGGAGGCTGTGGGTGCCAGTGTGGGCAGGGGTAGTGTGCCCAGAGCTGTGCTCAGCTGAGCTCTGAGTCACGGTGTTTAGCAAAGCTCTGCAGAAGCTGCACGCTGCCTGCCTGCCTTGCTACAGTGCAAAAAGAATAATTTTAATGCGGAGAAATTCCTTTCAGCATGGAAATCTAAGAAAACCTAAACCTGTGGGAGACAGAGCTTTTGGAGTTAGGGATTAAACCTCATCCCTGATCTGTCTGCCCTGAGGTATTAGAGGGCTCCAGCACAGGCTGCCGGCCAGCAGCAGGCCTGGATGTTCCGGGCTCCTCTCTGCTTCCCTTTTGTGCTCTGATTTCTCTTTCCTTTCAGTAGCGTTTCAGCTCCTTGGAGAGCATAGGGTGGCTGTTTATCTGCTCGGGGTTGGAGGCTGGCAGGAGCTGCTGCTTTACCTGTGCTGGGCCAGCAGTGCCCTGAGCCAGACAGATCTGCCATTCAGTTTGAAACGGATTCAAGGTCGGTTTGTTCAAAATGCGGTTTGACCGGTGTGGAAGGGAGCAGATAATCCTCAAGCTGTTTTTAGAAAACAGGCGGCCGCACAGGTAACCTTTGGCACAGCAGCAGTTAGTGCTGCAGAGGGACCGGGGCTGATAACACTCTGGCCCACAGCAGCAGGCGGAGGGTCACGGTGGTTGGCGGGGGGGTCACAACAGCCCTCGCTTCCTGCAGTCAACTCCCCCAGCCATGCGTTTCCCAGGGCAGTTAACAGAAATTCTCTGTTGTTCTGGCTGAGTCCTATTGAGGTCACTCAGCCGAGTTGAGCGTGTGACAGAGGGAGGATGGTGTGTGCGACCCCCCCTCCTGCCGTCCTGCACTGGGGATTCAGCCATGGGCTCTCCTGGCTCTGGCCCTTCCAAAGGCTAACCACGTTTTTGTCAGGCTTTTTCTCATCCTATTAGTAGAGGAAGAATTGACTCTTCTTAAGCAGGAAAGTGGCTGGATGTCTGCTTTTGATCCCTCCAGCCCTGCTTGATGCGGATTGCAGTGTACAAACTCCAGTTTATTTACTAAACATCTAAAGAAAGTCAGTCCTTGATTTATGGGTCACAGAGCTGGGCTTTGCAAACTGCTCTGTGCTGGTAGCATTGTTGTGGGGGTTTCCGCATAAAGGAAATTTCCTTCCCAGTGTTGCTTCAAGATAAGTCATATTCTCTATTATCAATACTGCTGTTAAGCAGCTTCCGTTTTCCTGCTGTGTGTGTTTTGCATGTCGTGCATTTCTCTTTACCCTTGGGAAACAAATGTTTTTACAAGCTGTAGGACACTTGGAGCTCCACCCATATCCTCTATTTTTAATTAATCTTCAAAATCTAAAACTGTGTTTTTGAAAGTATGAAGGGTGCTTGTCAAAACGATCAAATGAGGTTCCTAAATAGCCCTTCAGGGTCCAGGGCTGATGATAAATCCCTGGTCTCATCACTCGGGGATGCCCTTGGTCCTGTGGGTTCTGACACAGCACTGCATGTTAAAAGAGCCGTAGTTGTGTGTTTAGCTCAACTGTCAGAGCTGTAGCACCGCTTTTCTCTGTGTTTCTGTCTCTGAAACACGTAACCAAAAGTCACTGGTTTTACTTCTGTGCCTGTTCCAACCTGAAAGCCCAGAGCAGAAAAATACAGTTTATCAGTTTGAAAGGGCTGGTAAAAGCATTGCAAAAACCTCCAGTCATTGTGAAACACCATGTAGAAATAATCAGGAGAGGTTTGAACACGACCAACCCCAGTCACACGAGTTCCCGAGCGGGCTTGTTTTGCTTTCCCACGTTGTGGGAGCACTAGAGGAGCTCAGCAATGTGGGGGGAAGAGCACCTGTGCCTTCTCCCTTCTGTTTTTGTCCTGCTGGTAATGTCCGTGGGGAGTGTGAGAGCAGTGCCTGGGCTCTGAGGCCCAGCACGGGCCAGAGAGCAGCTCCCCGGGTGAGCAGCCTCGGTCAGGGCCCTGAAAGAGCCGCTCTGCCTGCCCGGTGCCGGCTCTCTGAGAGAAGTGGCCAGTTGTCCCCCGAAGCTGGCAGCCAGCAGGCCGGGGCCGAGCTCCTGCGGGGATTTCCCAGGGAGCTGGAGGCTGCCCCTGGGCGCTCAGGGCTCTCTCTGCTTTTGGCTGTTCTTGCCGTGACTCAGAGGAAAGGAGGCGAGATGGGAAGAAAGCGAAAAGCCATCAGGTCGCGGCACCGAAGTGGCGCAGCCCCACGTGAGGAGGCTTAGCGTGGGGAGGCGGCGCTAAACCCACCACAGCTGGGCTCCCCTGGAGCCTTTCGCCCTGTCTCTCTCTGGTGGGGAGGGCAGGGAGGAGGACGGCACCGCAGAGGATGGGTGGGGATCGTGTCACAGGAGCGAAGGCGAGAGCGTGTGTGGGGCGGGTGCGGACGTGAGCAACCAGAAAACCTAACCGAGCCCGTCAGCCTCGCACCGTAAACAGGAAACGGAGACCACAGCGAGCAAGAGAGAGAAAATGGGAAGGCAGACGGGGAGAGGCACAAACTGATTCTGAACTAGGCTAAAGAAACCTGCATCATGGCATCAGACATCGGCTGGCAAAGCACCGAGGCCTCCAGCCAGACAGGGAGAGCCTGGAGCCTGGGTTCCCATCCTCTCCCTCACTGGTAATTCCCTGTGTTTAAGGATGCTGAGGCAGCACAGGAGAAAAGGAGTCATCATGGGAACCTCCTCAGGCTTTTTTCCCCTGGGGCTCCACTGCCTGAAGAAATGCACTTCCATGTCCTTTTCAGGGCCATTAGTTGTGCTGGGGTGGGGAAGGCTTTTAGGGAGAGTGGCCCCTGGGCCACGTCAGTGCTGTCTGCAGGAGGGACCTGTCGTCTGCCCCCTGGAAGGGCTGCCGGGAGCCCCCTGATCTGTTGCCTTCCTTCGGCTTGCTTTCAACAGCAGAAGCTCCTAAGCTGGTGTCAGTTAATGCAGCTGCACCGGAGCTTTCACAGCCTGACTTGGCATGGCACTGTATTTCCCACATCACGTTCTGTTCAGAGTTAGGCTCTGAGCCTTCATCTTACTAAAGCCATATGGATGTTCTTATCCCACCCGTTACTATTATTGTGATCCCCGATTGAGAGGGTTGTTGATGACAACATCTGAGCAAAGATTTTTTTAATGGGTAGCTTCACAATGGTATTTGATAGCTTTTTTTTGTTTTGTTTTGCGTAGTATTTTCTATATCCAACTCTGGTTTTAGGATCCTGTACATCCATATTTGTGTCTGGAATGACTGTAACCGCAGGGATCTCTGAATGTTGTGCTTCTGTATAGAGACTGCAGTGATTAAATAAACAAACTTGCTGAGCTGTTTTGGGGCTTGTTCAAGCTGGTAAAGGGAGATGTGGTAATTTCTGTTGGAATTTTCTTTAAAAAGCAGCAACTATTGCAAGGCTTGTCTTCTGTGACTCATTTCAGAAAAATACTTGCACTAAAAGCATGGATTACTAGACAAGCAGATAGGCAGATACAGCATTCCCAGGAACTTGCTATAAATAGTTCATAAAATATATATTTAGGGTTAGCAGACACTATATTTAAATTGGACAACTATTTCCCCTAGTTGGATGTGTTGGGTTTTTTCTTCTTCGATCCAAGATTGAACAAGCTCTGTCGTTAAGCCAGAGGTACAAATTGCAACATGGTTAGGAGATGCTGCAGCTTTTGACTGCAAAGATAATATTTATTTTTGTAGTGTTGCCTTGCTGTGACAAGGTTTGGGCTTTCCAAGCAGCTGGCCGTTGTTCTGTTCACACAGTGCTTGTGGTGCTGGTGCTGGGGTGTGCTGACAGCAGAGGGCTCTGGGGCAGTGTGGGGGGAAAGGCCTCCTGAGAGCTGCTCTTGGTCCTCTTGCTGTGCTGGAACACAAGCCACAGCTACTGCAGGTTTCCTGTTCCCTCCCTCTATCTTAGCAATCCTCTGCTTCACACAGAGTGAGGACAACCAAGAGTAATGCCAACTGTCAAGTCATTGAAAAGTGTGTTGTGGTTTTATCCCAAACCCCACCTTTTTCATCTTCCTCAGCTCTGTTTTCTTCATTTCCCACCTGATGGGTAGGTAAAAGCTGTTACAAAGGGGACAGTGTCAGTGCAATGAGCTTTGGTCATGTCCTCCCACACGGGTAGCCGGAATAAATTCAGAAATACATGGGAGGAACTGAAATCTTAGGGTGGGGTTTATGAAACTGGGCAAACCGCCACTGTAATGCTGCTCTGCTATTCTACTCCTCGTCAGATTCCTCTTCCTTACCACCATTCTACTATGGGATGGCTTTTCTTACCATCTCTTTGTCTTGTTTCCAAACCTTTTATCCTCTTCAGCCTCAGCTGCTCTGTCAGGCTTTTGCTGCTCTCCCCGAGGTCCTGCAGGTGTGGTGGCTGTCAGTGGTCACGGAGGTGCTGCGCACCAGGACAGGGCCCTGTCCTTCCTTCCGAGGGACAGCAGCCTCTGAAACCCCAGCTGCTCAGACAGAGGCTCGGCCTTGATCTGCACCATCACTGACGTTCTCTCTGTTTCAGTGTACTCGGAGTTTTCAGAGCTAGACATGTTACATTGAGGTTTAGGATTTACCAGTCTTCCTGTGCTGTTTCTGACCACGCCAACAGCTTTGAGGAGTCTGATGGGAGGCTGAGATGCTCAGCTGCCCGACAAGCAGGCTGCTTTAATTTGTATCTCTAATTGCAGACTTGGGTGTTTGAGCACCGGTGTTTTGACAAATTCAGTCTGTAGTAGTTCCCAGCTCCGTGAAATGACTTTTCTTGCTAACAAGGAAGGGCTTCATCCAAAGCCCTTGGCAAAAGCATTTAACCACAAAGATGTACAATATTTTCTGTCTGAGAGTTGTCGACTTGGCAGATTGCTGTTCAGGATTTCTGAATTACTGTGCACTGTGGTGAGCCTGTGCATTGAGAGAGCTCTCCTAGCCCATGTTTTCATGTGTAAACACTTGTGAAAGACTCTGGGAAAGGAAGGTGGAAGAAACCTGTTTTTCTATGGCTTTAAATAAATTCAAGTCTACTTCAGACATGTAGTTATGGAAAAGTTCATCTTGATGTTGTGTAAATACAGTTACAGATGTTGACTCTGCAAATAAATACTGTAATGAGAAGGGGAAAAAAAGTGAATGGGAAGCTTTGGTCTCTGCTGTCTTTTGTACCTGTCGTAATCTAAAGCAGCTTGTGGTATTTCAGGGGACCTCTTGTGGAACTGTGTGCTTAGTCGAGAGCAGAAGTTGACCAGTTGATCAGAAGTTCCAGTGGTGGAGGATAACTGTTGATCAAGCTATTGGACAGTTTGATTAGTCCAAAGGGGCTTTTATGTTGTAGCTGTGTGACAGAGCTCTCTACACCTTGAGAAAGCTGCCTCTCTGAGCAGCCAGTAAGTCTGCAGTGTATACTGCAGATTCACTGCATAGATAGTAACTCTGCAAAATTCCCACTGACATTAGAAAATGTCATAAAATAGGAAGGTGGATTATTCAGTGAAAAGTCCCAATTTCTTCAATGACTGTGCTAAGAAAATAAGTTACATCTTGCATTTAATATTAGACATGTTTGAACATCCCACGTAGGTGCATGACCTGTGATTTCTTTCCAGTGACACTGTGTTTGTTGTCTTCCTAACAGATGAACGTGAGGCAGTTCAGAAGAAGACTTTCACCAAGTGGGTTAACTCCCACCTGGCCCGCGTGTCATGCAGAATTACAGATTTGTACACTGACCTCCGCGATGGAAGGATGCTCATCAAACTCCTGGAAGTTCTGTCAGGAGAGAGACTTGTAAGTGTTTATTCGTATTCAGTAGGGGGGTTTGGTTTTGGTTTTGGTTTTGTGTGGTGGTTTGGTGAATCCTTGGCATGGCTGAAGTATGGCAGAAGTGGGTACTGAGGGTTGGGCGCTGCAAATGTCTTTTTAAGTATTAAAGAAGTGGCTTCAGCTGGATCCAAACCCTGGTAAAATACCTTCCTGTTGGTGTCAGCAGGAATCAAAGGCAGTCTCCCTCACAGGTTCGTTGCAGGTGGGGTGCTCAGTGCCTCCAGGAGCAAACTCCCTGCTCCTGACCCTGACAGGTGCCGAGCACTGGATGTTCTCCAGCCCCTGGGACCATCTCAGACTGCAACATCCCTTCTGCCTTCCCGAGAGCGTGTTGGAGGCTGGTGGAGCACAGCTGGTGGGAGAGGGCCCTGGGAGGCACTGCAGCAGTTTTAGCCACGGTGTTAATCACACCCCACTGCTCAGGAGCCTTTCTGAGGGTACTTGATTTGACGAGGATAGATAAGGCTTGGATTTTCTTGAGCTAGACAAATATCTACAGAGAATTTAAATAAATGGGGCAAATTCTTTGTTTGGGTGTCGTGAGAGAGCCCACTTGATCCCAGCACAAGGGAGTGGTAATTAAAAAAAAATCCCTGTAGTGAAAAATGCTGCTTTGTGACAGGAAAACTGGGTGTCAGGGAATGGCTGGGTATCAGTTTTTCCTTCAGTTCCTTAAATGATGGCTATGCTCCTAACTACCTGATTTAATCTTTTCAAAGAAATACATGGCTTTAGCTAAGATCTAAGGCCACATGAGGAGACTGTGTAATCGCTTGTCATCAAGCACTCCTATTAATGGAAGCTCCCTAGCTTAAGGCTCCGGGTAAGGAGTTGAACATATGGCCCCCAGGGTAGAGTCTGTAGAGTAAAGCCAGAGAGGGAAATCTCTGAATATGTCTGTGAGGGTGATGCAGCTCTGAGGTGCGTAGAAGTACCCTGTGGTGTGGGTGAGGGCCTTGTATGGATGGAGGCAACTCATTGCCAGGTTTGTCAACTACATTTTGCTCAAAATATGGTTTCTCTGTGCCAAGTTGTTTACTTCGGTGAGGTTTTGGGTTTGGCATGTTGGCTGCAGGCAGCAGATGTTACTTACAGAGGACTAACTGAAACCAACGTGCCCCATGATTTCAGGATTCAGACAGCAGCCGTGCCACTGCTGCATAAATCTTAGGACGTGCCTGCCAAGATTTGACTTTGGGTGTCAGATAGCAGCAGTGGAGCTCAGACTAGTCCTGCTACTCTTGCTGCATGATTCATTTACATTTTTCACTCCAGGTTTTGAAAAACACAAGCAGAGCTGACACAGCTGTTAGGGTGGGGAGGGTGCAGGAGCCACCCTGTGAGGCTGCTGGCTTTGCGCTTGCATCATGGCTTGTGTGTTGCCTTGGCAGCTGCCTGCACCACCACCAGCTCTTTTTGCAGCTGCCTTATCTCAGGATGGAGGACAGCAGGCTCTGTTTGAACAGGACATTCCACCACACCTTCCTCTGCAAACCAGAATACAGATAACGCAATGCACTAAACCTTGACACAATTACACACACAGAAAGTATTCTAGGGGGATCGGCACATAGCGTCTGCTTGCTGATGTTCTCCCAGCCTTTTGGAATTTATTTTAGCCGCTGTTGGTTAGGTGCTGGTATCTCCATGACACCCAAGCAAAAATCTAAAGGCAGCGTCTTATGCAGAAATCTTAAAATCAAGACAAGAAACATCAAATTTTAAGAAAGCAATAAATGAACGCAGAAACTAGCCTAGATAATTATTGTAATGCAGCGTGTTTATTGAAGCAGTAGAACAAACAGGAATTGTTTTCTCACTTTTGAAACTGGGATTCATATTCTGGAGCTGGAGCCATATGCCTGTGGAGCAGAGTCCAGGATTTAGGATACTCATCTGAGAAGCAGGACTGCTCTGTGCCCCTGTAAGACCTCCAGCCTCGTTTGCACAAACCCTGCATTTTTCAAAAGCTGTTGTGATTTTCAATGATGAAAACTCAGCATCCTTGGAGATGCGTTGGAGAAACTCAAAGTGAGAGCATCCACTAAGGACAACATCTTCCTGTCTCTGCACAGCTTGATTCCTAATCCAGTGTTTAGTCCAGACTTTAGTACATAAGTTCCTCTGTGCAGCACAGTATTTGGAAAGAGAGTGATAGTGTGCAACAGTCTCACTGCGCAAAGCAGAAAATAGCCCAGCCCTATGAACAGACAGTTGTAATTTTGTTTGCACGTGATGTTAACCGGCTTCTCCCAAACAGAAAAATAAAGCTGAGTTTTTTTTTTGAGCATAAAATCAAGCATTTAGCTCAGTTTCTTCCATAACCATATAAAGGACAAGCACATTCCTTACAATTCCTGGATGCTCAAAGGTCAGACTGTTGGAGCAGATTCTCTCTGATGAGTTCTGTCATGTTTTCTGTTGGGGAGGTTTTTTGATGTAAAATATTTTCCTCACAATGTGCGTGTGAAGACTCTGCGTTTGGGTAAATACACTAAACAATGTGCTCAGAGTGCTTTCTTTCCATCTGGGTAACGCCTGGATCTGTGTTGCCCAGTGAAGGTGGAAGTTGTGTCTCCCCGTGTCTCATCTTGAAGCTGTGCAGGAGCAGGGCACACGCAGCCAAGCCGTGTACAAAACTGCCTCTTTTTGTTGGGTTAAATGGTCCGGCCTGCCTGCGTGGAGGCACGGAAAGACTAAACCTTCTGTCTTCTTGGGGTGCAGGTCTGTTTGGCCAGGTGGCACTGTGTCATTCTTGCCCGTGCAGAAATTTGAACCTCCTTATCAGACCGTGAACAAACCATAGTTTGAGCAGCCCTTGGGGACGCTGCTAATAAGCTGTCACAGCTCTAATAGGGAATTGCTGAGCCAGAAGCTGCACCTAGTGCTGGAGCTCTAGAAAATACATCAGCCCCCTCGTGCTCTACAGGGAGCAGTGTCCTGTTTGGGTTTACTGCACGTGCTCTGCTGCTTTACATACAGTCATTGTGTTTGTGGGAGAAAAAATCCTGCCAGTAACCTGAAGGTTTTGTTTCCTGGATTCTTAACTGGAGAATGTGTCATCGTACAGAGTGTGGGTGGGAGCAGCTGCTCTCAGGAACTAAATAAAACGTCAAACATGGATGGTATTAGCTTTGTCACCTTGGTGCTGGAATGTCTGAGAGAAGAAAAAGAGCTTTTCAAACGTTTTCTGCTCAGTAACTTGAAGCATTAGAGGGAATGCAGTTGTTGCATAGGTTTAAGGCAGGGGGAACAGAGCCGTGTCTGCCACTGCTGTTCGGAAGAGGCCACAGTCCTTGCTGTGTGTTGGGAACATCACCATGAAAGCCAGCACGCCTCCTAAAGCTGACCTGGGGCTCTCGGGCATGGCACTGGGCTGGGGCCAGTCATGGGCTGGGCACCTGCTGGGTGCAGCCTCTCCTCCACCTTTTCCCTGCAGCTGGGCGCTCCCTCTCCTCCTCGGGAACAGCCTTCCTACCCATGTTGTGCAAGGTTACATCAAACTCCTGGCCTGGTTTATTACACTCCTGGGTGACTGGTAGTACCAGCAAAGGGATGGGGCCAGGCTGGGCACTGGGGATGGTGAGGGGTCTCCAGCTGGGTTGGAGCCCTGTAACCCCCCCCATGCCCCCACTCACTGCACGGCTCTGCACCTGCACTGGCAGCATTTGGGCTGTGTGGTATCTCCATAGGCTGTACCTGCTCTTTGTGCCTCTTTGGAAGCACTTTTACACCCAAAAGCAGTGGCAGGTTCTTTGAAATTTTTGCGCTTGCTGGGCATTGCGGGTTGGCTTTCTCTGGGTCATCACCCAGCCTCTGGAGGAGGATGTGCTAACTGGAAGCTGAAGTGAAACTAATGACCTCAGAGGTTGAGGTGTTGAAGGGCATCTTTCTAGCAAGTGTTTCCTCTTGGTGACACACCCCTGCAGGGTGCTGCTTCCAGGGACCGTAACATGGCTCTGGCTGAAATTCTTCCACTTGAATGCAGTCTGGGGCAAGGATTTTGCCTCAGCTATTTCCATGCCCAGTTAATTACATTCCCTGCAGAAAACAAGGAAATTATGTCAATTAGTATTTTGGCTGAGTAACTCTGGTGACATCTCAGTGAGCACTGAACAGGCTCTTCAGCTGCAATCCTTATCTGTGGAACAAAGTTGCTTTAATTTTATTCAGTTTTAGAGCAGATTTCTGCATGCTGTAAATATATTAATGGGCTTTTTCATTTGCACTGGGCCATTATAAAATTGTGTTACATTGGTGTGGCTGATTCTTTTGTTAGTGTTTTTGTTTTTACATTCCTGTGAAGAAATTGTTTGGAATAAATCTCTTCTGTTATTTTCATACTACTTATCCTACATCAACTGACCAAAAAAAAAAAAAAAAGCAATGACATTTTGTTCTCGAGGAATTTTATTGTGTAGCTTATGGTCCAAATCTGAGGTGCCTTTATGGAGAGTGTGTATCTGTATTTACTCTCTGGAGCATTCATTACCAGTTCCCTCATGCATGCCAGTTAGCAGTTTGTTTTGTATCTTTTTCTTTGGACAATCTTATTTTTCAGTGTGGAAAAACTTGTACTGGTGAAAAGAAGCATCTTGGGAAAATGTAATAGGTGTGGCATGAACCTAACAAAATGGTTTATCTTCTGACTAGTGGATGAATATACTAGACAGAGGAAATGAAAGAAGCAAGGAGGCAAAATAAAGGCAAATGAAATTGGCGCCCAGCATGTGTGACTGGATCTCGGGCATTGGAATGTCCACCCCAGGTTTGACACCTGCTCCCATCACTCCTGTGCAGATGTGCTGGAGGATGGCAGGGGTGGTTTTGTCCCTTGACCATGAAGAACAGTTGTGTGCAGTATTGTTGCCTGTCAGTGAGCACCGTGAGTGACTCACCTGCCTGGACTGAAGAGTTCACAAGTGCTTTTTTTTTTTTTCTTTCCTCCTTCCATCTACAGTAATACATGTTTTTCTTCTCCCTTCTTCCTTCTAGCCTAAACCAACTAAGGGAAGGATGCGCATCCATTGCCTGGAGAATGTTGATAAAGCCCTCCAGTTCCTGAAAGAGCAGAGAGTGCACCTAGAAAACATGGGATCTCATGATATTGTAGACGGGAATCACAGGCTGACACTTGGCCTTATTTGGACCATTATCCTGAGATTCCAGGTAAAGATATATCCATACAGGGGTATAGATGCCTGTGAGTGTCCTGTGCTTGTTTGTAAACACTTCATTGAAGAGTGGAGTGCTGCCAGGCCCCTGGAGATGATTGAAAAGTGAGTAGAAAGCACTTAGCACCTGGCAGGAGGGGCTCCAGAGCCAAGGGCAGAGCCTAACCGAGGCTTCACGGGGCTGCTGACCCATTGTGGTAGCCAATGGTAGCTTCCCATGTTGACAGTCATAATGGTTTTATCCTTAAATTCCAAGTAAATAGGAAGCTCCAGTCACAGACGTTAGGCTCTTGCCGAGCCGGGAGGAAGTGCTGCCTCAGCTGCTCCTCACCTCTGTGGTGATTATGGTTCACCTGCCTGCCTGAAGCCGATTAACGGTGCCCACAGGGATTCTGTCAGTGTCCCAGCTAAAGTCTGAGAGCGCTCTTGTTTTCCAGCAAGTTGCACATTGGTCTTTGCCCTCAGTTAAAAAAAGCTGGGAAGTGCCTTTGCAGAAAGGATAATAGATTTATATAATAAATATATCATTTATAATAAATAAAATGGTAAGAAATATGTAACAAATTCAACATTTTCTTAATTTTGGTGTTGCTCAGTGTTTTCCTAATATGAAAGTGTCTGCCTGACTTGTGGTGGAACTTCAGTGAAGCTGCAATACTCTTGAAAAAGCAGTGAACTATATCCATAAAATGAGATACTTTTGTCCATAGGAAGTAAAAAGTATTTTCTTTTTTTTTTTTTCTTTTATTTCTTTTTCCTCTTTTTAAAAACTGGGTAGCAGCCTGTAGTCTGGAATATGTAGTTGTGATGCTGCTGCGGGCAAACACTTGTTTCTTCCAAGCTTGAAGTCCCAAAACTGTTTGCTGCTGTGAAACTCCTGCTTGGCTTGTGCCTGCAGATGCCCTCAGAGGGGCCTCTGCCTGCTGCATCCCCAGGTCCGAGGATGTGCTCTGCATCCTGGCAGGAGGAAGCCCTTGCTGGGTGAAACCTCAGTGCTGTGTAGGGCAGGGTTTGCCTTGGCACTGGGAAATAAATTTTCTCATGAAATTTCAACTGGTTTGGCTAAACAAAGAGCAGTCCTCCAGTAAAATAAGACCAGATGTAGCTTTCTTTTTACATGAATGCTCTTAAATGAGGAAGAACATTCGCCTACTTCCACCCTGCCTGTCATCATAGATTTGTTACTTATGTTCCAATATAATCCCTTTCATCTTCTCAAGAAAGGCAAACAATGTGTTTTCTCAGAGAAATATTTAAACCTTCTATGTTAATTTTAGATCCAAGATATCAGTGTTGAAACTGAGGACAACAAGGAGAAGAAATCTGCTAAAGATGCTTTGCTTTTGTGGTGCCAGATGAAGACAGCTGGGTGAGTATGGATTAAGTGATTATCTCTAAAGCTCTTACAGCACTTCGAATTTTCACTGAAATAATTTTAAATGGGCAAACGCATATCTCTCCTTGAGTGGATTCAACCAAGAGAATTGAATTGATGTTTTCAAGTCAGAAAAATCTGAATTTATTACATTAATGCTGTGTGATAAACATACCAATCTGATAATCTATGAATAAATAGCAATATGCTGACTTTTTTTCACCCTACTCTGAAGAAATGATGATGCTTCACATGTTTGCCACCAACTTTTCCCTCCTCCCATGTATGTATAGAAATATTACCAAAATGTCTTTCTCTGACAGTAGCCTTCTTGCATAATGAAATACCCATTTGTAGGGATTCAGTAGGTTTCCCCTATGCAACTTGGATGTCCCTGTGATGACTTGGGGCACTTCAGCATTATTTTAGTGGTACTTCTCCTGCCAAGAACTCTTATGAAAGTGGTTTGTGAGCAGCCTGAAATGTTTGGAGACTTGCAGAATGCCCAGATCACTAAAGAAATTCATTTTGCTTCTGTGTACCCCTGGTTTACAATAAAGATGTTGCCACTGCAGGCAGTTTTTAGTGCCAGTGCAGGCAGGGCTGCAGCAGGGCTGCTCTGTTGACTGTGCTCTCTTTGGTTTTTGTTCTGGCAGTTACCCCAATGTCAATATTCACAACTTCACAACGAGCTGGAGGGATGGGATGGCTTTCAATGCACTAATACACAAGCACAGGTATGTGTGGCTCCAGACCTCCATGGATTCTGGAAGCTTGGACTGTTTCAGTGTGCCTTGGGCTTCGCAGTTACCTTGCAGCCCCATTTTAAAATCTGTGGAGAGGAGAAAGTTGAAGAATTGCTGAAAGTTTTACAGCAACTCGCCTTGCTTTAGAGTTTTACAGTTCTTGCGGTCACTGGGAGCTCATCTGGGCAACAGCTTCTCACATCACAAGTCAAAACAGGCTGCTTTTGGTTTCAAGA
This sequence comes from Athene cunicularia, assembly GCF_003259725.1. Classification (NCBI taxonomy): domain Eukaryota; kingdom Metazoa; phylum Chordata; class Aves; order Strigiformes; family Strigidae; genus Athene; species Athene cunicularia. The sequence continues at coordinate 113,873,039 of NW_020799097.1, forward strand.
GAAGAGATTATGCGATTGTTGTAGTTTGAGACTGGCCAGGTTGAAAGAAAAGTTTTTGTACCTTATTGAGTAACTGATGTTTGGGTCTGGTTGCCTAGAATTTGGGGGGTGGAGGGACCACACACAACAGCAGCCTGGAGGGGGTAGAAGTCTCTGTGCAAGGCTGGCGGGATGGGGTGGCTGGGGCTGCTGTTCCTTGGCAGCCTCTGGTGGAGCTTTTGGGACGGCTCACGTGGGGATGAGGAGAGGCTGCCTGAGCCCAGCTTTCTTCCTTTCTTCTCCAGGGTCACCTTTAGTGCTGTTAAGTTGTCCTGTTTCTTGCCGAGGGCTGGGTGCTGCCGTGGCCTGTGCTGGGCATTCCTTCATTCCTTTGGTGGCAGCACGGGGGGGGCTGGGTTTTCTCAGGATTGCAGCACCAGGGGCCAGGTTTTCTCAGCATTGCAGGTTCCCGTTCGTTTGTTCATTCGAGGGTGGCAGCACTGCGCTTTGGGAAATTTAAAGAATTTTCTATCTTGTCTAGGCCTGATCTGATTGATTTTGACAAGCTGAAGAAGTCAAATGCACACTACAATCTGCAGAATGCTTTTAACCTTGCAGAGCAGCACCTCGGCCTTACTAAGCTCCTGGACCCTGAGGGTAAGAATTCCTGCAGTTTCAGCACTTCACAGGTCCTTGTGGGCTCTTCTCGCTGCCACCCCTCCTTGTTGCAGGGCACAGCTCTGCGAGGGCTTTTTGTGTTGAAGAGCAGCTGGCAGCTGTTGACTCACCTGGTCACACCGGCAGAGAGGACAGGAGAGGAGGCAGGCTGTGTGCTGCAGAAGGCTGAGCAGCAGCAGCACGAGAGCCCTTCATCCTCCGTTTATTTTCCCACACCTGAGGAGATCACTGGACTGGCCATCTATACATAAAATCACCCCAGTCAGAGGCACCCTTCCGATCTACCCTGAGAAACACTGTCAGCTGGCAGATGAAGGATGTGGATTTCAGCACATAGTTAGCAGCTTCTTTCACAGGCTGTCAGGGAGCTGCAGCCTGGCTTTCCTGACACTCTGCATGCTCCTGGTATTTGTTGGAAGGCTGCTCAAGATGCCAGGGACAGGAAATTTTCTTGTGACAGGGCAAATAGAGGCTTTGTGTTTGGGCTTGAGTTTCTTCTTGCTTATTGTACAGTGCCTCAGAATTGCTGCAGGACAGGAAACAATTTATTTTCTATTTGTATCCCTCAGAAGATTTTCCTGGAGAGCCATACTGTTAGACTGGAATTCCTCTCTCCCAGTGCTAATAATGGAGCACTGAGGTTCTCAGTTAACAGTAGTTCTGTCAACTCACACAGACACTAGAGGAGTTACTTGGCTGCACACAAGCTGTGGCAAAGTCTGGAACCTGACTCCCAAAGGTCCCTATCCCACAGATGGGTGCTTTAACCACAGCTACACTAAGACAGAGGGATAGGGCAGCTCTTCTTAGTAACAGAGCTCAACACTAACACCAGGTAATCCAGAACCTGCCCAAAGCTGCTGAATTTCTTTCTGATTAGGACACGAATCTTAGGAGCTGAACTGCCATTGGAACCATCTCTCTGACTCTCAAGTGCATGCTTGTTACATTATAAACTTTGTTGTTTCAAGGCCTCTGCCATCAGTGTGGTAAGACAGCTCTGCTTTGGTTTGCAGATATCAGCGTTGATCACCCTGATGAAAAGTCCATCATCACCTACGTGGTGACCTATTACCACTACTTCTCCAAAATGAAAGCTCTAGCAGTTGAAGGAAAACGTATAGGAAAGGTTTGCGAGTTCAAACTATAAATTGTTACAGAGCAGCTGAAATATTTCTGATTTTTGTTTTCCTCTTGGGTGTTGTTTTTTTTTTAAGAGTCCACTGTATGGTGGTTTTCAGTTTTGCTTTTGGACACGATTTGAATGTTAAATATTCCCATATGACTGTGAGGAGCAGTTAATTTCCAGCTGTCTTGTATTAGAAAACATTTGGCCAGTGTTTTATTTTCGCTTGTTAATTTTGCATCATTGCTGCTTTTCCTTTCTCATTAACTGCTCCTGACCTTCTGGGTTCTCTGTCTCTTCTGGAGCCCAGAGAAGTCCCTAATTGAAAAAATGTGCAGTCATTCTCTGCCTTTTGGCAAAGTTGCCCCCATCTTTACAGCTGGCAGACTGAGCATGAATCCTTTTGTAAGCCTCAGCTCTGCCCCTCTATTGCCAGGGATCATGGGAATTCAGTGCTGAAAAATGCAAAGCCCTCATTCCTCAGGGCTGCCAGCCCCTGTGGTGCTCGGTGGTGAGTGCTCTGATTCATAAGTCAGGTCTCCCAACAGCTCCTTTTCTGCAGCTGCTCAGATTGAGATGACTACAGAGCACCGCCCTCATCACTCATGTTACCTTGTGCTGCTCCTTTTAGGTGCTTGACAATGCCATTGAAACAGAGAAAATGATTGAAAAATATGAATCGCTGGCTTCTGACCTTCTGGAGTGGATTGAGCAAACCATTATCATCCTCAACAACCGCAAGTTTGCCAACTCGCTGGTTGGTGTGCAGCAGCAGCTACAGGCGTTCAACACTTACCGCACAGTGGAGAAGCCTCCCAAGTAATTTCCATCTTAGCTGACAACAGCAGTGGTCTTGTTGTGTTTAGTCAGTTGCTGATTTTTTGAAAAGCAAACACATCCAAGTAATTTTAATCTTGGCTTAAGAATTTATTTTTCTGAATGAGCCCAGATATCGTATTTCTAACTGGCACCCATCATTATTACTGGGGGCCTGTTTGTTTTATGCTCTTCAGTGTGCAGATAACAACAACGGTGATGAAAAGTGTGTTGCCTGCAGGATCTCAGAGTCCTAGAAGCTGTTACTTCCCTGAGACACATGTGGTAACAGCATACTGTGCTAGTGCAGTAATACCCCCAGCACACTGCTCTTAAGAGTCTTCCTGGTTGTCCAGGATCAAGAGGAAGTGTGTCTGGTTTTGTGAAACATAGCTGTGCTTACTAAAACTGACACAACCCAAACCGTGCAGCTTATTGCTGGGAAGTTTCTTTTAGCATCAGGATATCAGATCTGGTTTATTATTTTTGTCTAATGTAAGCTCTAATGAATAATAATCACAATGCAAAACCCTGCAGAATATCCAGATGTCTTCTGAAATGGCAGGCTGTTCCCCAGCGCCCATGGAGTTGGTTTGTTTCCCAGGCATTTGACTCGGGGAAAACAGTGGGAAAAGTTTACTGATTGCAGTGGGCTTTAAATAAAACTTCAGTTTCTTGAATCAATAGAACAAACTAGGGCAATGAACGCAGTAGAACAAAAAAAATGCAGCCTTCTGTCCCTCAGGGGGTTTAAATCTGAGCGCACAGACAACTGATTTCTGTGACGTTTCTTTTGCTGTTTGACCCAGCTGGTTCCAGGGTGTGTGTGGGCTATTTCAGTTGCTTCCAGCTTTCACACAAGATGAAGGTGTTTATCTGAATGCTCCATTCATAATGTCAGTGTTTTAAGGAAATGCTTTGTCGTACCTTGGTAGCAATGAAAGCTTTATTGTAACTCAGTTCTTTTGCAAAATTTTGTTTAGATTTACAGAAAAAGGAAACCTAGAAGTGCTGCTTTTTACCATCCAAAGCAAAATGAGAGCCAACAATCAGAAAGTATACATGCCCAGGGAGGGTAAACTCATCTCGGACATTAACAAGGTAAACCGAGCCAGCTCCTCCTGGGCCACTCAGGATTTTGGTGTGTCCTTTCAGCGTGTCAGCATACTGGGGACAAACATATTTGCTATTTCCAGCCTTGATGTGGGGGAGCACAGGGAGCAGGAGGGGTGGGGCTGATCTTTTCTTAACACTTGGACTCACGAAGCTGGATCAAGTCCCTGGGTATTCTCTGCATTGGTAAGATCTTCTGCATTGTGAAAACACTCAGTCATTCCGTGCAGTTGGTTGTGGCTCTGGTAGCCCTGCCTTGCTCCTCCAGGCTCATGGCTCTTAGTTGACAGCATGGAGCTGCAGTGTGTAGGCACTGCAGGCCTCCCTGTCTGTCCCACTGCCCACACTAAGAGAGAGCAAAGGGAGGCCCTCAGCCCTCTTGTGAGTTCCCTCTCAGGGGTTACCCAGCTCTCCTTCGTGCTGCTGCAGCTGTCAGAACAGCAGCAGAGCTGACAGGCTCTCAAGGATAATAAACACAAGCCTGTTTGGGTTTGATGGTGCTTGGCCTTCCCAGAGCAGGCATTGGGGATGTCCATGGCCTCACTCTGCAACCTGCAGAGCAGTGAACTGCATGTCTCTCCTCTTTGCATTAAGCCCCTGTGCCTGTGAATACCTAAAAAAAAAAGACTTGGGTTTCAGGCAGCTTCACATCTATCAGGATTTAGAAGAATCTCGGGTAGTTTATGTTTAATTGTGGGTATTTTTGTTGTTGGTAAGAAGATCTGAAAGGTGATGAGCTGGCTTTCAACGTGCTTCTAAGACACTTTTATTTTTGCAATACTCATGTCATGCATGTGAATAAAGTTTGGCTTTGGGGGGAAAAAAGGACTTTTATGCACTAAAAGTAACTGAGTTCTGCAGTTGTTTTCTTTTCCAAAGTGGATGTAAGAAAGAATAACAATGGTGTGTTGATTTTAGAGGTGAGAGAGCATGAATCTCTAATTCTCCTTTCCTAAATGAGGAAGATAGAATCCACTTATTTGGGAGTAGAGCTTGGAAGATTTTTTGTTTTCAAACAAATAATCTCTTACACATTCAAGCCGCATGGTTTGCTTAGGCCTTGTTGGAGGCAAAACCCAAATGAACTTGAGAAAATGAATCTGAGATAAACAAGTCTTATACCCCTCGCTCAGAAAATGAATGAATGAATTGAGAACAAATTTTAAGTCATGTGCTCAGATTAGCAAGCAAGGTGTCAGGCCAGCCAATGCAAACCAGATTGATTCGTGTATAAATAAATAAGCCAGTTTTGTGACACTTGGCTGTTAGTTACTTCAGTCCTGGTTTCATGCGAAGAAGATGTGATTTATCATAATCCTATAAGAATGTTTGTTTAGAATACGTGTGTTTTTGCTCCACAACTTAAGGCCTGGGAAAGACTGGAAAAAGCCGAACATGAAAGAGAACTGGCACTGCGAAATGAGCTCATCAGACAGGAGAAACTGGAACAACTTGCACGCAGATTTGATCGCAAGGCAGCTATGAGAGAAACTTGGCTGAGTGAAAATCAACGTCTCGTTTCTCAGGTGCTGCTTTCAGAAATTGTCTGTGTGACTAAAACAATTCCCAGACGTAATTATAGGATACGGTTCTTGCAAAAAAGAACATTCCGCCCCTGTGCCTCATATTTTACTGAGTCTATGTATATTTATGTTTGTTGTATATTTGTGCAAATGTATATTTTGTGTGTGTGTGTGTGTGTAATGTCTGTCCTATCTCTAACGCCCTGGGGAATCCCTTCCTTGAATCTGTCAGTCTGTGCTCAGGAGACAGTGATGGGGAAATATCTACCCACTGTCAAGGTTTTCTTTGTCTGAATATTTTGGTCAATTCAGTGAAATTAGGCCAGGAATTAATATTATTTTTTAATATTAGAGATTACTTCAAAAAAATCCATCCCCCCAGCCTAGTCCCGATGGCCACCGTGGTTCTTCCCCTCCAAGTTAGTACATAATATCTCTGATTTTATCAGCGGTTCTCTGGTGAGATATCTCTGATTTTAGTAAAGAAGATTGTTCAGAGCTTTTTGAGATCCCATATTTGCTAACAGGCGTAGTCTGCCCAATCAGAAATGCGTCATAGGCAGTAGGGCTTTTCCCCGCAGCAGCCATGACTGAAGACATGTCTTTGTCATTGCAGGATAATTTTGGCTTTGACCTTCCAGCAGTAGAGGCTGCAACGAAGAAGCATGAGGCCATTGAGACAGACATTGCGGCCTATGAGGAGCGAGTCCAGGCCGTGGTTGCAGTGGCAAAGGAGCTGGAGACTGAAAACTACCACGATATCAAGCGCATTACTGCGAGGAAGGACAACGTTATACGCCTCTGGGAGTATCTGCTGGAGCTGCTCAGGGCACGCAGACAGCGCCTGGAGATGAATCTGGGCCTGCAGAAGATTTTCCAGGAAATGCTGTACATTATGGACTGGATGGATGAGATGAAGGTAGGCATTAGCCATTTGAGAATGTAGACCAGGTATTTCTGGAGAGGTGTAGATGTCCTGTTTTGTAAAGCTAATTTTAAGATTCATTTTACTCCTCGGGTTTAATAGACAAATGCAGAAGTTTCACATGCAAGAGGAGTGGACAAATTCCTTATACCTTACAATGATTTTTAAAAAATAAATGTTAAAAACAAGTAAGAAAAAAGAGCAAGTTCCCTCCTATAAACAGCTACTTCTCTGCTTCATGTTGGTCTCGTAAGGGCCAGGGGCTTTGGTCACAGTGCTTGGGTGAGAGTGATGGTTTTGGTGAAAGGGATTTCAGTAATCTCTCCATCACAGTTTACATGGAGAACAAGTCATCTCTTCACCTCTGTGCTTTAAAAAGCATCAGTTTCTTCCTGCCTGTTCTCCTGGGATCTGGGAAGGGAGAGGACCATGACTTTGTTCTTGTCCGTCAGCCAACAGAACTTGGAAGCTGTTAGAGGAAAGAAAGATGTGTGTAGCTCAGTGGTAGCCCCAGCACCCCACAGCGTGCTTTTCATTGGTCCTAGCTTCGCTTTTCATCACCCTAGACATAAAACTGCATTAAAGAGCAGGCAACTTCTTCATGGTTGCCAGGGAATTAAAAAATACTGGCTCAAATTCATATCAGCCATGTCTCTCTACATTTGAAATAGCTCTTCTTATGGGCCTGGTGTTCTTCTGAACTTGAATCAGTGTAACAGCAGAGAACAGTGTAATGCCTGGAGTCATTAAGAGACAAACAGCCCTTAGCCCATTTTACTTGTCTTTTACATTTTGATCAGGTGCTTCTGCTGTCTCAAGACTATGGCAAACATTTGTTAGGAGTGGAAGACTTGTTGCAGAAACATGCTCTTGTGGAAGCTGACATTGCCATTCAGGCTGAGAGAGTCAGAGGGGTCAATGCATCTGCTCAGAAGTTTGCCACCGATGGAGAAGGTAACTACCAGCCAACACACTACCAGCCAACACACCCTTCTTGGTCTTCGTTCCGTGTGAGGCTGTCTGTCAGCCTCAGGAGTTCTCCAGGGCACAGGAGGTTAAATGCAGCACCAGGATAACAGAATCCAGCTACATTTCTTCCTCCTTTACTCACTGTGTCAATGATTAATCTGTCCGGGTACCTGCTTAGGAATTCATTGCGGCGTTGTGTCCTGCATGGGATGTCACGCTCCCACCAGCACCTGCTTTGTAGTAGTCACCGTTAATTCCCTGGGTTTTAAATTTGTAATGCAAACAGTACAAATTACTGGACCCAGTCTGATACTGTCCCAATTAATGCTAAATAAAAGCAATTCCATTAAACCAGCATCGTTAATTAGAGTAAATGGTGTTCATTTTGTGCAGTTCTGTGTATGAAGCTGGTATAAATCTGGAGCAGTGAATTTTGTTTCCCTGCAAACACTCATGAATGTCTTTCCTTCCGGGTTTTTTTTTTGTCTTTATGCTAAGAACAATATTTCCTGATCTGTGTTACTGTATGGTGAAGCTTGAATAGTTCCCACTCACTTTCAGGTGACTGAGAATTCTGTTATGTTAACTTCGTAGAGGGAACAAACAGGAATTTAGAACTCTGTGTGTGCCTCAGCTGTAGAGATGAAACTGGATCAGTCCAAGTGGTAACGTTCCTTCTCTGCCCAAACAGGTTACAAACCTTGTGACCCCCAGGTCATCCGGGACCGTGTGGCTCACATGGAGTTCTGTTACCAAGAGCTGTGCCAGCTCGCCGCCGAGCGCCGGGCACGCTTGGAGGAGTCCCGGCGCCTCTGGAAGTTCTTCTGGGAAATGGCTGAAGAGGAGGGTTGGATCAGGGAGAAGGAGCAGATCCTGTCATCTGATGACTATGGGAAGGACCTAACCAGCGTTGTCCGTCTCCTGAGTAAACACAAGGCCTTCGAAGATGAAATGAGTGGTCGTAGCGGCCACTTCCAGCAGGCGATAAAGGAAGGTGAAGACATGATTGTGGAGGAGCATTTCGGGTCAGAGAAAATCAGAGAAAGAATTAAGGATATCCGGGAGCAGTGGGCTAACTTGGAACAGTTATCTGCCATCAGGAAGAAGCGTCTGGAGGAAGCCTCACTCCTTCACCAGTTCCAGGCTGACGCTGACGATATCGACGCGTGGATGTTGGACATCCTCAAAATTGTCTCAAGCAATGACGTTGGCCATGACGAATATTCTACTCAGTCCTTGGTCAAGAAACACAAAGATGTAGCTGAAGAGATTGCAAGCTACCGGCCCACCATCGACTCGCTGCACGAGCAGGCCAAGGCTCTGCCCCAGGAGCACGCCGGGTCTCCAGACGTGCAAGGCCGGTTGTCCGGCATAGAGGAGAGGTACAAGGAGGTCGCTGAGCTCACTCGGCTGCGTAAACAGGCCTTGCAGGACACCCTGGCTTTGTATAAGATGTTCAGTGAGGCTGATGCTTGTGAGCTTTGGATTGACGAAAAGGAGAAGTGGCTGAACAATATGCAGATTCCAGAGAAGCTGGAAGACCTGGAAGTGATCCAGCACAGGTGAGAATGCCTTCACCAGGAAGCTTGGGGAACACTGAGTGGAAGTGGTTTTACACCAGCGACCTTTCTCAGCTTGTTTGTGGCTCACATTCTCTAACACCTGTGTGATATTCTGTTTGTTTGCTTGTTTCCCCACCCCAGATTTGAAAGCCTGGAACCAGAAATGAACAATCAGGCATCCCGTGTTGCGGTAGTGAACCAAATTGCCAGGCAGCTAATGCACAGCGGCCACCCAAGCGAGAGGGAGATCAAGGCCCAGCAAGATAAACTCAACACGAGGTAAGAGAAGGCCTCGTGCTTGTCAATGTGACACTGGCTGAATTAACTGCAGTGGGGTCATTTGGGTTTCTTAGATGTGTTATTTTAAGATGTTCTGATGCTGTTACCTGAAGTCTCTTCAAGGTGGGCCTTTAAAGCTTCAGAAGAAGAAGAGAGCTGTGTCTTTCAGATATTTGATAGATGGAGTTTTGCTGTTGACTTCAAGCAGGTCCTGAGTGTATCAGGACCTTGATTTGAGAGCTGGAAATTCACTGTAATGACTGTGATGTTAAAAAAGAAACCAGTGTAATGCCGTGTAACCTCACTCTTTTTTTTTTTTTTTTTTTTTTTTGGCTTTAACATAAACAGAGAGAACATTTATTGTGAAAATGAAAAGTAACTAGCAATTTTTCACCTAAGGAAAAATGATACTTTTAAGAACTCATTATTGCTAGTACTTGTCATATTCTAATATACACCGCAGCTTGGTTAATGGTTATTTTGCTAAAACTGTTGATGATACAGGAAGAACTGAAAAGAACATGGTTAGGTTATTTCATGGGTTACAAAACTAATGTGAGCAACTGCTGGCTTAGCAATGTTGCCATATCCTTTTCCCTTATTAAACACAAATCTCGATTTCTCTGCTTTTCTCACCTCACAAATTTCAGGTGGAGCCAGTTCAGAGAACTGGTAGACAGGAAGAAGGATGCTCTGCTCTCTGCTCTAAGTATCCAGAACTACCATCTTGAATGTAATGAAACCAAATCCTGGATCAGGGAAAAGACCAAAGTGATCGAATCCACACAAGATCTGGGTAATGACCTGGCTGGGGTGATGGCCCTGCAGAGGAAGCTGACAGGCATGGAGCGTGACCTGGTAGCCATCGAGGCCAAGCTAAGCGATCTGCAAAAAGAGGCTGAAAAGCTGGAATCGGAGCATCCCGACCAGGCACAGGCTATCCTTTCGCGGCTTGCAGAAATCAATGACGTGTGGGAAGAGATGAAGACCACCCTCAAGAACCGGGAAGAGTCTCTGGGAGAGGCCAGCAAACTGCAGCAGTTCCTGAGAGACCTGGACGACTTCCAGTCCTGGCTCTCCAGAACGCAGACGGCCATCGCCTCCGAGGACATGCCCAACACCCTGACAGAGGCTGAGAAGCTGCTCACTCAACACGAGAACATTAAGAATGAAATCAACAATTACGAGGAAGATTATCAGAAAATGCGGGACATGGGTGAGATGGTGACACAAGGGCAAACTGATGCTCAGTACATGTTCCTCCGCCAGCGCCTACAGGCTTTGGACACTGGATGGAACGAGCTTCACAAAATGTGGGAGAACAGGCAAAATCTCCTTTCCCAGTCTCATGCCTACCAGCTATTTCTCAGAGATACCAAGCAAGCAGAAGCGTTTCTTAATAACCAGGCAAGTGGTCGAGATAAACCTTATTTCATTCTTTGGGTTGGCACCATATACTTCAAGTAGTTAATAAACAAGATCGTTTGGCAGAAGAGCTGCAAACAGATAAATTGCCCTTTTTTAACTCTAATTGCTTTCCGTATAATACTTTCAACTGTTCATATTCTTTTTGTATGTGGCAATTGTTTGTTGGAGCAGACAGTGTAGCCTGAGTGTAATCCTTTGCTCTCTGATTTCTGCTTTAATCACAGGAGTATGTTTTGGCACACACGGAAATGCCCACTACCTTAGAAGGAGCAGAAGCTGCTATTAAAAAACAGGAGGATTTCATGACCACGATGGATGCCAATGAAGAAAAGATCAATGCAGTTGTAGAGACTGGCAGGAGGCTAGTTAGCGATGGGAACATTAACTCTGACAAAATCCAGGAAAAAGTGGACTCTATTGATGACAGGTAAGATCCAAACAGTGGCAGAATTGAAGTGTCAAGTTTTGTTCTCCAAGGTGTGTGACCTTTTACCAGGATCCCAAGGCAAAGTAATGTGTTAGAAAACGTCTGCTGCAGACTGTTTCCTTTGTCCTGTGGAAAAATAGGAACTGTAATGTTGAAAAAATGTGCTGTGCTGATCTTCATTAAAAATTACCTCTCCCATTTTCTAGACACTTACTAGGGAATGAGCTCACTACCCACACTTTGGCTATATGGGCGTTGCTATTTAATTCTTGGAGGATTAACAGAGGTTATGTTACGGTGGGAGCTGCAGCAGTTACGTGTACCTGGTTCCACAAGTCTTAGATTCCTCTGCTACCTACTAGCTGATTTAATTATCATAATATATTCCTGTCCTTCCTCTGAGGAAGGAATGTGGCTCTTCAAGAGTGTAATTGGCACCATATCTACCCCACCCGCTTGGCTTTGATCGCCTTTTCCAACTTGTCTGGCCTTTCTGAAATCAGATTAGGAAGCATTGGTACAAATGTGTCTTTCATCCTAGAACAAGTCTTTTGCTTTGTCTCTTTAGCTGCGGCATGGATGCTACAGAATGTTAAGAGTTTCTTTTTCTTTGAAAACCAAATGTTCAGTTTTGCTGGCTATGATTCATGGCTCTCTTTGCTTTTGGTTTGAATAACAGTGGAGTCTTTCAAGGCGCTTTTCAGTCATGAGTGTCAGAACACAGCAGTAAGCTCACACAGAACGTTTATATCAAACATTACCGACCACCCTTCTATCAGACTTGTGTCCTCCCACAGCCAGTAAGCTCAGCGTTGCCCAGATGCCTCTGTCCCCAGGGTGGAACAGAACTGAAGTAGTTCAGAAAACGTTGTGCCTTTCCTGTTTTGGCAAACATGTCCCAGTGTGTGCGCGCCCCCTTGAGCTGGGGCTCATGGCTTCGGGAAAGGTGGATATTCCTCTTTCCAAAGCTTGCTGAGGGCCTCTGAGCCCACTGACAGCCTGGCCCGAGGGGTACCTCACATCTTCATTCTCTCTAACCAGCTTGACTCTCTTTAGATCCTAGAGAGAATCTGCAGAGATTACATGAAAGCAAACAAGGTGAAAGCTAGGAAATTAATTTTTCTGATTTGCCCTGTCTGCCTTTCAATGTCCCCTGCTATAAATTTTCCCATTCACTGATGAAAGCAGGGGGATTTGATCCTGGCCTTGTGGTCGGGTGTGATCTCTGGAGCTTTTGGAATATTAAAAGACAGCGTCCAAGGGTGCAGTACCAAACGGGCAGCCTTTCCTGGGGTGGCTGGAGGGGGAGACAGCTTCAGCCTCCACCCTCTGTGCTCTGCCCAGGGGCTCCTGCTGCCCCAGCTCCGGGGCTCTGGGGACTGTTTCTCCCCAGCGCAGCTACTCCCTTGTGTCCCCCTTGTCCTGCGCCATCCCAGCGGGGCACCTGGGCCGTCTTGTGGTGGGACGCGTGCTGGAGTTCCTGCTCTGAATGGCAGGGCAGGCAACTCTTTTTTTTTTTTTTTTTTTTTTTTTTTGCATTGTTAACATTCTCAGGGGCCTCTGGGGAAGCAGCATGGGACGTTTTAACAGATTTGGGTGCTCTGCTCTTGGATTAATTTGAGTCAGATGCCTCCTTGACCTGAACAGATCTCATTTGCCTATTAGATTCTTCATAATGCTGCCACAGAAGGAAGGTGTCCCCGTGTTTTAACGTGACTATGATACATTCCCTGTCCCCTCTTTCACCATGTAGGTCTGGCTTAGCTTGGACATTTGAATCTGAGGTTGCCTCTTCAATATATGCTTAAGGAAGGCCCCTTTTCATGCAGCCCTGGACACTGTTAAGGTTTAAGTCATCATGTGATGGTTTATGAGAACAGGCAGATAAATTCAAAGTCATTCTAAATAATTACTGTCTGCAGAGTGAAGTCTTATGTGCAAGTGTGGGATCTTCTTTCACTGTAGCAAATAAGAAGCAGTCACTGACAACCTTAAGCGTGACAGGGTCTGAGTTTCTGGCCCTTCTCTGCCGTGCACATCTCAGAAGAGCAGGATTTTGAGAGTTAGGACTGCCGTCAGCAGCTGAACAGTGAGCTTTGTGCTTTCCTCTACCCCATAGATGGCCGAGTGCTTGTAGCCTTCAGCAGAGCTGGAGTCCCGGCTGTCCCTGCCCTGCCATGTCTGGCTGGCTCAGCTGTGGCCTCTGCACCTGTGCTCAGGGAAGCAGGGAGGCCAGGCAGCCTCCTTAACACCACGCTCTTCTGGATAAAAGTTGGCATTCCAAAGGGTTCTGTTCTCCAATCTTTCTCCCTGTTTATTCTACCTAAAGCCCTACTGACGTGCTGGTAGTCGAGGGTGGAAGAAGCTTTCTAATGGTAGGGGTGGTTGGGCACAGATAATTCTAACATTTCTGTCACTGGAACTTTTAAAGAATTTATGAAAACATAAACAAGGAATTAATAATATTTAGATATAGTCAGTCTGGGGCAGGAGAACAGACTAAATTACTTCCCTTTATTCCTGTAAAAAATAACATTAGTTCAATGATGAAAATAGAGGAGTTCCTGCCTGTTCCAGC
>NW_020799097.1:113886491-113923818 GCF_003259725.1 Athene cunicularia
TTTTTTTTTTTTTTTTTTTTTTTTTTTAGCCCACTTTCTTCTAGCCTGTTTCCTCAATTCCAGATCTGTTTATGCAGAGCACTGCAAAAACCATCCGGTGGGCTGCTATTCAGGAAATCTGTGTGATTGCTCCCCAAGTCTGTAAGGTTGATAAGCCTCCAGAACAAAGCCTTGGGGCTGGGTGTAGTGGGAGTGGTAGCAAAGGAAGCCTCTTTGCTTTTACAAAAATTTACTCTCCCAAACCAAGCTCCACCTGGACCTATAACAAAGGACCAAAACAAACAAGTACAAATATGTGCACTGGCTCCATACTTCCCATATGGATCTCTTTGTAGTTTCCAGTGTTTTTTACAGTCATGCTTTCAAGCTATTCCAGAGGGAACCCCACTGTTGGTTGGTACAGCAGACAGACCTGGCCCTAAAATGGTTGCTACCTAAATCTGAACAGACATGTGGGCATCAGGCTGGGGAAGGAGAGTAGAGGGCAGAAGCAGAGTGTGGCTGTGTAGTCGGAGAGAAACACTTCAGCACAATCTTTTAGTGCAGTTCACGGGGAAGAATAAATGGGAATAAGGCCGTGGAGAAAGGGTTGAGGGAAGGAGGAGGTGGGTTTGGATAAAGCTATCACTAGTGAGCTGTTCCAGCTAGGGAAGAAGCTGGTCTCCCCACTGCAGCTGTCCCTGCTTTGGTGAGTAGTGCTGCTGTTTCTGCCAGCCGGAGGGGAAGCGTTTTCTCCTCTGTTTTCTCTGGGAAGAGTCTGAGGAGAGTGCACTACTTTGTGCACCTACACATGGCCTCTGATTTTGCAGACAAGATGAAGTTTAAAGGCAGTGGCAGATCTGACTCAGATGGTGATCTAGGTCTGTTTTTCATCAACTTTTGTATTTGTGCAACTTTGTACTCAAAAGAGAACAGAAGTAATTTTTGTTCTTGCCCATTCAGAAAGGAGAGTGCCTCTTGTTTGCTGGAACACTTCAAGAAGCTAAAACTGCCTTGCATATATCTCCGTACTCTTAGTGGGCAGTTGCATTCTTGCTACATGTAAGATGTATTATTCCTGCACTGGCTTTGAAACCAACAGGCTTACAGTTAAACCACAAGTGATTTTGTCAGTTTTCAGCATTGTTAACATTCTCAGGGGCCTCTGGGGAAGCAGCATGGGACGTTTTAACAGATTTGGGTGCTCTGCTCTTGGATTAATTTGAGTCAGATGCCTCCTTGACCTGAACAGATCTCATTTGCCTATTAGATTCTTCATAATGCTGCCACAGAAGGAAGGTGTCCCCGTGTTTTAACGTGACTATGATACATTCCCTGTCCCCTCTTTCACCATGTAGGTCTGGCTTAGCTTGGACATTTGAATCTGAGGTTGCCTCTTCAATATATGCTTAAGGAAGGCCCCTTTTCATGCAGCCCTGGACACTGTTAAGGTTTAAGTCATCATGTGATGGTTTATGAGAACAGGCAGATAAATTCAAAGTCATTCTAAATAATTACTGTCTGCAGAGTGAAGTCTTATGTGCAAGTGTGGGATCTTCTTTCACTGTAGCAAATAAGAAGCAGTCACTGACAACCTTAAGCGTGACAGGGTCTGAGTTTCTGGCCCTTCTCTGCCGTGCACATCTCAGAAGAGCAGGATTTTGAGAGTTAGGACTGCCGTCAGCAGCTGAACAGTGAGCTTTGTGCTTTCCTCTACCCCATAGATGGCCGAGTGCTTGTAGCCTTCAGCAGAGCTGGAGTCCCGGCTGTCCCTGCCCTGCCATGTCTGGCTGGCTCAGCTGTGGCCTCTGCACCTGTGCTCAGGGAAGCAGGGAGGCCAGGCAGCCTCCTTAACACCACGCTCTTCTGGATAAAAGTTGGCATTCCAAAGGGTTCTGTTCTCCAATCTTTCTCCCTGTTTATTCTACCTAAAGCCCTACTGACGTGCTGGTAGTCGAGGGTGGAAGAAGCTTTCTAATGGTAGGGGTGGTTGGGCACAGATAATTCTAACATTTCTGTCACTGGAACTTTTAAAGAATTTATGAAAACATAAACAAGGAATTAATAATATTTAGATATAGTCAGTCTGGGGCAGGAGAACAGACTAAATTACTTCCCTTTATTCCTGTAAAAAATAACATTAGTTCAATGATGAAAATAGAGGAGTTCCTGCCTGTTCCAGCAGTGTCCATCTTCACAATACTACTACCCCACCTTCACATATCCAGTTTAAACCTTGCTACAGTTCAGCCCTCTTCATGTTCAGAGAACACTCATCTTTCAGTCTCACTCCAGGTCATCTTGGAGATCCAAACAACCTTTACAGTTAAATAGCTGTAAGCGCCAAAGGTCCTATTTATTATGTTGAGGAGGAAAAAAAAAAAAAAAAAAAAAAAAAAAAAAGTTATGTCATCATCTGTTTGATATCCCTGCGTGGCTTCCCTTCAAAGTTCTTGAAGTTAGTATTTCCAACACTCTCTGGGAGATATTTTTGTTAGTTTTTTGAACTCAAGTTTTCTGAACATAAGCACTTCTCTACTTAGTCTTAACTGTATTCAAATAAGTGTCATGAAAAGTCTCCTTTTAATTTCACAGCTTGTGTTCTCTCCAGAATGCGTGAGTCTGTAATGTAATCTAGCCTTAAATCTATGAAATCATCATGATAAGATCACCCAAGCAATTCCTTGCTTCATTTTAGCAGCCTGAGTAATGCACTGTATTTGCCCAGGTGTATAAAAACCAGCCAAGAAGGAGTGGAGTCAAACCCAGTGATGTTATAGATGTTAAAGAGATTTTTCCTAAGGTACCATTTACGTGTCCTTTCCTTGGTGTTCTCTCAGATAACCCCTTCAAAACTTTACAATTACCTAGACTTGGACTCCAGCCTCTTGCTTTGATGGTTACATACATCTTCCTTGCCATCTGATCTATAAATCAGTTTTCTTGACCTACAGTTATAGACCCGCTGCTTGCCTGATTATCCAGAGGAAGCTGCTGAGACAAAAGAGAAGCAATTTGTAATCCTCTAAAGGGTTTTCTCCTATTCCTCTGCCTGCAGACTTCTTGCTTTAATATAAAATGTATCTCTAAGTATTCCTTGTGTTTCTGAAGTCACTAAATTTGTGCCAGAGTGCTTGTTCTGGTAACGGATTGTAGATCAGGAAAAGTGGTCTTTTCATCCAGTTGTTGTCATCAACATGTGATTTACAGTCTTCCAGAATGCCATGGGTCTCTCTGGGGATCTCCTCTAACCTGGATTGATTTAGCTATTGCCAGTATATGCCGAGATCATCTTATAAACTGACACCCTTTAAAATAATTTCCAACCCTCTATCCCTATTTTATCTTAGGTGATTACAAAGGGCAGCAATATTTCACTTTAAGATCCTGTACAGTAAAATATGAACAAATCTAACACAGTAGCATGAAATAAAAGTTTTCTTCTTTACTCTCCCTTCTCTGTCTAAATTGCCTCTTTAAAAAAAGTAAGTACTGAAGGACAGGAATAGCTAATTCAAATGAAGCGTGAGTTCAGAACCTGCTGGGAGATGCCTGGGGCATCAGCTCCTCAGGCCCTGTGTCCATTTGAAGAACCCACCAAGGCCTTTGGGAGCTCCAGCATGACTCATCCTTCAGGGGGCTAACAGCCTTGGACTAAAAATACAGCTTCTGCACTAATCTTTTCTTGTCTCCTGTCTGCTCTTAAATGCTCTGAAAAACATGTTCCAGGGTGCATAAAGCTTCTCTTTGCAGAACCCCCAGGTGTGCTGCAGGGGCTGTCTGTGAGAGAAGAGGGTTTGGCAGGTGCTGTGACCCCCCCCCAGCTCTGCCCAGGGCAGGGGGTGCTGGGCTCTACAGGGGGTGGATCGGCAAGTGCCTTACAGCAGGTGCACAGCTTGCAAGAGCCACGTAACACACAAACTTGCAGATAGTTTTCTTATGGTTTTTGGCAGTCTGAACTTTCCTGTGGTCTTCACATCAGTGGGCCACAGTCTGTACAGAAGAGCTGTGAAACCCTGCAGACTTCAAAGTTTTCTCAGTGTATTTAAGAGGACACAATAACAAGTAGATGATAAACTTAAGCACATTAAATAACACTTGCATGTCTGAGTTTTGACAAATGTCCTTCATCAGAAAGGCGGTAAACGATGTATATCAAATAAATATATGTGTGTGTGTGTCCCAGAGGAGCTGCGGAAACCAACAAACAATGGGTTTTGGTGAAATGCCTATTTCAAGTTTTTTTTCTCTGCTGTTACTTTTTTGACTAGGCATAGGAAGAACCGTGAAGCAGCCAGTGAACTTCTGATGAGACTGAAAGATAACAGGGATCTTCAAAAGTTTCTTCAGGATTGTCAAGAGGTAAATCATGTCCTTTCGCTTGCCACTAAAAGCTGCATCCTGCTGCAGAGGAGCACTCTCACTCCGTATTTTATGAGGACTGGAACGCTCAGCATTTTGCAGTCCAGTCATCCAGTAGTGTTTAGTGTGGAGTAAACAAAAAAAAAAAAAAAAAAAAAAAAAAAAAAAAAAAACCCCCTCATGGGATGAATTTTCTTTTGTCATCTAAGCTAAAGACGGGGAGAATTGCCAGAAGCAGTGAAGATTTTCTGCTATGGTATAAATTAATTATGTGGAATGTGGTGGGATTATCACTGAACCCATTAAGAATTCTGTCTACAGATGTATATATGTATGTGGCCTGGAGCCAGGAGATTGTGAGTGATTTCTACAAAACGTTAGTCAGAAGAATAGGAGGTTAGGAATAAGAGGGGAGCAAGATTAACCTGGATCATTTTTAATGTATTATTTATCTGATAGTTTGCATGTGTTTAAAATTGTTAAGTACTGTAACGTTTAAAAAAAAACCTTTCCAGATTTTCTAGTGTCTTACATGGACCATTTACACTGAGGGCAACATTTTAAAGTTAGGAAGAATCTTGTTCCTAGAATGAGGAATTAATCAAGTAATTTCCAGGTTATTTCATGCAGTACTGACAGATATTAAAGAGCCTGGCCTGTGACATGCATTAGAAAATAGCTGTCCTTATCTGAAGCCTGCAAAGAGAGCTGACTGTGACAGAGCTGTGCTTTTGAATTCGAGAGTCAGTGCACCCAGCTGCACATCTTGTCCACCTACAAGAGACTGGAAGGCACTGCAGTGTGTCTGAATGGAGTTGCCCACAGATGAGATTTGGTACAAGAAACAAACAAAATGATGATCCCAGGCTGGGAAGATGATGTTTGCTGATGGTTGCCTAGATGCAGTGCACTTCCCTGCGTGTTGCGTAAGCTAACCATGAACTCAACTGAAATTGCTTCTTCCTTGATAGTAAAAACATGACAGATTAGCAAAAACTCTGCTGTTATTAGCAGCAGCTTCTTCCTTCCTCTGTAATGTCTCTGTAACAAAAGCCCCTGGCTCTCAGGGCTTCTCTGGCAGTGTGGTTGTGTTCCCTCAGATCTGTTTTTTCCCCTATATCACTGAAAGAAAAAGGGAAGCATAAAAGCTCTAGTGTCTGGCTGCCCAAATGCCTTTCCTCTTGACTGTTTCTCTCCAGCCACTAAAGCAGGGATGTCTCAACTGTACGGTTCAAAGACAGAACTTACAATACCCAAATGTTACAGACTTCTCCACTCTGTTCTGAGAAGACCAGCAATAATGACACTTAGAATTTGCATGATCCTAATGACAGAGTGCCTGTGCTGGACTGGAGGGACTGTGTGAGGGGGCAGCTCTGTCCTGCGGGGTGGAAGGAAGCCGAGGGAATACCTCACCCTTGGCTTTTGCCTTAGTGCTGAACCTGAAGGTGGGAATTGTCAGAAAACAGCTTTGAGCCCATCTCTGTTCCACCTGGCAGTGATCCTTCGTCCTTCCTGCCCACTACCCTGGGGATGCTTTCCCATCCGTCTATGACTTGAGGCAAGGAGGAGTGTTTTCTGTGGTGTGCTCCTTGCCCAGGACAGTGTCTTTCCTCACCAATGGCTCCGTGCTGAGGCGTTACTGTCAGCATGGCCTCCTGCCCCTGGCTCCCTCCTGCCCTTGGCTCAGAGGCGTGCCAGCGATCGGGGCTGCTGCTGCTTGAGGAGGTGACAGTGCAGCTCGTAGCAGCAGCTTGGCAACAATAAACCTTCTCTCCAGGACACAGGCAAGGGAAAACACAGCAGATTTTCTTATTCATAGTCACAGGTTCATCCTGGGATATTGGGGTTTTTGTCTGTTTCTTGCATTCATAAATATGAATGTGTTAAGTAAATTTGCAGGATGAATGAAAAAGAGTGACAGCAGAAAATCCTGAGAGGAGATGTGATAAATTTTACTGTTTAGTTTTTTCTTTGATTTCTTGCTCTTTCAGAGCTCACCTTTGAAGAGATTAAAGCTGATCTTCCCCTGTGCATGTTTAGAAGTCCCAGCACAGTATGGACTGATTTCTCTGGGGACACCAGAGTGAAGGCGTTTGGCCAGACTCTGCTCTTCAGAAGGTCCCTGCCTGCAGGCGGAACATGGCACGGTCTGGGAGCCCTGTGCTGCAGGATGGGCTGTGTCAGCTGGGGCCTTCACAGTGTTGGGGAAGCACAGCAGCACTGGCTGCTCTTTCACCTTCCCCTGTGCCTCTGCCAGGCTTACAAGGGTTTTGTCTCTGTGTTTCTCCTAGTTGGTGCCTGGGTTTCATGGCAGAGTGCTAGAATCTGCTGGGAGCTGAGAGCAGAAACATTTTGTGGTACAGGTGCAAAGGATGGGAGGAGGCCTAAGAGCCAGCTCTGCTGGCAGTGACAGCTGGGGTGATTTTCTGAAGAAATAAATACCCCAATAGTCCATCTGAGGCACTGTTTTAGGGAATTACTGTGTTATTTTAAAATATACTTTCGCACTGAAGATACACTCCAGTGACTAGAGCAGTTGCAAATACCAGGTTTTAATAATCACCCCTTAAACGCTTTATTTGCAGTTGTGTGTTACCAGGAGGAACATGAGAACATTGTGAGAGTCAGAAATGAAGGTTTTATCCTGACAGCCACTGGCTGTGTGCCACGTGTCGGCTGGGCCACCTGCTAATATGACCAATTCCACCTTCCCTTGGGAAGCACTTCCAAATCCTCAGAGGACTTAATGCTGTGGCTGAGTAAAAGCAAACAATGCCAGACAAGCAGTGCAGTTTGCAGAGTATGGCAGTTGTGTCCTACCCAGACAGGCAGGAGCAAACCCACTAATTTCAGGTTACACAGTAATCCTTGAGGTAGCCTTTGTAGCTTTATTAAGCAGCACAGTAGCCTGTTACAGCTGTAACTTGGCTGCCTACTGGAGATCTCCATTAACATGAGAGTTCTTCTGTTCAGACTTGAGAGCAAGGGCAGATGAGCTGCTTTGATAAGTTTTCCCTTTTTGTGGAGCTTAATGGTGCCTTTAAGGGACAATTTTAAAAAAAGCTGTTGAGTGCTAAATGAATTTGTTGCCCTTTATCCTGGGTGGAGAGCTGGGGGGTCTCGCCCATGCTGTTGTTACTCTGCTTGTCAGGGTGCTTCCTCGGCAGGATGGGGCATGTTGCTGCAGTTGCAAACAAATATTAGAGTTTTTTAGAGATTTTCTGCTTGGGTAGGTGACTCCAAATATGCATACAATTCCTCTCTTTCAAATTCCTTAAGCATTTCTATGAATGTGTTTTTTTATCCCCACCTAAGAGACAGATGAAGCAGTCAGACTCACCCCAGGAGGAAATTTGCTGTTGTCTGTTATGATCGTTTTCACGTTTTACTTCCCCTTGGCAAATCAGCTGTCTTTTAAAGTATTGATTTTTGTTTACTGTTGATCTGGAAATTGTTCTCAGTGCCTTTGTACTTGCAGAAAATCAGAATTAAATCAGTCTTCTGTTTTATGTAGTGGGAAAAAGAAAGTCTTGAGTACCAAAACCCTACTGGAGATTGGACAAATGAACAAATTTATGTAAAATTACATAGAAAAAAGACTCTGGGGAAAAGCTACAGAAGTGGTATGAATTAATGGTACAAAACCATCTCTATTATTATGATTTTGATACAAGTAGCAATACAGAATTTGTCGTTCAGGGTTTCCCTGAAGGAAGTACCTTGGGGGGCTATATTTAAATCTGGAGACTGTCTTGTGCATGCCACTTGGTCAGTGAGTACTGCTGCAGTGTCCTCAGGAAGCCAGTCGGGCTCCACAGGAGTGTGCTGATGACATCCCTGTCCTGGTCCCCAGTAGAATATTGAGTCATTCTGGAAGGGAAGAGCAGTACCAAAATACCCTGTGACCAATAAGTAGGACACATGTCCCTGTTTGCTGTTAGAGTGCCTAAGACCTGTGTGTTTGATTTTGCTCATCATGGAGTGGATTCCTTTCTGCTTGAGTCATGGGCTGTTTCTATATCAGAGATGGATGTTTAAATTTAACTGTTGAAGAGGTGGATCATTGGCTGATGGAGGCATCTCTTTATCCTTGATCTGGAGGCGTTTTGATACTTGGCATGATTTCACAGTACGAATGTTTTCACAAACACCTGTGTATTTTCCTCCTCAGCTCTCGCTCTGGATCAATGAGAAGATGCTCACAGCCCAGGATATGTCCTACGATGAGGCAAGGAACCTGCACAGCAAATGGCTGAAGCACCAGGCATTTATGGCAGAACTTGCATCCAATAAAGAATGGCTGGAGAAGATCGAAAAGGTAACTAAAGAACGTCTGACAAATGCCCTCATCTTTGTCGAAAGCAGCTATGCACAGAGATGGGATCTGTTCCTCTGCAGAACTGGATCTTGAACCATCTCTCCAGCTAAGGCAAAAGGAGGCTTCATTACTGTAGGAAAAGTATCAATGTCACTGTGTCTCTATCCAGCCCCTTCTATTCCTCATTGACGTTAAATGTTTTTTATTCAAGATGTTCTCACAGAAGAGTCATTGGCCAAGCTGCCAATTTAATTTTGTCTAGTCTGCCTTATCTGTTAGAAGGAAGGCATAACCGAGTTCTCATACCCAAAGAGTATAAGGGGCAAACGTTGGGATTTGAGCTAATAAAGTGGAAGTATTTCCTGGGAAATAACTGAATGTAGGCGAATAAACTGAGTTTAGACTCCCATGCTGCCATGCTGGTTTTCATTCATTCAATTAGTGCATGAGGTAAACTACAGCCAGTTTGGTGATTAATTAAGGTTCACAGCTCTGTATCAAGTTACTTTGAAGGCTTTAATATGCTGTGATGAGCTGTACTTTTTTCCCTCCATTTCTCATGTGCAGCTCTGGAACACTAAGGAAGTCTCCTCTTTAGCTCTGACAGTGGGTTTCTGTTCAGTGTAAGCTTAATTGCTCATTTCCTCTCCCACTTTGGCACTCTGAATCCCATTAGAGGCTTTTTTTCTGTGATCTGCAAATAGCAGTACCCTTTAATGGTGTAATTAGAAGGCTGCTCATAGGACTGGAAGTACTTTTTTAGTGATGCTAATACATCCTCACCCTTTGTCTCTGAAAAATCAGATTGCAGCAAAGTACCAGAGTTGTGCATGGAGCCACAGCTGACAGTCACTGTGTTAGTGTCTCCACAGCTGTTGGATGTGCTGGGTTGTGAGTAGTGTTTGTACCTGAAAAGGCTTTGTCCCTTGTCAGCACTGCCCAGGAGCAGAGCTACAAGTGTGATCAGAAGTAAAGAAAATACTTCAAAAAGCAATCCAGTCTTTGTAAAGGCCAAAAGGTGTATCTCAAGTCTGGGTGCTCTGGTGATGCCAGGTGCAGGGTTCCTGCTTCCCAGGAAGATTATTCCTCTCTGATGGTAGCTCAGCCCCCTGGTCATTGCTGTGAGCTGCTGGCGTGACCCCATCCAGCTGCAGGGCTCCCTTGGGTGCCATAAGCTCCATGTCCCAGCCTTGCACTGGCTCTCCGTCCCTTTCCCTGCGGTGGCCTGTAGAAGTTGGGCATGTGGCTCCTTTGGCTGCAGCTCCCTCCTCTGCTGTCAGCTGGGCACATGGGGCATCGAGGGGCAGCGTCGGGCAGGCGGGTCCCCTCCCCTCTGAGCAGGGCCCAGGAGCTCGGGCAGAGTCACACCTTGTTGGAGAGGAGGCAGGAGGCACCGCTGGGCCTTCCCATTGCCAGGAAACCCTCTTGCTGGTGACAGACGGGCCCGGGAGCTGCTCTTCTGGAAGGAGTCATTGGGTAATTGGAGGTAGAAAATGAGTGGCTGATGCTGCCAGCAGATGAGGAATCCTGAGTGCTTACTAATCAGAATAATTTAACTAACAGCCCGCAAGTGCTTCCGAGGAGCTACCATTTTGTTGCTCTGTGCTTTGCAGGAGGGAATGCAGCTGATTGCAGAGAAACCAGAGACCGAAGCTGTAGTGAAAGAAAAGCTGACAGGTCTCCATCAAATGTGGGAAGAGCTTGAATCCACGACCCAGACCAAGGCCCAGCGCCTCTTCGATGCGAACAAGGCGGAGCTGTTTACCCAGAGCTGTGCTGACTTGGATAAGTGGCTGAATGGTTTGGAGAGTCAAATTCAGTCAGATGACTATGGAAAGGATCTCACCAGTGTCAACATCCTGTTGAAGAAGCAGCAGGTAAAGGGAGGGCAGGTTGCAGAGTGGCAGACAGCAGGGATCTGTGCTCAGGGGAGCAGACGGGGGTTCCTTTCCATTTAGGAAATAATTTATTGTCTTTTCTTTCTTCCTGTTGTTTCGTATATCTTTAAGAACCAGAAATATACCCAGAAATAAATCAGCTGTAAATTTCTTGCTTCAATCTCTACCTTACCCTGCCATAATATCCCGCTGTGGATCCTGCTGTCGACCCCAGTCCCTGGTCCTTCCCTCTCCGCACAGGGCTGCCTGCCTCTGATCACACCTGCCCCAAGCTGGTCAGTCCCTCATTCCCCACTGTGAAGGCAGGAAGGGAGTCACAAGGAGAGCAGGGAGCAGCAAAGCTCTTGTGGGCGGTTAGCTGTGCTCCAGAGCTGTGCAGGGTGACTGGTGAAGGACCAGCAGAAGGGGTTCAGCCATGTGCTTGGCCACGTTCACCATTTGTGTGAGCGGGCTGGACCAAGGTGGCCACAGCTCTGGATCTGTGTTTTAAGCCTTGCCTCTTGCAATATGGATGCTGCAGTAACTACTAACATGGTAAGTCCTTACTGACCAGCATCCATTCTTCCTTCTCCTGCAGCTGTTGGCGTTACCCTCGTCGTTTCAGCTGCCTTTACACTGGTTTTCAGGACCTCTTTGCTGTGTTTCTGTTTAGATGCTAGAGAACCAAATGGATGTTCGTAAGAAGGAGATCGAGGAGCTGCAAAGTCAGGCAAGGGCTTTAAGTCAAGAAGGGAAGAGTACAGATGAAGTAGATGGCAGACGCCTTACTGTAGAGAAGAAATTTTTGGAGTTGCTGGAACCTTTGAATGAAAGGAAGGCAAACCTGCTGGCCTCCAAGGAGATCCATCAGTTCAACCGTGATGTGGAAGATGAAATTGTGAGTATAAAAGCAATCCTGTTCCCCAGAAACTAGGAAGATGCTGGAGCTATTGCAGAGCCATCACAGGAAACCTTTCGGTCATGTCTCTCGGTAGCATGTTTGAGGGATGCTGCTTGTCCCATCTTGTGTGCTCCACAAGGTATGAGAAGCATCTGTCTCTTACCAGGGGTTGCTTGACATCACGTGTGCTCTTTTTCCCTTGCTTTCAGCTGTGGGTTGGAGAGAGGATGCCTATAGCTACGTCAACTGATCACGGACACAACCTCCAGACCGTCCAGCTACTGATAAAGAAAAACCAGGTCAGTAGGTGCTGTTAGAGCTCCACACCTGCGGTTTCTCCTTAGTGCTGACTTAATTCAGGAAGGAAAGGCTTGGGGTAGAATGACGGGTGCTTCAGTGGTGATGTGCTGGTGGGTGCAGTGTGATGTCCAGGGAGAGCACAGCCCCAGTTTGTGAGCCCATGGTGTGTGTCTTGCTGCCCCTCTGGAGTTCACACCTCTGACTGGCATTTCTATGTTGTTCAGTGCAGTGTCTCATCAGTCTGCTTTTCTCCTCTGTAGACCCTCCAGAAAGAAATCCAGGGACATCAGCCTCGTATTGACGACATTTTCGAGAGGAGCCAGAACATTATCACCGAGAGCAGCCCCAATGCTGAAGCCATTCGACAGAGGCTGGCAGACCTGCAGCACCTGTGGAACCTCCTCATCGAGGAGACGGAGAAGCGCCACCGGCGCCTGGAGGAGTCTCACAGAGCCCAGCAGTATTACTTCGATGCAGCTGAGGCCGAGGCCTGGATGAGTGAGCAGGAGCTCTACATGATGTCTGAAGAGAAAGCCAAGGTGAGCAGCTCCACGGCGGCACTGGGGCAGTTTTAATTGCTCAGCCAGGGGCAGGCAGGTGATATAATTGAATATGTCACTAATGTAATGGTAACATAAACAGATTTAATGCCCTGGTGAAACCTACAGCAACCACCTCCCCTCTGACAGTGCGGTGGGTGGGCTGAGCTCAGCTGGGTCAGCGACACAGCCGCATGCCCGCCCTGGCTGCCAGCTCAGGGTGAGCACTACAGGCTGCTTAGGTTAAGTTCTCCGTTAGTTTTGGATCACTGGTCACAGCACTGGGCACCTGTCCGTGAAATGGGGCCTGATGGTCACTCCGTTGATGCCACTAGTCATCAGCTTTACCCCTGGTTATGCAGAGTGGGAACAGCACCAGGCTGTACCAAAGGGTACGTGAACTCCTGTTTGTTAAGATGTTTTGAGTGCTGTATCTTATGAGTTCCCTGCACTGATACAACAAAACTCAGCTTTGTATCAGTATACCACACACCACGGGTGTTCAGTCTTCAGTTCAAAAGGGTTTGTTTCCCTTCCTGTATCCAAGCAGTGCAAATAAAAAGGAGTATTAATGCGAATAGTTCATCCTGCAGAACATTTCAGTGAAAAGGCTTATTGATGATGCCAGTTAACGCTGGAAGTTGGAGGTCATTTTATTAATCATAACAATGCATAGAAAATTCTGATGTGGATTTCTTCAGGCATTTTGGTGGAGAATCCTTCGGTACAGGCTCCATGGGATTTCTGTTCTTTGACCCAGGCTGTCACTGAAAAGCCTGACAAGTGACGTGCCTAAAACTGTTCCATTTTTCTGAGCTCTGCACAATCACCAGTGTTGTGTAAACACACAGAGAGCTTCATAGAAAAGGAAATTCAACGTGCTCAGTGCTGATGTAATTTTGTTCTGCACCCCAGAGGGGTTGTTGCATTCGCTCTTTGGCTTGCTTTGCTTTCTGTGGGTACCGTGTGCTGTGAACTCAACTATTAATGTACCACTGTCAGAACAACTTGTCTTCCAGCTGTTCTTGGAAGCACTTTATAAATGGCTCCCACTTTTTGCTCATACTGGCTGACCTTACTGTGCGGTGTCTTTCTCTGGAGTGGGGGTTTTGACTCTCATTTTCTATCCCCGTTACAGGATGAGCAGAGTGCAGTGTCCATGCTGAAGAAACACCAGATTTTGGAACAAGCTGTAGAAGACTATGCTGAAACTGTACACCAGCTTTCAAAGACCAGCAGAACTTTGGTGGCAGATAATCACCCAGAAAGGTATTAACTGCCATTTCTGATTGGATTAGGTGTTCGTTCAATAGTTCAGTCATTTCACTGGGTTCTTCTGACCTACAAAAACCACAACGACGAGTAGGTAGTAGAGAAGAGTGAACTGAGGAAGAGGAGCTCAGCCTCATTCACTTCCAGGTCCATGTTGGACCACCCTGACTGGGCCAGAGCCAGGGTCAGTACGTGCAGCTGCTGACCTGTGGATAGTACTGGACACCTTCAGTAAAGCTCTGTTGTGTCCTGCAGGCAGGCTGGCAGTGTCAGGTCTGCCAGCACTGCAGGGCCTTACACCCAGCTCCACATTTGCCTTTCAACCAGCTTTATGTCAGAGGGTCACAGTCCTTTGTCCTTCTGTCCATAGGGCAGAGCTCCCCAACATCTGCCTCCTCTCTCACAGATTCCAGTAGAATCAGAGACTGGAGTCTGAGGCTTTAGGCACGGACACGTTAACATCTAGATTTTGGTAAATTCATCTCGACTTTCATAGATGGCTTTACTGGTGGAAGAGTTCAGGAACTTAAGACCTGTTCTGCTGTAAGAGCTGCAGCATTCTCCATTGGCCTGGACTGCAGGGCTGGTGTGTTTTAACAGCTCTGTGGTCACAGATAGGAAGGTAGGACGGTCTTAGGAAAGACTCCCTGCCTCTGGTGGGAGAATGCTGTTTAACTCAAAAGCACTCTCTTGTGGTCATGATCATTCCTAGTGAGAGTGGCTTTCCTGGCTGAGCTGACTGAGTACTGAAATAACAAACAACTTGACAAGGCAGAGGGAAGGCAATATGTCAGGGCCACATGGCTCAGGCAGAAGACAGCCCAAAGATAGGCAAGTAGAAATATTAGTCCCTACTGGAGATGCTGAGCTTTATGGTATAAGAAACCCATGAGTGCTTTTGAACTTGCAAGCAGAATTTAAACCCAAATGAAATGCTGCTTGCCTCAGGAGCTTGGATTCTGCCTGTAGTTTTGGGAGAAGACTCTGGTGTGAGCTGTGGTCAGAGGGATGGAGAGCTTGGTTCCCAGCTTCACCCTCTAAAGCTGGGGGGTTATAGGTACAGGGCAGAGAAATATTCCAGCTCAAGCAGTCTGATGTGCCAGCAGAGGATTGGTCTGGCATGTCTGAGCCAGATCTGTGCGTGCAGCAGGCGTGCATTCTGGGCAGTAAATACCCTGAGCGATTTTTGTTCTCTGTAGTTTTTTCCCATAGGCTTTTGTATATAAAAGTTGATGAGGACTCAGCCCTCTTTGTCTTTTTCCAGTGAGCGTATCAGCATGCGCCAGTCCAAAGTGGACAAACTGTATGCAGGTCTGAAGGACCTGGCCGAGGAGCGCCGGGGCAAGCTGGACGAGCGGCACCGGCTCTTCCAGCTGAACCGCGAGGTGGACGACCTGGAGCAGTGGATTGCAGAAAGGGAGGTGGTGGCGGGCTCCCACGAGCTGGGGCAGGACTACGAGCATGTGACGGTGAGCCCGCGGGATGGCCGGGGCCGCGCTGACCCCTCTGTAGGGTCAGCACAGCCTGAGCCTCTTCCTCTGCCTTCCAGATGCTGCAGGAGCGGTTCCGAGAGTTTGCCCGAGACACGGGAAACATCGGGCAGGAGCGGGTGGACACCGTGAACCACATGGCAGACGAGCTCATCAACTCGGGGCACTCGGACGCCGCCACAATCGCAGAGTGGAAGGACGGACTCAACGAGGCTTGGGCTGACCTCCTGGAGCTCATTGACACGCGAACGCAAATCCTGGCGGCCTCTTACGAACTGCACAAATTTTACCATGATGCCAAGGAGATCTTAGGACGTATCCAAGACAAACATAAGAAACTGCCCGAAGAGCTTGGTAGAGACCAAAACACAGTGGAAACACTACAGAGAATGCACACAACGTTTGAGCACGATATCCAGGCACTTGGCACCCAGGTGTGTGGTGAGGGAAGGTCTGAGGGGGCGGGGTGACCCAGCCTGCAGACGTTCACAAAATACCAATCCCAGCCTCAAAAAGGTGTTTACAATTGAGGCCTAAATGAAAGGATATACAGTCATAGCGCAGAGCTGTGGTGAAAGCACTTAGGGTAGTTCTTTGTTGAAACAGCTAGAGCACAAGATAGATCGTGATGATAGTGGCCTGATCTCTTGGTGCAGCTCTTGGCCCCACCGGGGCTGGGAGTACTGCGAGCTGCTTGATTTCAGTGGGAATAACTTCACCTGCGTCATTTTCTTGTCTGTTTTTCTGCTTCTCTACAATTGCATTAGGTTAATTAGTTTACCTAAAACAGCAATCTGTAAGTACGCAGATTTCTGAATATGTAGGTAATTGTTGAATGTTATTCCGTTTCCTGTCCTTGGTTGAAGAAGAAACCATAAAGGCAGAGAACTTCTGTACTGATTTACAACAGAGTAGCTCCTGACAGTCTCAGCTTGCTGTGGGCGGAGGAAGAGAGAGTGGATGGAGAGGCACAGGGGTAACACACAGCAGCTCCTCTGAGGACCTTTTTCTGATTCCCTCTAGCAGTACGCTTGGGTGCTGAGTGGGACTGGAAAAGAGCTTACACACGAGGAAAAAAGTGTTCGTGTGACTTTAATGTATTGATTCTTTAGTCAGCTTCTGAGAGGCATTGAACAGATACTAAATCTCCAGAATTTTTAATGTACCGAGGTAATGTGAAATACAGGGTTCAGATTTCAGATTTTTCTGTCCTTTAACATTGTTCTTGGGTGTGATATTAATTGTAGCAGAAGGTACATTAAATTTGCCTGCTCCTTAAACCAGGTTCACCTCGGTGAGTGCAACACACAACTGTCCTGTCCCATGGAGGAATCAATACACCAAAGGGTAGTTGGAGGACAGGGGCAAATATGAAGCGATGTGTAAGCTTGGTTGGTTTTTTTTGTTTGTTTTAAAAAACCCAAAAAGTCCCAACCCAACCCTTTTCTGCTAGGCATTTTTTATTTGTCCTTTCTGAGAGGCAAAGGAAGTCTGAAGAGCTACACAGAGGCTTTCGGACTTGGTTATGAATCTGGGCATTCTGACTGAAGTATTGCTTTTCATGGTGCTTCCAAACAGCTGCCTGAAGAGATGTAAAGTACATAGTCCAGGCTAAGGTTTTTAAAAGGAGCCAAACCTGATCTAATTCTGAATCTTTTGAAGCCAAGGTATGTTAAATAGAAGGTGGCAGCCGTTCATACAGCACACAGGGGATTCTAAACCAAAAAACACTGTTCAGCTGCCAAAGAGAGAATTTCAGAAGAGAACAAGTTGCTTAAGGAATGAGGGAATTACAACTGGATGCAGTTATCCCAGTAGGTTGGAAGAGATAGCTTTTATGGCCAAACTGCCTGCCAATTCTTGATTATGTGTCAATTTACATAGTTTTTACACTAGAATAAAGGGGATGTAGCAACCATTTGATTTTCCAAGTGTTTTACTTTCCGAAGCTGTAGATTTTATACATAAAATGGGGGACGTTCACAAAATACCAATCCCAGCCTCAAAAAGGTGTTTACAATCGAGTCCTAAATGAAAGGATATACAGTCATAGCACAGAGCTGTGGTGAAGGTGAAACAGCTAGAGCACTAGCTGGATCGTGATGACAGTGTCCTGATGTCTGTGCCTGTAGGTAGAACACTTTAATTTGGTGTTCAGACTTCCTTTTTTTAAAACAAACAAACAAAAGAACAAAGACCCAAACAAACAAAAGGGAATTATTAGAAAAGAGGTAATAGAATGATTCCTGGCTCCACAATATATGAAACAGTCCCATAGCATTTCATGTCCCAAGACAATGTTTGAAAGGAAAAGAGATTTCTAATAATAGAACAATCTTTGAATTTCCAAATTTTCTTCCTCTCTGTTGTTAAAATACATTTTCCATACTCTGACATGGTGGTGGTTTTGCTACAGGAGTTCCTGAGTGGCATTGAAAATTTGTTAATGACAACGTTCCCCACTTGCCCTGACATTTAGCAGTCACTTTGTACTGGCACTGTTTTACAGGAGGTTTAGGCAGTGGCAAGTCTTTGTTATTTTGGGGGCCCCTTGACTCAATGGTCTTGTCTAAGAAATATTCTCCGAGGGATCTACTGACTTAATGACAGAACAAACCTTTGTAGTATGGACAGGCCAAATATATTAGCAGTGACTGAGAAAGCCATTCAGATGAAGAGTTAGCAGCTACAGTGTCCCCATGTTGGTGACTCGGAAGCATCCAAAGACTGATGCATTTCTCTCTCATAAAAACACATACCAGGTGAGACAGCTACAGGAGGATGCTGCCCGCCTTCAGGCTGCCTATGCTGGAGACAAAGCTGATGACATCCAGAAGAGGGAAAACGAGGTGCTGGAGGCGTGGAAGGCGCTGCTGGATGCCTGCGAGGGCCGCAGGGTCAGGCTGGTGGACACAGGAGACAAGTTCCGTTTCTTCAGCATGGTTCGTGACCTCATGCTGTGGATGGAGGACGTTATCCGGCAGATAGAAGCCCAGGAAAAGCCCAGGTAATGTCAATTATCGATTGGAAGATAAGGTCGGGTGAAGAAAAGTCTGGGTATGACAGGGGCAGAAGTGGAGGGAGGCTCTCAGAACGTGCTGGTGCAGCCCGGCTCTTTGTGCTGCTGGGGTCTCTCCTGGGGCCATTGCACTGGGACCCTGCGTTCAGGGAGATCATGTCTCACACGCTTGTTTATTTGATCTCTGACTTGGACCAGAAGGGTGCCACTCCTAGGAAAGCCTGCTAGCAGACTTGCTTCCTGAGCTGCAAAGACAATCTAGGGATTAATGTTTTTTACCATAGAGTTGTGTCTTGGTTTACTTGTTTGGAAATGGAGCAACTGTTCCGTCCGGAATACACGTTTCTGAACCATGGATTGCTCATTTTAGGGATGTTTCATCTGTTGAACTACTAATGAATAACCATCAGGGTATCAAAGCAGAAATCGATGCCCGGAATGACAGCTTTACTACCTGCATTGAGCTCGGGAAGTCTCTTCTGGCAAGAAAACACTACGCATCAGAGGAGGTACTGTGCTCCCTGCCCGTGTAGCAGCCACAGTGCAGCTGGCCTCTAGATTTTGTTTCAGCTGGTGAAACTTGCATTGTGTAATCTACAGATTAATAAACTGCTTATTTAAAATGACGTGCATTGCTTCAGAGAGTGTTGCACTTTCTAGTCGTTGGGAAGTTTGTGTATAATTCACCTTGGTGAGTTCATATTGGGTAGCAGAGATGGCACCTAAATTGACAGTCCAGGAATGCAATTAGCTGTCAACCTGCAGCTCTGCAGAGAGGAAACTCTGGAGTGGGTTGTTTGGAGAGGTGACTTCTTTAAGCAAGAGCAGAGGCCACCCTGAGAGAGCCTGGATTCCCTACCGGGAAAGAGGCCTGCTAGGGGAAGGACCAGGGAAATGTTTGTCCTGTAGGAAGCCAATCCAGGGAATTTTAGCAGAAAAACGTATCCACCTGCTTAAGGCCTTGATTTATTTTCTGCTTTGTCTAGGCCAGAGCATAGAGGCTCAACTCCTGTTTCTTCCTGCCTCCCTTTGGTGGGGAGAGGATAGCCCCGTGTTGTAAGCTCCTGCCTGCTTGGGGCAAGGCGGGGGGTGTGATGTTTTCTGTGCCTGTGTGCTGGGCAGTGCCTTGGAGACACCTGGGCTCCAGCACCAGGAGGTTTGGCTGGGCAGCATTCCCCCTGGGAACAGCACGGGGCTCAGGCTGGCACCAGAGTACCCTTAGCACAGGCAGCCTCCAACAGCCAGCAGCAACATGTTTTGCGTTACTAGTTAGAAGAAAGGGCAGAAGATGCAATACCTGATTGCACCATTTCGAATTGTTTGTCCCTTGCAGTCTTTTAACTGAATCCTCTTGGAACTGTAGTTTTTCAGAGATACTGAATGCTCATGCAAATGTAACATTTTAATGCAAATGTCATGTTTGTTTATACTTGCAAGAGAAAAACAACTGTTATATTCACGTTTAAAGTCACTTCCTGACAATCGAGGACAATGTGTTTCATCAGTGCCTTCTGCTGGTGGTAATGGCTTGTTCGGTGTGGTGGGGGGAGCTGGCTGCCTGGTGCTTGTGTAACAGTCCTGCATTCTCTTCTTCAATCCAGATCAAGGAAAAGCTGCTGCAGCTGACAGAAAAGAGAAAAGAAATGATTGACAAGTGGGAAGACAGATGGGAGTGGCTGAGACTGAGTAAGGCCATCCTCGGGTTTCTTTTGGGCAGGGCCATAGCTAAGGCTCTCTTCACCCTCTCTTTCTGAGCCTTGAAAAAAACAGCAGCTCTTCACTCTTTTATTAGCAGTTCTCGAAAGTGAGTTTGTACTGGACTAACTACAAGATTGAAACCTGTTGGTTGTAAAATAACAGAGAATTTGAAGTGAGGAAACACGTACCAGAGGTCTCGCTCTCCATGATCGGATTTGGAGCTGGGTGAAACAGATCTCCTGTATTCTGCAGGTGTCACACCCCAGCTGTGTGTCTGCCAAGGGAGCCCTACTGAAGAGCAGGGAGGGATAAAGACCCACTTACCTTAACCTTCGGGGCTGGAATGCTGGCAAGCAGCTCCCTGACAGAAGGTGTACCTGTAGACATTGCAGCATCCTGCACGTTTCACACCACAACAACCACCCTTGAAGAGGGTGATCCGTCTTGCTGCCCAGGCTGAAGCCTTTGCAGCAGACAGTTGTCCAGGATCTCAAACTGTACTGCGCTGTAGTCACATTGTGGGGTTCTGGGCTGCTGTGTATATGTTCCTCATTTTTTCTGAGCCTCAGCATGCTTCCACAAATAGAGTAGCCTGGGTGGTTGTCCCTTAGTTGGGGTGTTTGTACCGTATCATTGCTCAAAATTGCCATTCACAAAAGCAGTGGAACCTTTTTTTCAGCTGTGAAGGCAGAGGGGAGGAGCTGTAGCACTGTAGACAAGCATAAAGGAGAGAAATACTGCTTGCTGAGGTGAACTGGAGCCTGCAATCTAGCTGTACTGTAGACAGGCCAGTCTGAGGAAGAAAACGAGCAGATAACAGATTTGCTGCTGTGAAGTTAGTAGGTTACAGCAGATTAGAACAAAAAGGAAATATTGAAAGTGCAAAATGAAGCAAGCCTGTAGATGGTGCCAGTTTATTTTAC
Source organism: Athene cunicularia (assembly GCF_003259725.1). NCBI lineage: Eukaryota > Metazoa > Chordata > Aves > Strigiformes > Strigidae > Athene > Athene cunicularia. Next base: position 113,907,173 of record NW_020799097.1, read on the forward strand.
CTCAAAGCAAAGACAACAGGATAAATTTCTGTCTTTTAAATGGTTAATTTTGGTGAGCTGAGTTAAAGAAAATACTTAACCGAATGCATTTACTTTTTTCCCTGAGCTGTGCTTAAGTAAATTCAGAAGATGCCTGATGACTCTGCAATGCTCTTTTTGACATTAATGGTGCTGATACCTGTACATTCTTTGCTCAGTTTTGGAGGTACACCAGTTTTCAAGAGATGCAAGTGTGGCTGAGGCTTGGCTGCTGGGGCAGGAGCCCTACCTGTCTAGTCGTGAAATAGGCCAAAGTGTTGATGAAGTGGAAAAGTTAATTAAGCGGCATGAAGCGTTTGAAAAATCCGCAGCTACTTGGGACGAGAGATTTGCAGCCCTGGAAAGACTGACCACGGTGAGTGCTCTGGTCGCCTCTCCTGGCCCGGCCCCAGCTGGTTGTTGGGAGTAACTCCCAGCATCACCAGCCTAATCTCCATTTGCTGATGAAGCCCAGCCCATCACCCAGAGCCTGAGGTTTCATGTTCCCAACAATACCCAAACCCTCTGTGGTTACTTTGAGCTCAACAACCTGCAAGGACAAAGCTCGAGTGACCTCAGTAGTCAGGAAGAGCTGCCTCAAGCCCAGGAGTGGTGACTCAGAAGCAGGTTCGAGAGCTGAGCAGTTTGCTTCAGACCTCTGCTGTGCAGGTTGTACTGCTGAAAGGGGAGGGGGATTCTGAGCAAAGACGACCCCACTTCAAACACTCGAGATTATTTTGGGTTGAAGATGACAGATGAGGAGACAGGGGTGAGGAGGGCAATGCGACAGAAATGTTTGTTGTGTTTTGACTGCTCCAGTACAAGGCTGTATTGTCCCCTAGAAGGAGATAATAAGCCAAAAGAACCCCAACCATTTTGAGCACAGCTGCAGTGTCTGTAATTAATGCTTGGAGAGCACGTTATCATCTTTGGAGAATAATTTTACTTTAGACACTGAAGTTAAAGTGGCTTGATTTTTCACACACACTGAGTATCACAGCTGCAGACAAAATGGAGTTTCTCAGTATCTTCAGAAATCAGGCTACTTTTATTTAGATGGTTCATTTCAGGGTCCATTTGAATGTGGAACACTTTCTTTCAATGTATGTCAAGCAGACAAGAGGATCTCACTTTTCAGTGTTTTAATAGCTTGGGCTGCTTTCTTGGTTTTTGTTCTGATAGAATAGATTAGAAAAGCAACACAGACAGTGGTGAGCTGCTACCCAGGCACTCCACTGGATGTTAAAGGATCTGATACGATAAGCTTCTGCTGAGAAATTCAGTGTAACAAACTTGGCATGATTAATACTTTTAAAGACTGATACCTTCAAATTTTACTCCAATTGTAATTTCACTAATGATTCAGAATGACGTGCAGTTATTTTGAGTTTATATAAATGCCCCTGAACAATGTGCAGTGCTTTTAAATGCACAAAAATGTTTGATTTCTCAGTTGGAACTGCTGGAAGTACGTCGACAGCAAGAGGAAGAGGAGAGGAAGAGGCAGCCACCCACTCCTGAGCCCAGCCCAAAGGTTGCAGAGGATGCCGACTCCCAGCAGCAATGGTAAGGCCAGGACTGGGCCTTCACAGGGACAGTGCTCAGGCTGAAGGGGCCTTGTGAAGGGAGGGGCTGGAGGTGGCAGGGTTTTGTAGTGCCACCCTTTTTAGAAAATGGGCGATTGCTGAGGACAGGGCCTTTCCCAGACACTTGAATTCACTCGTAAGTTGAGTGTTCAGTTCTCAATCACGACACAGTGTTACAGCTGCTGAGGTGTGCCTGGCCCTCAAGGAAGAATGCTGCCTTGACACCCACTGGGGCATGAAATAAAATTTCTGAATAGTCTTGGCTTTCTTCTTTGAGCATCAGTTACAGATAGATTTCAAGCCAGTCCTTGGAAGAGTAACATTTATAGAATTACCTGTGTGCTAGGAGTGGGCTTATTTGTAAGGTAACGGTCAGGAAAGTCTGTTTAGATCTCACTTAACCCTGGATTTACTCGGTGGGGCCTGAGGATTTTAAGAGCTTGAATTTCTGATGTGTGTGGTATTCAGTAGGAAATTCTCATTGTGGTGAAAAAGATGTGTGACTGTCAAGAACTTAATACACATTTTTTTTCTTTTTTCTCTCTCCCAACAGGGATGGGACAAAAGGAGAACAGGTCTCCCAAAATGGTTTGCCATCAGATCAGGAATCTCCACGGGTTAGTTACCGCTCCCAAACCTACCAAAACTACAAAAACTTTATTAGCAGACGGACAGCCAATGACCGATCGTGGTCTGGACTGTGACAAACAGAAAATAATTTGCAGCAAAAGACACCTTTTTTCAGTATGGTTTACTGGTACTGGTTTAATCTTTTGGCTTCAGATTTCCCTGCTGCTTTTCTCTTCCTTCCCATCAGTTGACTTTTATTTAATTAGCAGTCCCTTGGAGAGATATTTGTTTCACTTTAATCCTTGTTTATTTGAATCTCCTCACTGACACTCAGTTGCTGTAAGGTGACACATTTATTTCATGTTATTTACTGTGAGTTTTTCATGTTGCTAATAGTATTAAGATTTTCCAGCTAAATCGTCCTTTATATGAGTAATTGAGATTTAATGAGATTACATCATAATGAAGAAGAGAACTAGAATCTGACAGGTATGACGCATCGAGTTATACTAACAGGTTTCAGCACGGCAACGTTATTAAATCAGCTGCATTAGCAAGCAAGTTCTTTACGAGGCCAAAGATAATACCTGCAAGTGAGCTCGGCAGAAAGGGCTGGGAGGGAGGGGAGAGGTGTAACTGTCCACAAGTGAAAAAAAGCCTTAAGGTTAGCTGTATAACATTCCATGCAGAATGGACTCATTGACTGCAGATAAAAATAAACGTGAAATAAACCACTAAAAACTAGTATCTAGATCTATCTTGGTCTTCAGTCCCGATGAAGAGTCGTGCTCTTGCCGATAGCTGTGTTGGGGCCCTGGTTTGCCTCAGTCCTGTCCTGTTTACACTGCAGCCCTTGGATGTCCTGCCCGCGGAGAGACAGTGGTGTGATGAGAGCAGGGTGCGGGCCCTCACCGAGAGGTTGTGATGCTTTTCTTTGAAAACAAAATAAAATAGATTGGTCTGAGATCCCAGCTCTCTACTTTATGCAGATGCAGACTGAATGGTCCATGCCTTACTCCTTCCTTCTGGGTAGGGGATGTCCCTGTGGAGCCAGGATGCATGCCAGTAATCTTAATGGGTAGCCATCAAAATACCAGTATATATGTGGATACAGTTATCACAACACAGTAGTTGAAACCTGGCTTACCTCTCCATTGCCTTCCTGCAAGGCTTACTTGTGTCACTTCATGCTTTGAGTGGTGAGAAAAATGACACTTCTTTTTCTGACGTTTTTGAACCTCACTCTGTGAGGTGATACCAAGTGCAGGGAAGGCTCCTGGCAGGCCCAGACTGGCACCTGATAGAGCTCTTGCCAATGCTGCAAAGGAAATGCAGGTGCCCCTCTGGGAGGAAATGAGATGCCTTTCAGCAGAAGTTTATCTTTCAGATAGCCCGTCCCAGATACTTCTGAGTCTGCACACAGGCTCTGTCAGTGCTCAGGGGTACTAAGCAGTTCCATCTTTTTCTTTCTTTAAATAAAGCCTTTCAATTCATCTTAAATATTAACTTACCAAGTGAGCTGTCTGTTTACAAAATTATATATAGTTGTGGCAAGGAACGTGAGGTGGCCTGCAAGCACATCCCAGATCACCATCATCTTGTTGGTTACCACAGCCTTATGCATCACCTGTTTGCTGCTTTTTTTTTTGTTTGTTCGTTTTATTACTGTGATACGTAGTGCATTTCCATGTTAATCTTCGCCATCTGCACTTCGGTCTTTCTTGAGAGCTTTTTAGCTCAGTTCATGGAACCTTGTGTGGCCACACATCAGATGTACACAGCTCTGTTATTTCTGAGTGGAGGTGCAAGATACATGCTGATGTTGGTCAGAATTTTGGCTTCTGACAACTGGCTGAGCAGGGCAGCTGGATTGTTCTGCATTGACTGAGCTTGGGAAGTGAGAAAGATGATTGAAAGGATGTTCTTCAGTAATTGTACTTTTGCTGTAACTTGTCTTTCCACTTCATGATGCATGTTTGTTTGTTTTTTTTTTTTCTTTTGTCAGGATAACAACATATAGCTTCTTAATGCTTTTAAAACTTCCATAGAAATTCATGCAGATAGGCTGGTGACTACCTACACCAGTGCTAGCTCTCAGTGCCTGTCAGAGTGTGACAGTTCTCAGGGCAGTGTAGCTGTAGCTTCAGACTCCACCATCTGGGAAGCCTTCAGCTGTATTCTGGCTAAAATGTAGTGTGGAGAAGTAATTTATGTAGATACACTTTTTAAAGTTCTATTAGTACACTCACATATAAAAATTGCACTTTTAGGAAGAAGAAAAATTACTGAAGTCATTGATTAAGGTTGTCATTGTAGGCACTAGAAGTGTAAGATTTCACCTGTTTATTTTAACCTGTGGTACTGGCTTAAAAGACTGAAATGGTTCCTATGCCAGACCAATGGCTAGGCTGCCATCTGTTTGCATCTGTACAAGACAAATATGTCTCCATGATTTCAGCTGTGGTGCAGAGACTTGAGCTGATGAACTGAGTATAATGTTGCTTCAAGCACTGTGCAAACCCAAGAGATATCTCCAGCCATTGTCACCAGCAGTCTTGTTGCATGTCACAGTCCTGATTTAAGTATCTCAAGAGTAGTCTTTAGCCACTAAAGCACTTGCAACTAACCTCCCAGCCACGATTAAGAAAACTGTGTTCATGTACGTGATAACTGTTTTGTTGTAACAGCAGTTTGCTATTAATGTTTGTCCTCCGTTGCGTTGTCTCTGCATGCCCGATGCATGTTTCCATTAAAGTTTGTTTAGCTCCTGTTTTTTCTCTATTTTCATGACACATTCTTTGCATAGCCATTTATGATTCCGATTTATTTTGCTTGTTTTCTGTTAATTGTAGATAATACATGAAAAGGAAATAAAACCTGAAAGAGCATCAGAAAAGCTTTTCCTAGCCCTCTTACCATCAGTAGAATTTTCATTAGAAGTTACAGGTCATGTTAGGTGATTAAAGCTGGCAGGTATCTTTTAAAACCACAGGGTGACAGGTTGCAGCGCTGAATGAAATGTTATTTCCCATGAGAACATGTTGAGTTAGGTGTGTGGTGGCTGCTAGTTTGACAGTGGTCTGTTCCACCCAGAGGAGTGGTTGCAGTCCCCCCAGTGAGTGCTGTTTTCACATCTAGCCGCTGTCACTACAGAAAACGCGCCGTGTTCAGCCCTGGGTGAGGCACCAGGCAGTTGTGGGTACTTGATGTGACCTGCAGGTAGTTGCTGTGGTCTGTGTAATTCCTCAGCACTGCTCACAAGGCTCTGTGTGTCTCAGGCGGGGCTCCAGCCCACCGGAGAGCAGTGGGGTGTCAGATCAGCCCCTATCACTGCTCCCAGGCCCGTCTCTCCCTCGGCTGCTGGTGGGTGGCAGCGGCGACAGGCAGAGCCTTCGCTGGGGCTCAGGGGTGTTCGTTCCCTGCCTGTGTTACACTGGCTGTGCTGGCAGCCTTTTGTCTGTTCACCTACCCTCTCCCCCCTTCAATGCAACATTTTGGTTTGATTTGGAGATTTGGATCAAATCGTGAGGTTTGATGAGGTAGATTTATGCTGGTTGTGTAGCAGCAGTGTCGTTGTTTTTACTTGCCCTGGATGGCAGGGCAGGGAGATGTTTCCTCTTACAAACAAGGCTGTGAGGCTACACAGAGGCTCTGTCCCCCTCTTTAGGGACAGAGAAAAGTAGATGCGACTGAAGTGGAATGTGAGCTGTGATTCTCTGCCTTTTTCAGTGGTGTAGTGTCTGTACTCTGGAGATTTAGATGGCTTAAAGGCAGTTAACCAATCCTTCCCATACCCATAGCAAGTTGACACTTAGATCTTTCTAGTTCAATACAAGGTACAAAGGTGTGAGGTACAATAATGAGTACTTGGCAGGCATAAGAAGTTCTAGCGAACGGTGGCAAAATTTAGTTTGTTGCATAATAATTTGGCTGCTTTTGAATTGTCCAGGCCATGTGCAGAAGTGGGAATGTCTAATTATTGTGCCATTCACAAAATACCTGCTTGTCTGCATAAAAACAGTCCAGAATGTTTGTAATCTACTAGAGCATTAGCAGCACTAAGCTTTAGTAACTTGCTAATAATAATAATACACACTGGTTGTGTAACTCTTGAGCTGCTACCAATGGCTCTACATGTCAAAGTAATGGTACAAGAAAAAAAAAACAAAACTGGGAGCAAGCTGCATTTCAAAAGCTTATGGCCATTAGGATTCCAATTTAACTGATTTTTGGACGAATGGCTCCTGAAGACGTCGCCAGCTTGACCAGTCAGAGCTGCTGGAAACACGGCTGCTCTCTAGGCTATCTCGATCGCAGTGCGGCAGGCAACGTGACCAACAAAGCAAGTGATGGGCAAGGCCTTGGTTCTGTCTTGGTCTGGGGGTAAATAGCTGTGTGATGCTGTGTGACTGTGGTGATTTTTCAGTTCCTTTAACAAAAATCCAATCCACCTAATAACGGAAGTCTGAAAAAGACCTTGATAAATTGACACGTGACCTCATTTCCCTTCTCTTTAAGATCCGATATCCTAACTGGGATGGTGGAGATGAAATGCATGGTGTAATCTTTCTAATTTCTGCATGTTTTGATTTTGTTGTGTCACTAGGGGAATGGGGAAAGCGGGAAAGGAGCTTTTACAGAAACAAATCCATTGCACAAATTTTTGTAAATGCTCCTGGGCAATTTTGACATATTTTTCTGCTGACTCATAGTTAATACCTTTTATGGACTTTTAATACCCCGGTAATGCCATAAATGTACTTAAGGTGGCTGATGTGTATAACTTCTACTGTTCCTCTAGGTTTGCAGAAAGTGTGACTGTTACTGTTCCAAACATTTGAGTACTTAGCAATGGAATTGAATGCTCTTATTTTAGGAATAACAATCAATAAAATACGAATTGACCAGCAGAGCAAAGCACAGTAAAATTCACACTGATGTTTAGCTGCTCTCACTTTCCCATCTCTCTACCTATAAAATGGGTACTAATCCATTCATACCTTCTAATTTCCTTGGCCTTCTGTGTCTCCGTGGAGTGTGAGAAAGAACTTACTGGCCTGTGTCATTCTCCAGGCAAAGTTTATACACAGCCACATTGTGCAGGGAAACAGCTTAACTGCAGGATGCCTGCTGCAAGGCTTCTGGCTGAAGGTTTGTCCCACTGTTCCTAGGTGGCAGAAACTGCAGAAACAAACGAAATGGTCAATGGAGCTGCAGAACAGAGGACAAGTTCAAAAGAGTCCAGCCCCGTTCCTTCTCCCACGGCAGACCGCAAAGCCAAGACGGCCGTTCAGGCCCAGACTGCTGCTACCCTACCAGCCAAAACCCAGGAGATTCCCTCAGCTCAGATGGAGGGCTTCCTACACCGCAAGCACGAGTGGGAGACGCACAGCAAGAAGGCCTCGAGCAGGTAACGTGCTGCATGTGGGTACCTGCACCCAGGCTCAGGCAGCTGTAAGACAGCAGCTGTGGCCCCTGCAGCTGCTGCCTCCGCCCAGCTCCTGAGGAGGGTGCAGGCTTACGTTTCTGTTGCTGTAGGAACTGCGCACACGTGGTCCAACAGTGTGTTTGGTGAAGTTGCAGCCCCAATATACGGGGCAGAAAATGCAGTGTTAGCCATATTTGGAAGGTGGAAAACTGAGGCATAAAGATACCGTGGCTTTCCCACTTCACATGACGGGTTTGTGGCAGTGGTGGGATTTGATTCCAGATCTCTCGAGTTGTACGTTACTACCAGAAAAGAAAAACACGTAGGTGTGAGAATAGAAATGTCCATATTCTTCTGACATTTTCTGTTTGCACGTTAGCGCTTTCCACCTACTCTGTAATCTGTTCAGAAGAGAAAAGCGGGTGAAGATGGTTTGTGTGCCCGAGTAGATTCTGTTCCAAAGGACCTGATCTGGTGACTCTCAAACAGGCAGAATTTCTGAGATTTCTGTCTGTGCTGCAAAAACAGGCTCTGGGGTCCTTCATGACCTCAGAGAGCTCTTGAAGCCAGGTTTATGACTTGTAGCAGAGCTGAATGCAGATGACAGATGAGTGCAGTACTGCCATGGTTTTTGTTCATCTGGAGTGATTCACACCAGAGAAGTGCTTTGAGGCAGTGACAGCCACCAGTACTAATATCTAAGGACTCCTATTTCTAGCAGTCGTTGATTGCTAAACGTAGCCGTTTCGGAGAACGGGGTGGATGGTGCCACTCAGAGTGTGTGTACCAATCCAGGATTTGACATACTATCCCTGTGTTAGTTTGCAGCACAGAGAGAATTCCAGCTGCAGTAAGGCACAGTCATTGCAAGGTCAGTCAGGTTCTCTCCCAAGTAGGCAAACTGCCTGGTCTGCCAAACACTCCTCCCACTGTTAGGATGCGCTTAGGTGCTGTCACTCTGAAACCTCTGCTCCATTTGGTTCAAAGTCAGTACTCCTGTAGCCCTGCTCTGAGGAGAGAACTTGCTGTTTGCAGGACAGTGTATGCTCTATTCACATCCTCAGGCTGAACCAACCTCTGTGATCTCACAGAAATGATTGTGTTTGGTGTCTCCAGTTCTTCAAGTAAGAGCTTGTGATTTATAAATCCCTGTGGTTATTTTCCGTGTCTTGAAGATCGTGGCATAACGTGTACTGTGTCATAAACAACCAAGAGATGGGCTTCTACAAGGATTCGAAAGCTGCTGCTTCTGGCATCCCGTACCACAATGAGATTCCTGTGAGCTTGAAGGAAGCAGTCTGTGAAATAGCGGTCGATTACAAGAAGAAGAAGCATGTGTTCAAGCTAAGGTAAACCTGCTGAAGCCTCTTGCCCTTAGTTTAATTGTGGTGGGTGTGTTCACTGTTCAAGTCCATGGGAGGATCCAGCCTAAGAACTGATAGTGAATAATTGCTGCAGTACCTACTTTTCTGAACAAGCTCCTCCCAACACTGAGACACACAATATTATCAAATATTATTATATTTATCAGAGGTAGGAAGCACAAAACTAGTATCAAAATATCTGTGTACTATTTTGATATTTTGATAAAGTATCAAAATAACCTTTGCACTTTATTTGTATTTATACTGGGACAAGACTAGGCATCTGCCTAAAGTTAGGAGTCTGCATTTAAAGAAGCTGGGCTTTTCAGCTGCTCCCTCTGGAATTAATAGAGAAGAGATGGATGCTCGTGGTTCTTTTCAAAATTAAGCCTCCTCTTTAATTTTTTGAGTATGGGTTTAAGAGACTGCTGAAGGCATACACCACGTTTTCGGGTCTAGAACACGTAGTTACAGACCATTTTGTTTTGAAGTATTTGAAGTACTTTTAATGGTTGGACTAGATGATCTTCAAGGTCTTTTCCAACCTTGGTGATTCTGTGACACTTGCTGTTCAACAGTTAAAAAACCCAAGGCTTTTCCTCCTGAAATTGTGTTTCAATCTTTTAGTGCCAACAGGGAAAAAATATGTTGTTATTACACAGTTGCTGTATGATTCTGTCCAAGGAGACTCAGTGTATGAACTGATCTCGTGTGCCCAGAGAAGGGCAGTGGAGCTGGTGCAGGGTCTGGAGCACAGGTCTGATGGGGAGCGGCTGAGGGAACTGGGGGTGTTTAGTCTGGAGAAGAGGAGGCTGAGGGGAGACTCATGGCCCTCTACAACTCCCTGAAAGGAGGGTGCAGAGAGGGGGGGATGAGTCTCTTGAACCAAGTAACAAGGAGTAGGACAAGAGGGAATGGCCTCAAGCTGTGCCAGGGCAGGGTCAGGGCAGATCTCTCACAGGAAGGTCTGGTTCTGAGCTAGGGAGAGTACGCTCGAAATATTCTTAATTTCTTAAAGAGGAAATCAAGGCATAATTATTTCCTTCCCAGTGTCTGCCTGTCATCACTGTTGTACTGTTTAATACTTAATTTCACTTCATCAGGAGATTTTGGAATGCTTTGGTTTTGTGGGGAAAAATCAAGAAGCCTGTGACACTGTTCCCACTGACCCTTCCTCCTGCTTGTTCAGATCTGATGCCTTATCTGATGTTATTCACTCTGTAAATGAATTAATTGGAGGATGGCAGCCCCTGCGGCACGTCCTGAAGTGCTGGAATGCGTCCCCTCTCCTGAGCAGGCCCGGAGACAAGACTCTCCAGCGTGTGTGGCTGCGGGTGCCTGGCAGCACAGGGCTGGGCTGTGCTGGTGCCCCGTGGATGTTGTGCCTGTCCCGCCCGTAGCGGGAGGAGCAGGACTTGAAGTGCTGTGACTGCTCCCCGGGCTAAATCTGTGGCGGTTGTTTGCTTTACAGATTGACTGATGGCAATGAATACCTCTTCCAAGCCAAAGATGATGTAAGTTTGTTTTCCTCCCTGTTTGTTACCAATGTGCTGCTGTGCCATTGTGCAGCAGGAACCGGGTGGCTGCTGGGAGCTGCGGGATGTGTGTTGGTGTCCCAGTGTGGGTGCTGTGGGTATATGTGGGTGCCATGGGTATGTGTGCATGCTGCCCTGTGCGTGCTGCTGTGGTGGAGAGAAGGAGCTGCTGCAGGGCCTCCCCTTCCCCTGCCACAGTGAGTGAGGGGGGGGGTGCACGGCTTATAACCTTTGGGCCTTCTTGAAGGAGGAGATGAACACGTGGATTCAGGCCATCACATCAGCGATCTCTTCGGATAAAATCGAAGTGTCCCCGACCACCCAGAGCACTCCAGCCTCCAGCCGTGCCCAGACCCTGCCCGCCAGCGTCACAATCACCAGTGAGTCCAGCCCTGGCAAGCGGGAGAAAGACAAAGAGAAAGACAAAGAGAAAAGATTCAGCCTCTTTGGGAAAAAGAAGTGAACTCCATCTCCACACACTGCACTTCTCTGACCGTTCCAGTGGAATTCCAGCATGCGAGCTCAGAACCAATACGTTACTCTCTGTGCCTCATGTTCCTCAATGTGATTGACATTTTTTTATTTATAGAGCATTTTAAAATAAAAAGCCAACAAAAAAAGAATCTAAAGTTACAAATGTATGAGGTGCATTGGGCAGCTTCTGTAGGAGAGGGAGGACCAGGTTTTGGGGGGTTGTTTTTGTTGTTTTGTTTGTTTTTTTTTTTTTTTAAATGAAGTTAATGTAGATTAGATCCTAATATTTAAACTGTTCCTCAATTTTGTGAGGCTGTCTTGGAAAATAACCCACTCCTAGTGCTATTGGTATGCAAGGCAGCGGTGCTTTCGAATCTACTGTGCACATCAGAAACCAATGTACAAATCTTCAGAAACCTTCACTTCCATTTAAGGTTGTTATGCCGAGTCTTGACAAGTAGAGCCTCCCATTGCAATTCTAACATTTATTGAAAATGATAGTGTATTATCTTTGCTGTAACAGAGTGCAGGTATGCATTGACTTACAGACAAACAATTTATATCCTGGCATTGGTTATTAACACAACCTGAAGCTTTTCTGCATCAAGTACGACAGATGAGAATGTTGGTGTACAAGATGGGTTAGCAGGCTGATACGGTTTTAAATAATCTGTAATTTCCAATTTTTTTTTTTTTTGCTGAAATACATTATATTGTATGTTTCAGATAATTCTAGTACAAAGTATAATAAGACTAGATGTATAATAAACCCTTTAAAATCATTGATAAGTGTAAAAGTGGAACTGAAGCATTTACTGGAAAAGTAATGTTACTCAAATGGTTACTTGCTTGTCAGCTGCAGCACTGTGTGTTATAATTTTGCTACATTACCTTGCTATTTGATACATAGTGTGCATTTCTCTGTCACTGTAACTATTGTAATGAAAAATTTTCATCTTACTGCACAATCAAAAATTACATTTAATAGGAATGAACTTTCAATGACTGGGCCTGTAGTCAAGAGTAGTACTGGAACTGGCTTTCAGTTGTATCGAACTGTACCTCTAGACTTTTACCCTATCTGTTAAATATATGCTATGTCATTAAATGCTTTTAAAACTAAATATGCTGGTTAAGTTTCTTATTTCATTTCTGATGATGTTAAAGCATAATTTTGAAAGAGGATCAAAAATAAAGTTATTTTAAAACGTCATCTCTCCTGTGCGCTGAAACTAATGTCTTCAAATGCAATTCCATTTTTTTGTCTGAAAGTTCACACTGAAATAGTTCTTTTCTCTCTTTCCACTTGACTTACTCTTTCATTTCCCACCTGTCCTCCCTTTCACCCTGCCCTCCAAATTAATAGCCAAAGAATAAGATGGAAGGAGTTAAATCAGTGGTTTGTAAGATATTTTGACATAGTTTTTTGTTGTTTTGGGTTTTTTTTTAGAAATAGATGCAGTGGAATTGGTGGAAGGATAAGTAGGTGTGGGCTAGGGCAGCTGAAGGAGTTACCTGGGCAGTGGGTAAATATCCATGTGCTAGTTTACAGCAGAAGAACATTATTTTGAGTAAGTGTAGTTCTCCAACTTTTTACCTGCAGTCTGCTCAAGTGCTTAAGTCCTCAATAAATCAAGCAGTAATTCAACTTTATAATTTACCAAGGATGACTCGTCCTGCCCAATTTAACTTATCTGGAGGTTTTTTTATATCATTTTTTTTTAAAGCATGCCTTCCCTAAGGTATCCCAACTGAGCACTGCGCTCAGGTGATGGCACACTCAGTGCAGCTCAGGCCATCCCAGAGCTCACCAGTTCCTGGCCCTTGTCAGTATTTCAAAGACAAGCACCTGCTCAGAATTTATGGTAAGTTGGATGCCATCTAGGGAACCCTCTAAAGGGAAGAGTTCCAAGAAGCCCTAATAGGCAATTAGGAGTTTTTAAATCAATGAAATGTAAGGAACCTGATTTTTAAGTTTTTGTGGTTATTAAAACACAGTCAAATATCATTTTAGATGGAAAGCAGACAGACTGCAGACTGCTGGGTTTCCGAGCCATGCCTTCCTGAACACGTAACCAGCAGAGTGTCTTAATTCTTGTCACGGAGTATATTGTGTTTTCTGGGTTTTTCTTGTTTTGCAAAGTATTCGGTAATTAAACAATAGACTGTTCATGTACCTATGTTGTTACTCTTGTAATTCTACATTGTTCCATTCTAATTGTTAATAAAATGTAGGATAAGGCTGCTAGTCTGGTGAGTGTAAAATGGAATGCAATATAAACAGACGGGGCTTAACATTAGAAGAGGAAATATCTTAGTTGATTAAAGTACACAAAAATTGTTGATGCCTTACCACATTTGTCACTTCAGTTAAGTTATTACGATTAACAGATTGATCTGGATTACCTGTTGTGTGTAATTGTGTAGTATCTTGGCTGAACATGCCTTCAGCATTGTTATTTTTGTTTGTCTTGCCTCTTACTGCAAGTTTTGCCTGAAAACTGCTTGAATAAAAAAATCCTTTCTGCTTAGGAACTGATTTCAAGTTGCTGAGGAACAAGAGGGAGTTCTAGTAAGGCCCTTTGGATTGCGGGAGTTTAGTTCCTGTGCGGAGAGAATTGGTGGGTGAGGAGGAACCTCCGGGGAGCCAGGCAGGTCAGCAGAGTCAGGTCAGTGAGTGGCCCGGCAGGGGGAGGCGCGCCTGGATCATGCCGGGGGGCTGCTGGGGAGTATCAGAGCAAAAAAGACTGTAAGCATGGGTAATGGAAACGGGACTGAAACTGGATCAGGTTGTCGCTGCCACCAGTGGCGAGTGTTGAGAAGGTGGCTGTGTTAGTTCTGAATTGCTCCGTTCAACGTGGTGACACCCCACCCAACACACCTGCCCTGAGCGATGAACTGCTGCACCCCTGGGGAACACACTGAGGAACCAGGGGTTGGGACAGCGTTGGGCACTACACTGCACTTCCCTCTGCTACTTGGCTTTGTGAGCTAACCCATGTTTTAACTTGTAACTGTTTTCTCTGGAGACACATTGCAGAAGCCATACAGAAGTTGAACCTTATTTTCAAAGAAAAATAATTAAGGCCAGCCACTTATCAGCTACATTGCTCCCACAGTTGTGAAGAAGAAAAGTCGTCCTCTAGGTCAGGTCAGTCTGCCTTCTTTCCTCCTGGTGGTGGGAGCGTCATATCGCATTATAGGCTGAGGGAAGGTGTCAGAGAGCTCCGCCTGAAGGGTCCTTTCCATATCCTGGTGAATTAAGTGCAACGAGGGGAAAAAAGATCCAAAGTCATTAGCCATAGGAATTAGGCATGTGTTGGGTGGGAGGGTTTTCTTTTAGATTGGTGCAAGTAATCTGTAAATCCATCTGTTGTGCATAGAGAATGCGTTCTGTTGTAGGGTGGCACTCTATATGAGGAGATTAATGGTAAGGTGGATGGATGATTAATCTCTGTTCCTGTGAAATACTGTTTTAGGTGGTTTTTCACTTCACCATATTCTCTTTTTTAGGATGGAGATCACACAGAATGGACCTTAAATCTGGACAGTCTTTAGGAATACACTTTTGTAATATATAACTTGCAGGTATGATGCCGTTTTGCTTTTTTTTAGGTAGAGATTTTTGGGTTTTCTACCTTCACTAATCACAGGTGGCTGAATAAATAGAGAAACTTAAACCACAGTGAGATGGAAGAAACATTAGACCTTTTTATTAAAAAAAATAAATAAGCAGGCTGTGCTAAGTGACTGACTTGATTACATTACTGGAAAAAGCATTCAGCTCTCTGACACGACAGCTCTGCCCATGGACTGAGCAGTGGAGGCCACATCTGACAGCAGGAGGGACAGGAGCTCTCCCTCAGCAGAAGGAGTCAGCTCGCTTGTCTGTGCCCTGCTACCAAGAAGGCATGTTTAGAGGTCGATCATAACAAAACTGGGGTAAGAAGGGCCAGACTGCACCGGGGTTTGAATTGTCCCCCTGGCTACGGGTGTGCAGGGCCTGGTTGAGGAGTCACTATTTAGCACTTGAGACTTTAATTTATTTCCTTCCTTACAGCTGAATGTAATTTATCCCCTGTTGTCAAGCCTTTTTCTCTAGCCTTGTGACAGCAATTCAATGAATATTCTGCTTCTGGTAGATTATGTTTTTTCGTTTCAAAGGATTTTAAACAAGGTTAAAGTACAAATAAGGCATGGCCTAAACCAAAGCCACAGTGCAGAGCTGTAAACACTGCAGTGCACAGGACAGCTAGTGAGAATAGAGTTGTATCACAGCACAGAGCAGTTCAGCGTACCACGCGTAGGAGCTGAGGCTTTCCCCTCCCGTTCGGCTTCTGCCCTTTGTTGCTTCAAGTTCTGACAAATGCCTGCGGGACGAGGGGTGCCAAAGGCCCTGCTCTCAAACACACGCTGCTTCGCCCAGGTGGGAAAGGAAGGACTTTCTGCGTGTGCATCCCGTAATGATCCTCCCGTGATGCTTAGGCTAAGCATCCCGGTTACCAGGTGCCAGTGACCATCCAATCTACCCTGCACTTTAATTACACGCGTTGGTCTATGTTTGAAGCATCATTTACTTTCTATATTAATGAATTTCACATAATGACATGAGAGGTTGTGGTGGCTCATTACTGTTTCAGCAGTAGAAATTATCTGGGCCTACGGTATATTTTGTTACTAATACTGCCAGTTTACTCCCACGGGCAGCTGAGAAAAGATTTCCCGTGTTCAGAGAATACCAGCATTATCCAGGAGGGGTCACTCTATCCAGAGGGATGTTTAGATGCAACAAACAGATCTGCTGTCACCTCAGCAGTATTTGTGAGCTCAAGAGAATTAAGAGAACTCCTCTTAACTTGGACGAGTCAGATTTTGCAGCAGTTTGGTGAATTTGGGGCAAGGCTGAGGTGTGTCACGGATGAATCTGTGCAGGAGGGAAGCCAAGCCAGGTATGGCAGCCGGGATGCCTGGTGAAATATGAGCAACACCACCGTCCTTGCTGGGGCAGAGAAAATCAGAGGGGTTTCCGGGGGAAGCTCGAGATCTCTGCAGTGGTGATGGTAATTGGGAACTGATTGCTGAGGTTCTCTGAAAAGCAGTCCCATCGAGGCAAGCTCTGGGTTAGGCATGGGACAGCCTCAGGGCAGGTGGTGCGGCAGTGCAGAGGAGCCATGGGCTGGAGCGCCCTGCCTCTGTCCTGCCCAGCAGGCTCTGGCCGCTGTGGCAGGGCTCTGGGCAGGGACGGGCACAAGGCACCAAGGCAGATGGACTCTATGGACCTGCTGTCTGGGGCAGTCCCCGCCAGGACGTGCAGCAGGACAGATGTATTATGGTTGGCCAGGAGGACTTTCTCTCCAGGCTGGGATTTGACAGAATATGGCTGATCTTTCAAAAACGGGCTTGCTTTGCCTTTGAGGATGGAAAAGGCTTGGGGTTTTTTCCTTTTCTTTTTTTCCCCTAACACTATTTCTGGCCAGATCCTCGCATTTCATCAGTGCAAATCGGTGTTTCCGCCCACAAGGAGTAAGATCTTAGAGCCAATTCCCCTGTTATTTTTTAGCAGTTAACTTGTGAAATCACTGAGAGGCATCAATCAGGGTTGGATTCATGTAATGCCAGGCAACAAACAGAACTGGATCACAGTTCCTACTTCTGATCCCCCCCCCCCCAA
>NW_020799097.1:113923868-113926773 GCF_003259725.1 Athene cunicularia
CCCCCAAGTTCTTCTAGATTTTATATAACTTAAATTACTTACAGCTCAAATAAGGGGTACCTATTTTGAAATACCAATTAATGTGCCATCCCAGCGCATCTGCTGTACATTCATCCATAAAAATACAAGTGGTATTTTGTGCAGCAGAGATCTAGGACATAACACAGATGTTTCTGGGAGGGAAGATCTCAGTGTTCGTTTTTAATCACAGCTCTTAGATATGTATAGAGTAGGCAGGATATATCACAGAGGATTGGAGTTAATTTGAGATGTGGTGCTTTTTGGCATCTTCTATACAAGGCGTGCTTTAAAGCAAACAAAACAAACAAAAAAACCTACCAAAAAATCCACAAATCCCTCAAACCCCCCAGCAGTAGTGAATGGTCCCTTTGGCAGAGAGTGGGTGTGGTAACTTTCACTCAGGTACCAGTCATACAAGATGCTGCATCAGTTTGTTTTTTCATTTAAAAGAAAAGAAGTAGTAAATGCCATGGGATGCATGTTCTAGGCGAGGCTAATGGGCTCCTTGCCACCGCGAGGAGGAAACATGGTGGCGCTGTTGCAAACTTTTAATTATCTTTTAATTATGTTCTTAAATATATTTTGATTTCTACAAGAATAACCTGAAGCTTGAAATACATTCAGACTACCCTTTGTTGAACGTAAATACCCTTTTTTACTGAAGCTCACACTCTGTTTTGGTTTGCGCTGCTCCCTTCCAGCCTTCCTCATGTTTGTGATACTGAGGACTCCAGCTGTGTTTTTTACAGCTGCCAATCTAAAATAAATCTTCTGTTATTAGGCCTTTACCTCAAGAATTGCACTGTTAGATTTATACCCAGTATTAACACTAAAAAGAAAACACGCAAGCACCAGTGATACCTGTGTTGTACTGACAATGAACGGTAGGTTGCAGTGTTGAGGAACAGTTTTAGCAACGTGATCGTTCCTAATGGGAAAGTAATAAGGCTTTTATTTTTTTTCTTAATTGGACAAAAATACACAAAAAACTCATCATTAAAGGTAATTCAGTCACCAAAACAAATTTCACAAAATCATTGAGAGTACAGATTATAGGAAAATACATGGAAATTGAACTTGTAGTTCCACTTTTAAGGTTTTACTTTAAGGTTTTCTGGAGTGTTGGTTCATGACTAGAGCACTTCATTGCTACAGTGATAATGATCTTTAACAAATCTTTTTTTTTTTTCTAAAGCTGAGGATATGTTTTGAATAAACCAGTGGCTACTGTTAAATGCTTCCACACTTTTACCATACTAAATATCACAAATTTAAAAATCAGGCAAGGTTCTACTGAAGGATGAATTGACAAAGCTCAGCTTGATCACTGTTGCTCACAGAAAGGTGACAGCCATACAAGCAGGGACTTGAAACTAGTTTTTAGTTTGTCCTTGTTGAGTAGGTAAAGAGTCTATTTGTCATGTGTATTAATTTTTAAATAAGAATTATATAACCAAAAAAAATCGTAAAAAGAAGGCAAAGATCACATGGAAGTTTTCCACTGAATAATACTGAGATGAGAAAGAATAAGGCAGTCATAATTCTTTGCAAGTCTTATTAGGTACCGACCTTCACTAGTTGACAAAAAAGTTTTCCGCGTTCTGATGTTTCAGAGCAGACAAAAATAAAATGAGGTGGAAATTGTTTCGTAGCTCCATGAAGATACTTCACCCAGGTTTCCAGCACAAGTGGATCTGTATGCCCTGCAACCCATAGTGTCTTTTAAGCTGTTCTCGCTCCTCCCCTTTGAGGCTACATGAAGATCACCAATACAAGAATGTGAAATTTTATGTCAAGTTTCTCTTCTAGAAGAAAAACCTGCTGCCTACCCATAGCTGACCATGGCAGCATCATCAGTGGGACCACCCAAGTCCGTTACGTGACCCGACTGAGAGAGGTGAGCAGATTAAAAATAACAAAACACTAGCTGTATTTTACTAGCAGGTTTTTGGTGAAGCAAAGTTAACACTAAGAGAATAGTGTAAATAATGTACTCACATGCTGGCTGACTAAACCACTACCATAGCATATCTAATCGACAGTGCCATGGCCGACAAAATATTATATTTATGTCAAGACTTGGTTATCTTGAATTAATGCCTGCAGTGTGTATATTATTTCCTAATTACAATGTCGCTTGGCAGTTTGACATTCAGAGATAATGTATCACCTTATTATTAATGCTGTTGATACTAGAAGTCTTTTAAGACAAGCTATATTGGACGGAAACTCACGCTCAGTATTAAACTATTTGCTCTTAAGACAAGAAACATTAAATTGTTTATTCAGGGGCATCACAAGGTTCTTCCAAGAATCAATCTTGTAACAACAAAATATAAGAGGTATGTTAAACCTTCAAGAGTTTCTGAGTGATAAAATATAAATACACTTCCATTACTTTAAACACGTTCTGTAAACACCTAAAAAGAGGTAGGGGAGAGGGTTGATTTAGCGATTACATATTACTGAAATTTTCAAAGAGCCTTGTTTTTCTGACCAAGTGGGAGTCAGTCACACCGGCACTCATGAAAATGCTTCACCCTGTATGAATCCGAAATATTTTCAGCAGGTTTTGAAAGCATTCCAGTGAGGTGCAGAACTGACTTCAGCACGAGTGACTGTTCAAAAGTCTTGGCAAAGACGTTTGTCAAGGGTCCCCCAGAAGGACGAGGTGTTTTTATGCGGGGGCACCATGCGCTCTGGCCTGATTCCCAAAGGGAAATTTAATTCAAGGCGAAGGACTCATCCCAGCGGATTTTAAACCACGGAGTTCAGCGCCGAGACGTAAATATCTCGGCTGTTGTGTGTGTTGGGCTGCCGTTATTGTGGAAAACACCTTCCGTAGCGCAACAGCAAAAGCGGAACCGCGACAGCCGAGGGGCCG
>NW_020799097.1:113926823-113984117 GCF_003259725.1 Athene cunicularia
TGAGGGAGGCGCCGTCCCTTGGTCCGCCGGCCACCTGCTCCGGGGCGGGGGGGGCTGCCGGCCCGGGGTTCCCTCCGGGGACCGTCGCTCTGGATGTGGAGCCGGGTTTTCCCCTCAGGTTTGCTGCAAGAGCGAGGAGCGTGGTTCCCTGAGGGCGGGTTGTGCCGCTTTTGCGGGTTCCCCCGCCTGTGGCCCGGTACCACCGCGCGTGTGCGGTGGGAAAGGCACAGTCGTTCGCCCCGTGGCGTGGGGGTGATTCTCCCCTTGCCCCTGGCGCTGAGCTCTGACAGTGACTCTCGGGTTTTGCTCCTCTGCTCGCAGCGTCCCCTTGGCGGTGGCCGAGGCTCTGGGGGGCTGGGCTCGGTGAAGCGGTGGATGTTTCACCAGACACAGCGGTGACAACACAGAGCCTCGCTGTAGGAAACGCAGAAGGCGAGCAAGGAAACGTGTTCCTTGGGAATATCGTTCCAAAGGGCGACGGTAAATAAAAACACAAGCCCCCGCTACTTGGTGTCGAATCGGAGCGGTTTGTGAGTGAGAAATGGGAACACAGTAGTTGTAATTACGGAGCTGGGGTAATTACATAGTTGCTGCAGGCTCTGAAAGGAGGAAGTTTTGTGTTGCTGGGCGGTAAGGAGAGGTGGGGTAATATTCCCACACCGATGCAGGGCGCTGCACGGGAGTCCTGTCGTTCGATAATACCTCCTGGGGAGACTCAGAGCGTTGGATCCTGCGAGAAGACCCCAGAGCAGGCAGAACGGCCACAGCACGGCTCCAAACCGCGCTGCCCCCGCCGCCCAACCCCTTGGCATTTGAAATACAGTGCGTTCTGCAATTCAAACCGACATTTTTTGGTTTTGTGGGTTGTTTTGGTTGGTTTTTTTTTTCCTCTCTCTTTCAGTTTGGACCCGAAGGCAGACCACCTCTGGAACAGGAGAGCACCCAGGAAGCTTTTTGCAGAAAGCCGAGGAGGTGCAGGAGGGGGGATGCAGCGGGCAGCCTTTGGCAGGTGGTGGTGGTGTTGACGCACAGAAGTTACTTTGCCTTGGGGAGGACAAAGCCCTGTCTGCTGCTTATGTAGGTGTGTTCCTGCCATCTCCCTTCTCCCCCAAGAAGCCGCCTGGGTCGCGCAGCAGCGGGGACTCGGCAGTCGCCGCCGCAGCAGCAGCAGCAGATTATGGTGGCGGCGCGGCGGGGGGAGCGGCGCCAGCCCTGATCCGCCGATGCGTTTTTCCTCAGACCATCCTCGCTCGGAAGTGCCACCTGAAGCTTCGGCGGCTGGGCAGGGACCCCGCTACCGTTTGAAAGGGGAAAACCCCTGAAGGGGGAAGGAGCTAAGGGAAGGAGGGGCAGCGCCGGGTTTGGTGCGTGCTTGTGGGGAGAGGGGATTGGTTATCATGGCGGATCGGACGGCTCCGAGATGCCAGCTCCGTCTGGAGTGGGTCTACGGGTACAGGGGCCACCAGTGCCGCAACAACCTGTACTACACCGCGGGCAAGGAGGTGGTTTACTTCGTGGCCGGAGTCGGCGTCGTCTACAACACCCGAGAGCACAGCCAGAAATTCTTCCTCGGGCACAACGATGATATTATCAGGTAAGGGGGCTGACTTTCCTGGCGGTGGGGTGGGGTGGGGTTTAAAGGGAAGGGAGGAGAATGTGGGGCTGGCAGAATCCCCCCTCCCTGCGCCTTAGGGCTCGGCTCGTACCTGTCGTTTCTAAGCGGCTCACGCTGGTTACTAGCAGGCTGGGTGAAAGCTGGGTTCCTAGATACTGTTGGTTTTTATTATTTTTGCAGCAAAGCTTCAAAATGTTGCGAGAATAAGAGCGAAGGTAAGGTGGTGGTGTTTGGTTTTTTTATTCTATTGCACTGCACCAAGAGCGAAGCACTTCTTTATGGCATAGAAGAGTGCTGGGAAGGAAAATCTTAGTGCAACAGTGCTGCAAAATTGTGGATCTGGCGCCTTAATCTTCCCAGAGCTGGGACCCCAGGTCACCAGCTCTGATCTTGCAGAAGGCAGGTGTGGTTCTCTCTACACTCAGCAGATCCCAGCACAAGACTGCCATAAATTTGGCACAGAGCTCAAACTATTTTTTTTAAATATAATTCAGAAAAATTTCACTCACGGTGAAGTTTAGCTGTTTGTACTCCAGCCAAAAAATCCCAAGCCTGCTGGTGCAAGATGGTTACAAAAGCACGGGTCTTGCTCCTGGTCTGACCAGTTTTTGTCTCTCAAATTCTGCCTAAAAAGTGGCTCTGATTGGTGTTGCTGTCCTACAGAAATATTAATCCTACCGCACATCACAAAATAACAGTAAAAACGTGGTTACGGAGTTCAAGGTTGCCTTGTAAAAAATCTGACCAAAATACAGAAAATGAATGTTGCATGTACTACCTCATGGCAGAAATCTGAACCTGGAATATCCTTAGGAAGGGTGTCTCATGGTCATGACACTCCTCTGAGCACAGCTGAGTGCTGCCCTCCCCATTCACCTAATCGAGCATGAATGAAGCATTTTCTTGATGAGGTGAAACCAGAACAGTCCCAGGTGACTCATGGTGCGGTAGTACTGTGGAAACATCTGCTGAAGGCAGAGTTTTGACACTCAGCAGCAAAATCCCTTAATCGTCCTGTAATCATTCTGGAGCCTTGTTTACAGAAAACCATCCCCTTTTCCCAGGGGGAACTTCTGGCTGCTGTGCATCCCCATAGCATTTTCCTCCTCTCTGTTGTGTGTTACAGCAGTAGCATTTTATGAAGTGCAGTGGATGTGCATAAAAGTCGATTCTGGTTGCAGAGGCATTATCAGTTCCAAAAGGCTGTTCAAATAGACACTTGGCTGCTCAGATCCTTCAGAGAAGAATGAAAATTTCAGATGCATCTGCAGTATCATGAAATTCATTTTTTTCCTTGTTGTATGGACGTAAATGTTGATTCTCTACAGAATAGGAAGTGTAATCCATGTACAGAGCTGGATATGTCTGAGCTTATATTTGAATACTGGAAATATAACTTGTCAAGATATAACTACATGTCTACATATATCCACCGGGTTTTGGTTGGACAGTGATGTTTTGGTTCTCTCTTTTTGTTTCTCTTTTTTTTTTTCTTTTTTTTTTTTTTTTTTACCTGACAGCCCCTCCCTCCCCAAACCAAATGTATTCCACAGCTTCTGTGCCCTTTCAGACTGCTTTTGGCAGTGTCACATTTATAATGTACAACGGGAATAGAAAAAATGAGAGTATCTGATATTTGTAGTTTGACATAACCTGTGCCTGTTCTCCTCTTTACAGAAAACTGGCAACCACCTGTTCAGATCAGCAGGTGTTTTGAGGGACTCGCTGTATGTCCAGCTCATGCTTTGGAAAGATTTGGTCTGTTTCTGATCTGCAACACGATCAGAATGCTGTAGGACAACTGTAGTTTCAAAAAAGGATGAAACATTTGGGTCTATAAAGCATGAGTAGGACCCAAGTAACAGTTCATTTCAGCTTGTAGTGGCCATGAAATATGCTGTCACGTGGGGTTTAAGGAAGTAGAGGCTCTCCAAAACGCTGCCAGAATGTTCTATCGTTTGTTCCTGGTAATGGTTACCTGCTTTGCTTCTGATGCACTTGGAATTCCTTATTGTCGTGATACTATTAAGTACTTTTAAGTAGATGGTTCCTGATACGGTTATCACTGATGTGGCTAATAATGCCAGAATTTGAATTCTCACATTTCAGGCTTCAGAGCTATCATCTGATGGAGATGAATGCCATGAATGTACTTACCCAATTTTTCTGGGTTTGTTGGTCTTCACTTGCCTGAGACGAAAAGACTAGTGCTTACATTTGCAGTCCAACGGGTTGCAATTTCCAAAGAGATTTGAGACAAAATTTAGAAAAAGGAAATTTACAGATTTTTGAAGGTACTCCGAAATTATTCAGACTGGAAGACCCTGAAGTGGGAAGCTGCTTCTGAGGATAGCCATCAGCACCTTCTTTGTCCAAAGGTTTCAGTGAATACTATTTTTTTGGGGAAAAAAAAAAGCAGATGAACCCACATTTCGGAAGGCTGAGGACCTGTGTATTGCTTTGAAGTGTTTATTAAAATCATGAAAATGAATATTAGTCCTTGGTGAAAAGGTCAGGTTTTTAAAAGTGCATGTTAAATGTGTTTTCACAAGTTTAATGGTTCTGCCTCCTGTTTTGTATCAAGATAATGCAGCTGGACATAATTTAGTTTGGACTAACGCAGGCCAGACTGTATTGCATTAATGGCGAAATGCCATTTTTTTCCAGGATTCACATTTGAAAAATAATTTCTATTTGTATAAGGGAGTTAACGCACTGCACTCAGCTGGTAAGGTGAATGTTCAGAGTATGAGCAAGTGAGCTCTGCAGTACTCTGTTTTCTGTGCAAAGCCGCTGTAAGGCTCTGTGCTTCCCAGCT
The DNA here is from genome assembly GCF_003259725.1 of Athene cunicularia. Taxonomy (NCBI): domain Eukaryota; kingdom Metazoa; phylum Chordata; class Aves; order Strigiformes; family Strigidae; genus Athene; species Athene cunicularia. Next base: position 113,931,257 of record NW_020799097.1, read on the forward strand.
CTTCCTCCTTCTTAACCTCATGATGAGGTGAGGTCCTGAACTAATCGCTTTGATCTTTGGAGTGAGCCTGCTCTGTGGAGGGGTTGGACTGGGTGACCTCCAGAGCTCTCCTCCGAACCGAAAGTATTATGTGATTCTTTTGTTACTTCCAGTTGTATTATGCAGTTCTTCTTGCATGTTGCCTAGTTGTGGACTAGTTAATGGTATTGATGAACATGTGCTGTCATGGTAAAAGAGGGTCAACACCTGGTTGAAACCACTAGGCCTGGTTCTGGTCTCTGCAGGCTCCTGATGCATTGTGTTTGGAGATGACAAAGATGTGTCGTTTATGAAGTTTACTTTATAATCAAAGAGCATGAAATACACCCTATTCTTCTCTGTCCCTGTTTTTTTCTCCACTGAAAGCCTTGGTTATGGAGTACAGCTGAGCAGCTCGGAGGTGGTGAAGGTCAGGACACTCCTCCCCTCTCTGAGCTGTGAGCCCTGCTGTTACCCTGAGCTCCACGTTACAGACCACAGAGCACTCATGACGTGTCTTTCATGGTAGCTCAACATTTGATTGTTCTTGAAATAGGATCTTCTTGAAACATCACAGCTCATGTGCAACAGCTATCGAAAAGCAACTTTTTCACAGAGAAAGTGTCGTCTAGACATATTGTTTGGCACATCACTGATTTTCATTGCATTCAGTCACTTGTGCTTTGCGGGAATAGGTTTCAGAAGCTGTAATATTAATGTATGGGGCTTGTTTTCCTTCTGGAGTGATTCAAATGTGGCTTTGTGCAGCAGCTCATTGTACTGGGTGTATGTTAAAGTCTTGCCATCCCTGCAGCATCGCTGCCTTCAACAGGATTCACACAAGTGTAGGGTTTGTCTGGAGTATAACCGCTTGCAAGACGGGGTTGTTAGTTTTGACAGTGACTGAACATGTTCACAAGAACAGAAGGTTTTCTTACTTTTGTATTGTACATTACTTGTGTAAGAGCAAGCAGTTAGATGACTCCTCTTTTCACTCTCAGTGCCATGGTGGAGGGGAGGAAGTTCTTTCCTATTACTTTTCTGCAATTTCTGCATGTGAAAGCAAAAGCAAAAAAAAAGCTTGCCAGAGAAAACAGCAAAAATAAAAACATAACCAGTTGAGATAATTCTCATTATAATTTAGATGCAATTTTGTTGATTCTTCCAGAATTCATTTGTAATCAGAGGTTCCTAACCTTGAGAACTTTTTCCAATGGTGTAGTAATAGTTACATCTTCCTGTTCTTGTGGTTCCAAGAATTTCTGCAGTATTGAACAGTCTTCCTGAATACGTCCAAACTGACTGAGAGAACACCTTTGACAGCATATTGGAGGCTTCACCTGTGCTTTTTACATACCCCAGTTTTCTGTGTCACCTGCTGTGGTGTAGTTTCTGCATTTACAAAAGCATGTTTCGTATTCCAGTTGCCTTCAGGCAAGTCACTGGTCTCTGCCGCAGGAGCCTGGTCCCTGTCTCAGATGCCTGTGCAGTGTGTGCTGCCTGGGCACAGCACCTGGGAAGCCACCCTGCCATCTGTGGATGCCAAAGCATGTTGTTTATGTAAGGCTGCTTACAACGTAATAGCAATGTCAGGTTTATCAGAGTATTTCTGTAAGTATACTGGTGTGTGTGTTCCAACAGATTGAGATAAAAATTGTGGATGTGCCAGTGGCCATGAGAGTGACTGGAGGCCTGGTTTGTTATTTAGAGTGATCGTTTCAGGAGACAGGAGGCATATTGGAGCATGGCTGCATGTTTTCTTGTCTTTCTGCAGTTGGGAAAAAAAAAAAAAACAAAACAAAAACAACAAACGCTTGAAGCAATGTTTTGTATTGTTGAGTGTAATAAATTAACTTTGGAATAAGTAAATTGATGGGAAATCAAAATTGCAGAGTTAAAACATCTAAATTGTACATTAATCGTTTTATTTAAAATCATGTCTGTTTATAGGGTGGTGCTTGTTTGAAGAGATCTGAAATACTTTATGTTTAGTTGTACCATTTGGATGGTGACAGCTACAGCGTGATGTTGAAGTTACCGTGGTCATTTCTCATCAGCAGTGCATGGAAGGCTGTGCTGTCTGTGGCGAAACCTGGGCTGTAGTCACAGAAGGTGCCCACGCAGGATTACTGAGACACAGTGACCTAACAGATGGCAACAGAAATTCCAGACCTGTTTGTTAGGCAAATGCTATGCAGGTTCCTATTCAGAGCCATGAAAACTTGAAAGGTGTGACTTTGGAACAGCAAGGGTGAGGCAGGATCTGTGTATGCTAACGTGCTTTGGGATCTCTTTTGAGACAGTAGGTTGTAAAGGATATTAAAGAAATTAATCCCCCACAAAAACTGATCTAATCAGCTTGTTGCTGCTTTTGCTTTCAATCTCAAAATAACAGGGGGAAATGCCATTGATTTCATGAAGTTCTGGTGGCCACTCCTGTTGCTTTGGTTGATTGTTGTGGTGCACTGAGATTTTAAGTCTTCGCTGGGGCACGAGCTGCTATAAATATTTGTTTCTTCAATACCCAGATCAATGCACCAGACATGTTGGAATATACAGATGCCTTATCTTATTGAATGTGATTTTTAAAATACATAGATTGGTTAAAAGTGTAGAGTAGCTCAGTAGGCATTTGTGGCACTGTGTCTATGAGAAGGGCTGTCACCTCACTACGGTATTTAAGCAGATGAGACTGTGTACATCCCCAGATAGGGGAACAGAGTAAGTAAGATCTATTGCTTGCCCAGTTACAGCTTGTCTGCATGTTTGGATGAGTGAAAAAATGTTTATTATTAAAAATCACAAGTGAAGTTTTGAGTGTTTAAATGGTCAGATTAACTCTTTTTAAGCATGGAAAAGAAACAAACATGTCCAACAAAACAGGAAGCACTTGCATTCTTCTATAGAAACATTTGGATCTTTATTATGCTTTTATCATTTTTTCACAGCTGAAAAAAAAAAGACAGTGTTTAAGTCTGTATCAGCTAGTATATTAAATTTTTTATTGGATTTGTGTGAAAGCCCTCATGATCACACAGAGCTGAGTACCCAGCTTATTAAATACGAAGGGTTTGGTATGCGTTAATCTTATATTGGAATGCTGCAGTTAGACATTTCTCTGTCACGTTATTTTTACCTTTTTTTCCTCCACTGCTTACAGTATCTTAAAAAACAAAACAAAACCACAAACAAACAAAAAACAACCACAAAAAACCAAACACCTAAGCTTAATTTTTGCTGGGTGTTTTTTCATTGTTGGCTTGGTCTTTTGTTGGGTTGTTTTGTTTGTTTGTTTTATGTTTGCTCTGCATTAACTCTCTGAAACTCTTACTTGTTTTATTTTATTTCAGTGTGATTTAAGATGACTAGGAGTCATCAGGTAGTTGTGCATACAAAACATTTTGATATGAGTAACCTGAAATTCAAATTACCTTAGAAGGATGGGGTGAACTTACGGGACAGTTCTGTGTTACCATTTTCTACTATAAAACTTCCTGCAAAAGTTTACAAATTCTAATTTATACAGAAGTTTATAAACTGGATCTTGTAGGACAGATCAGTCTCCATGAACTATTATTCCTATCTTTCTGACTAAATGGATGTCAGATAGATTTATCTAGGCAATTTCCAAGTAGTTATTGTCTTTCTTCTAAGTCTTGATTAGGTTTTTGCAGGAAGAATCACATCTTTCAACACTTACCGTAGCTCCTTTGCTACAGTATCTGGGGATAGAAACAGCATTGCGGTTTGAGGGAGAATGTTACTGAAATTAAAAAAAATACTTGGACCAGGAGGAAGTGCAGCAACATTTCTGGTACTTCTGATACATATCTGCAGAAGGACAAACTGCTGTGTCTGTTCTCAGGTACCATAAATGCTTCTATGAAGCATCCTCAATGACTTCAGGCTTGCGCCTAGTAACCATATGCTTTCTACAGTGCCAGGTATTTGAATGCTTCTCTGCAAAAGCAGAAGGGTTTTTAAGGTCTTTAAAAGTTTTCTGCTCACTTGCCCGCTGCTCAGTTTTTTAGGAACCTTGGTAAACACCAAAAAAGCCAGCTTTTTTTTTTTTTTTTTTCCCACTTAAAGACCCTTCTTTGGAATAGCAGCTTGTTTTTCATGAGATGCATTTCTACCCCAGGAGCATTTAGTTGCCTGGAGTTTCTGTCTAACAGACACACTGAATTTAAATTCTTCTTTAGAGGTGGTATTTATAACAGACTTGGAATGAGACTTCCAAAGCTTTAGGGAGGCCTGAACTCAAGGCCAAGTCTAGACCATCTGTTTATGTCCCTCTTGCAGACTGATGTGATGAACCAACCCAAGAGATCTCTAAAGGAAACATCGTTCAACCCTGCTGCTTCTTCAGGGACAGTGACCCTGGTGCATCCCGGGAAGAACATCTCAGAGCCGTTGTCTGGGGTCACTGCTGTTGCAGGGAAAGGGTTGCATGTGTTCTGCAAATACACTGGAAGTAAAAGTTACCGGTTTAGTTTTCACATTATTTCTACCTTGCATTCTGAACAAAATTGTGCAGGTTGTTAAGAACAACTTAATAATGACGTACTGCTCAAACAAAACAAAGAGGTATTGTTGTTTGCGTGACTTGCCGTAGTGGTGATGTCCTGGCTTGTGCGTTTGCTTTCGTGACCTCTCAAGCTCTTTGCACTTACCAGACACGACTGGCGGCACCATGAATCAGCTCGGCAGTCAGAGATGCACTTGTTGGTTCCCAGTTTCAACGTATGTTGCATTGCTGTGCACACTGGTGTTTCAGAATTACTGCTGAGAGGTTTTGCGTGTACTAATGTGTTTTTAATATGAAATACTTCAAGTTTCTTTAAACAGGCTAACAGCATGATGAACTTCAGTATGCTGTATCTTATTGATACAATTTCTGTTGATGCTGCTGTTGAAGTCGTCTTTATTTTGTGGCAGATGGATTGGAATACACTGAAACTGTGGTAATAAAAATAGAATCTGAAATAAACTATACTCTGAAGGAAATACAGCAACCCCTTTGTTTGGGTTGCCCAACACTCCTTGTTGGAAGAGATTTTCCTGAATTTTTATTGGCAATTTTGAGTGCCTTCATTATTTTTACCAGACCTCAATGTTCAAGGGATAATCCTACATGCAGTTTGCTATCTTGTAATACATTTTATATATAGTCATGCTAATATTGATGCATCCACATCAAAATTGGGCATGTATTTATGCAAAACGTCTGCTTCCTCATTTTCAGAAATTGTCTTCAAATATGCAGAGATAAAAATTGCATGTGTCATATCCTCTTATACTCTCTTTATTATTACTTGCAATTATTAGTTTCCAAATAATGGTATTTATAACAGTTTTGGGCAATATGAGCTGAACTTTGGAAAAATTCAGGATAGTATAATATTTCCCTCTTTTTTAATAAAAAGAGATGTTGTTTATTCTAGAAATGATTAAGTTAACTATAGTAAAACAAGGCCATAAAATACGCCTTCAGTTTATTACAGCTCTACTTGCAGTCAAAGTTAAAACGTTTTTTCCTTTCACCCTGACTAGTCAGACCATACTTCCTTCTTCTCTGTACCTTAAGATATATTTAACAAAAGGTTAGTCACAGTCATCTTCTGTCTGACCAGAAAACATGTTAGATGTACATTTCCTTTTTTTTTTTTCTCTCATATATCTAGTTTTCAAACATTATTCAAAAGGTACCTAAAGGAACTTTTGGCTTAGTTCTCCAAATGCTGGAGTCTATGGTTGGGTAACAGTTGAGCTTTCTTTTTGTCCTTCTGTCTGGCAGAAAATGAGCAAGATGGATATGTATACGTGACAAGTTACACTCCCTGGCCCTCTTTACATTGGTGTTGAATATGTGCTGGTGTGGCCACATTTAAACAGATTTTAGCACAGGTCTAGAGTAGATTCCTGGTTCCTCGAGGATTCTGAGATTACTTTGTCATCAGTTTAGAAAGTACATATTTTATTTTAAACACCCATTGAAATGCTGTTCAGTGAAGCTCTTCTTTCTGTTAGCAGCTGCAAAACAAGTTTGCAACATACAATTATGATGCTGGTCCAAGGTCTAATTTGCAGAGTGATCCCTGCATATGGGCTGGCTCTACTACTTCTAGAGGTCTGCATCTTTTTTCTTTTTTTTTTTTTTTTTTTTTTTTTTTTTTTTTTTTTTTTTTTAATATGTGGCAACAGGAGGAGGCCACAAATATCTAAAAGGATATTATATAGGGTCTTTAGGAAAACTGCCTTGTTGAAAGGACTATTTTAAAACTCATCAGGCTGAGGAGCTTTGTTTGGTTATTTCTGGGGATTAGATATAAACATCTCGGTTAGACAAGCTGCTTTTAGAATGGGCGGTTCTGTTCTGTATTCTGTGGTAGGACTGCTTACAGTGCAGTCCCTCCTTCCCAAGAGGTAAATAACATAAATACTTTTTGCCAGAGAATGTTCTTGGCTGTTGGGTGAAGTGTCTGGAGGTGGCCATGCAGCAGACGGTACTTCTGTTTCCCCCATGGCCGTGTGGTTGACACCTTCTCTGGTTGCAGGTAGGGCTGCCTACATAAATTCTGTGGCATAAGAATGGAAATTCTGTGGCATAAGAATGGAACAGTACAGTACAGATGGGGATCTAACCAAGAGTTACTAACATCAGACTAATCTTGAAGACATGTAGTGGCTATTTGGCATTTTAATCCAGAAAACAGGTTTTAAAGAATTGCACCCAAGGAGCTATGTGGTTGCAAGCAACAGAATTTTACAAAAGGTGCTTGAAGCAGGTGGCCCACTAAAAGCACAGACAGGAATATTGCTTTCTCAGATGCATGTTTGTTTAGTGTAACACCATAGGTCTGGCAGGTGGGTGTCCTTAATTGGGTAAACAAGTAATAATTTATTAAACATTTTTTAAAAAAGCACAAGAGAGAACTTTATTACCTAGAGTGATGGGTAGATGTATACCTACTGAGAGTTACCCCTGTTCCGGAAGTGGCATGATTTCACACCGGGTACCACCAGCACTTGTTCAGGTGATGCTGTTTCAGGGAACCTGCTTGAACAGAGCCACCGGGAGGAACCAGGAGGGCCTTCTGCACCAAGGTTTAACGTTCATCGTGGTGGAAAGGTTGCTTAGCCAACAGCTTGCTTGGAGACTTCCTGGATATTTTTAGAAGATTGAGATTACTGGACGTGGGCTCATGTCCTGGTTTCAGCTGGGATAGGGTTAATTTTCTTCCTTGTAACTGGTGCAGTGCTGGGTTTTGGATTTGGGGTGAGAATAATGCTGGTAGCACACTGATGTTTTAGCTATTGCTGAGCAGTCCTTACACTAAGGCTGTTACACTTTTCAGCCTCTCGTGCTGCCTGGCCAGCAGAGGCTGGGGGGCACTATAAGCTGGGGGGGCACAGCAGGACAGCTGACCCTGGCTGCCCAGAGGGGTGTTCCAGGCCATGGGACGTCACGCCCAGTAGGGAAACTGGGGGCAGTGGGCTGGGGGGCACTGCAGCTCGGGGGGGTGGCTGGCCCCCAGTCAGCAGGTGGGAAACTCACCGGAGTGCTGTGCATTACTTGTTTTGTATATTTTATTTTTGAATTTTTTTTTCCTCTTCTTTTTCCTTATTAAACTGTCTTTATTTCAACTCACGAGTTCTACTTGTGTTTCTAGTTCTCTCCCACATCCCACTGCAGCGAATGGCTGTGTGCTGGCTGGGGTTAAACTATGACAGCTCAGGATACACAGTTTTTTGCTCTTTGAGACTTGAAAAGATTTTTTTGAATGTTTAATGTTGTTAAATAATGCTGTAAAAGAAGTGCCACTGTCCTTTTTTTTTTTTTTTTTTTTTTTTTTTTCATTTCCCACACTTCTTTGTTTAATCATTGGTTTCTATACCACATGTCCTGAGACTCAGAATGTAATTAAAATTTGAAGAAGGGGTCTTTCAGATATGGGACTCTTTTCAATGTAGAATTTTGGATATAAATTGTATCACAGGTATCAAATGAATTTCACATGAAAATTTAACACTTGATTTTGTGACAGAAAATTTTAGCAAAGCATAAGTTTAAATCAAGAGAGCTAATTCTCTTTATTTCTCTTTTGTTAAGTGGAGGGAGAATCACTTTCTAAAGGAATCTGCACATCTGTGTTGGTCTCATCTCTTCCACAGACTTCAGGAGCCTCCTTTTCTCTGCCCGAGAGGAGCTGGGAGATGGTGAGGCTCACTAGACTAACGCTGACCTTGTGAACATAGCTGGAGTCTGGTGGCAGCTGTAAGAGCTTTTGGACTCCTTCCTCCTTTCTTCTTCCTATATACTCTAAAATGTTTTGCGATGATAGTTTAACAAATGAGTCATGGTGTTAACCTGAGCAGGCTGAAGTTCTCTGGGAGCAAATGGGGGAGAAAAAAAGCAGTTTGTAGGATGTACTGTTTGAGATATGACTGCTGCATAAGAGACCTTGGGGTAAATGGCGAATGGGCTAGCAGCACTAAAGAGGATAGTTAAGATTAATTAAGCCAATAGGCCAGTAATAAAGTGGCTATCAAGCAGTTTGTATCCATTTCCTGTGCATCAGCTTATAACCTTTCCCTCTGGGTATTGTGAAATTGGCCCAATAGCAATACTCTGTTCTTAAAAAGTGTGGACAATTAAGGTGAAGAACAACAAGGTGATCTGGGAGTAAGGCCTATGTGTTAACCATAATTAGTTTCTGCATCTTGTTATCTTCTGAATAGCAGCATACTGATCCCATGAGTTTTTTCTGAATGGAAGAGTATTGTTTAACTATTGCTTTGTTCCAAGCGAAACTTGATTGATCTACCCAACAACACAATTTTTGCTGGTGCACGTTGTTCACAGTCCAGAAGAGCTGTTCTAAGAAGCAGCTGTGCAGGTGCTAAATACTTTTATTTCAAACTGGAAACTTCAAAGCAAACTGCTTGTAGGTCACACTGCAGATCTGTGTGAATAAGCTTGCTCTTTATGGTTTTGGTCTTCTAAACATTAATTCCTCTTTTTGTCCTGCTGGAATTTGATACAGTCAAGACAGTGACAGTGAAAGCTGATGTTTGAGAAAGGCAGTAGCTGCAAAGTACATTGAATAGTAGACTTCTGGAAGTAGAGGTCTGGAAAAGGTGATTTTTAGCTGTAATTGCCACATTTTAAAATGTATTATTTTGTAAACTGTGACTAATCAGTATGACTTGCATATAAGATGCATGCATTTATTATTGATGGTAGTAAATAATTACTGAGTCCAGCTTAAATTGTGAAAATTTTATATTTCTGCTATAAAATGTATTTTTAGAAATAGATGAAAAAAGGTAGTATAGTTTAATCCACACTATATAGCTATAGCCATCAAATGTAGATAATTAGATTAATCCATGCACTTATCCTCTATAGCCTCTAATTTAAATTTATATAATGGGTTGGTGAAGGTATTTATTCCTTGCCAAGGAAGATTTCAGTATGTCTTTAAAACTTATGTACCTCTTTCTAAAGTAAGAATAGTAATTCTAAATTCATTTGGCTTGTTGTTTGTTTTTTTTTTTTAATTACCATACATGCTAATATTTCTGTTTCAGTGAAATTAGTAGTTCAGAAATAGAAAAAAGATGAGAAAATGTTCAGGGACTCCATCATAAATCCCTGTGAAGAACAGAATTAAAAGACAGTAATAAAGCATGTGCACATGCACACACACACAGGGTAAATATTGTTTCAAAAGAAACTGAGGTGTTAAAGAATTTTTCGGTGATCAACTTCAGATACTGACATTTTAATGAAATTTGCATGTAATGAAATTGCTCAAATTCTGTCTAAACGTAGGATGGGATCAAAACCTGATTTTTTTTATTTTTAAATACCTGTGAGCAAAATGTGTTGGGCTGTGTCTGGAATTTTACCCAGCCAACTAAAAGGGAAATTTTAATTATTGGAAGGAGTATAAAGACCCTCAATTATCACAGTTGCATTCTGTTTAATTGAGCAGCAAATTAATTTCCCTATTCATTCTATATCACAAATTTATATCACTAGTTCACAGTTTTTAGAGTATTCTGATATTCTTATATAGATTGCAAGCTACTTAGCTGCTCCTGTACAATGCTGCTTGAAGATGTAGTGCTAAGGAAATCACTTCCAATACTAAAACATTTCTCGTATGACTAATGTCCTCATCTGTATGGCAGCCTAAAATGACTAAAAATTATTATTTTATCCTTTTATATTATCCTTATATCCTTTTAAAAATTACCTTTCATAAATTCAAGTCCTCCTGGCAGAACGCTAGTAGTTTTATAAATAATTACTGCCTTAAGAAAATAGATAGAAAGTCATTTCTTCCTTTGAGATAGAACTTAGCTCAATTGGAGGGGCTTGCATTTTTTGTTTTGTTTTGTTTTCGTATTTGCTTTTCTCTGGGCTTCTATCCAACTTTCAGACATAAATGTTATTATTTTGCTCCTTGTAAGGAGATTAATTTATTGGAGATAAAAATAAAATAAAGCATGAAAGAATATCATATTGTTTTAGTCTTACTTGCAGAGTGAGTGGAGTCCATACTGCTGATGAGAAGGGCTCTTACTGATTTTGGGTTACTCGCCTCCAAGGCATCACTGCTGCGTTACAAAGCTAGGAAGGAGGCAAGAAAGGGTCCTGATAAGCACCCAGCAGTATCATTATAGTAGAGTGTGGAAAGTTATTCCTCTCCCCATGTAGTAAATAAATACAGAAGTTGATAAATGTTGGTACTTCTTAAGGCTTTTAGCAGAATATGACCTATTGTTTCATTGTCTGCTCTGTCAATGTAGAGAGTTCTAGAATAATAAATCTTAAAAGCACATCTGGCAGAAGCCTAAAGTTTTCAACTCTTGCACCAAACTGGTTATGTCAGTGTATGTTTTAGCAGTTGTAATTGCAGTGTAGATTAATGAATTAGCAGAGAAATTATAAGTAATAATATCATGAATTGAACAGAAAATCTGTGACTTGCATTAGCAATAAATGCCAGGATTGGAATAAGTTTTTGGAGAGTTTGCCCACTGTAGTTTTTAGCTTAGGTTTGTACTGAAGAGTTGGGTATGATACATCTTTTTGTAAGAGATACTACCATGGATGCAGTTTCATTCTCAGAAGTCTTTTCATGGAGAGAGGGTATTTTACTCAGGAAACCTCTAAGAGAATAGAAAGAGCAAGTAGATACCTGAACTGTATACAAGGGCACATGACATCTTCTTTAAAAGCTTGTATTTTTTTAAAGCTCTGAAACTAATTAATATCTTAAATCAGTCACACAGAGGCCTGTTTCTTTACAGCTCTGCACACAATTAAGTCCCTTGCTATTTCAGGCTCCTGGCTGTCTGCCATCACATGGGTAAATCTGCAAGACTGCTAAACCAAGCTGAATCCAATTGATGAGCTGACTTTATTGACATGGCACTCCCTTAATTTTAAATTGGGCTTATGTTCAAGGACTCTGTTAAGTTTTACCCTCCAAGTATCATATGAGCAAAACCCACTTTGTGTAAGGGGAGGGCGTAGTGCTTTGTCTGTGGGGGCAGGAGTGATTGAAAAAGGTGTACGAAGAAGAAGACGCGTTTTGTTTGTCAGATGAAACTGGCAGTTGTGCTGTGAAGCCTGCTCTCTCCCACTGTGATGTAGAAGGCAAAAAACCCTGTGACATCCATCATACCATGAGCTAGAGAAAACCCAGAGTATTAGAAAATGATAGGCACTAAACCAGATTATAACTGCCTGAAACAACATGCTGCCAGACAGTTACATAATTGCATGAAACCTTCAGTCTTTACCACAATGCTGAACTGAAAACACAGCAAAAAGGTCTCCAGTTAAACCTGCTCACTGAGATTTCATAGAAAGCGTCACTCCAGGTTCAGAATCTCTGCTTTGAATAGTTTGCTAAGAAATGAAGAGAACAAGAGAAATAATAACGGGCAAGAGAATGAGTCATAGCGATTACATAAAAACATAAAAAGTAATAATTTCATGTTTGTTTATATAACTCTGGTTAGTCTCACAAAAAAAAAAAAAAAAGTTTAAAAGGCATTCTTTGGATAACTGTCATCTCTCTCAAATCCAGCATTTCATGGATTTTGGTAGTGTAATGTCTTTGCAACACCTGCTCTTTCATATTTGGGTCTGTGACTGCACATCCAATCAAACACAGGTAAAATTAATAACCATGGATAATTAATAACTGTATATTATATATATATGTGTGTTTTGAATAACAGGGCAGCCCTATGTTATGAGGGTGCTTAGTGCAGCCAGTTCTACTGAAGGAAAAAAAAAAAAATAATGAAGCAGTTTGTGAGTATCTTTTCATAGTGTGCCATGAGTCGTTCACCAGGATGTGAAGGTTAATGAACACTTTGGTGATCCTCTGGTTCCCCAGAAATTGAATACTGAAAATTTCATCTACTGATGTAAAATATTAATTTAACTACGTGGCATTACTTTTTATTTGAAACTTACTGTGTTTATAGCAATTTTATTTTTAAGTGAGTATAAAGCAATCCTGTCAACATTGTTTAACTCAAAATAAATGAATATCAAATCAGATTGTGCATGTAGCCAGTGGGCTTTGAACAGTCTGTCAAGTTTTTACATAGTTTCCTTCTGTCATCTAGTTTAGGTGCAACTTGAGAAACTAAAGTCAGCAGGTTAATTTTATTTGCTTGTCAAAGGAGAACTGTTTCCAGGCAGGCAATTCAAACCTCTACCAAGTTAGTTGCCTAAAATAATCTTAAGTAGAGGGACTGAACAATTTCCCTTCATACATTTTTCCCAGCTTTCCGTTTTGTAGCCAGCAGAGAAGTTGTCTGATTGAAAGAACAGACTAGATTTCCAAACTCCATCTTCATTTTTTGCTACTTCTCTTATCTTTCTGTAGAGTTACCACAGGCATAATTTACTTTTCAGCTCTCATGGCTCTGTGGGCATTACCTTATGTGCTAACATATGAATGACGCTTTCAACACAGATGGATCGTTTCAAAAGTTTGGAAGTTAATCTTCAGTGTCTAAAATGTTTAGAAAATACTTGAATTTCCAGGGCTTATTTGTATGCTCTGATGAGAACTAGGATGTAGATCTTTCACTGTAAAATGCTAACATAAGAAATCTGAAAGTCTTTACGCTTTTCCAAAATCTTTACAGTTTACTAATGTAACTCTGCTGAAAAATTTTAATGCAAGTTTCTGTGGTTCAGTGGACATTGAAACTAGCTCTGAATTGCATGTTTTCAATACCATGATGAAGCTCTTTCCTTTTAAATCATCAGCCTGAAATGTCATTCAAAGTAGATGGTATCACTGACGAACATAACAACTTGAAGAGGTGGTAGGAGTCCTGGTGTCAGGAAAGGCTTCTGGTTTAGGTGTCTGTATGTTGTCTGGCTCTTCATGTGTCTGCTGAGAGTGACAGCACCGAGTCTGTCTGCATGTGACCTCTGCTGTGCTTCCAGGGGAGTGACTAGACTGAGCTCAAAACAGGTGAAAAGGACTTCAAGTTGTATAAATCGGCAGATTAGATCTCAAGTGAGAAAGAGATTCACTTTCCAAAATCTGGTGAGTACATGAGTGGGACTAGTCATCAGAGGTAATTTTAGACCCACATAGAAGATGGGTGACAGCTATTTATTTTTGTAAATGTCTATTTAAAAAATATTTTAAATCTGAACAGATAGTATTTTTCTCTGAGGGTTGGCATCATGCGAGATGATTTTTCTGTAAGAGACCCGAGAGAGCAGTGTCCGTTTATCTGAGCAAGGAATATTTTGGCACTTGTGTCTACATCACTATAATTTTACAGTTTTAATCTTTCAGCTAACTGTTAGATATGGTGATAGGTCATAAGAGAATTTAAATTAGGAGTAACCATGGTATTTTGTTTTACAACAGAGGACAGATTAAATCAGGTATGAATACATTGCTGTTAAATAAAACAGCTCTTTAGAATGCTGTCATCCTGTTGTGTCCTCCTGTATTAAATAGTTATTTGATGGAATTATTCTGAATGTGCTCCACTCACAGTGTATTGCGTTTCCTGTTTTCCCTGTGGTATCCATTATTTTCCATTTTGAATCTGCGGAACTCCCTACTGCTTAGAGCTAAATGTTCTTTTACCTTGTCATTTGGGTATGAATTGCTTTGTACATGATGACAGTTAAATGCACCGCACAAATTCTTTTCCGCCTGCTTCCTCCCTATCGGATATAACTAGTTAATCAACCCCCTCGAAACTGAGCGTTTTCTGCAGCTCTTACAGGTTACTACCAGTTGAGCTATGGTTTCTGTGTACTGATCCACCTCAGTCTTTTGTCAGGATTGCCTTCTGGTTTCTTAATTATTATTTTTTTTTTTTATACACAAACACACACACACACATATATAGTGTGTATATATACATCTAAAAACTATAAAATTATATAGAACCATATCATGCATAAATATATAAAATATATATATTTGCATTTCAAATGCATTGTTGATTAAATGTTTTATATAAATGTTCAATAGTAAAAAATACCCCTACACATCTATTCCATGTTACAGCATCTTGCGTTCTTTGTGTTTATGGATGATTGAGCTGATCACAGCCACCATCCGTGCAATTGTGAGTTATCTCTAGATAAACAGGAATGTGTCTCTTCCAGTAAGATGTGTGTTCATACAGCAACAAATTTGGGAACAAGCCTCCCTTCAGCTTTCCAAGAAGTCCATTTCATCATAATTTCAGATCAGTGGTAGTAGAACTCTTGGCAGTGAAATTGTACTGTGGCCATCCCTGGGTTGCTCCTTTTATTTAACTTGTGGCCCCTTTCTCTTCTGCCCTGATGGTGGTAGTGACGAGTGATTTTGTCCCTCACTGAGTTTATTAAGTGGACATAAACCTGAAATTGCTAAGCAGTTACAACTAAACGGAAATGCTCAACATCAGCAAGTCGGAGATTTTTCTGAGTTGTGACAGAATTTTAGATTGCTGGGAAACGTTACCAGTAAAAAAAAAAAAAAAATGCTCTTGGATTGTGACAGGAGGGGGTTTTTGTCACTGGTGTGTGATAGTTTTGGGTTGGTTTTTTTTTTTTATAGAAGTGATAGCAGAAGAAAAGTGACAGTCGCAACCATGACTTATTCTTTGCGGTTTGGTCTGCTGGCTTTATGACAACATGTCAAAATCTAGTTTATCAGTAATAGCATATTACCAATAAATCACAACAGAAGAGCTTCACTATATTTCAGCATAAATTTAAGGCATGAACATTAGACGTCACATTTTGTTCAGAAGATCACAGGCATTTCTAGCTCCTGTTTCTTTCTGAAGACAGATCATGGAATTTCACATGTCATTCCCAGTTATCTTCTGTACTGATGGTTGCTGTGGGAGTGTTAGCATATTCTTTCTCACATGTTCTATTCCAGCTGTTTCTCTGGCTCCCTTGAGTCAGGATGCTACAGCTGGTTCTCATTACCTTTGGCATCCACCACCCCAAACAAAATAGCTTTGATGAAACTCAAATCGAAGTGTGTCTGTCTCTCTCCTGTTTGGCTCTTGGATTGCTCACTGATGTGGAACTTCCCAGATTCGATTGTGCGTGCAGTGTGCCAACATATTTTACCTATCTTATTTTGAAACTGGCAGCATATGTCTTTGATCAGCTGTTTCAGAAACTAGTAAAAAAACCCTGATGTACTGAGTCCATAGAAAAAGTCAGCAGCATGTGGTGAATTTGGAACATCAATTTGTTGATAGACATTTAATCTTTATATTTCTTAATTAGAAGCTTCATTTATATTTTAAAGTATACTTATTTTGATTTAATATTTTTTCTTTTTTTTTTTCCAATTTATCATTTTTCTAACACTGTTGTAAAAAGAAATCTCAGCTAACACAGTGAATAAAACTGAGTGCTTCTGGCTGGCCTTTAGGGAGATGACTTCATGGTTATCACTCAAACTCCCACACGGCTGCAACAGTCTGCTTTGACTGATGACCCCACTGTCACCTCCCTAAAGGCTGGCTAAAGGTCTCTTCTCCATGCTAACTCTAAGACATTCTTTGGCTAATATATGGAAAGCTTCCTTCCTTATTTTCTCTTAATTCTGTTGGGCTTGCATGAGGTTTTTTCCTGTCCTGTTTTCACTCTTTTCTGTTAATCTAGATATTTATATTATAGTTCCTTCCCGTCCACACATGATGATACCCCTTGAGTAAAACAATAATCTGTTCTGGATCTGCAGTATTTCACAAAACCTGTGAGAGTTAGGTGCTAATTCCATGGCTAAGAGTATTTATTTCTCTAAAATGAGGTTCGGTTGACTGTAACCTTTCAACACAAGGGTCAAGGGGCAACTGATGACTTCTTTAATTCTGAATAAAACAGAGAAGTGATTTGGTTCTCCAGCCTTGAGAACAAATAGTATGGTACAACTTCCATGAACACACTTGCCTGATTTTCCTCTTGAAATGAGGGTGACAGCATCCAGAGCATGGGAAGTGTCCATGACATGTCTTCTCTTCCAAACGTTGTCCAAGCGTTGTCCGGGAAAGCACTGAATACCCTGGACCAAAACTGCTGCTACTTCACTAGCATACATGAGAGTGGGTCAGTGTTGAATCCACATTCTGGAGTGGTTTATGTGCTAGTGTAGTCATATCTGATAACATTGTTTATGCTGAGGGCTTGGCAATTAAATATCCAACTCTAAATAGCAAAAATCAATCAGGGAATGGCCAACAAATGTGTCGGAGAAATTGAAGACCCTCTCGTGTTGGAATGCTGGAGTGATAACAGGTTCACATCAGGCCACCAGTACTGGAAGCACCTGGAAGTACAACAAGCTGGACACAGAAGTACAAGATGGACACAGGACCGACCATCAGCCACTCCAAGACTCAGTCTCTTGGCGAAGCTCTCAGGACCATGCTGTGCGTCTCAGTATTTTCACATTTGCAGAACCAGGGGAAAAAAAAGCCCATCAGAGTGTAATCATTTCCCTTTCTCTTCTGCTCTCATGTGAATTTAATACATATATGAGTATCTCTGAAAATAATTTCTTTTGGACGTTGCTCGCATGCGTGCTAGGGTGCAGATTTCCAGGAAGGTTTACTTTCCCAAGAAGAGTGTTGCAGAAACTATTGGTGTTAATCTCTCCCACCCTTTGGTGGCTGAACTGTTTTATTCAAACTATCCAGACTAATATAAAACCCAAAGAAATAATGGAACATCTTCCCTACATGTCAATTTTTTTTTCTATACATGCCCATAGTCTCTTGCAGTAAATGTTGCTTATATGCAGTTGTGCAGCAGAAACTAGTGAAACATTTCCCCTGTTCATCACTAGAAGTATTGCTCCACAAGAAGGGACTTTGTTTCTTTTGAGGATTGTTTCCAAAATACTCAACTGAAACCTAGAAGAGATCATCTTTATATGTAACAAGCTATTTCCATCTGGCCGGAAGGAACTGTGACTCAAATGTGTGTATTACATGTCAAGAGATTAAATTAAAATGAAAAAAGGGTCCTCATCCTACAGCTACTCTAGACATAGGAAAGTGGTTTTAAAATGAGGAATTGTTGGAAAAATGTATGGCAGTCTTCAGATTTGGTTTTTTTGTTCAACACTGTTGAACTGCACCTGTAGGGCTAGTTAGGTTTGTTCTTAATGTCTATAATTAACTGAATGTATAGATTTATTCTGTGCGGGGGGGGAAAAAAATAACAAGAGCTGATGTCCTGCCAGACCCTGTATTTACAAACAAGAACTGGCCAGGGATGTTAAGAGTTCGGGCAGGCTTGGCTGCAGTGGCCACGGATGTGCTGGAATTCAGGGTCCTGAGAGACAGCAGTGAGGAAATGAAGCAAGGTCACGAACACTGATATGGGGAGAGCAGACTTCGGCCTTTTCAGGGATGTGCCTGGCAGAATCCCGGGTAGTAGTGTTTGGTACATATTGCTATGGCTGGGCTGGCACGTGCCTTTAATTCCATTAATCTCAGTTTCAAATCTTTCTTCCATGTGGAGCACCTACTTGTTTTAATGTTGATAGGCCATCATGCATAGTTAAAAAAAACTTTTTAAAAAAAGGTCCAGTGAGCCATATTTTCAGCCGAGTAAGATAACATGTATATTTTTAAAACTCAATTGCAACCATTTCAGTCATTTTCCAATTAAATAAAAAAGATATTTATCTAATGCCCTGTAAAAAAAAAAAAAAACAAACAAAACGACTTTTTTTTTTTTAAGGTTCCAGTCAGGTTATGAAACTCATTTTCAAAGTAAAAATGCAAACATTTCTAAATATATTTATGACTTCATGATGAGATCATAAAAGTTAAAGTGTATAATTTTACTATTTTAATATTTAAATCACGCATATGGAATAAAGCTTTGGCTTTCAATTTTTTTTTTAATTCTGAGACGATTACAGATCTTTTTTTACTTACTCCAGCTGCCTGCATAATACAAAAATAAAAGCAAATTTATGCAAGATACATTGCAGAAATTAACATACATTAAAATTCTAGTTGTTTCTCAACTAGTCTGATATTTTTGTGAGAGAAGAACAACGTGGGTAATGTGTCACACATCAGTCAGATGTATTAATCTTTGGCTTTGAAAAATACAAGTATAATCAGGAAATATTGGTGGCTCTACTGTTGGCTGAGCTGCAAGTATATTAGTACTGCAGACTATACTGTTCCTGGAGGTATTTTGAACTAGTTAGCTTAGGTACCACTAGCATGGAACTCAGAAAGGGCAAACTTAGTTTTATTATTCCTTCTATGGCAAATCTAGGAATTCCTCCAATACTCCATTACTTAAAATATGTCTGCTTCCCACTTTATCTATTTGCCTATACTGAGAGCACAACACAAGACATGAATATCCAAATCAGCTCAGAAGCTGTTTTGCAACACAGAATTTTAAAAGCTATACCCTGGGTATGCTGTATATATGGTGTATCCCCCAGACCCTGTAGATGTATTCTATTCAAATCTTAAATTACATTTTCATATGCGCTTAAAGCTTAAACAGTTATTGGGAGAACAGTGTTGTGATTTATTTCACACCTAGTAGTTTTATTTGCTGTCCCATGCTCCTGGTCTTGAAGCTAATGAAGAATAAAATCTCTTTGTGGTTCTTCCAGCATTGCAGGCAAAGCTTGGGATGTACGTAGACAGACAGCTGTGTTGTATATCCTTCTCCTTCAGGGAATTTCACATTTACGAATGCAGTGCCAGATAATACATTGGGACTGTCCACATGACATAAGAGTTGACAGAATTTGAACTGTCATTGAGGTAGACAGCTTGAGCCTCTTTGAACTTTATCTATCATTTTTATTGCTTTTAGAACTATTAATTTATGATGCCTGCCTTCGTAGGACAGAGACATTTGGGAGAAGCAGATTCTGCTCTCATCTGCAGCAGAGAGGCTGGTGGATCTTGGGGGCAGAGCAGAGACAAGGGGTGTCTCATGCACCTGCATCTTCTCTTTCAGGCAGGACCCAGGATACAAACCATGGGCTTTCTTAGATAGTGTAGGAGCTTGTGCCTGCTCAGCCTTTAGGTTGTATAGTCATTATGATGCAGATATAATGCCTTAATATGCTTGCAAACAATTACCATAAAGATTAAAGGAAGTTTGTTTATTCTTCCTTAATATCATTAAAATACTATGTTGTTATTAACTCCTCAAGAACAAGATTTTTATATTGTGGAAATCTAAAAAGTAATTCCATTTTTCTACTCCTGATGGACTAGAGTTGCTCATCTGAAAGCACTACTCATACCCACATTAGCCTGAAAAAATACTTCTTGAGAGTTTACACAGTCTTCTGTGATATTCCAAAAGGAAAAAGCACAGAAAGATGTTACTTTGGTGTCTGTAATTAGTATTAACATTTATATTTGAAGCTGCTTCTTTATTTTACTTTGTTAGACAGTGGGATGATGGAAGAATATAATCGACTTTCTAATGGGCTTTCTAACTCCTCAGGCAGTCTGCTTTTGTATGGACCACTGTACTAGGCTGATTGATGTACTAAGGAACTAATAAAGCCATTTATTTTTCTCCTTGTTTTTATTATTTTTTATCTTTTTTTTTTTAAAGAAAAGCATAGAAAGTACTTATATAACATGGCAGTAAATGGCTTAGAGGAAATAATAATGCAGGAAAATACTGAGGGTTAAAAAGAAATCAGAAGTTGAACAATTAAAACATTTTTTTTCATTTCTCGAGTGACTGTACAGAGTTTATTTGAATGTTAAGCATCATAGAATTATTCTAACGCATAAAAATGATCAGTGAACCAGGAAAGGCATAAAAATTTTTAAATAAACGTTTTCCTGATTATAATTTCTATGTACAGTTAAGTTCCAAAAATGACCAGTTAGTTTCTGCCTTTCACCAGATATAGATGAAACTTGTTTATTCACATAGTTTTGGGGTTTTACGCTTCCATGGCAAAGGGTAATATTTTCATGCTCTTGGTTTCTGTAAAGATAAACTCAACAGTATTTGTGTTTGTGAAAGCTTTTTAAGGGCATTCAAAGTCTTTATCTAGTCCTTACAGTGGGTTTAGTAGTTATAATAGGAGATGTAGGTGTGTCAGTGCTAGGTTGCTTTTAGTTAGCCAGTATCCTAAAATATAACTCTTACAAAAACTTGGCAGAATTTGACTCTTAAATAAATTTGGAAAAGTTACATTTTGTTGAAATGCTTTGCATTATGGTTCTCAAGCTGACAAAGGCCACAGGTTATATGGCCTGGATGTAGTCACCATTTGCCTACGCTTCTTGAAGAAATAACTTTAGATTTCCTTTCACAGATATATTGGGTATCTGCCCTTGTTTGTAGTGGATATATTCATGTGCACTGCCCTCAGGAAGAAAAGGCGCTTCCTTTATTGTGATGCAGAGGGAGGCACTAAGCTAACTGTACATATGTTTTGTTATCTTTTACACGGGCTTTTACAGTCCTTCAACCTTCCTAGTGCCTTCAGGTGAATAACAGCTAGGAGGTGAGATAAAGCCTTTGCTAGTCAGCTTCCATCTAGTCGGTAGCAGTAAGGTGGGGCTGGAGAAATTTTGAGTTCACTTCCAGTTTCTGAGAAGAAATGGACCTTGATAGTCCCACAGGTTTCTGTTGCTGCTAGCTTCAAGATCTCTTAGGGTCTTTAGACATTTTCACCAGCCTGTTCCTAGTTCCTGCACCTGGGGTCATAGTCAGAGGTGAAGCAGCTGTAGCTGAAGTCCTGATGTCTGCGTCCAGGATCTTCAGAGGATTCCACAAGCAAATAGGTATGTCTTGAGAGTGATTTTCTAAGACATCTGAGTTGGCCATAATTAGATCTATTTTCACAAGTGGAGCAAAATACATACCATCCTTCAGCTTGAGCAACTGAGTTTTGTAAGCATTTTACACAGCTGCAGGCAGTGCTATGAGCCAGATTTCCATTAAAATTGTGTCTTTTGCTTAATAAGGATTTTATTTCAGTATAAGGCTTCAAAGTGAGCTTCCTTTTCCTAGACATCTGAAATCCTCCACTTGGCCAAGCCATCACCTTAACTACATAGGTATAATGTAGTATAATGTCTGTCTCTTAGATACTCGAGATTCTACTGGAAAGAAGACTGTAGAATTAAATCTGTGATATCAGATTGATGTGGACTTGAATTGTAGCTTTCTGCTGATAAAAACCAGCTCTATCTTGGGAGGTTGTTCTGTTGTCTAACCCCAGTCAAGCACAAGTTTCTTAGATGAGTCTTTTACCTCTCCTTAACCTGCTGCATTTGAAAAAATGAACTCAGAAGTTGCAATTAGAAGTGGGCAGTTAAAATACCTGCACCTGAACTTGCCAAGGTTGTCAATTTGCAACAAATGTGGATCAGCTGGAAGAGGGAGAGGAATATAGTTGTGGGTTAGAGGTACAATTGAGTTGTTAAGCTGGACTCACAGCAGCTGCTCAGGAGACTCAGTAAGCACTCACGATGCTTATTTATGCTTTTCCAAACATAAAAAACCCACAACACTTTAAAATATATTTGTTTCATTTGATAAAGAAATTTAAAAATAATTTCTGAAATATTTTAATATTTTTTCCATTAAAAGGCAGATCTTTCCCTACCTAGTTGTTCAAATTTAGCATGGTTAACTGGCAATCAAAAGCACTGTACTACTGAATTTAAAATCAGCTGTAGTGGCAATGTCTGTGTCAACATCAAAGCCTGTGGTAGAGAGAAGGCTGAAAGGTAAGCAGTGGAAAATTCTGATCTGCATTAATTTCTAAGTGTGTTTCTTTGGTGGTTTACTGCTTATCTTTCTGGATTTTATGTGTAGAGTAGTGGTATGTTACTGGTTGTACGTTTGTTGGTTGTACTGTGATGGTGCATAACTTCATTACCAGAAGTATAGAAAAGTAGGATGAGACCAAGGCTTTGGTTTTAATCCTTCATGATTTTAAATTTTGGTGTTATAAAATAATGAAACTTTGCTGCTTTTTGTTTAATAATAGGCTGTAGCTGGGTGGCATGCTTTCCCTATATGGCAGCTAGAATAGACACTAGGAAACTAGATACATTATTTTATGTAAGAAGTTTGGCAAGTAGGTGATGCTGGATGGACTCTAGTAGTATTGTGCCACAGTAATTGGTAACGGAGGTACTGAACTTTGTCTAATCTAGCCCATACAAAAAAGATATTTGTCTTCAGATTCTGTCAGATAACATGAAGCAAGTCAACGACTGTCATATTTATTTTTAGTAAGTGCACTTCTTGAAAAATAAAATTTAGTGGATTATTTATAGAAACTTTTCTAGTTGTAATGGCTAGAAAAAGGGAAAATGGATTTATAATACATAGTTTTTAAAAGCAGTCTTGGAATTTTTAGGACTACTGTTTATATTTGTTGTGCACAATTAGCTGTTGAAACAGAGTTTCAGAAGTCTGACTAGTGCTTATAAAACTGATATTCCTGACCTTGCCACTGATGCACTGCAACTTGAAATTTAGAATACAGACCTGTTTGAATGCTAAACATGACTTCTGTATGCTCTGCAATGTTTTCTGCTCCAGTGTTATCTTTGTTGTTATTCACCTCTGCACACCAATCAGGAAAGCAATTATTGTATGATTGCATAGAAATCCTGCTCCCTATTTCTGCTATTTTTCAACCTCTAAAATACAGGCAAAGATAGTTTCTCTGAGAACAAACGAGAAGGTGAGCTTTCAACTGATGGTGAGAAACTAGCATTAACAATTCTGTCCTCTCTGCAGTTCTTAACAGAACAAGGTGTCTCAGTTTAAGTGAAGTAGAAATAAAACTCATAATTAAAAGAGAGCATAGCTTATCTTGGACACATAGCCACGATGACTTAAAAGTTTGATTAAATTTTATTGCTGCCTAGCAGGAGTCCTAAAACTGGAGTATACCTATGTATGTAGCCAACGTGTCAGTGTTACATGCCTTCTACTACAGCATGGCTAACAAATTTTGACTGCTTTTTGCAGCAATTGGTTAGTGCAGATGCTTCCAATTCCTGCGTACTGCGCAAGATTCTGCGCTCCATTATACCTCGAGGTGTTACTGTAAATTTGGTCTCAAAAACACCCTCTGAGATTGAGTTTGCAGTTTTAGAAGGCAGGCATAGGTTGTTGAAGTGCTGGATGCAGGGGGGATCATTCCATCTAAAATGCGTGCCGAAAGAGAAAAGCACATTCATTATATACAATAATAGAAATGAATATTCATGTCATTTCTGAGAAGCCCACACCTATTTCCAGAGGATCTAATGCGTACGTTAATACCTTGTGCAAGCCTACTAAAATTTGGGGAAGTGTCCCTGAGGGGCTTCTGTGGGGGTCTTTGGTGGTCTGTGGTGGTTCCTAGTGGCTGTTGAAGAGGGGTCTCTTAGTGTCCTTCCCATGAATTCTGAGTCCTTTTTTCATATAAGGCCTTGTTCTGTCTCATTGTTCTGTCTGTGAAGTTTCTCAGCTTTCTTAGCTTTGGCTCCCACAGGTGTCTTGTCGGTTTCTCTGTCCTCCCCAGGATGTACCCATCACAGCTGTAAAAATTATGTCTTTGGGTGTGTTCTTGTCTGAGGCCCCTCACAGCAATTAGCACCAACTGCCTGTAGGCATCGGAGGTCCGTTAGCTTATGGAAGTGTGACTGGACACAGATTGTGGACAGTTGTCATTCAGAAAGTACAAAACTAAAATTTAATCCCTTCTTCACCACAGGAAAATTCTTTTATCTCCCTCAGTGTGATGTGATGATCATATGGTGTGCAATACTGTATTTTTTAAAAGTAGCAAAATTGCTGGTTTTAGCTTCACGTTTTAGTGGGATAATGAGAAATGTCAGCTGTTAGTGTTCAAAGGAGAAAAAAGCATTCTTAGTCGCACCGAAAACTCCCCATAGTCTAGAGCATCTAAAACTTACTTTTTCTCCAGCCACATTTAGTAGTGCCATGTGTATAATTTCTGTAGACTTCCTGTGTAAAAAGAATCATCATCTGCTTCTGGCCAGTCAAATGCAGCTTGATGTGTGCTCGTTTGATGTATTGCTGAATCCAGGTCTTGTCTTCTCCACTTCTTTCCATTAAAGTGCTTAAACTCAAAATGCTGAGTGCCAGGATTACCATGAGAAAAATGCTGAAAAAGGATGCAGCTGTAACATCATGCATTCACTGCACTTGAAGAACAGATTTCCTAGGCTTAAAATCCTTGTTTCTGCTCATCAGTTAAAGGCAAACCTATGCAAATATTATTATTATGCCAGCATGAATTTTTTAACAAGAACCTATGACTTTTGTCGGATCTATGTGTCATATATGTGAATATACCTAGGGGTAGTCAACAGGTTGAGATGAAATCACTTAAAGTAAAAATTAAAGTGGGAGTGATCCAGACAAGTTCTGACAATGGCTGGGTATTTTTCCTTCTTCTCTATAGTATTTCCTGTTTCTCCTTGACTGTTCTTCTCAGGGGGTTTTTTGTTATTTTTCTCATGCCTCCTATATTTTAGTCATTTTGTAGCTCCCTCTTGATTCCTCCTTTTGTTAGCTGTATCTGTTGTTTGTCCTCTTTCCAAGATTTTTCTTACTATTTTCTCTCTCCTCTTTCTCAGCTGTTTCTGCAAATGTTTTGGCTTGGATTGTGTCTTGAGTGATCTGTGTGGTTATGACTGATGACTGGGCCGCTATACAAAATGTAGAGTAGACCCAGGAAATCCCAAAGCCCAGTGGCTGATTCAGCCCCTGGAAAGAATACCTTCAGCTGTGCTGTCAAGCACAGGGCCCATCTGCCGTACAAGTGGGCTGACATTATCGTGCTGTGGGCAATTAACTAGTGCACAGATATTTGCTGTTCATTGTCACCACCACCTTTAGAGCTGTTGGCTTCATCTTTGCCTGAATTATGATCACATCGCTGCATTTGGGAGAAAAGGCGTGGTTATGTTCAGTTCATTGTCAGTTGTTTCAGCCCTAGAGTGTGACGAAATCAGAAAAATAAACAGTTTTATTACTAGCAGCAATGCACACTTTGTGTTGTCTGTTTTGACTGCACTTTGAATCCGGTATATTGACAGTCAGACTGAAATAGGGTGAACACAGGAAATACAGGAGGCTACAACATGTGGCAGTGGACCTGATTTCTTAACTTAAAGATTTTATTGGATATAAAAATTGTATTTTCAATCACAGTGTTCAGACTGCCTTTAAAATTCTTTATAGCAGATGAAAATGAAAGTTTTGCTAGCTTCTATTGAGCAATACAAAATTTACCGGAGGGTGTAATTAGTTTTCCATGTATTGAAAAATCATTGAGTTAATGTGATATCATTTATGTTGCTGGCTTTAATCTCATCATCATAGACCAAGTATCTACTCGATGTTTTACTACGCATTTATTTAAAAACATTTTATGTTGTCTGTTTAACTATCATAAACATAGACTAGAATAGGATAGGGGGCAAATATAATGCTGAACTAAACAGAGCTCTTTCCTGACCCTCTGTTTTTAGTGTCAATTCCAATTTGTTTTTCTTTACAACTGATTGATTCAGCTCCATCTTACTGATTTCTGTCAAGTCACAATGCTTAAATCAAGAGGTTCCCAGTGTATCTTATCTGTTCTGGGTATTTATTTACATGGGTTTTGGCCAGTCTTCACAGTCTTATTACCTCATTACCTTTTTTAGTGGTTGCTATGATTTTCAGACTTGCATACTTAAAATTTTCAAGAAGGGCCAAGAATGAGGTCAAGCAGCAAGAGGTTACCCTAAAAGCCTTCAGGTGTCTCAAAAGCCAATTCCCTCTTCTTTCTAACTTATAGTTTTGCCAGCTTCCTGCTCTGTTTCTACACACCACCACCACCCCACACTCCCACCCCCCAAAAAAAAATTAAGTTTTATTTCAGACCAGAAAAAGTACTATAGTTGTTTTGACTAATGTGGTGGTTTGACCTTGGCTAAATGCCAGGTACCCACCAAGTCGCTCCATCACTTCCCCCCCCCCCTTCCCCCCTTTTTTTTTTAGAAAATAAGATAGGGAAAAAAACCCACCACAAACCTTGTGTGTAAAACAAAAGCAGTTTTAATATGAGCAAAGTGAAGTAAAGGTCTGTGTGTGGAAGCAAAAAAGAGATTTATTCTCTACTTGCCATGAAGAGGCGATGTCGGGCCTTCTCCAGAAGCAGGGCTCCGATATATGTAGTGGTTGCCTCAGAGGACCAACGGTGACCCACCCCCTTCCTCCTTTCTCCCAGCTTTATACTGAGCAGATGCCATGTGGTCTGGAATCTCCCTTTGGTCGGTTTGGGTCAGCTGTCCTGGCTGTGTCCCCTCCCAAGATCTTGCCCACCCCATCCCACTGCGGGGGGGGGAAATTTTGGAAAGAGCCTTGGTGCTGTGTAAGCACTGCTCAGCAGTAGCCACAACACCAGGGTGCTATCAACACCCTGCCAGCTCCCAACATAAACCACAGCACCATGGGGGCTGCTGTAGGGGAAAACCAATTCCAACTTAGCCAGACCCAGTACAACTAAACTCCACCCATCAACACAACTTTACCCAGCTCATGTTTGTTTAGCAGCATCTCTGTACTCCTCCCAGCCAGGGCCAAGAGCATCTCTTGACAATATATCTTCAGGTCTTTCCTGAAAAAACAGTCATACCATGCTACCTATGAGAAGTTCCAGAAATGTCATAGTTGTGTCATTTTGGGGGTTGTGTTCAGATATTGCAGTATGCTGCAGTCATCATCATGAATGCAAATATAATTAGGCTCAGATGGAAACTCTGTGCACTTATGTGAAAGCTGTGGGGGAAAACTGGTATATGATAATTTAATTTCAGAATTACACAGTCGGGTCTGTCTAGTGTGCTGCAGCTAATAAGAAATACTGCGTATTTTTCCGTGATCACTTGTTGCTTAAAAATCATAATTCACAAGGATATCAGCAGTTGTTTGTACTTACCTTTCAATGTCATTAAATGGGCTTTGGATAAAATCTCCTGGGACTACTTTTCACTGGCAGAAGCTCAGAGTTGCAAAATATTCATGAGATAAATATTAAATAAATGTATTTGAGAAAAATACATCATTGGGGGCCTGTGTGACCTTTGTGTTACTGCAGCCATGTGTGACAAGGAACCACAGTGCTGTAGGACTGTGCTGCAGTGCCATTTTTTTTTTTTTACTAAATTTGCCAAATTTTTCTCTGTCTACAGGTTCATATAAGCGTAAGTCAGTGCTGGCCACTATTAAAATGCAGAACCTTTTAGCTCAAAACGTTATATTCTAAGAGGGGTTTTTTTCTTGCTTCTTTCCCTTCTGTTATAGGGGAAATTTTTATCACTTAAAGACTAAATTGTTTTTGATCAAGTCTGGTGTGACTCTGCAAGAGCTCTGTGGCTCCGTGGTGCAACCATCAGTTCTGTTGCGTTGCTTATGCAGCCTCACAGGCCTGATCTGTCAAGACTTCTAATCAGCGCTGAGCTGCTGAATAAACCTTATGGAAACGTGCTGGAATAACTCTATAGGTTGAATAAGAAGCACTGGCCCAGGGAGCAGGTCAGCAGTAATTTCCCAAGGACAAAGAGGAGTAGTTATAGAGCAGCAGGAATGGTTATAACTTTGCATGCGTCTGGCACCATCGTACCCCTCTGAGTTCTGGAAAACAGTCAGAAATAAAATCCTTGTCAAACTGCCCCTTGCATTCCCAGGAGAGTTTTAAGTGTCCCTTAGCCTAGCCACAGTTATTAATGTGTATGCTTCAAAGAGCTTTATTAAGCCCAGCTGAGCTGCTCATGCACTTCATAAATGATTAAACTTAGGCTCTGTTTGTGGCCAAGACCAGTTAGGAGTGCCAAGCCTAGCAGAGTGATTTTCAATCACAGCCTGCATTGACTTCATTCAGAACTGTAGGTGTTTACTTCCTCTGACAAGCAGATGGTAGCTGTCTGAGGCAGGCCACCAAATTCAGAAACTGCTGCTGGGAAAGTTAGCCTGCAATGACTTGTTCTAGGTAGGGAGCCAGTGCAGAATGATAAATAAGTGCTAGAACCTCTAGCTGTATCACTCTTCTTCCTACACAGAGAATATGGTGGGGAAAAACAAGCAGAACAGTTTGTAAGAACTTAGACCTAAAAAATGCCTTATTTACTAGATGACTTAAAAAACATATTTCTGTACACATATGCTGCTCTGTTTACTTATAAACAAGATATTGCCATAGAAAAACCAAGCCACTAAATTAAAATTTTGTCAGTGGTGTTCCATGAACACTTACATCCTTATCTAGTCAGGAGGAGTATGTTCTCTACTTGAGTTGCCTGCAACAACTGTGTGGCAATATTTTGTATATCTAAAAGTGTTACTACAGCTGTACGTTCACATGTGTAAAAAGCAATTAAGTTGTATGAGCGTGTACATTAATTGGCACACAGCCTGCATGTGGGGAGCTCCCAGCCCCGTGTTGCCTCTGTTCTCCCAACGAGAGTTGTTCCATAGGCCTGCAGAGCCCAGTAACATCGGGTGGGGGTGATCTGCCAGCCTGCTCCTACCACACGTGGGAGTCACAGGAGTGCCCTGGAACAGCAAAACCTTGGGAGCTGTGTATGTGCACGAGTGGCAATCCCCTTCGTTATTAAGGTAGTGATCTTCCTCAAGTGATAGTTGCAGTCCTTGTGTTTCAGAAGCAATCTGGGAGGAGATTGTGTGTGGGATAAACCTGTCAAATGCCTGGAGTCTTCTGCTCAACCCCTCTCCAGTTTTACAGCAGGATCTTGCAGGGTTTGTGCTGGTTGCTTTGTCCTTCCCTTGTTCCACGTCCCTTTGCGTAGCTCCCCTTTCCATTCTGCTCCCTGTTGTTTCCGCAGCCCCCACATTTACTTCCATTTAACTGCTGGTCTTTATTCCATTGCTCCTTTTCATTAGGCTTGGTTATGCTTTGAGTTGTTTTCAGAAATAGGGGCCAGGCTGCATCTTGCCTTATTTCACTGATACTACTCTGTGCAGCGAGTTGCAGTCTTCCCTTTTGACCCCACAGCTGAGGAAACTCATTTTGTTTCATCAAACGAGGAAATCCTGAAAGCGCGTTTGTGTTCTTTGCTGACATGTGAAGACAGCTCTGTCCTTAGCGCTGCATGAGCAGGAAAATGGAGCTGAAAAGCTCCCTGGTCTGCAGACGTGCCTGCTGGCCTGTCAGGATCTTGAAAGTGTCACTTCTTCCCGCACTGAGAACTAACAGTGTGGAGCAGAAGGAGGCAACCAAGAAGAAAATACCTACTGGCACATAATGCCCATTTCAGGGCAGGCTTGGGGCTTCTTGGAAATTTTTTTTTCTTGGAGATATTTTTTGCTACAAAGTCTGAAGAAAAAAAGTGTAGTTGTGTTATTTATCCGTCCGTCATTCAAGCATAGCACAGTCAGTGCCCCGAGTACTTCACAAGTTTGACCTAAATTCTGAGGAAAGACCTGCTGTGTTCTCTGTTCTGCTCCACTATAGGGTTTGTAGCAGATTCTGGGCCAGAAAGCACCAATTCTTTCACTTATTTCTGAAGACAATGAATCATATACAGACAGTATCTGCATTGCTATGGAATTTGTTTTTAAATTTACATCACAGGTCTCCCAGTATCTTCATTACCATTGTATATCATTGTGTTACATAAAACTCATCATCCTGTAAAGGTTTCTCCAAACATGAATGTTATTCAAAGCTTAAAACCGGATGGGTTTGAAGTAGAGAATAATTTATCAGTGTCTAACTATCTGGAGTTATTTTAGAACAGCATCAGATTTGCGTGCTGCTTTAAGGTGCAAAACAGCCCCAGCACTGAGGGTGAGCTGCGTTGTCAGGAGATGGATGACAAGTCCATCTAACACTGTGATTTTTTTATTTTTTTTTTTTTTTCAGTCACAGCCTGCATTGACTTAAATCAGAACTGTAGGTGTTTACTTCCTCTTTCAAAAAGCAATTCTTGTTTCTCAGGTGGGACGTCCTGGAAACAGCTTGTATGAAAAGTGTATTTGCTTGATTCATGTTAATCAGGTAATAGTTAATAGGATGGTTATGAAAAGATTCAATTTAATATGACTTGGATATATAGAAAACATACCTTGAAAAACTATGCACTCAAAACTATAACAGCAAATGTTCAGCCTTTGGCAGCTGCAGTGAAAAAGTGTTTTGACAACCTGATAAATAGGATAACATAGTGATATATTTAACAGACCTAGAATAGTGAGCTTTAAACTTCTGTCTCTTATCTGATACACCCATTCAAGATCTCCATGAACCTGTCAGTTCTGGATGTATGTATTAAAGGCAACAGGAGTTACTTTCTTTTTGCAGCATCAAGGAGCAATTACCTAATGCAAGTGAACTGCTGTGAGCCAAAATACATTTTTACTTTGATTACTTCAGACTGTTTTGATGTATTTCATTATTTAAAATCGCAGTAAAGCCTGGTTTGGAAGGGGCCTCCCAGAGATTAAGTCCAGTTTTCTCTTGCGAGCACAGCCTTATATTAGGTCATCCAGGGTCCTGTCAAAGCAAGTAAGTCTCGAATCCCTTCCAACAAGGAGCTTCTCTAGGCAACCTATCCCAATCTTCTGTGGTGAAGCATGTTTTTCTTTTATCCAGACAGAACTGTCCATGAAGCAACTTGTGTGTCTTGCCTTTTGTGCTCTTATGTGCATCCTTGTGAAGGGAGTGAGTACCTCCACCTCCCCTATAACTGCTTTTGATGTTCTGTAAGACTGTCACTAAACCCATGTAGAGCCTTCTCTTTTCTCCTCTTGTCCTCATTCATCATCAGTTCCCTCATCCCTTTTTTGTTCTTCTCGGTCTCCATTCTTTCCAGCACCTGTAATTCTCTGTTTCTTTGACTGTGTGCTTTATGAAAAAAAAAAAAAAAAACAAAACAAAACTTTATCCATACTTTGAGAAGATACAGAAATTACAATTTAATATTCAATCCAATTCAACAATTTAATATTCAGTTCAACTAGATACTTGAAGTTGTTTCCGTTCCATATCTAAACTTTTCTACTTGGTTCTGTCTCAGTTTTAAATTTTAGATCTGTGTTGCATGAATATAAGTGTATGGAACCTGTTGCAGAAAACAACAACAAAAACAGTATAGACAAGAAACAAATACTTTCAGTCCCCTGAAATTCTAATGTGGTTACAAAAAAAAAAAAAAAAAAGATCTCCGGGAAGGATATTATTGCAACAGAAATTGTGGAGGTAGTAAGAGTTTACCATCTGGCAAGGCCCCCAGACCAGATGGATCCACTAATGACTTTCATAAAGTATTTCACCAGACCCTGCCAGAGCACATGACTGGCATCTTTAATTATCCTAAATTAACAGGGTTCCAGCCTTGGATGCTAGATTCAGAATTGTTGATCTTGGAAGGAAAGGCAAAGGAAATGTTCCCTGAAATCTCTTCTTCCTAATAGACCTTTTTATTAATAAAGTTTAATGTTAAAATATTACCTAAAGTTTATTGGTTCATCTTAAGTGGATTGTTTGCATAGAAGAAGTGCCTATTGAGGCACTTGTATTAGAGGTGGTTTTTTGCAAACACATCAGAGTGGTTTTGGAATTCACAGTTAGCTTTATGCATGCACAAAGCGTTCAGCTGCTCGGCAGAGCAGACTGCCAGGAATCCCCTTGTTTTCTTTGCCTTCCCTGGGAGGAAGGGAACGTGCACTTCCAAAGCAGTTGATCTCTGCCTCTTACCCTACATGTGCATCTGCTCCTGTTACTGTTCCCACAGAGGGAAGGTCGAGTCGTGTGGTGAAGTGACCGCCACTACCATCAAGCCATGCCAGCAGCAACTGCTGCTGCTCTTATCCTTTCCGTTTTCACCCCTGCTCTTTAGCAAGAGAGTGTCCACTTCCTTTTCCCACAAACATGGAAAGTAGGGAGAAATTTTCTTGGGAAATTTCTTCTGCCCACACACTTGGATCTTGCGGGACTCCATCCTGCTCCGGGTGGGCACTGCATGTGCTGCCCTCAGTTCCCTGCTCATCCCTCCTCATGGACTAACCCTGCTCTGGCAGCTCGTGGACAGTGAAGCCTTTGCCAAATAGTTTGTATGGTGCATTTATGGAAAAGCTTGGGAATTTTGTGAATTACTTCTAAGAGAAATGCTCATGATTTTAATATAAAAGTCTGGATTTTGTTTTTTCAACTTACTTGTTATTAGGTACTGGAACTGTTACGTATTCTCAGGACTGAGAATAGGTCTGCAAACGTACATCCAGGGATTAGACTGTTCAAACTCTGCTGGATGAGCAGAACAACGGAGTACAGGCTGGGGGAGGTCAGGTTGTGTGGCAGGAAGGGTGGGAGTAAAGAAGCAAGTGACTTGCTCAGAGGTGTTGCCTTCAGCGGTCCAGCTGCTGGGGCAGCTCAGGTGGCATCTGCAGCCCTGTGGCCTGAGACTTGCAGAGAATCCTCTGGTTGCATAATAAAGACTCTAGTGTTTCTAGGTGTTCTTCCGGTTGGAAGGAATGGGAAGTAGTTCCCAAATAATACTCTTCTGGACCATCAACTGCTGCTGTTTGAATGCCTCATCTCTTTTAATCCTATTTTGGTGTTGCAGTGATTATCGCAGTATTTCGGTATTTTCCAGTGGTGCAGAGAGGGATGTGGTGTCGTTAAAAGGGATTTGGATATTGGATAGGATGTTCACATCGAAAGGTTGAAGAAATGCACCTAACAGTTCAAAACACAAGCTGTGAGGTTTACATTCATTTTAAAAGGCAGAGAAAGGCACAGAGCCTGTGCCAGCAAGAAACCTTACAACCTGAAGACAGGACCTGACCCATACACCAGAGGTATACAATTTTTATATTTTAGTTCACAGCAAGCATGTAAATCATATATACAAGTATCAAACAACTACCAAGATTTGTGCATGCAGTTGGGCTCCCATTTCCTTGCTCTGTAACCCACTGTTCCGTCTGACAGAAATAAACGCTTGGTTATCTAACAGCCAGACTGCACGTAGGCAGTTGGAGTGCATTGTAAAGGCTGGTAGCGGGAGATGAATGTCCTTAGCAGTTCTCAGAATTAGACTACTTATTTAGGTGCCAAAATGTATATTATTTCCTAATTTTAGCTCCCCCCACTAGTTGACTTCATGCATCAAAAAGGGTAAAACAAATAGCAGAGATGTTCAGTACAGACATATTTATGTGGTAGGAAATGTGTTCTTGTTCTGAACCTTACATCCAGGAATGGAAATCCAAAATGTAGAATAGGAAGTTCTAGTATGTGAAAACCAAACTGTACAGAACAGTGGCAGATGTAATTAAGCTGCAGTTCTGTTCTAGCAGTAAGATGGATTAGTCTAATTAATCTTTTCCATCTGTTTTTTATCGTTGAAGGAAAGTATTTTAGTTTAATTATAGGTATCAAAGCTTAAGTATGGTGGAGTCATCCTTTATTCCCTTACAGGTTTAGAATTGAGGTGAACTAGTCAACACACAGTATAATGTAGAATCCAGGCCTATGAAGGAAAGGGGCGAGGAGCAAGTGCTGGAGCAGATAAAACAGTTTTACTGGGCATTGTACTAAAATTGTTGGGTTTTACATGAATTGTTCTTTAACGTGTAAGAAATGAGTACGTAGGTTTGTGAAAATTCTTTTTTTTTTTTTTTTTTTTTTGCTTTCTGAAGCCATCTGTCGGATGTCAGTTTATTAATAGGATATTTTTCCTTATTCCATCTGTAGCTTGCATACTGGAACATAGTTTAAATTTGTCTTCTGGTTAGCAATGTAAAAGTCTTTGTAGTCACATTACTGTGGGAAGGGTTTTTTTATTATTAGTATCCTCAAGATAGGTTTTCAAACTAGATTCTCTGTTTTTCTGTCAGAATACCTCAAAGGCTGAAGGGTAGCTTGGCAACAGCCAAGAATAATTGCAAAGAGCAGCTTCTGATAGTTTGTCACCACTGATAGCCTGTATCCCTCTTGTTACCACGGGGTGAAGTGTGCTCAGTGATGGTCTTTTGTGCTACAATGAAAATCTGTTATGTGTGATGAGGAAAATATATATATTTTTAAATGATGCTGCTGCTTGGTCTCAGAAAATATTTGACATCTAAGAGAAAATGTTCTTGACACAACAAAATGGAAGAAAATATTAGTGTTCACACTTAGGCAGAGGTGTGAGAGAAGGACACTGCGGGCTGCCTGGTGCAGATTTCTATATTTTACTCATTGTGAACAGAAATACAGTATGACTCTGCTAACAGAGCCTGCATGGGAGTGCAGCTTGCAGTAACGTATCTCTGTAAAATACTACAGAGAATAAAAAACTCGAGTGTTTAATATGTTTAATAAATGTTTAAGAAAGAGTTGGTCAATGCGAGTCCTCTGAAGGCTAAGGGAGTTAATCACCAAAAACCAGGAAGTGTGTCTGAAACATTGGCACATTTCTTGGATTTAAGTAGTAGAAATACAACTTGATGTGACTGTTTTTGTGCAAAGTACTCTTTGTAATTGGCTGTTAGAGAAAATGAGGTAACAGATATACAGTAAATTTTACCCATCCTTAAGCAGCAGTAACTAAAAGAAGATCTTAAAATACATACGTCATTGTTCTTCAGATATAGGAGACAGATTTTATTTCTCTGACTCTTCTGAGGTTACTATCTTTAAATGTGTAAAGATGAGAGGATTTCTTGCATGTGGTTTTTTTTTAATAGTGAAAAATATCCATTATACAGTCACTGGGCAATATTTGAGATTATGTGTAAAAGAGGAATAAATTGTAGAAAATCACCCACTGACTTTGTAAAGCTATGAAAAAGTATGTGTGTTCATTCAGTTTATCAATCAAAAGTATTAAAAACTTCTCTGGTTATGTTTTCCTTAAGTTTTGTAGTTAAAATATTGTTACGTGACAAATTGTGTTCTGCACTAGCGATGTTGGTCTCGGTAAAACATTTTAAGTAAATAATGGGATAGACTGAGTTTTGAACACAGTAGATACGGTTGTTTCAATGAACCAAAAGGAGCTGAAGTTTTTGAGAAATTTTTAAAAAAATGTTTTTTTTAAAAATTTTATGTTTTATACTATTTTGCTGATTCAGAAAGCGTATTATAACTTCAACTGTGTTCTATTTCAGCCTTGCAGTTCACCCGGATAAAACTTTAGTAGCAACAGGGCAGGTTGGGAAGGACCCTTACATTTGCATCTGGGATTCCTACCGGGTACAGACTGTGTCTGTTCTTAAGGATGCACATACACATGGAGTTGCCTGCTTAGCTTTTGATTCAGATGGCCAGGTTTGTATATCTTCTCTCTCTGTGTTTTGAATTTAGTTTGATTTCTGATCCTGCCCATTAAAGCATTTTTTTGTTTAGGTAGCTCTGTGGTTGTAGTACTGAAACTCCTATTACAATTAAATTTGTAATGCCTGGACTGCAAATACATCTTTCAAAGGTGTTTTTGAGATGAAAATATCATGCAAATCAAGTAGAGGCACTGGGTGTTGGACAAATATCCGTAGAAGAAATGTCCCTCTGTGGCTCACACATAATAGCTTCACCACACACTTGTCACCTGCTGTTCCAAGAGATCAGTTCCTGGCAAAGTCCCCACAACCCTGCAGCTTTTTTGGCAGAGGAGCTCCAGTAATGGTACTGCTAGGAGAGTCTCATTGGCTGGGGTGCAGTCAATTTAATAGAGCAACAAGGTTAGGACACAGAGTGTGTGATCAGATTATATGATATCTTGAGACAAAATTAAAAACGTAAGTAAATGGTGGGCTATTTGCAGCTAAGCACATTGATTTATCCCCCACACACACCCCAGAGCAAACTATTAACAGCATACAGTTGTAAATGCAGCAGGAGGAAAATCTACAATTCGCATAGACCTGAGAAATATTGCACGTTCGTGATTTCATAAATATCCATGCAGATTTTGTCATTATTGATGTCCAGATGCCTTTTCTGGGGTAACACTGTGGTCATGCTTTATAGTTGGTTGTTAAAGTACTTTTAGGAATGCGTAGATTAGCTGATAGCTGGATTCCTGAACAGATGGTTATTGGGTTTGTGTTTGCTTGTGGGCCTCAGAATTGTATCCCCATAATTGAGATTATTTTCTTAAAATCATCTACTATGTGGTTAGCTTCTGTTGAGAAGTGCTTCCCTATCATACGCACAGCTCCTCTTCCAATGACCACGCAGTGCTTTTATTACTCTCTGAGATCAGAACTGGCCATACATTGCACAAAATGTATTGTCAGGTGAACCGAAAGCACTTTTTATTCTGCATTACCTTCAGTTTAAAGATTATTCTGAAATGAGGGGCATCAACATGAGTGATCGCCTTCAACATGTTCAAGAAGCATCAGGTAACTTGAATTACTAAACAGCACTATGGATTGTATTTCCCCATTCAAAACTGGAACTAGGTTTCTATTTTAAGCCTAGCTTTCAGTGATCTTCCAGTTTTCTTAAAGTAAAGCCATTTCCTCTGAAATCTCCTGTGCCAATTCTAATTAAAGTAAAAGGTGTTCCTGGGAATTCTGGAAGAATTGGAAAACCCTCACATCAACAGAACAAAATTTATAATGCTGTAATATGTTTTTAAGATATTGTTAATTCAGAAATATCTGCTCTTAAATTTTAACTTCATAACACTGGTGGATAAATACTTTTTTTTTTTTTTCAAAACTGCTTTATGCACCTAATGGGAATAGACACACCCAAGAGCCCAATGAATATGAGTTAAACGTGGAGTCTCTTCTGAAAATCCAGCTGGGTGCCTTGCTGTAGTTAAAACCTGAACTGCCTGATGTGTTGACCTTGCAGAACAGTAACGTTCTGTTCTGGAATGCTGGAGAAGTTGCAGTTTATTCTGGAAATACAAATTTACACAGAAAGCTTTTATATCTGGAGAAAGACCAGTGCTGGAAAACATAAATATGGATAATGTGTCTTGGCTTTTGGCTGCTCTTTCTGGTTTTGCAGAAGAAGCTGCTGTGCTGAGCCAAAACGAAAGGGCATGGTGGAAAGGCTTGGGTGCTGGGAATTCAGAGCTGCTAACAGTTCCAGTTTATTTAGTCAGCACACCCAAGGGAGCTGGCATCTTTGTGAGATGACAGAACAGACTTCACAGACATTGCCTGCACCTTCCCTTCTAATGCTTGCTTTACATTCTGTTATACTGAAGGTTAATATCCAAGAAAGCCCCAAACCAGAAATAAATCCAACAATCACATGAGCTGTCGATGCAATGAAACAGGTATTCTTTTCTCTGCTCTGTCAGCTGTCGACTTTCTAAATAAAAGTAGACTGAGGAAAAGCCCAGATAATTCTGCTTCTCTCCCTGAGGTGCATCCCCATGAAATCAGCCTGGGTGCTTGTTCGGGGGGTTGCTGCTGTGCTTGGGCACAGCTCTGGTGTGTGGCTTGAGCATGGGTCTCCCCACAGTGACACTGCGCCTCTGTATTTCAGGCAAATTCATCGGCTCTTCGTGTGCCACAAACTCGGCAGTGTCTGCTCCAGGCATTCCAGTGAATTGGTTCTCAAATATGATTCCCTGATGGACTTGAGCTGACGCTGTGTGGAGACAGCTTGGTTGTCTCTGCCGTGCTTCCCAGGCATAACTTGCCCCAAACTGGGTGGTGGAGGGTGAACAGCATTTGTTATTTTCTGTAATGCATGAAGAAGAACAACATGCAGCCTAAATCAGGGGACAGCTTCTGTGCTTCCTTTACACTATGAACAGTTTTAAATTGGGAGACAAATATATTTTGAGTAAATTGCTTGTTTTGCACATTACCTGTAATTAATACTATATTTTAAAAGTACTGATGGGAGCTGAATATCTCTCAGAACTGTTGCAATTTAAAAATATATATTTTAGTTTGGGCTTTTTCTGTGTGCCCAGTAAATAACATTTGGTGGGAGGGAAGCTGCACTTTGTTCAGATGTTTAATGAAGAGTTCTCAGTTTGCCTGTAATTAATTCCTGATTCAACAAAAGACGTTTTTAACTGCAGTTTCTCCTTAAAGCTGCTAACATCTGACCTTCACAGAATTACCTACAAAGCTGATGTATTTTATATTGAAGCATTTCACTAATACTATACAGTTCAATTTCTGTTCTGAGTTATTTTAGATAAACCCTTTTTGTGTGCTTTCTAAAGATTATTTTTTTTTAATGGACTGAGCAGGGCACTGCCATAATACACACATACATTTCTAAATTGGGCATATAGACAGCAGTAGGCTTCTTCAGCCAGATCCTCTAAATTTGTGCAGATTTAAAAATAATTGTTTAATTATGTGCATAAATGACTTGGCAGATATTTTCTTCTGGTAGTTCTTTGAATTCTCCAAACAGAATTCTGTCAAGTTCTCTTCCAGAAGGAGGA
Source organism: Athene cunicularia (assembly GCF_003259725.1). Taxonomy (NCBI): domain Eukaryota; kingdom Metazoa; phylum Chordata; class Aves; order Strigiformes; family Strigidae; genus Athene; species Athene cunicularia. The sequence continues at coordinate 113,970,230 of NW_020799097.1, forward strand.
CTAAAAGTGTAAGTGTTTCAACCAAAAAGGAAATTCAGCATTTATCACTTTTCTGCTAGCAGGAAACCTTTCTCAGTAGACCTAGGTTAAAAGAAAATATTAAATATTTCTTAATTTCCCCTAGTACTTTCACTGTCCATGTACCCCGCTAATGGTAATTTCCTGGTAGACAGTTACAGTTCAGGTCTGGTGCTGTTCACATCATGAATCTAAAAGATACTGTAAGTACTGCCATGGTTTCCATGGTGAAAAGAAGGGTATAAAAGAGGTGAAGAAAAGTTGGAATTGGTGAAGCTTCCATGAAAAATATCTTGTGTGTTTTGATCAGTACATCCAAACCCCTGGGTTCACGGATTGCTCAAGGGCAAATGAAGCTGCTTTTTTTTACATTAAAAGGTCCTTTATCAAAATAAATATTTTTATCTGGGTAACTGGCAGGAGCATGTTCATTCTTTCCCACATTTAATTTTCTTTTTCCTTCATTACCACATGCCTAACAATCAAGCACATTGTCCTGGGGTAGGTGCAGCTCTTCAGTACACGTCTGAGATAGAGCCCCAAATTTTCTCTATCACATCTAGCAATAGAACCCCAAATGTTGAACCTATCTTTATCTGCCATTTCCAAGACTCGCACATGGAGCATTGTTGTGGTCACTGACAACTAAGCACCACACAGGCGCTTGGTCACTTCTACCCCCGACCTTGGGGCATGGGCAAGAGAATCAGAAAGGGAAAAAAATTAAAACTCATGGGTTGAGATCAGAACAGTTTAATAATTGAAATAAAATACACTAGTAGTAGTAATGAAACAGAACATAACTAAAAGAGTGAAATAAAACCCAAGACAGACAAGGGATGCACAGTGCGATAATGCATGTTGTCAACTCTCGTGAAACCAGTTCAAAAAGAGATATTACATTGCTCTAAAACAAAGGGACTGTAAACTGTTAAGAAGACAGTGAAGGGTGCTGTGTACCTACTATGTTCAAATCGGAGGCTTTTGACAGTGGCTCTCTTGAGGAGGATGTACACTGTGTTTTCATGCTTATTAAGTGGCCTGAAAAGGCACAGCGTACTTCAAATTATTTTGCAACAGGCTGAAAACTGGAGCCTTCTGTTTCTTTGTGAATAATGATATTTTTTCTCTCAGTAGTTGTTCAGTAGTTGATAGCATTACTGCAATTAATATTTTCTTTAATACAGCATTTTAGAGGAATGTCTGGTAACTGCATTTGTGTTCTTTGCTGGCTCAGTCCTTTTGTATTATCGTAGACATCTCCAGACTTTAAACAATTTGTTTATTGAAAATTTGAGCCAGAAATTACTGGTTGTTGAGTTGAAGGAAATTCAACTGAAGAGATTCAGTTTGCAAGTCATCTTCTTGAAGCAAGTCTTTAAAGAAGAGATCTGATCAGTGTACTCACTGAAACATATGTCTGTTTGGACCAGATGGTTCATCTACTGACCTTTGTCTCTGAGGCAAAAGGAAAAGTTTTTATTTATTGCATGTTCTTGAAGTGCAGACTTTCCTATCACAGACCAAAATGCTTAGGAGCCTCAGTTGGACTGTTAATTCCTTCTGATAAGAAGTTATTGGGACAGTGAGAAGGACAAGGAGTGGACAGTATGGACCCAACAGATAGGGAACTTCTCAAGAAGTCCCATTACTGAGCTATGAGATGGTTTCCAATGAAAACAATCTCTCCTCTTCCCATGATTCAAGTCACTTGGGCATGTTCCTTTTACCAATCAATCTCTGTGGGACAGAGCATCCCATATCCGTGATATATCCCCATCCCATCCATTACCTACAGTTGCAGTGCATTTGGCACCAGCATTGCCTTCACACTGGTACAGATCGTGACACCCTCTCCCGCCATCTCTGGTCTGCAGACAGAGGCCCCTCACCTCGTAAGAGACTCTGACAGCAGTCATGTACAGTTGGGTGTTATAAGCACAGTCGTTGGAAGGGAATTAAACCCACACCCTCCACAGTAACTGCTGAGCCTCTGCATATGTTGCAGATGTATGCAGTCTGCCTTTTCCCCTCCAGATCTTCCATTTTATTTTGTTCTTTTTCTTTCTTGTATTGTTGAAATTTAAAAGTATTAAAATTATTATTTTAATTGGTGATTAACCGTTTTAATAATTTTAGTTGATTTGGTGTTTTAATATTTTAGATGTTTCAAGTGGTAATTTGATTAAAAGTATATCCAATTCTGTTCCTAAAGCTCAACAACATGAACATAATGACCCAAACTGTATTTGGAAATAGCGAGAGTTTTCCTTTCCCATTCACATTCGTTATCAGATTAATAAATCAAAATGCCAGGGTGATGTGCACCTGAAACAAAGCACCTCAAATGCTTCATGATAAGAATTGTACTTGAGGCATTGGTAACCTCAAATGAACAGCCTGGCTGTTTAGCAAAGACCAGACATGTCAGGGGTTTCTCCTGTGGATAAGTAAGTGTAAATACCTTGATGGTGCCTTTGCACTGTGGTCCAAACACAAGCCACATACGGGAATATCAATGTGTACACGTAATAATCTGAATTATAGCAAAGTGATTTTTGAGTTGATTTTCTATTGACTGGATTACTATTGTTTTTCCTTAGCGTTTAGCTTCAGTGGGACTGGATGCCAAAAATACAGTGTGTATTTGGGACTGGAAGAGAGGAAAACTACTGGCAACAGCTACAGGCCATTCAGACAGGGTAATTGTATGAAGGATTTACTGCATTTTGTCTGGCACTTGCAAAAGTGGTTTTAAAATAATTTTTGTTTCTAGTGGGCTAATGTGAAGATAGTTTTGATTGTTCTACCTGGCTTTTAAAATACTGAGCAAAGTCTTTATTTCTTCTCATTCTGCCAGACAGAGCACAAAGCACCATGTTAGTGAATGAGGCAGTGATGGATTCTTGAGCTGTCTAGTGAGCCCAGGGAGGAAATGCTTTGCAACTGCACCCTGATTAGGATGATTTATAGCTCTTTATATGAGATGTGAAATGCTAGCTCAGTGAACAAAGGTCATGCTCTTCCTGAGGATGTCAAGAAGACAGTTTATCCTGAGGGAAAGTTTAATTATCTCCATTTTAGTTTTGCTCAAGACCGTTACTTGTAGAAGAAACATAATTAGGATAAGTAGTCCTTTTATATCTATTAAGTGCAAGTAAAGGATCATAACTTCAATAAATATGAGAACTGAACAGGCTTGAGTTTAGACTGTTATTCAGGTTTAGGAAATGTTTGAAGAGGTTTAGCAAAATACCTCCCCAATATACATGAGCACAAGGTTGTATACATTAAAATAAATGCAGAACATGTTCTCTTATCCATATTATGATATTATAACATGTTAGAATGTTATAGTATTGAGGTACTGTAATGTTTTACTACGCATGATGGGGTATTTATATGTGCAAAGCAGCAGACTAAACCCTTCTTTACAGTTTCTCTGTACATAAAGTCTATCTGCATCTTATGTGTCACTCGAATAAATCTGGTAGTTCATTTTTAATTACAATGTTCAGAACATGACAGAATCTTAGTCCTTATTCGAATTTCTCTTTCAGAACTGATTCACTTCCCAGTTACATCAGTAGAAGTTTTGCTACTGACCTCAGTAGGTACCAGATCAGGTTCTGAATTAGCAGAAGACTCCAGGACAGGCAAGAAGTGCTAAAATCTTGGTCCCAGTAGACTTTCACAACCAGAAAAATGACATTTTCCACTGAAGAGGCAGCGGAAAAGAATGCATACCTAATTAGGCCACAAATTCTGATGATTTAGCGTGCAGGAGTCATAAAGCATTTCCAAAAGTGAAATATCTTGTGCGTTCAAGCAACATTTAAATAAAATAGTGTTTGGAACTACTGCAAATCCTGACATTTATAAAGATGACATATATTTAGTAGGAAGGCAGTGCTTCCCTGTGTATAGAATGAATTATGTCTAATATGTTCCTTTATGTTGATTGAAATTCTCTTGTGATTTATGCTTAACAACTACAGAGCTAAAAGCAGCAAAAAAATCCCATTGTCTTTCTCTACAGACACACATTTCCTGAAGAAACTGATGATTGTGTTAACCTTATTGGTTTTCAGCTTGGACACTGGAAAGCTGAATGCCAAAGATAAAAAGTCCGAATAAGAGTATATTGTTGAAAATCTGGGCCCAAATGCAAACTTGCTGGTTTTAAACTTTATACCACGTTTGCCATTTGGCATAATCCCATAGTCATAAAATACACTGCAAGTTTGTTCTGGTAAAGTATATAGGATCTGATACTTCATGTTTTGATGCATACTGTTACAAATGTGACATGAGTCAAAATGAAGAATTCAGTTGTTTTAACTCTGTAGATAGTCAGATGAATGATACTTACCTATTTTGTCACTGGGGTCTTTTGGTAATACCATAAATTTTACCTAAAATAATGAATCAAGATAAATGTACCAATCTTTCCTTCGTAAGCTTGAGGAACATTAGCTTACACCATAAGTCCCATTTTATTTGAGATATTGCCTATTCAATTACATCAATAACAAGTTGGAATAGACTGGTGTTGTGAAGGCAGGAATGAGGTGTCTTGGCAGAACTATGTGAGGAAGCCTGAGTATTTGCCTTAATCTTTGTTTACAGGGGTTTCCAGATCTACCTAAAGCGCATTCTTTCATTTTTAGTAGTATGTTGCAACAGCAATGATGCCTAAAAATTGGTGAAAGTGACCTGGTAAAAGTGATGCAATCACTGTATAATTTAAAGTACCATCTTACTGTATTCCTTAACAGATATTCGATATTTCCTGGGATCAATATCAACCAAATAGAATTGTCAGCTGTGGAGTAAAACACATAAAGGTAAATAGTTTTTATTGTTTACTTGTTAAAAACTAATTAAATGTCACCAAAGAAATACGTCCTCTTATACGATGTGGGCTTTAAATATAAGACAGGTTATGTTTTTCTCGGTGAACATTTGAGCACAACTTTTTATTTGAAGCCAATTTAGACGTTGAGCAGTGACTCAGATGCAGACCTGCTTAACAAGCAAGATGGGAAGATCATTTGGTGTAATTTTCATCATTACATACTTGTAATTTTGGGTCTCTCTGCCCTCTCCATTCCACCTAAACTGTCTCAGCCTTTAGTGCTTTCTCTGATCAAGCATCGCAGAGGGCCACTGGATGAGTATAGGGGGAACTAAGTTATTAAATGTGAATTGGATGAACTGCAGTTTGTCCAATCAAGCTCCCAGCATTCGTAGGAATACCACAGAAAAGGTGTGCAAGACCTGCAGAGATGAACAGATGAAAACTCCAGGGTCCCCCTGTTTTCTCCCTCTAATTCACCTTTTCTGGAGGTGATGTAAATACGAACATAGATATATACTTTAAGTTAAGGATAAAACATTCTTGTGCCTGTGGAAAGCTTAGAAAGAAATCCTTCTGTTTGACAATATTTCCTGCAGGTTTCTATTTTTCTTCTGTTTCATCAAAAGCATTCCTAACAGATGGCAATTATTTCACATGACTGGGGTGGGAAGAGCTTTAACTAGAAGTTTAGGAAACCAGTTAATATCTCTAGTTCTGGTTACTGAGAAGCTTGTGCCCTTAAAACCACCACTGCTTCCAAACTGTGGGTGGTTTTGGCAGCACTGATGCCATCTGTTGTGTTCTGCAAGCTGTTTTCCAAAAACCTGTTTTTCTTTGGCACCTGTATTATGTTTAAAATGGCCATAATTACCCTGAACATGCATAATATCAGGCAAAGTAAATACATCTAGATAGAGGCATGCCAAAAAAAAAAAAAAAAAAAAAAAAAAAAAAAAAAAAAAAAAAAAAAAAAGCAGCGTGGAGGGAAAATGATTAGCTATTCCCCTCCAGTGATGCTCAAACAACAGTCCTTCATTATAAGGCTGCAGGAATGTGATAACTACTTTAACTTGCCATGAAGGAAAAGAACAGCTCAGAGTGCTTGTATCACTGTGAGAATCAGGACTAATACTTGGGCATGGTGCCATTTACCCCTTTAGCATTTCATTTCTATTGGCTCATTTGACTGAGCAGATATTAGGAGCTGTGGTAAAACCTAGGAGCTAAAGAATCTGACACCGAGCTCAGGTTCTTCCCTCCATCTGTTTCCTAACACTGCTACTGGTTCTCTTGCCCTTCTTCAGCCAACCAGAAGCGAGGAGAGAACATGTTTTACCCCCAGGATGAAAGCCCTGGGGGAGGTATTCTCCCCGCCTTCTCTTAAATTGCCTTATTTTAGGAGTCAAAGGGAAAATTTAAGTGAATTAGAGAAGGATATGAAATAAAAAGCCTTGATCCAAGGACTTTCTGGAACTCAACTTTATAGGAGTTTTATAGGAGCAAGTACAAAGAGAAAGCTTAAAGTACAGCTTATAGCCACAAAAAGATGTAGGCATATAAAATGGAATGAGGTAGACATGCGTCTGTGTCAGACACTTCAATGTTCCTGTCCAGGCTCTGGAAGTATCTCTCCAGTGTGCAGGGGACCACAGAGCATAGACGCCTCCACTAGTAAAGGCCTGAGCTGACAAGTCCATTCGGGACTTGCTACATCCTAGTGCTGGCAGGCCTGGATGTTTCAGCACATCTCTTCCACATCTCATTGAAATTCTCCTTACTCTGCCTTCTCTGGAAGGTCTGATCCTTGAGGGGGAGCTAGTGCACAAACTACCCTCTCTGCTTTATAAAATGATATTTATATTTGAAAAAAAAAAAAAAGCACTGATTCAAAAAGAAAAGAGAAACAAGATTTCTAGCCCACCACTAAAGACACCTTTCTAAGACAAACTTTGTATCCTCTTGACTTTTTTTTCTCTTCCCCAATCAATCTTACATTCTTTTTTTGCAGCACACTACCGTGTCTGTGTAGAAGTCAAAAAGGTCACCAGTCCACACTTAGACAACCTCTTAGTCTTGTGGTCAGTCAGAAAGGGCTGTTTCACATACAGGTGTTTGCAGTCTCCATCCAACAGATGGTTTCTCAGTAAACATAACTGTATTTGAAGGATGTGTCTCTTTCGGTGCTCTGGAAAAGGGCAGAAGTGTCTATTCCAGGCACACAAGTTCCCTAATATAAAGTATTTTATTACTTCAGAACCGTAGCTGTATTTTAAGTTTTCCAGACAAGAGAAGTGGGATGTTCTTGGCTTTAAAAAGCGTGCATTCATACTGACAGACATCACCCAGCCCAAACGTGGCGAAGGATGTGAGGTAACACCAAGGGGTAGTGCAGCAATAGTGAATTGGAACTGAGCCTCAGTTTCTCAGACAGTTTGATCCTTTTGTTTTGTTCTTAGACTTCCTGCATTTGCGTGAGGGCTCCCTTGGTAAGCGGGCAGTTCCTGCAGTGCTGAGCATTCTGACAGACACTCTTCTGTAAGGATGTACCTCTGAGATCTGCACGCTAATATGAAACATTTATATTTAATAACACCGTTTTTAATAATAACATTTATATTTGCATTTGACAGTTTTGGACGTTGTGTGGAAATGCACTGACAGCAAAGAGAGGAATATTTGGTAAAATGGGAGATCTCCAAACTATCCTTTGTTTAGCATGTGCAAAAGAAGATATCACGTACTCTGGTGCTTTAAATGGTGACATCTATGTTTGGAAAGGGCTAAACTTAGTCCGCACAATCCAAGGAGCACATAGTGTAAGTGGTGTTTTTAATGTCGATTTCTGAAACGAGCTGTTCACTGGATGGAAAAACTGCTTGAAGGCTTGTCTCCAAAGATTTTCTTCTGTTTCAGGTCAGAAGAATGTCTAAGACTATTCATCAATTAAGAACTTTAATCTTATACTTCGTTTACATGTTGTCAACCTGTTGAACTGGTATTGACAGAACTGCTGACCTTTATAGCACTGATTTAAGCAAGCAGACTAAATCTGAAGCGAAGCTTCTAAATCTCAATTTCACTGATTGAGTAGTTTCAGTTATGTTCATATCACTGAAAAATAGTTGGTAACCAAATGATCTTATTTTAAATAGAATTTTAGCAGTAAAATTTCCAACACTGAAGATTAATTTTTCGTGAAAGCTTCAATGTGGAGTAAACCTGTTTAATCTGTGAATTGCATTCCCACCGTGTTCCAAAGGCCGTTCACTGCAGTTGGCCTCCTAACAACCACCCCTAATTTGGAGCAGTTACAATTACAGAGAGGAAGGGGAATGTGTCGATCATGTTCGATTTCTAACACAATAAATTTACATCTCTGTTGTTGCTGCAGTAAAGGCACAGGAGGGTCTTCATGTCTTGTTTCAGATGTATTTGAGAACTACTCCTGTTTTGAATGTGATTGTGGCTACTGGCATTCTAGCATGGGTTTTTTGGATAAAAGGAAACACAAGAGTTTTCCTTAGAAGAGTGATAGGAAATCTACAGTTTTCTTCTCGAACCTTTCTAGAAAGAACACTGAAAACCGAACAGCTTTTTCTGACCTCCCAAAACGAGTCTTGTTGGCAGGGCATCCAGATTCATAGTATCTCCTCAAATTAAATCTAAGCATGCAGGAAGGAGAGTAATCGTTATTTGTATAATCAATCCCTAATTTCCGAAAGCATTCAGCCTGGTCAGTGGGGCATCTTACCTGCAGTACTACTGTGTCATTGCTGGGTTGTGGTTATGTGCAACTCCCAGAACATGGGAGTATCTTTGACAAACAACAAACCTTTGTAGTGTATTTGCAGAATTATTTTTTTTTTAGATTCATTAGAATGACTCGATAGAATCTCTTTCTATATAATGTGTTCTGTTTCATCCTGGTAAATTAGGGGGTTTGCCACAGCTAATATGCAGTCTCTTGCCCAATTTCTAATCTCTGTGTAATTAATTATTAGAAATGCTCATTTATTAAGACATTGAACCAGGCTGCTTTGAAAGCAGAGGTCTGTCTTATCTTCATTTTATTAATTTCCATGCAGTTCAACTTGTCTCTTAACTGAGAGGTTTTCCTAATAAAATACTGAATCAGCAGGCATTCCAAGAGATATTCCAATGTAGTACAGCACAGTCATCAATAATGAGGCATTTTCAAAAATGAAGAAATTCAATCTGTAACATAATCTTGTCTTTCAACGAAGAGAATGAATTGACACTCTTTCAGTTCCTGTCAGATTCCAAATGATGTCTGAACTGAATTCATGAAAGAATGTCTGAGTCATCTCCGCACCTGTAAGAATATTTGTATTGCTTGTTTGCTTGTTTTTGTTTATTCTGGGTAACTGTTTATTTTAAGTGCCCCATTACTTATTAAATAGTCCTAGTAATAATATTAGCTAAACCAAATTTGAAGTTCTGCAAATAGGCTGTATCACTGCTGTTTGTACTAAAATTTCTACACAAATCACTGAAGTGGGAGCACTTGAAATAAAAGTATCCCCCTGTGTTTGCTGGTTTGCTTTCTGGATGGACAACATTTGACTGCCTAGCAGTTTGTAGCCTTTAATAAGAGCCTGTTGAAAAATGTTTGCTTTGTGTGTTTAAATTGATTGTAAAGAACTTTAAAACTTGTTATACTGTTGGTTAACAGGCTGGAATTTTTAGTATGTATGCCTGTGAGGAAGGTTTTGCCACTGGAGGGAGAGATGGTTGCATTCGTTTATGGGACACTGATTTCAAGCCAATTACTAAAATTGATCTCAGGGAGACTGAACAAGGATACAAAGGTAATGAGCTATTACTTTAATGGCTTTCCACACGTCTAGATAATGGTTTATGACACAGTTTAATTTGAACCATAAATGCCTTTGCGTACTGCTGATTTTTTTTTACTTAATGACTGTATTGACGTTTGAGATCTGTGTTTCCTTTTTTTCCTCTGGCAATGACGTAGCCTGAAGAGTTTTCTGTTTCATAGTATAAAGAGGGATGCTTATAGTTGCTGCTCCCTACCATACAAAGACAAGAAGATAAGTAAAAACTGATTAAATGCAAAAAGATAGGAGAATTAAGTTAGACAGTCTTTAACTTAATTAATTATTTGCAATTTATTCAAATAATGGAGATTTTTGGAACCCGATATTCAAAGACGCTGAGCATCTGAATGCTGCATTAGGTTTGGAATGGTAGCACTTGGCGTATTTAATAGAGAGAATGTTATTAAATTCTTGACCATCGTATTTGTTGAATCTAATCATGTTTCCTATAAGCTTAGCCGTCACTGTATGATTAGACTCTGGGAGGACTTCCAGTCTCCATAGATCATGATGCACTCTTTACCAGGATCCTAGCCTGCTGGAAGCTCCACATGTCCATTTGGATGGTCCGTAGTGGTCTGTCTGCTGGTTTGAAGCAGGCTGTATAGACTTTTGGCAGCCAACTCTGTAATGCGTAATGTTAATCTCCCCTGCTTCCTACCATATGCTTTTAGACTTAATTTTCATGTTAAAATTACCCCTGGAATAGTCAAGAGGCCACTAAGAAGGACAACATTTTCCTTCTGAATTATGGATATTTTGGCCTGTGATCTAGTAGCAAGCTTGTTGCATTTGTTTTTTCCTCTTACTTAGACCAGAAGAGCTGATGATTCTAACACTGGTAAAATGCATAGGTTTGCAATATCCAGGCTCATCCAGCAAGTAAACTGCCAGCAGCCTCAGATGAACACTGCTCTGCCTTACTGTAGTGAAAACTCATGGAATTTATCCCTCAAAAAAGTTGCCAGACCCTCAACCAGTAGTCCCTTTGCTCTGCACTTCTGGCTTTATCAAGTTTTTTGCAGCTAGAATCATTAATGTTTAGCACTCACTTCTAGAAAGCAATGGCAATACCTTATGACCATGTACAGCAGTTCTGATCAATTTAGAAATACTTTCTAGAAATGGTAGAGAAAGAAGCCGGCACCTGTGGGTTAGACCCCTCTGCGTAATACCGGTCTGGCGGGCAGTCTGTTCCTGATAAAGCTCAGAATAGCAGATATGGAGGGTGACACAGAGAGAGCAATGGTTACACATGGAACGTGCATCTTCAGCCTCCTTTGTTCTTTGTGAAGTGCTTCAGGGAGGGAGCTTTGTCCAGCACACTTGCAAGAGCAGATTAGAAGCCATTTTTTTACTCTTAGTGCTGCCTGGGATGTGTCCACACTCAATGCAAAACAGACTTTAGCTGACTTGAGTTACATTTAATTGACTGTAGTTATCCCTGTGGAAAATTATGACTTCCAAATTAGATTACAGAGCTGCAATGTATTGATAAAGGTGTGTTCCTCAAGCACGTGGTCTGCAGGAAGCCACTAGCTGCCCTTCTACAGGCTGCCTAAGAAAAGTTTTTGATCCTGATGAACGTTCAGTCAAGGAAAGGCTTATTGAAGTTGAATTCTCATTAGACATGATGTGGACTGATTCTAATTTGATGCCACTATTTCTACCATCTCCTAAACGCTACAGGGTATGGAATGTATAGCTGCGAGCAGAGAAGTAGAACCAGGCACTGTAACAGCAGCTGTTAGACAGTCAATAGAGGGTTTCGCTGTCGTCTTAGCTGGCAAAAGTAGTAAAAAATTCCATTGGCAGGAAGTGAATTGAGTTGCCATTTAGATCTTTATGTTAATGATAAGAAATTTAAAAAAATATGATTGATTTCTAAAATTTAAAACTGAAACACTGCCTAAATCTTGTCTTAAAAGCATTTAAATTCTTCAGATTTATGTATGTTTGTTAAAATAAAAACATTGCCTGCTTTAGTGGCAAGAAATGGACTTAAGCAAGTCTGCAGGATTTTACCAGACCTTAATCAAAGATGGTGTGCCCATGAGTATAATCACTGAGACTAAGTAAAAATGCATGGTGCTGTATCTGGGAGAAGTGTGCTGGGACAGCTGGTTGGCTGCAGCTGTGAAAAATCGGGACCTTGGGGGTGAGTGCAGGTCATAAAATCCAAGTGTGCACTTATACCCTGTCACCATCATTTTTAAAAGTGTTTTATCTTTTTCCTGTTTCAGGGTTTCTTCTCTCTCTGTGTTCTTTCAGTCTTGCCTGCAATGTTCCTGTTATGTCTCTGTCCTTTTCTGCTGTTCCTTCTCCATATGTCCTCCCCTGATGATCACTTCCATTTAGTGATTGCTGCTGACAGACTCTGCAAATTCTGTTTAGTTATGTCAGTGGCACTCATTAGTTTAAGCACGTGTGTAACTTCAGGCAATGTGGTAGCCTTAAGAGCTTACCTATGACCACCTATTCCTTCTTGCCAATTACTTTTTTCCCAAACAGTTTTGCAAGAGCATCAACTTTCAAACTTAAATCATTTTTTTAGGGTGCCAGCAAGTTATTTCCCACCTCCCACCCCATATATACGCTCATTCATCACTTACGCTGTAGTGGAGCGTGCTAAAGATTTGTAAATGAGGTGTTTCCCCAGGAAGGATCTGAACATAGGCTTGGCTTTTATATTTAAACATATCTGTCTATTAGTAAAAAAGTCTGATCATAGCTAATCATTATATGTGGTACATCACTGAAAACATCACAAGATGTCTCGTATTCTAAAACTTAACAGTACCCATATTCCACTTACCATCTCAACTTCATTCCTTGTGTGGCCTTTGGTGTGTATCAAGAAGATGTCAATCATAACTTCGGTATAAATTTAGCTAAGTCACAAAATAACATTATCAAGATTTAAAGGTACTGGGAATGGACAAGACAATAAATGAAGATTAATTTGCCCTTCTCAAGAGATGGCACAAAATGCCTACAATATATTTTAGTTATGTGACCAGTAGTTAATTGCATTGTGTATTTGGTTCCAGAAGATGTTAAAATGATGACACAATTGACCTTGACTACATGACAAATGTATTTTTTTTTTTATTCATTCACATCTCTCAGAATCTAGACCCATTATCCAAACTTTAATTTTCATGTAATGAAACAGAAAATACAAACACTGCAGGCAGTCAACCAGAGAATGCTATCAAATTGCTAAGAGGGTGTTTTTAAGCTTGTGGTTAGTAAAATCCAGTCTTCAAAGTTAGGATCAGATTTGTGGAATAAGGTCAGTTTCTTTCAAAGCTATGCAAAGCAAGATTCTCTTGCTTGGCTTAATTGGTTGGGGCTAAAATGGAGAAGTGTGATAACATGGACACAAACCATTTAAATTCACCATTAAAATTTTGTTCAACATTTTATTTAAATGTGCAAAGAAAGCAAGGTACTGAGAGAAAAGAAATAAATCCAGTTTCAGTCACAGGAACCTTGCCTAATCTAAAATTCAGATCTTTATGGGAAATTGAATTGTTTTTTAAAGTAAATTCCCAAGGTGTATGCAAAGCATGAGAGCTTGATCCCCTGAGAAACTGGCCGCGGAAATGTTAGACACTCAGCATTTTCCCAGGATTGAGCCTTCTCTGTCAAATGGAGATAATTTAACATAACCGTTCTGAGATTCTCATCTGCTGTGATGTACTATGAGACGTCCGTGTCAAAACATAACACTTGTTATAAATTAACTCCTGAAGTCTTAATGATCTTTGCTGTACTATCACTTTGTCTTGTCATTGCCATTAATCTAAGGTTATTCTGTCCCCTGTCAGGTTTGTCCATCCGAAGTGTCTGTTGGAAAGCAGACAGACTTTTAGCAGGGACCCAGGACAGTGAAATATTTGAGGTGCTAGTAAGAGAGAGAGATAAACCCATGCTGATCATGCAGGGTCACTGTGAAGGGGAGCTCTGGGCCCTGGCGGTCCATCCAAAGAAGCCTTTGGTAGTCACAGGCAGTGACGATCGGTCTGTACGGTAAGGCTAGATCTTATTTATTTTTGTATCTATTCATGCATGTACACATTAACTTGTAATTTAATTATTTTCTGGCCTTATGTTTAGACTTCATTAAGAAAACGGGGGGGGGGGG
>NW_020799097.1:113984167-114091638 GCF_003259725.1 Athene cunicularia
GGGGGGGGGCTGTCCATGTTTTTCTTAGCAGCTTTGGTTTTTCTCTTCAGCCTCCTTATTTGGGCTCCATGCATCATGTAAAAGTAATCAGAATCTGTGTTCAAAACGTGCTGAATTTATATACTCTGCTTTAAGTACTAATTGTTTACTAACGATTAACAGCAGGTATAGGTATGTAAGTGGAGAATAGTCACCTCATTCTTCTCTTCTGTAAATAACATGCAACAAACCTGAAACCTAAATACTTTTGACCTATGTTTTACACATCAGGTGTCTGCCCCAGCCTTGAGTGTTTAGAAAATCTCATCTAAACCAAATTCATTTAAAATGCCAGAAAATGAGATTAATGAAAATGCACTGGTGTACCCCAGTGAGAAAGGTCTTCCAGCTGTTTTGTTGTAGCACTTGTACCTCAGAGCTCTGTAGCAGAGAATTGAAATTTCATACAGCTATTTGTGTGTAATTGTCTCAAAGTCAAGGATGTTCCTTTTCCTGTCCCTGTTAACATTTGGCAAATTGATGTCTCTGAAAAAAAACCTAAACATTTTTAATGTGCTTAGTAAGACTTTACTGTCAAGTTTTCATGGACTACTAGTCAAATTATTTCAGAAACATATACGTGGGTTCTACCGTTTGGCCATATTTCAACAGGCCAATCAGTCTTCTACTATATGTGTGGCTTCTAATTTATGCTCCTTTAGATTCCACATTATGTTTCACCTCTGTCTTGAAGCTTGCTGGTCAGTTGGAATTTCTTTTTCCCTTTCCTTTCTATCTTTCTACTTGTACTGCTTCACTATTTCTGTCATCCCTCATCTCTTTCTAACCATCATTAAAATCCGAAGTGGGAAACTTACAGAACTGCTGGTTGTTCACTACAGTCCTGTTATCTACATGTTTCCTACACATTAGTCTTATTTCTTTCACTTTGTAAAACCCGTGAATAGTCTCTTCTGCTTCAGTTTATCTGTACAGTTTTACAGACAGGCACAAATTCACACTGCCTGCATTCTAGTAGGATGCAAGCCAGGTCTGGAGCAAGAGCTGCAAAACTGGGATTAGCTCTGTGCTGCCCTCAGGCTAAGAAGCCTTGCTAAAATTTGGGATTTACTGTCTTGGACTCACCTCTTGTTTGGGATGTAATTCAGCTCTGGCTTTGGACGGTGGACTGCTGACTCAAAGTGTGCTTGAACACACTTCTGCCCCTTTGCGAGAGACGGTGCAAGTATGCTCTTTGTGCACAGAAAGGCTGAATCAGAGGGACTCTCACAGTTGTTATTGTTCTTATATTACTGATGCCTTTGAACATTGCCCTTCTGTAAAACGTGCGTTTGTTAACATTGCAGGTACTTTACTGCCCTACATCATACATCTGTTTGGCTGCTTAGTCATTAGATAACGGGATTGATTGCTCAGATAGTGGTATTTTTTTATATACTATGGCTTTATGTGAGGAATTCCGTTCAAATATATAAATATCTTCAATAAGATAAAAAAGTACACAAAGGGATTTTGTTACCTTTCTTTTTTTTTAATAATTAAATTGTATTGACGGGACTGTTTCTGTATTGCTGTTCATTGTGGAAATTTTCTTAATATTGGATTATGACATTATTTTGAGAAGAGCAGCTATATAATCTACTCTAAATTGTTTTACAGATAAAAGTGTTTAATGGGCCAGATTCTTTTCTCAAATGAGATGTCTAGGTGAAAAGGTCCACTGTAGAGTGACAGGGAATAACTGTAGATTTTCCCTCACAGAGCTGGGAGAAGGCTCTAGCCAAGGACAGGTTTCCTACGGTTTAAACTTCAAAAGCGTGTTAGCTGGCAAAGCTGCCTGCTTCCTGTCTTCTACAGCAGGAACAGGACAGAAACACCGTGCTCATCTGAACTCTAAGAGACATACCACGTTATTGATTGCTTTTGTTCAGCGGAGCTCACACGTGTCTGCCTGTCGCGTTGGGACGTCTTGCCACAGGAACCCCACGAGCTGCTCTTCTGGCAGAATGTCCCCGCTCTGCTGCCTGTCCTCTTGAAGGATCTCTTTCTGTACTCCTGCATTTATAAGGAGATTGATAACCTGGTTTTATATGAATCCATGTGAATATTTATAGCTCAGATTTTTTGTGTGTGTGTGAGCGTCGTTCTGCCGATTGAAGGAAACCAAAGCAGTGGTAAAGCTTCTGGCGTGAGCTGTGGCTTTTTCTGCAAATGAAGTGGTTGCTAGTCAGCCTCTTGGGAGGCTGCAGTCACTACGTGCTCCAATAAATAAACTCACCTGTCGGGGATATTACAGACAAGACTGGAATATTGACTAATATAATGATGTTTCATGAGCCTGTTTGGGTGTTTTAAAACTCATTCATTTAAACGAATGCATAGCAAAGCTGCCAAAGAATGGTGAACACATGTCTTGGCCTTATTTGAAAATATATACACTTTTTATAGAGAAATAGTTTATTTATCTGGCTTTTCCAAAAACAACCTGCAGAAGTATTTTTCCAGAAAAGACACTTTCTGTTTTCATAAGCAAAGCCAGGCTTTTGTCACTTGCATGTACAAATGCCTGTATGTATGCAAAATGCTTTTTTTTTTTTTTCCTGTTAGAAAATTAAAAAGCTCATACTTGGAATTACCCTTTCATTAATTTGAAAAGGGCTTTTTTTAAAAAAGAAAACTGAATCACTCTGCTTGCACTGCTGTGTATTGCCATTACACTTTAATGTATTGGTCAAAGTGATCCATGTGAAACCAACATTTTGGAGTTAAATTTTACTCTGGTGTTTCCTTTGAAATCTTTCCAAATCCTTTCTGGTTCATTCTTTATTGTACTGGGCTCATAGCTTCTCCCTAGCAAGGCTGCTAAGCATCTCGCCTCTTGACTACTTCTGTTTTGTCTTTGAAAACAGTTTTAGCATCCCACATCCATTTTTTTTTTTTTTCACCAGGAAATGGTACTTGCCATTATTTTCCCAGAGAAGCCTTTTCAAGTTCCTTATCATCCTTGAATTCTCTCAGCCTAAGAGGAAACGAGCATCAGTCAGGGTTGTTGATTCTAGACTGATCCTAATAACATTAGCCTCACAAGGCCCAGAAGATTTCTTTCTCAATGAAGGCAGTCAAATTCTATAACCATTTTACTAAATTTATCAAACGCTTTTTTTTTTTTTTTTTTTTACTCCAAGGCTGTATCTTAGTGTTACTGCTGGGGTGGTCAGAAACTTCCTTCTATTCAGGCTATATTCAATGTTCTGTTTATGCTGTTTGTTGTAGTGCCAACATGGTCCTTCAGCATTAGTTTTTCTCCTTTGACGTTTATCCCACTGATGCATTTTTGGAAGCAATACTATCCTTTCCTGGCCTTTGTTTCACTAAGGTATAAAAGTTAAACTCTTTTGGTCTTCTTTAATGTGATACAGTCTTCATTCTCTTAATCAACCTAATAATCTTTCACTGCATCTGTTCCTGGTTTTATTCTGATTTCTTGAAATAACTTGTCAAGAACATGACAGATGAGGTCACTGTGCTATTGTTTTTGCGTACCTCCTGGGGTAGCACCCAGGATGTATTTTAGGAGCAAATTTCCTTTTTTCCTGTCCCCAGCTCACTCATGGATCATAGTCATTCTAAAACTGGAAAATAGTGTGAGATCTTACTTCTTTTTGCTGGTTTCACTTGTTCCAGGCTTACAGCACAGTGCTAGACATAAGGCTCCAAAAGTACAGGCTTAAATTTCATTCCATGTCTATTTGTTTCATCATTAAGAAACCCCTTTCTTCCAATATGATAAATCCATCTCTGGGTTCACAGAGCCTCCTGGCTCACTGTCTGTAGCAAATCTCATTGGCATTCTCATCGTTTGTGCCTGTGTCTTCTTTGAAAGTATTAAATGTTACTATTCCAAAGCTTGTACTTAGAAATCTCAGTAGTATCTTCCATCCAGCCTAATTGTCTCTTTCTGTAAAGCTTGCTATAAAACATCATCCGGTATCACATTACAGTTCTTGTGCAAATTGCTGTTTTCTTGAGTTTAGCCAAAAATCACATATGCTACTAGTCAAATATTTTACTATTTTATAAATCTTTTACAGATGCGTTAGATTTTGCAACGCTGCCCTTAAAATATAGTTGGGTATTGCTGACAATTTTTCTAGCTCAAGAGGTCTTTAATGTATTTTCTTCCATACTTTTTAATTATTCTTTTGTTTAGAAATGTTTCTAAATCTTGCATACTAATGAGATCTGTTTGTGCAGTCATCTGGGAAGCTCCCTCCATTCCTTCTTAAAAATATAGGTTCATTATTTGCTTTTCTCCATCTTATGGCATAATTTGTTGATGATTCTTTTGATTTAAAATTAAGTAAATGAGCAAATCGTCATGCAGCTTTGTCTACTAGTTCATTCAGGGTTATGGCAAGAAAACTTTCCCCATGGTTGGAATGTTTATGCTCTCTGAGTATTGCTTTCACTTTCAGTGAAAATTTCGGACTGATCTGCCCTGACCCTCTCTGTTTACAGAAACTGATTTTTTTTAATTATTCACGTAGGGGAATTCTGTTATATCAGATAAGTGAAGTCTGGAGGTAACACCAAATTATTATGTAATTTAGTTTCCCCCTGTTTTCGCTTCTGCTCTCACAGATATATATTCAGGTCTGAGGTGCCATGACTGCCAGAACTGGGAACAGTAAAGGCTCCTTTATTTTGAAAGAAATTTTAAGCTGGAACCTCACATGAAGGTGTCCGAAAGCTTCATTTAGTATTATTTATCATGACATTTAGTGCCACTGTCAGAAAACTCCATGTCCGTTCTGTGACTGTCTGCTTCAGACAGTCATTGCACACCCTCTTCCTCTTCTAGATCGATAAGCCAATGATCCTCTACCAACGGAGTTAGGCTTTGTGTTTTTCCTCTTGATGATATCGAAATGTTTTGCAGTGAAGAAAAATTCGCTACTGCTTTCCATGTCCTTTGACGCAGGTTGTGGAGTCTGGCCGACCATGCCTTGATAGCTCGGTGTAACATGGAGGAAGCGGTGCGCAGCGTGTCTTTCAGTCCTGATGGGTCACAGCTGGCGCTTGGGATGAAGGATGGCTCCTTCATTGTTCTTCGAGTGAGGTGAGAAAGTCTTACCTTGCTTCTCAGGTTAGTGGGGGGTACAAGAAAATCTTATCAGTTTCTCACCTCAGTGGTTTTTTTTTTCCGAGTAACTCAGGATCGTGATATTAAATCTCTTATTCCTATAAAAATTAAAAATCATTGGGTATTTTATCAGAAACAAAGAGTAAAAATTGAGCGTATGCTTAAAACACCACTTGGTGTTTTAAAAGGAGGTAGTTTGGAAGTGAGGAGCAATGCTTTCTTTAATTCAAAATGTTAGCTCTTAGTAACAGCATTGGTAAAACTTAAGATTTTCAAGCTTGGCATTTTTTATTTATTCTGAAATTATACAAATACCTTGTGAAAAAGAAATGGGCGTAACAGAGATAACGTAGTTTTGAGAGAGATCTCCGTGATCATACAGGTCATTTCTTGCCATACACAAGAACAGATACTCTGCAAAATAATCAGTGATTGAAAGACATCTTTAAGCAAGATATTTGTGAATTCTACTTTTCATATTAGCTGAGAAGCCTCTTTTTGCACGAATGCACCGTACGCAGTAGGCATTTTCTGTGTGGAATGCTGTTACAGAAGGCACACAAAAGCAGGTGAAACAGAACATTGGGTGTAGAGTGAAACAGCCAAACAAATTATTCCTGAAAGAGTGGCAGCGCCCTTGTGTAAGGCCCTGAGTGCAACTGCATCTCTGCCTGTTCCTTTTCTGTGACACATCTTCTGAGGGGAACAAATCTGCAGCCCATCGTCCACCAGACTGGACAAGAGCACTGTGTTTTCTTGGCTTTTTTTGAATCATGCACTCAGCAACATGAGTATTTATTCTCTTTTTTTCTTGGCCAAGAAGGATCTGGATCTATGGAATAATCCAAGGAATTAGCTGCTCTTCTCAGCTGCGGTATTTCCCACTATGGAACAGTTGTGGTACCACTGGTCAGTAATAAGGTACAACTAGGAACAGGAATTTTTGGGTTGTTTTTTTTTTTTTTTTTTCAAAACGCTTTTTGAAGGAAAAAAATGGTTATGAATAAATAAGAATTTTCCCAACAAAATTTCTACTGTTATTGACATTTTGGAGCTTTACCATTTTAAGAGAAACTTCTAACAAAATTATTCTGTTAGGTTTTTTATGATCCTGATGATCTATAATATTAATCTCTCCATTCGTATATCAGCATGTCCCAGAAATCTCTATCTTCAGTTACAGATTTTTCTCCTTTCAGGACTCTGCTTTTAACAGTACTGTGTATCGGCATTTTTAAGATATATTAATGAAATTTATTATTTTCTAAATAAATTTTGTTCTTTTTGTAAATTTGATGCTATAGCAGTTACTAATTAAAGTAGAAATTGGGAAAAAATATTTCAAAAACTTTAAATGGGAAATAACAGAAGCGTGGCATCTGCAGAAGACTGTTCTTCACAAAATTTTCTTACAGCCCGAATGTTTATCCAGTATGGATTGTCTTTGTAAATACAAAATTAATGGCACTAAGGTTTGACTCATTGTTCAGTCAACTCAAGGGAATATTTTAGACATATATTTTTTTAAAAATTCTTTTCTCATAGCCAAAGAATTTGGGGAATCCTACTTGCAAAAATTCTCTCTTTATTCAGTAGCAGGTTCCTTGTTTGATAGGAAAGTAGTAGGTTCCTTGTTTGATAGGAAAGGCCGTTATATAAAATGTAATTTGATAGGGAAGAATTGAATATTTTTTTGAAAAGTAGACTATAAAGCTGTC
Source organism: Athene cunicularia (assembly GCF_003259725.1). Lineage (NCBI taxonomy): Eukaryota > Metazoa > Chordata > Aves > Strigiformes > Strigidae > Athene > Athene cunicularia. Next base: position 113,991,029 of record NW_020799097.1, read on the forward strand.
TTTCCCCCCCCCCCCCCCCCCCCCAAGACACATGAAAGTTATTGTCACTTCTCTGTTTTCCCACTGGTGGGTTGTGGTGGTGCTGGAACCCCCAGTGCTATAGCTAAGAGGTTATGGCATGCAGGATTAATCACATCTAACTAGCAGTCTGATAGTTAGCCTCTAACCTCAACTGTTTGCCTGTCTCCCCAAAAGAGTCAACATGGAGAAATGGTTATCTCCCAAAGGCCATTTCAACGTGGTCTTGTGAGAGACGGGGTAATGGCTCTTCAGATGGAACTCTTTTTCCACTGCCTAGGTTAAAACAAAAACTGAGTCTAGTCTAATTTAGACAGCTAACTATTTTATGGCTAAATTTAGGTGGGTAGAATGAAGAGTATCATTGACAGGTAAAGTTGTTTCTAACTTTTGCTGTAAAAGTCTGCTTCTAACCCATGAAAGCAACAGGAGCTTCCCCCCCCAAAAAAGGGGGTTTTGGGGGTGAAATATGCTTTTTGCCTTACAAATCCTTCAGTGTATCTGTCTCCATGTTTGTCTTAAATATTTGTGGATTGCGTGTTCCCAAGTTTACAGTTCCTGTTTTGGCTGTTGGTTCTTGCAGAGACATGACAGAGGTAGTTCATATTAAAGACCGGAAAGAAGTAATCCATGAAATGAAATTCTCACCAGATGGCTCTTACCTCGCTGTGGGGTCTAATGATGGCCCAGTGGATATCTACGCGGTGGCTCAGCGATACAAAAAAATAGGAGAGTGCAACAAATCTTCTAGTTTTATAACTCATATTGACTGGTCTGTGGACAGTAAATTCTTGCAAACCAATGATGGTGCGGGAGAGAGACTGTTCTACAAGATGCCGTGTAAGTTTACAAGGGGCTCATGTTGTGAACAAGTAAAGGTCAGTGTTGGTTTGAAAGAATAATAAAAAAAAATATATAAATAGTATATCAGCAAGTGGAGTTTCTTGACTGGAACTTAGATAAGTATCTAACGTTTTTCCACTTTTGTATGTTTTTAGCATGTTTATGTGCAGCTCCATTAGAACTGGTAAGATGTGTGTTGTGGTCAAATACCACAAATGTGAGATTAGACTAATTTAAGGCAAAACTGTGAATCTTTATAATTCCTTGAGACTAAAAGACTAATCCCAAGAAGAATACACAGATAAATGTGATGAAAAGAAATGGAAGTTACTGAAGAACAAATGGTTGAACATTGGTGTATTTTCAGCTGGGAAGCATCTAACTAGCAAAGATGAGATCAAAGGAATTCACTGGGCCTCGTGGACCTGTGTGATAGGATCTGAAGTGAATGGAATTTGGCCAAAGTACACAAACATTACAGATGTCAACTCTGTGGATGGAAATTACAACAGCTCAGTGCTAGTGACTGGAGATGATTTTGGACTGGTTAAATTATTCAGATTTCCATGCCTAAAGAAAGGTAAGATAGTATTTTCTCTTTCTGAAGAATGCAGTATTTGGATATGGATACCATATCCTTATATTTTCTGATGGTGGCTTTGGATTCTTGTGCACACACTAATTTGAAATATACACAATTCATGTCAGTATTAATGGACATAAAGGTGAGACTTTAGCCCTCCCTATCCAGTGATTTCCAGCCAATATTTATGTACTTGTTTTGAGAACGTGTAGTTTAACTTGTGCTTATTATGATATTTCATTTTCCAAAACTAATTCAGCGAGACTTTACATCACATCAAAATTGTATCAACACCAGATGCACTACTATAATTTGTCCAAATTTATGCCAGTAACAATTTCAGAAACTTCAGCAGGGTTTCACTGTCTGTTTTATGCTGTTATTTTATGCCATTATATCTCTCTATTTTATGCCATTTATTTTTATTTAATAATTACTATTAGTATGAGAATATCAAGAGGCATGTAGGTGTTTTTATGTTTTCAGTTTTCATAAAACTGTGGTTTGAGCCCAGAGGGCAACTGATACCTTCATTGGCTGGCTACAATGTTACTTTTTTTTCTTCTAACTAAGAGTTCTATTTTTGGTTTTTAGGAGCTAAATTTAGAAAATACGTTGGCCATTCAGCACATGTAACCAACGTCCGTTGGTCCCATGATTTTCAGTGGGTTTTAAGTACAGGAGGGGCTGATCACTCTGTTTTTCAGTGGCGATTTATTCCAGAAGGGATAACAAACGGCATCCTTGAAACATCTCCACAAGGTAAAAATGAGCTCTTATTAGTTATTTATTAAATAAAACCAACAGAGAATGAAGCACTGTTGGAAAAGCTTTTGTTGAATTGGCACAGAATATTTCTATTAAAATTCCCTGGAATTACATATAGTCAGCATGTTTGGGACATTTTACTTTTCATGGAGAGCCATTTATTTCAGGCAGGGTATATTCTGCAGTCTGCTGTGTTGTATGTTTAGGAATACATGAGTAGTATTTGTCAAAGCCTATGAAAAAGTATATTTAGAGAGAGATTACTAGATCAAGCCAGATTTTCAAAATGAGCCATCTAACTTGCATTCAGAAGCCTGACTAGACAAGTTGTTTAATTTTCTTTCCAGTGTAAATTCACATATATCTGTGATAGCTATACTTTAGAATTGTTTTCTTTCTGTATCCATGATGTGTAAAAATTGGATTCCCTGCAGCAAAAGGGCAAAATTCACCCCGTCCCTGCACAATTTGGTAAAATACCTGTGTTACAGCAAATCTTTTTAGACACAGTGATCAGACTGAAAGTTTTTATTTACCGTTTCTGTATGTTTTCACTCGAAAGCCTGTTCAGAAAACAGTATTCTGTCAGGTGATGGAAACGTCCCAGGAACTACTCAGTTATTCTCCACCCGCCTGCCACCTTCCTGCCCCAGGCATTGAAACAGGAGAAACAGAAATGGAAGCTGACACATTCAGTCAGCCCATGTGATTTTCACAAATTCTTGAATACTGCTTTTTGCATAAGCTAAATTATATAAAACCATCATCTTTTATTTTCTTGTGATTAGATGTGTTCAATGTTGCTTGGGTTGTTTTATTTTTTATTTTTTTTTTATGCAGAGGGTGGCGTCGATTCCTACAGTGAAGAATCAGATTCAGATTTATCTGATGTGCCAGAGTTAGATTCTGACATTGAGCAAGAAGCTCAAATCAACTATGATCGCCAGGTGAATAAAAATTAACACATTTGCCAATCATCTGACTATTATGACGATTCAGTGAATAATAGTAAAAGAAGTTTGCAGCTAATTCATCAGACTGCTTTAAGATTATTTTGACAGCATTCAGCTGTTTATGCAAGCAATATACATAAAAACACAGTTTACTTTAGCTGGAGGTGACAATTTTAAAGGGTTTGGAGAAAAAACCATCAGTGTATATACCACTGTACGTTAGAATAAAGAATATATCTTAAAAAGCACAAAATTAAACAAGATTTTGTGAGACCATATTGAGACCATATTGCTCTTCCCATTCCCATGATAAATTTTAGAGAAGGCTTTTTGGTGCTATCAAATTTAGAATCCCAATTTGTAGAATATGGCTCATGGAGTTTTTGTCTGACTTTTGCACATTCAAATCAGAATACTCTCTTGATGAGTGTGAAGCCTGTGTAATACATTTATTTGTGACAGTGTCTTTTTTTTATTGCCAAGAACAACAATGCCTTAGAATTAAAATTGCCCTAGTTTATGGGAACCAAGCAAAAATGGTCTTTAATAATCACTTAATATGCTTATGGTTTTTTCTATTTTCGGTACATCTATGTTCTGAGATGAATGAAGATAGATTGCTTCCATGCAAGAAGAAAAGGACTCAGTGTTCTTTACTGCATGCTTGTTTGGTTTGGTTTTTTTTTTAAATTTTTTTTTTTAGGAATAGTAGTGATCTTTCAGTGCTGATTTATGCTTTGTCACTTGGGCACAGGGGGGCTGCACCCCTCTCTGTGCCTCGTCACCATGCTCAGCTCTTGGCTCCTCTTTCACAAAGCAGTTTTACCTTGCTGCTCCCTGATGTGAGATTTCACCTAACCTGCAGCATAACAATTTGCGCTCACACTACTGTATTAGAAAACATTATTCAAGTCACAAAGTCACATGAAATTTAGAAAATGCCACAATAAAATGTTGGTTTGCCCTTTTTAGGTGCATGGATTATAATTACACTTTTCTGCAGGAGTTCTACTTCATTTGGTGTGGGGGATATTTAGTTCTCACCTAACAAGAAACTATTAGCTCTTTTTTCATTCATTCTTCTTCTGTGAAGGAAGCATTATTTTCCTTGTGGTTCTTTCCATTCCGTTCATGATACTGAGTGCTTTACAAACACTGATCTTTGTAACAGTTTGTCATGTGGGGGGGTGCTCTTATCCTTGCTTTGAAGGAAAGGAAACAATAACATCAAATTTTGCTATCTGTTGTCTGACTTTCACTTCTGTTTAAAAATAGCTGAGACCTGATTTTCAGGAGCTGTTGTCATTGTGAATAGAATATTACTTGTCACCTTGTCCCATCACCTTATCAGTTGCAGCAGTGAAAGGTCAGAACTTCCTCAGAGCAGAAATGGGAACTTGTACTAAGCATACCTAAGCTTGGTTCAAGTTGGTTTGAGTGATTCAATGGCTGATACAGAGCTGCTTTCTACGGTGTGGAAGGACCATCTTTTGTCTTGTCACCTCACTTTCTAGATTCTGCAATAAATTACACAGGTCCTTCTGACAGCAGCTTATTTTACCTCTGTATTACAGAGATTGATTGCGTTTGCCAAATGACACAGAAGGTTTCTCAAATTTTCTCCCTCCCCTCTCTTCTACTCCAAGTCTCACTGGAGTGCTTGTCCTCTCCTCCTCCTCCTCCTCCTCTCCTTCTCCTGAGTTTCCATCTGTATTCAAATTAGACAGTATCCTCCTCCACTCTGTCTGTGTGTCAAAAAGGATGCCTGGGTTTAAAAACTAAAAGTGAAAAAATAGTTGTAGGCAGTAAAACAGCAATGTTCCAGGCAGGTTAATGCATGAAGAAACTAGAAGCAACTTGAAATAGAATCTTATATGGGAAGTGTGAGACAACCCCAATCATAAGATGCACTTCACATTTTGTTAAAGGAAATAATTTTCAAAGGAACACGGAAACAAAAATATTAATCTTGAGAATTGGGTTTGGTGGGGTTTTTTTTAATGTTACGGAAGAACAGTATAGAGGATTCTAGATTTTGAGATGCATTAGAAAATAATGCTCCTGTGTTCTGTTTCATTGGGAGCCTTCACTGAGGAGCAACAGTCAATAAATGGATGAGAACACTCAGGATAAAGTACAATACATACGAGTGACAGGCTTTGAAGACACTTCCGACTTCTTTAGCAGTTCTGTGGAGTTTCAGCATTTCTCAAAGATTTAAATGTATAGTATTTTGTGTATTTATAGAGCTGTAATTCTACTTCAGGATTCAAGACACATTGGCAAATCACTTAAGTGCTGTTGGTTATTGTATATTTCACCACAATCCTAGATTAGAATTAATTCATTATGTTCAGCTTTGAGTATGTACACGAAGCATATATGAAGTTAAAAGATACTTGAAGATTTCCAGTCAGCATTGAAATTCCTTTTCACCAAGTGACACTAGAATCTTCTAGAAAAAATACACTCTGGTGCTGCTACTCCAGACTCATGTTCTGGGCTACTCGCACAGGAGAAGACTTGCTTGTCTGGAAAACTTTTATTATATGAAGTTCTGTAGGAAGCAACAGCGACTCACACTGTTATAACTACCAAACATCACATGAACATGTATTAAACGTAATACTTAAAGTCACTTTCTTTCATATATACAGATATTTAGAAAACTGGAGACTTGCAGTTAACTTTAACAATTTTCTTCAGGTTTACAAAGAAGACCTACCTCAGCTGAAACAGCAAAGTAAAGAGAAAAACTATTCTGTGCCCTTCCTTAAAAGAGAGCGAGCGCCTGAGGACAGTTTAAAGTTGCAGTTTATACATGGGTAGAGTAATATTCGATCATGCTTGTTTTTTCTGATTGTTGAAACATCCTAGCAATGTTAATCAGTTCACATCAGTGTTTAGCAAGGCATTTTTCAATGCTTATCCACTGCCACAATTAATTTTTTTCTCATTATTACTGTGGGTAATTATTGGAATATCAGATTTTCTTTTTTCAGCTGTATTTGTTAAGGAACAAGAGAGGTTGTAGTACTGTAGCCATATAATAAATAATAAATCAGCATTGCATTTTATAAAATTACATTTTAAACTAGCTGCTGACTACACATTATGGTTTTGGGAGCAAAGATTTTCTGTAAGTTAATCGTGTTAGCTGTGATTTGCAAAATGCCTGATGGATTCCTGCTTGAATCCAATTCCCTGTAAAACTTACTTGGATGCAATTCTATGTGGATTATATATTCTTTTTGTGAAAACAGCACTAATTTAGGAGTTAGGCGCAAAGTTAAACCTTGAGAGGATTCACGAATGCCTGTTCCTGGTGGGAATAGTCTCTCTCTGCCTGTGTGCTGTGATATTCTTGAGCTAGCGTTGGTGCTGCAGCTGTACTCTTTTCAAGTTAATGCACAAATTAGTTGCACAGTTTGTTACAGAAATTACCAGAATAGTTTTGAAACAGAATGTAACTTGTTTTGTATTTATTTCAGTTATAGAGGGTATGACTGTCGAAATAACTTGTTCTACACACAAGCTGGAGAAGTGGTCTATCATATTGCTGCTGTAGCTGTCGTGTATAACAGGCAGCAGCACACTCAGAGGCTGTATCTTGGCCATGATGATGACATCCTCAGCCTAAGCATTCACCCAGTGAAAGACTATGTTGCTACTGGACAGGTTGGTATTTAGAAGTGATGGTCTTGGTAAAACATGAAAATTAATTCTCTTCGTAGTATATAATTAGAAAAAAAAATGTGGTTCTCTGCCCTTCAGTAGAGTGTTTTCCCCTAATATGTGTGAGTGTATTTCCTATATCCCTGCCAGACTGCTGGGGAGTGCTGGACTGGAAACCATTTGAGGTGATTATTAAATCATTTCTGTGCAACAGAAAAATGGCCAGTCTTACCCTGTGGCCTTGCAAAACATCTTACATTCACTTTGAACCTCTGCTTTCACCAGTGAAATGCTGTATTTTATCTACATCCTAGGGAGGGGTTGGTATTTCATTAGTCAGCCTCAGTGTTTCTGTACTGTAGTAGCCTTGAAAAGCCTTACTCAGATAAAGCCTATTTGGTGTTGGGCACTCTACTGATACCTGGTACTGAATATGATCTATTCATTGTATTCATGGATCATGGTAAAGTGCATAATCAATATTATACTGAATACGGGTGCTTTAGAGAATACGTGATGATATTTCTCTATAAGAGAAAATATTTCTCTATAAGAGAAAAAGATAAGATAGGGCAAGTGGAAAAGTAGTTACCTCTGGAGGGTTGTGAAGATGTGATAGTGCTAATCAGTGATATTGGTGTGCTGTGAGCTGCTGTGAGCAGATGTTCCAATGAACCCTCTGGTTTAGGTTGGAAGAGATGCTGCTATCCACGTTTGGGACACACAGACACTGAAATGTTTGTCATTGCTCAAAGGCCAGCACCAAAGAGGAGTGTGTGCACTGGATTTTTCAGGTACGCCACAACCTACATTTATCTAAACAATTAGTTAAAAAGCAATCCTTATGTGGAAAACTTGATTCGAATAGGTAGCCAGTTTTACAACCAATACAAGTTTTACATGAAAGTGTGCTGCCGGTTTTGATAAAAATAATGTGTGTTGTTAAGTCAGTAATCGGCCTTTGCTCAGTTGATCGATAATTGGGTTTTTTGATGCCTGATACACAATAGCGAGTGGTGCAGCTAGGACTCTGGTGGCTGCCTACATGGTGGTATAACACTTTAATTGTATTAATGGTGACTTGAAGTTTCAGGTTGCCATTAATGGCAGAATGGTGACCTGAAGTACATAAAGAAGACGGAAATGTGATCTGTAGGCTTATACAATTCTTCACATTTGCTAACAACGCCCACATTTTTTAGTGAGTTTAGAGAAGAAGTAAATATGATGAACAGTTGTCTGCTTATTTCTCCTACTTGTCTTTCTGAGATGTGTGACCTAAATTGTCTCAGTTACCAAAGGGTAATTCCTGCATTCAGCACTGAACAATGTAATCCTTACAGTGTTGACTTAGGTGCTTTTGTGTCTTTATTAAGTGCTTACAGATCTGTTTTTCCTTTTTCTATGTAAAATAAAAGAAAAATTACTCTAGCTGAACTGTCCTTAACTCTGATTTTTTTTTTCAGACATTATTTCTTTCATATTCTCCTCTCTAGAAATGTGGTAAGAATTCACTGGGACATAGAACACATTTATGAGTCAGGGCTACACCAAAGAAGCTTTACTTCCACAAAGATAAGTCTGTGGAACTGGTTCATATTCCATTATCAGAAGAGGAGCCTTGGTGTTCATCCAAGAGCTGGAATTTGAATTACTGATCCACTGTGGTGTGTAACTTAGCTCTGAAAGTAGATATGGTACTAGAAGAGAAAATGGTTAAAGAGGATCTAATTGACCTAGTGTGCATAGAAGTTAAGAAAATTTTATTAAGATCCCTAGTTGAACAAATGTTGATATACTTAGAGATTACCTTGCAGTTTACATTTTATCAAAAACTAGGTTGCTGTATAGATAGTAGTGCTCCATGTATTACAGTCCAGGTACCTTGATAAAAGCACAAAGAATAAGCTTGGTGCATTTTCTGCAGACATAAATATATACAAAAGTATTAAAGCTCTTCTATCAAGCAGCAACCACTGGCATCATTACAGCATTGCATTAGGACCTGCTCCTGAGAATGTCCCTAGTGCCTTCCTGAGGGGCTTTGTCAGAATTCTTGGCAAGAGAGGAGCAGGCAGTTGTGCAAGGACACGCTTCACCACAGGATCAGTGCTGCTGCGTTGGCTCTACTCTATAGGGAGTTTTCATTGTGTTCATAATAGACCTTTCTAAATTAGGTTCAAATCACACTACTTGAAGCTTAAAGAAACAAGCCCCAAAGTCCAAAGGTACCTTTTTTTTGGCTGTCCTTGATCTGGCGGCTGCCTCTATACCGCCCGTTCTCTCTGCCCGTACCTGCTTTCTGAAGCACCTGCTGTTGACCAGCGCCGAGAACGGGCTGGATCATGGTTGTAAGACCTTTCTCACCACATGGTGATTCAAAGTTTATAATGGCATTCGTGCAGTGCTTGGCTGTGACCTCTGGTGGCTAACTTAACATCTATAATTTTGGGTATCAATCAGAGTACATAGCCCATGTTAATGCATAAAACTTCCTGTTTCAGGTAAATAAAGTTTAGATTGTATTCTTACCAATAAAAGTTTGTCAACCACAATCCACTTACAGAATTGAGTTACCACTAAAAATAATTACTGTGTTCAAAATACACAAATATACCTCTTTCTTAAATAAAAAGTATTACATAATGCATATTTACCTTTTGTATCAGCTATCTCACTAAAACTATTATAGAATGGTTCTTACTATCTCCTTTCCTTTCCCATTAACCTCATATGTCTCCCTCTTTTTTTTTTTTTTTAATAGACTCAATTTGAGTTTCTTGTCCAATTTTTCAACTTTGTTCCTTCCTGCCTACTCACACACCTTTCATCTAGGCCTGTTTCATACAAATCTGAACTCTTTTCCTCTTTCTGGAATTTCCCTTCTCCTTCTTGACTTGCTTCTCATAGAACTTGGTCACTAAATACCCTAAGTCCAGTCTAGCTGTGAGGAGCTATTCAGCCTCATGAACTCTGAAGTAGTTCTAATGGAGTAATTTATACCAGTAGTACTTGTTTCAATTCTGGAAGTCAAATATGCTTAAAAATAGAGTCCTTAACATCTGTTAACTTCTACAAGAAGTAACCGTCTCAAATCGTTCCTTTTATTCAGTCTTTTGGCCGTCTCACCAGTTCTCTACTTCCTCCGCTTTTAACGTTTCTTCAGGTTTAAAAAAAAAAAAAAAAAAAAAAAAAAAAATGTTATGACCTATAAAGTTCAGTTCTCTTACATACTTCAGCAATTATGGTTTAGTTTTTTTAAAATGTTCAATGTTTCGTGGCAGTTTGCCTCTAAAAGTTTGTTAACAATGCTCTTGTTTGTCATTATTTCATACAAGTAGCAAGGATGCCTAGGTACTGTTGAATTATGTATGATATGCTGTTCTTGCTTTTCTACCTCTCATTATCACTGCTGCTGTGTCTTTCCTGCAGTAGATGACAGCCAGCAGTTAATTTTAGCCCTACCATTTTCTATGATATTTATACTTTCATTACATTGCCTATTAATTTTTAACCACCCATTTCATTATACACTGATAATTCTTGTCAGCATTTCAAGCATAAGAAGAGAAGCATCATCTGATCAGAAGTATCTCAAATAAAATGTAATGTGATTTTGGAGTGCTTGGACTTTATGAAATTGATTTTCGTTGTCTTGTTTGATCCTACCTACCTTCCTTATGCTTAGACACAGGAATGTATTGTGTCTGCTTTTGGGAAAGATTAGTGGTTTGATAAGGCATACAAATAGAAAAAAAGTAGAATAGACCAGACTTACAAACATAATAGAAGATAATGAAGTCAAAAGAATGCCTCTTTGGTAAAAGAATAGCCCCTCTTGTAATCATCCAATTAAAAATGAGGCAGAAAACTCTCGTTGTGACCTGTTCTGTCTGATAAAGGTGAGGCCATATTTCAAGTTAATTAAGAAGAGGAAGGCTATGCCATGGATTAGGAGAGTGCTCTGTGAAATCTGTAGATTCCAGTCTGGTGGGCCATCACCCAGCAGGTATTCCTTTTAGTGCTCAATACGGCAGTGTGCATCCTCCTTGTGGATAAAACTTGAGCAGGTGTCAACTTTGGTCCCCTGAAAAGGTTAGGCAGGCTGACTGTCATTCTCAGTTCATTTGTCTAATTCTGCAGGCAGTCTGCTTCAGGAACTGAAGACATTTAGTGAATCTGAACTCTAATCTCCCAAAGTATTAGTTCCTTTTTTTGCTTCATTTATAATAGATCATTCAAATTTCAGGTTACAGTGTATTTGTTGTGATTGTTGCCTGTTATATTTTCAGCCAAAGCATCAGCATCTTTAACAGTAACTGTTGCTTTTGTACAGCTGATGGAAAGTGTTTGGCATCTGTCGGGCTAGATGATAATCATGCCATTGTGTTTTGGGATTGGAAAAAAGGCGAAAAGCTAGCGACAACCAGGTAAGAATACATCTCTAAAAATGTGCCCTGCGATTACATTTTTCTGAGTAGTAACATCCACAGGTGTTTCAGAGCAATTATATTCAGATTAAAACCCTTGGGATCTAGAGTTTATTCTTTCAGGAGTTCCATAGCCTTTCTGTTAGGACAGCTCCATTGATATTCTAGCTCATGCAGTGGCTTTCAAGTTAAATTAGTATTTTCTCCCAGTTTTATTTCCTGAGTCATGGTAGAAGCCATCCAAGATGTCATATTTTCCTTTATGCATTAGATATGCCAGATTTCATCAGCGTACATATGCAGATCATTTTTTGAAATAGAAAAAAGTGTTCCCTCTAATATAAATAGATTTTTCAAGGTCTACTGATTCCTGCCTTCCTTCTGAATCAGCTTTTCCTGAGATATTTGCTCTTGCAATTACAAACAGAAATCTTAGCTAATAACCCTGTAGTGAAGACGCTTTCTTTACACTCAACTAGTTGTACATGTTAGAAGAATCAAACTGTTTGAGCACCCGGTTTCTGTCCAGCGAAGCAAATGTACCTCTGAGGTCAAGGTACTCGAATTGTTTAGAATTGATGCAAGCGTGCACTTGCATACCAAAAGGCAGGGAGTTCAGTTCATATGCTGAATGCAATCATGTAAGATCTGAAACTGGTTGGTAGAAATTATTAGTAACTGCAAAAAAGGGCCCATGAAATATAATTTACCTCAAGTATGGCACTGTTGCCACTATTATATGCTGACATGTTCCAGAAGAAAGAATAAGATTTTCTCCTGGCAGCACCATCTGTTAGCAGTATACCATCCCTGAATAAGGAAATGTTTTGATCCAGGTGTGTGTGTACCATAATCTATATCAGCTGTATAACTTTGTCTCGGGCATCCAGTTTCGTAGGCAGCAAGATTTTAAATTCTATTTAAAATTTGAGATGTAGGACTTGAAGCACCCGTGTGTCTGTGTTGTAGAACGTGACATTTTCACTGGCTTTCCAATCCTAGCTTTACTGTCTCCAGACAGTTTCTGCTTCAGACTCACGAGTGAAGAAATGACTTTATATATTCCCACAGAGACCTACTCAGCTTTTAAAAACAAGATAAGGATGGGCTCTATGGCTGCCTGTCTCTTCTTGCTCATAGTGAGAGATACAAGATTAAGTGTTTGGGTTCTTTTCACTGTATAATACTATATGGATCTATTGTTATTGCTAATCTCTAATTTTGAAAATACGGAGGGTCCTCACAGCATTATAGTTTACCTTCTGAAAAGTTCTAATTTAAATTACTGTTTATATTTTAGCAGTGCCTAAAGGCAATTTCCCCATTCTGGTAAGCACAATAGGACATACAAAGAGAGACAAAAAACGAGACAGGAGAATTTATATCCAAATTTTGGATACGACCCTCACGTGGCCTTAGCAGACAAGAAGAATAGAAGGACACCTCCTTACAACCATATAACCCACAAGAAGAATTCATCTAAAGGAATGAACCTGGGAAATGAAGTGTACATTCACTGTGTACAACCATTCATTATGTTCATTTTGTAGTTATTTTGTATTTCTTTTTTGTGAATGTTCTTTTTGCTTAATATTCTTGGGATGATTAATTCAGCATGACTTCTCAGTTTTCTTGTCTCAGTGCTGAGAACATACTCCTATTTGTTTGTTTGAATTGCTCATTAGATAAATTTTACAGCCTGTTTCTCTGTCTTGGCTCTGCAGCCTTCTGCCAGGTTTCATTCCAGCGCACGCTGTCAGGATCAGAATGCATCTGAGCTCCTTTCATCAGCTTCTCAAGCCTTACACTCTGATGCAGTGCCACTCCTGTTTGATCCCAGCATTCTGTATTAGTGGGCTGCAATCCCTAAGGGAGCTGAGGGGGGCATTGTCAAATTTATTTACAATCTAAATCAGTGAACTTCATGCTCTTTTTTTTTTTTAATTCTATAAGAGCAAACGCCAGTAGTCCCAGGGACACAAAAACTGCACAGGCTTCTGTACATGGTTTGCTCTGACCGTTGCAGGAGATTGGGGTGGAAACATCGGCAGCCCAGATCTCATGTGTGGGTACTACTGCTCCTGTCACACAGGCAGACAAGGAGACTCCTGCACTGGGACACAACTAGTTTGACTTTGGCCTCAGGGCAGTACTTTTTGCCTGTGTGATAGACGCTTCCAGAAGCAGCAGTATAATGGGCCTGAGCTGAAAGGCTGGGCATGGTTAGAGCAGAGGAACAGGAGGAGGAGGGATTGCAAGAAGGTGCACTTCAAATATCCAAGGTGTAAAGGACCGCAAGCAAATACTGAAACCAAGTCACATCCGAACCGTGTGACTTTCCAGATCTACTAAACTTGTGAGATGAAAGTGACGTTATAGCACACCACCTGAAAATTCATAGTGCAAAGCTACTGGGTTTTGCTTTTGGTGTTTTATAAAACACTGAAATAGAAATAATTACTACTTTACATCTGGGAATGTTTTTTGCAATGGTAAAACTTAAATTACAAATTCCCATAAAGACATACTCCACCGAGAATAACTTCAGTTACCTGAGAACTAAATTTGAGCAGTATGTATGCTGTTAAATGAACTGTTTCCTAAATTATAATGTTGTAATTTGTTAATTTATTTATCCTGTTGAAGCACAGTAGGTTAAAGACTTCCTCATTTTTCTTGAACAGAGAATTTTAAATATTTATTGAGTTCTTACCCATATAAATATTTATGTTGCCCTTTTTGCCTTCTCTTAATTGCGCTGACCTTTGCTGCCTGCTTCTTCATTATGACTTCATTGAACTGAAATTCAGTGGGAGGCAATTTTTATTCACCACATTTCTGTTGTCTAATTCTTATATGGTGTGTGCTCAAATAGATAGTGCCAACCCTGTGGGTCAGACTTCCAAGGCTGAACTCTTGCAGATTAGGGATATGGTGCTCTACTTTTTGTTAGGGAGGGTAACGATGGTAGAGATAATGTAGACATAACCTCTGCGACTGCTCTGCCAACCCTCATAGTGTTATAGAACCATACTGTTGGATTTCACCAAGAGTAGGACAGTCATGGTGATTAGATTGTCGTTGTTGAAGACTATGTTTGATTAGTCCAATACGATGAAATGTCATTAAGTTTGAAATTTTAAGTCATCCCTTTCCGTCTTTTTTAATTTTAATTTTTATTGCAGGGGACATAAAGATAAAATATTCGTAGTGAAGTGTAATCCACATCATGTAGACAAACTAGTCACAGTTGGGATGAAGCACATCAAATTTTGGCAGCAAACCGGTACTGTATTGAATACTCATATTTGATTTATTTGAGAATGTGTTTAACATGGGAACATCATGTTCTTTATTTAAGAATTTGTTTTATTTGTAAATCAATTTTTGAAAGGGGTGAAAACCTACCTCTGAATCAGCAAATGTCACAATATTCCTTTCTCTTTGGAATTAATTTCCTTACCTCAAGTCATACTATTAAGGATTTCTCCTGAGAAGGCATCCTTGGCTCTCAGAAAACAGACAGTCCTGTAATTCACTTAGGCAGATGATGACCCTTCCTGGGAAGCTGCCAGCTGGTAGCGAAGAACCTTAGGTGCCTCTGGCACACTGCTAAAAACAGTCATGTTTGCACTTCAGCTACTGATGTAACACTTGAGCAGCCCTTCAGTTTGAAGACAGAGCAGTTTGTCAGTCATCAGAGATGACTTCCAGAGATGGAAGCACATGTTTCGAGGTGTCAGGCTGGAAAGAGAGCTTTGAGGATGGAGCTTAAAATACATGCCTGGGCAAAGCAAAAAATAAAGAAAGAAACAGATGCTGGGTAGAAGTTCAGTTATAGTCATTTTTATTTTATCCCTTAGGCTAAAAATCATCATATGGTATCACAAGAATCAAGATATCAAGGTAATACATTTTTCATTTGACATAGGAGTTTTATTTCCTTTTATAAATAATGAAAAATGAAAAAGTGTTCTCCAATATTTCAAAATGGGGTAAGACAGAACAGTCAGTCTAGACTGTTCTGTCAAGCTGAGAAAGACAGCGTAGTTGGTTTCTGATTGAGGATATTTTTTCTTCAGGAATGGAATTTTTGTTCTTCATTAATTTTAATTGTATACACGCTGCACGAGTACTTGGTAAAATGATTTCAGACAGCATCTTCTGTGTGTAAACTTCACCAGAGGTAGGCAGCGTAAGGGTAGCTAAAACTAGAACTCAAGACAATTCAAAATTAGGTACTTCTAAGAAGTTCCTATACTTCTACCATACTTTACAGTGCTCAAGTGGTTCAGGTGCTCTCAGGTTAAAAAAAATATTTTTTTCCCTGCGTTTTTTATATTGATGTTATTTTTGTAGTAATCAATTACATTTGCATTGCAGCTTGCCAAATTCTATTACAGGAATTTGCATTAAGCAATATGTTCCTCCAAGATAGGTCTCTTTGCAATAAAAATGGTATATTTTGAATTAAGAATTGCTCTGTGGAATTGGGACTCTTAGTCTGGTATTAACTGTGAAATATGTGATGACCTGAAGCCAGGGCACCACTGTAATTGTGTGTGTGTTTCTGTCCATAAGCACTCAATTCGTGGGTGCATATGGCTACATTTTCCTGTCTGGATCAAAGTAAGGCAATTTGGTTCTCTGACAGAGGAGCAAATCCTGCCGTTTATTCTGCAAAACTGCTGTCAAATTGTCAGGTTGCCAGAGGACAACTCATGCAAACCTCCAGTATCTCATGTGTAGTTGTGGTCGCCTGTGAAGAGAGAAAGCTTAGCAGGAGCTTGGCAGGCTGTTCTGTGCAAAAAATATTCTGCCAGCCATTGTATTAATTCTTCATACCCAATTCATCACCAAAATTTACCGTTTGCTTGGAAATAACAGTCTGAAAAATAGAGCCTGTACCACTTCAGAACTGTCATTACTAGATTGTTTTTCCCTCATGCAGTGTGTTTTCAGTATTTCTGTTACCTGCTATGTCTTGGGCAACGACAAGAGATGGCAGGGTCGAGACATTTCCCTTTACAGCGCTGTGGCGACAAACCGAATTACAGGGCAACTTCATCTCGTTCATATTGCAGGTGGGGGCTTTACGTCAAAGCGAGGAACATTTGGAACTACTGGAAAATTGGAAACGATGATGAGTGTTTCGTATGGGCGCATAGAAGATCTCGTTTTCTCTGGTGCTGCTACTGGTGACATTTATATCTGGAAGGATACTCTGTTGCTGAAGACAGTGAAAGCCCATGACGGCCCTGTGTTTGCCATGCATGCACTGGATAAGGTATTTATCCTCCCACCTGACCCTTTCATCTGTTGTTTTTGTTGCAGGACTGGATTTTAGACACGTATAACTAACACGCCTTGCAGTGAAGTTCCTCAGGCTTGGTGCATGTGTATCTGAGCAATACCTTGCTCTGCACTGCACTACCGTTGAAGGTGCTTCAATAAATCAAACCGTAACAGAAAACACGTCATGCTGGATGAGTGTCAGTGCAATTAAAATCATGAAACCAACATTAATGGGTTCTGCTATTTAATAGGTGTTGTATTTGTAAGCACCACATTATATGTGCTCCTTACTGTACCAGTAACTTTCTGACCTCTAAATATGCAGGATTTATTTCTCGCTCTGCTCATGCGTGTCATTTCCATGTTTGCAAATCACAGGAGGGTGACAGGTAACATTCATTGCCTCTTCAACCTGATCCAAAAATACTTTGGCACTATCGGTTTCCAAAACATGAGCCATGAAAGTCTTATTAATATTATCACTTTATCTTAAGCAAGCAAGATTTCAGACATGCAAAGGTTTTGTAATTATTCCAGATACCAAAAGTATTTTCCTTCAGTTACATCAAGAAAATTGCAAAAGAAAATAGGGCAAAATATATTATTGACATCACATAAATGAGGTTGGGGCAAAGTTTTGCCATTTGAAATCCACTGACACTTTGAAGATGTTGGTAATGGAATATCCTTTTTGAGATTATCGTTTCAACGTTTTAGTTTGAGAAGAAGGATATTGCCTGTTATCAGTTTTATATATCAAGGTCAGTTAAGATCCCTGTGGCTCGGTCCCTTCTGGCCCGAATTGATTGTTTATAGCTTTTCCATCAGTTTTTCTGTTTGATCTTGGTGTTCTTATCTTCTAAACATCCTCTTCACTGACATTTTTTTTGTTAGTTGTTTATGCTGTTTTGCACTGACTTGACACAGATGAAGAGAATCTACCAAGGGAATTAAGCAGAGAGTTGGTCCCTGTGCATTATTAGAACTCGGTCTGAAGCATCTGTCAGGTCCACTGAGTTTGGAATCCCTTGAAAAGCTGTTGTTAGCAACTGCTGCCTCTTCTAAGGATGAAGCACATCTTTTTCCATAGTTTATTTCCACATGCAGAAAAAATGTTATGGTCCAGCATTAGTATGTACAACAGTAGGTACTCTGCATGGTTATAGGTCTTCGTAACCTCAGAAAAGCAATTCTCTAAATCTTCTCCCCTTACATTTTCCCTTCACAGGTATAGGCTCCCATATTTTTAATCGAACACAAGAATAAAATGCAGGGGAGGATTTATACTGCCTTTGAATATGTCTTTTTTAAACAGTAACATCTAAGTGGTGACATTGTGTATATTTCCATCCTGTGATCCTACAGGGATTTGTGACTGGTGGAAAAGATGGAATCGTGGCCCTTTGGGATGATATGTTTGAAAGATGTCTGAAGACGTACGCTATTAAAAGAGCAGCACTATCTGCCAGTTCTAAAGGTGTGCTTTAGTAAGGACTTTATGCATGAAGGCTGGTAAAATGGCACTAATAGCTGTCAAATCTTACCAGAACGCCAGGGGAACAGTCATATACTACTTACTGCTCCAGGCTGGGATTCTCTGTTTTGATTGATACAAGTTGTATTTCACACACTCCTTGCCATTTATAGTTTGCTCTGCTATTTCCTCCTCTATTCCCTGACATTTGCCTTTGTTTTCACTGAAGAAATGGTTTTCAAAGGAAATGTCACAAGCATGTGCTGTGACCTGGGTGTTCCATGATGTGTTTAGCAGCTAGCTTCCTCAGTTGGCCTCATTTCGTCTAGTGGGAAGACCTGTTAAATTCTACTTCCCCAGGCATCAGTGTGGAAGTCTGTGAAGTGATGTTCACAGATAATCACAGAATTAACATCCACGTTGCTGGAGCATCTGAACCCCCTATATTCTGTCTCTGTTAAAGCAGTAAAATATCGGTGTTTAGATTTCCACAATATGTTCTAGCACAAGCTCCCCTCCTTTGAACTATTAATTAAAATCCAGGGATTATCTAGTAGCTTGATCAGGCAAGTGTGTCTCACTTTTTAAACAGATCTTAATTACAGATGATATATAAATTGTATGAACTATAGGTGATAATGAGGCTCTTTTTGATTTCACAATAAAAACCTAGGATTAATATCTTTGTATTCTTTAGGTTTACTTTTAGAAGACAATCCCTCTATTCGAGCCATCAGTCTAGGACATGGGCATATACTAGTAGGAACTAAAAATGGGGAGATACTGGAAATTGATAAAAGCGGTCCCATGACTCTACTTGTTCAGGTATTGTATGGATCTTCCATATCAAAATATTCCCTGTAGAAACACAGGACATGATAAGGCTTTCCCAGACATTTTCTTTCTGTTTTCATTAATCCTCTTGGCCGCTGTTGCTTTCCTTGCCCAGGTGGAAGTTGATGCTTTCTTATGTAAATGTCTGTGAGATTCACTGAAGGTAAAACAAACAGTCTGTTAAGTTCAACGGCTGATGAGACTCTTTATGCATTTTTTAGACAGTTTAGGACCCAACATAAAAATGAAAAATGACACAATTTATTTGACACTGTGGTTCCTTTTATTTGCTTTTACTGAAATACTATAGCATATTATGAAGGATCCCACACTTTAATTTGTGAAAAATTGTTTTAGAGTTATAACAGCTTTCTGCAGTGGCATACTGTTGTCATTGCACATGTTGCAAAGCATACAGGGACCTCTTTTTGTGAGACAAAGTGTTTTGCAAAGTTTGGTTTCAAAGTTTTTATAAATATGTCCACTGAGGTATTTGATGTTGCTTAGGTTTAGTGTCTTGACCAACCCTAAAGTCTATACGTAGAAAATTGTATATATCATTTATGAGTTATAATTTGTCAAGGTTTTAGTTTTCGTTTTCCTTAAATGACTAAATTAATACTTTGTTTTACAAAAACATTATTTCTGTGGTATTTTTGTTTGCAATTATTTCTGCCTGCATAAAGTAGTCTTTCCATTTTGTATTTCCTACACGGCAGCCTTACTAACCAAAATGTGTCAAGTTGTATTTCATAAATTATTGAACTCATTAACTAGTTTGGACTTGCAAGCTTATCCTTCTGTAGTTCTCTTCACATGAATAGTAAGGTTGCGAGATAGTAAAATTACCTTAAAGCTATCTTATTGCTGTGAGCTTTTTGATGAAGAGAATGGTTATAGTTGCCATCCAGCTTAAATTACATGCTTGCATGCATCGATGTGAGCCAAAATAGAAGAAGCATCAGCTGTAAACAAGATGTCATGACAGTTCCTCCCCTTTTCCTTTTAATTGTGTTTCTTCATCTCAGCAAAAATGCCAGTTACCAAACTGAAATCCAGATTGAGGATAGTAAGGAGTGATTTAACCTTGAAATGCAGTGCTAGTAAACTACAGGTTGGAGGAAATCTAGGAAAAACGGGGAGAGTGATTTGAAAAGATTGAAAACTGATTTCTGAGGAAAGATTAAACTAACTGTGTATGTTGGGCAAACAAGTTCTCTAGTATCTAAAAAATCAAAAACCCATGAAGACAGATTAGCCCATATTAACATTTTGGGCATTACTATTTCCTGCTTAAGTCTGGAAGAGAGAGGAGTGGAAGAACAGGAATTACAGGTAGCAGTAGTGCAAGAGACTAGGGAAGGCTGCATGGTTATCCGAGGAAACAGAGCAACATTTGGGTCTCTCTGAATACTGGAAATTTTTGAGAGGAGATGCTGAAAGCCTTGTTGCCCGAGACTTGTGAAAGGAGACCCGGCAAGTGCTAAAACATTATTACATAAAACCAAATGCATTATTTTCTCTTATATTAAATTATTTCCTTTAGGGGCATATGGAAGGAGAAGTCTGGGGCTTGGCAGCTCATCCTCTCCTGCCTGTCTGTGCAACAGTGAGTGATGATAAAACACTTCGAATCTGGGAACTTTCATCCCAGCACCGCATGCTGGCAGTGAGGAAGCTGAAAAAAGGTGATTCTGAATTGGCCATGCACTGGGATAGTGATGACACTATTCTGTTTCTGTAACAGTTCCATCTTGGCTTTTGGTGCACATCACAGGCATTAATTAGGTAGGAAGAAGACACAGTCATTAAGAAACTGGAAGCATATGAAGCAGATTTTCTTTGGCGTGTGTCAGGTCAATGAAAAGGGTAGAAAGAAAAAGGATTATAATTCTTTGTAATGAATAATAATAAAATGAACTTTAATCTCTTCCCTCTGATTCCAAGAGGAACGAGTTGGCCTCAGAATCATTTTCCTTCCTAAGAATACTTAAGGCCAGCATATTTGTTGCTGACGTAAAGAAGTTTTCTTATAAAGACAAATCTAAAATTATCTGCATGTTAAGTACAATCAGTTTTCGGTGGCCATATGAACTTCACATGTTATACCAACTGCTCTGAAAACTAACAGTTTCCCTGCCCTCTCCTCTGTATAAAATTCAATGGGCTGTGTTGAAATGCTGAGTTCTTGAAATGATTCTTGTCTTGCTTATTTACTGATATCCTTCAGGAAATTTTATGGTGTGAATTCAACTTGCTTCATTTTCAGTGACAGGTCCAGAGCATGGCTGAGGGAAAACAGTCAAAATGTTTTGGAGAGGTGAACTCAGGGACGGATGAGGATAGCTGTATGACAGATTATGGTCAGAAATAATGTTGAGGCAAAAAGTAAGTGGAGGAAGTGTAGAACATCTGTTTTGAATGTGCCCCACCTGAAAACAAACATTATTCAGTCATATAATGAAGAATCTTTCAAGTGTAGTATTCCTGACAGACATGCAGTTACGCTGCCCATAATGAGTCTTTGATTTTTTTCCATCTGGGAATCCTTTCTGTATGTTTTTGTTGGTTTTTAAAATTTTCTTTCTTTCATTGGTGTGTTTAGAATGTGGTTGGAAGGTGCCATTAGCACCTAAACCCATCCCAAGACTGATCAAATCACCATTGTCAACTCAAGGACAGCCAATACAGAGTAAAATATTAGCAAAATATTAATCATAGCCATCCTATCACATATTTGTTTTTATAAATAACAAATCTAATTTAAAAGTATAAACTTGAAGTAAACACCTTTCAGCTGGAGTTTGTTGATGGTTTTCTCAGTCCCAGATTTGTAAACCTCAAGATACTCTTTCCATATCCTTTTGTAGGTGGACGATGCTGTGCCTTTTCCCCGGATGGGAAAGCCTTGGCTGTAGGGCTGAATGATGGGAGTTTTCTGGTGGTAAACGCTGACACTGTGGAAGACATGGTCTCTTTTCACCACAGAAAGGAAATGATCTCTGATATAAAGTTTTCACAAGGTATAATCAGCTGATCAGGTGAAAGGGCAGTGTTTATCTTGGAGTCTGTTTTTCTCCTCTAGCTGAAAGGTTGAATGTTCAGAAGGTAGACTGGCTTTATGTGTGCTCCGTGCATTTGAACATTTTACAGTTCTGTATGGCCAAGAGTAATGATGCCCACCCCTACATGGTGCATTTGGATGCACTGCAGTAGTAAAAATGCATAACAATAGTAATTATAACATGTACACCTTTAATAACCTCAGTGTCTCTTCTTTACAGAATCGGGAAAGTACCTGGCTGTGGCTTCCCATGATAATTTTGTAGATATTTACAATGTACTTACCAGCAAAAGAGTTGGCATTTGTAAAGGTGCATCTAGCTATATCACACACATTGACTGGGACTCAAGAGGTAAAACATTGTTTCACCAGAGATACAGATATAAAGTGCCTGTAAAACAGAGTGTCAGTAAAATGTTCTCCTATGGTTACTAATACAAACTGTAACTAATAATGCAAATATTTTTTCAACACCGAGCACCATATGGGTTCAGTGGTACATCACTGGGTACATTTGTTGGCGGAATTCATCCTCACTTGCAGCATCTGTAGCAGAGTACCTGGTACTTCACTGCTGAAAGCATACGACCAGAATGTTATTTACAAACGTAATATTGCTTTTCTTTGCCCTGTTCTTTTTATAGTTTTGTAGTTGTGGCACACTTTTCCACCTTTTATGTCCAATTTCCTTTTTTCTTTGCTGAGCGTTATGTGGCAATGAAGTTAGAGAGCCTTAATGTCACAGCTAATTAAGTCTAGCAGGATGGATAATTAGCTTGTGCAAATAAGCCTTCCCAGAGCCAATATGATTCTGTGTGGAGGCACCTGTGTGTGTGAGCCCCCACCTCCCCAGCTGTGCTAGTCCCAGACCCTGGTGCCAGCTCCCTGACAGCAGCAGGGGCTGAGCTTCCTCCGGAACCAGGTCTGGGTGCTGTCGGTGAGCTCTGAGCCGTGGTGCCACCCTGCCCCTGCTCACAGCCCTGCTGCTCTGCCTGCTGGCACTTGGCAACCTCACAACAGCCATGTGTCTGCTACTGCCCCTATGAGCTGCAGTAGCCAGTTCTCGGATGTCTTATGTGCAGAGATAGGAAGTAGAAGAAAACAGAAAATTCTTTGTGTCCTTAATGGTATTTATTGGAAACTCCAACTGAACTTGTAGACGTAAAGGATTAATGTACTAAATTGTATAACCTGGTTTATACAGGTGCAGTAGGAAAGGCCCGATAGTGCTAGTGTCCTATTGCACTTCTTGTGGTCAGTGATGCTCACAGACTGAACCTAGCTCATGCCATGAAGGGCAGGATAGCAAAGTCAAAATGCAGCAACGCTGAAACTGCACTACTTGATGTCAGTCGATCATCTGATCCAGTGTCGTTGGGTAAAAGAGTGCTTTCCCTGGTCGTCATGCAGGTTAGATACTGCAGAACTGCTTTTATGTTAATAATAAATCCCCCCAGGACTTCTTACGCTAGTATAATTGTTGCAATTTGGAAAAATCAGAAAATGTCTCTAATTTTCTTATGTGAGAACTATGGTAAAACTAGATTTGAAAGCATTTTTTTGCTACTCGGTGCACAAATACCTGCTAATATACTATCAGTTGAATACAGAAGTATCTTCATAATATTTGTATGGGTATGGTAAACTTCATAGTCAGAGACAGTTTGGTGTGTACCTGGACTATATATGCCAGTTAAGCAACACAAAACAGACAGAAGTTTACAGTGTTTTTAACTTTTGGCAGAGCTCTATTGCAAAATTGTGATGAAAGCTTAATAGCTTACGTCTTTATGTGGTTTTTTTACTTTCCATCATCGTGATGATGACAACGCAGGCAAAATGCTTCCTATCAGAAGAAAGGGATTTGCTGCAAGACAGTAATTTTTTCAGGATGTTGGATGGTATTTAAAATGCTAGTGCTGCAGTGAATCGGGAGTATAGGATTCTTACGAGAGAGCTTCTGAGCATCTGTTTGACTTTTGCTGTGAATAACTCTCTGGAGGATAATTTCTTAGTTTACCCCCAGAAATCTCTTCACTCAATCAAAAGAGAGTTCATAATATTCATAATAATGAATAAGATTCATAATAAACTCTTATTTCGTATCCAGGAAAGTTATTGCAAGTCAATTCTGGTGCCAAAGAACAACTATTTTTTGAAGCACCAAGGGGGAAAAGGCATATTATAAGAATTGCCGAGGTACGAATTATGCTTACTGGATTTTTTTACTGTGAAAGTTATTTTTCTGGACTGTTGAAAAATAGCATATTTTGTCTTCAAAGGATATCTTTTTTCCTTTTAAAATACTATATTTACAGCAGTTAGAATTAGAATTATTTAATAATTCTGCATATGTCTTTCCTAGCATTTGTAAACGGTAGAACTTGCAAGTTTCTGTTTGTATATCTCAATTTATTGTTGTTTGTTGAATAGCAGTCATTTCCCACAATCCCCTTTCCTGAACCATCACCCATGTTCTGTGTAATCCGTGTGCATACAGGTTATAAACCATCTTTAAACAGTATCACCTGGCTTTTAATGACCTTGATTATTTGTGACAGATAATTCTTCTACAAAATTGCCAGTGTTTAGCACCTCAGAAATCTTTAAGGAGATTTGTATCCAAATCATCCTCTACTGTGGGAAAGTGGGAATGTTTTAAAGGTTTAAGCCTTTTGATGAAGAGATGCCATTTGCATTAACAGGCTGGAAACTGTGAACAGTTTCTAAAATTGCAAAACCCCAAAACGTTAGTATGAAACATAGAAAAATACACATGAAAGCAGTGTGTATTTGGTATGTATTAAGATGAGTTCTTTTGGGACCATTTTGATTGCAGATAGAGAAGATTGAGTGGGACACCTGGACGTGTGTTCTCGGTCCTACTTGTGAAGGAATCTGGCCCACGCCCAGCGATGTCACCATTGTAAACGCAGCTAGTCTTACAAAAGACGGAACGCTGTTAGCTACAGGAGATGATTTTGGTTTTGTCAAGCTTTTTTCATATCCAGCGAAGGTAATAAGTGTTTTTATTTCTGTGGTTAGAAACCCCGCAAGAAAAGGAATTGAGGAAGACGCTGTGGGCAATATGTCAGAGTGCTAATACGTGAATTCTTTGTACTACAGGGACAACATGCAAAATTCAAGAAGTACGTGGGTCACAGCGCCCAGGTAACCAACGTTCGGTGGTTACACAATGATTCTGTGCTGCTGACTGTAGGTGGTGCTGATACAGCTTTGATGATCTGGACCAGAGAATTTTTGGGCATTCAGGAGAGTAAGCTGGTTGATAGTGAAGAATCAGACACAGATGCAGAAGAAGATGGAGGTAAAAAGGATTGTATAAAACACGTCTTTAACTTAGTCTTGATTCCACAGAGACTCACGCAGGTGTTTATCTTGAAGTGGGCAAGAAACTTTTGTGTGCTGAAGTTCAGCGTAGGGAGAGCTTGCTAGGATTTGTTTCCTTCCTTTTATTGGTGAAGATGATCTTGTTTTCTACTCTTCTCCTATAAAACAAGGGTAGTTTGTTTTATTTTATGTTTTATTTCTCTAAGGTTATGATAGTGATGTTGCAAGAGAAAAAGCAATTGACTATACCACTAAGATCTATGCAGTAAGCATCCGAGAAATGGAAGGGACAAAACCACATCAACAGCTGAAGGAAGTTTCAGTAGAAGAGAGGTATGTCACACAAAGGCATTCGTTTCCAAATGTACATTGCATTCTTTTGGATCTCTTTTCATTCAGCTAAACTTAGTCCTTAAGAATAAAGCAGGAATTTGAAAACTCACAAGATAAAATTTCAAATGGTATTCACAGGGCACAATGTGTTAACGTGATGGAGAAAAATCTGTGTATGTAAGTAAAATACCACAGTGTTGTGTTCTCTTCTGCTGTTCACATAAGCAGTTACAGTCTAATTAGTATGTGTAGCTGTACGTATGTCTGCAGGAGGGCTTTTGTGACAAGGTGAGCTTATAAATACTTCACAGTTATGTTTTTTGGTGATGTTTTCATTGATGGATTTTCAGTTGCTTATAATTGTGCCAAGTCATTAACTGTTAAAGCTGAAATTTTCCATGGCACGCGTTGGCCTTAGGTTGAATTATTCTGAAAAAAATAAGGTGAAAGGAGAAACAGTAGTGGTGAGGACAGTAAAGAAAACAGGTAAGAGCTAAGCATAGAGGGTGAGGTCCAGTGAAACACAGACTTAGGGGGGTGGGTGAGTAAAAACATTCCCCTTTGGAAAGGGGAAGAGTAAATATGCACCTGCAAATCCAGTTGATGACTCAACTGTGAATTCATGTGATAAAATTTCTCTTGGTAAGTGGTCTTTCCTTTATCAGGAGTTATCTTGCTTTTGCCCAGGGTTGGGCACTGACCAAAACCACTGCTGTGGGTCAACCCACAAAAAGAATTTAAGCTTCGTTGTTTCCTCCCAGTTTCCCCAGAACACATGAGTAGTAACAATGCCAGTAGCGTGATGACACATTGCTCTCCCCACAGGGAAGAGTAGTTTGAGGAGGGGATCCCTAGTGCTCAGGGAGTACAGGGGGTGCAGAGGCAGGGCTGGTGCCCTGCAGGAGCCCAGCTGCAGGTTTTGGCAGCGATGAAAGCACTCCAGAGAGCTGCCTGCCTGCTGCTCCTGCTCCTGTCACAGAGCTGCTGGCCATGCCTGGCTAGGAGAGTGTTTTTAGAGGCAGCAGCTCGCTCTGTGCAGCACCTCATTTCCTGCTGTCAGCAGGGAGGAGGACAGCTGAATTGGCAGAAAAACTGCACACTCACAGCTGCAAGGGGAGATCACTTAAGCGCTTCTTTGAACAAACGTAATTACATTGAACAGATTAAGGGCTAAGGTTCTTGTACTTCACTACTGAAAATTAGTGGCAACTTTTGATTTTTTTGGTTTTAAATCTCGTTGGTGTCCTGATTTGCAAGGCACAAAACGGAGCTAGTAATACTTCCTAATCTCATCCGAAGCAGACCTTTGATTCCATAAACTAGCTTATGTTTTTAAAGCTCTCAAACAAAGCTGTGCTGAACATCATGGACAGGAAGGTGATAATTAGTAATTTTGCAGTTGGTATTTGAATAGGAGAACAAATGGTGGGTATGAAAGATGAGAAGAAAAATGTTGCACCTATTTTATTTTTTTCATCACAACATTTTAACAAAAATATATAGCCAGGAGGATCAGTGGGTTTTTTTTCAATAAAAGGTTGGCCCATAACCATTTATTTTCCCCTTCTTATAAGGATATCTCTTTCCTTTTTCTCGTTTACTCATATAAAGTCTTTGTTCCTCCATTTTTTCTACATTTTTCTACATAATATCTAGTACACGTGAATGTTTTGAGATGGAGTTAAAGAAAAAAATATTTTGCTTTGGGTGAATACTGCTAAACTGTTACTAAACAGCAAGTGCCAGTGGCTAGATGTTTTACACCAGAAAACCTTTTATCTTCCAGCTGCTTTATTCCGCTTTGATGATGCAAAAGCGACTGTAGAGTGAGTTTAATTGACCGGTTAAACTGGGTTTACAGTTGTTTTGTACTAGTGAATTACCAACAATATGAGCGCAAGCACCGGTCTCTTCTGCAGCTTTTCAGCACTGTGTTCAGTCCAGGAGGGAAAGGCAGGGCAGGCCCTTTGGGTCGCTAGGGAGCTTTCTTTCTCTGAAACTTGGCCTCGGAAGCAAGTACCCTGCTTCTCAGAGGAGCACCTTTGGCTTCATGACATTCCAGCCTGGCCACATTCTCGGTCCTAAACTGCCTAAATGAATTCAGCCGAACCCGCTGCGCAGAAGGCACCCCCTGGAATGAACAGGCAGTTTGCCTTTCTTCAACCTTTTTAACAAAACATATAGTACCCACAAAGCAGGAGGTAGGAAGACAAACTGACGCTGGTAATCCATAAGGCAGGTAAAACATGCTCTGTGCTATCCAACATGACAAAGCAACACCGATGCTGGGAGCTCCTCCAGTGTTTCCATACCACCCCCTCTGTTTGTGGCTGGTGGGCCTAATTAAATGAGTAAACACCTCCTCTGCACTGAGGTTGCTTCTGATTTCTCTAATAGTCTCTTCATAATGACTGTACATGGAAACAGCTTACTGTGCCCTATCTGAAGAAATAGTCTATCCCATACCAAGTTCTAGACTCAAGAGAAAAAAAAGAGAAGGTTTTAACATTCTCCGTATCTTTTTTCTTCTTACTGCCTCCAGTTAATCAAGTTTGGTTCTTCATTTTAAAATAGCTTAAAAATAAACTCTTGTAACTGTCCTTCCCATCTTTTCTGCTGAAAAATCACAGGTATTCTACACATTTTTTTTTTTGTATGTCCTCTTTCAATTACAGCTACTTCAATCCCATCTTTGGTATTTGCTGTTCTGATAAATTTGTCAACAGATCCCATATTCTTCATATATAGCTTGTTAGGCAAAGGTATATTCACCTCCCTTTCTTCGTCAAATATTTATTTATAAATCGAATTTGTAGTCAAACTATTAGCAACAGATTTTGTGGTGAAATGTAGGCAGAGCTGCAGTTTATGGGGCTGTTGTGCTGGGAGAGGGCCTTCAGCTGTGAAAGGTACTGGGGTTTGGGTGCAGTAAAATGAGATTAATGTGTTGGCTGCTGTGGTTGTCAAAGACTTCACGTTTTGTGTGCGTATTGGTACAACTGTGGCCAATTTGTGCAGAATCTCGACCCTCCCAGTTATGAGTGCTTCGGAGTGAAGCTGACATCTTTCATAAGACATATGAATGTTGAGGAAAGCTTCATAGCTGTGCCAGACTTCATCTTTTCTGAGAATATAGAAGAGTGCAGCAGCTAATGAAGGGTTTGTCTGACTGTATCCTAAAAGCTTCCTGAAAGCATTGGTATGACTTATCTTTGTACCTAGAAGCATCCAAAGTGACAGTCAGTCAAACCAGATGAAATTAAAGTTTACAACGAGTCAGCTGTAAGTGTTCAGGAAAGCCTAAGTTCTAAAGAAGGGAGTGTTAATGGCTCAGGAGCAGGTGGTCCCCAGGTGCTCTAAGAGAAGCCAGTG
This sequence comes from Athene cunicularia, assembly GCF_003259725.1. Lineage (NCBI taxonomy): Eukaryota > Metazoa > Chordata > Aves > Strigiformes > Strigidae > Athene > Athene cunicularia. The sequence goes on from NW_020799097.1 coordinate 114,020,022, forward strand.
CCAGAGACCACCCTGGCTGAACAGGGAGCTTTGGCTGCAACTCAGGGAGAAAAGGAGAGTTTACAGCCTTTGGAGGAAGGGGCTAGACACTCATAGTGATTACAGAGAGGCTGTGAGGCTATGCAGGGTGGAAATCAGGAGGGCTAAAGTCCAACTGGAGATTAATTTGGCCTCTGCAATCAAGGACCACAAGAAATGTTTCTATAAGTATGTCAGTAGCAAAAGAAAGTCCAGGGAGAGTCTCCATCCCCTGCTAGGTGCAGGAGGAAACAGGGTAACAAGTGATGAGGAGAAGGCTGAGGTGCTTAATGCCTTCTTTGCCTCAGTCTTTAATAACAAGACCAGTTGTACTGAGGGAATCCAGCCTCCACAGCCAGAATACAGAGACTGGGAGACCGACCCCCCTGCAATCCAAGAGGAGACAGTGACCTGCTGCATCACACAGACACACATGTCTATGGGACCAGATGGGATACACCCGAGGGTGCTGAAGGAACTGGCTGGGGTGCTCGCCAGGCCACTTTCTATCATTTCCCAGCAGTCCTGGCTGACCAGGGAGGTCCCAACTGATTGGAAATTGGCCAATGTGATGCCCATCTATCAGAAGGGTCGGAAGGATCATCTGGGGAATTACAGGCCTGTCAGCTTGACTTCTGTGCCCGGGAAGCTGATGGAGCAGCTCACCCTGAGTAACATCACACAACACATGCGAGACAACCAGATGCTCAGGCCCAGTCAGCAGAGGTTTATGAAAGGCAGGTCCTGCTTGACAAACCTGATCTCCTTCTACAACAGGGTGACCTGCTTATTGGATGAGAGAAAGGCTGTGGATGTAATTTACCTTGACTTTAGCAAGGCTTTTGACACCGTTTCCCACAACATTGTCCTGGCAAAAATGGCTGCTTGAGCCTTGGACAATCACACACTTTGCTGGGTAAAAAACTGGCTGGACGACCAGGCCCAGAGAGTTATGGTGAATTGAGTTAAATCCAGTTGGCGGCCGTTCACTTGTGGTTTCCCGCAGGGCTTGGTCTTGGGGCCACTCCTGTTCAGCATCTTTATTGATGATCTAGGCGAGGGGATCAAGTGCACCCTCAGTCAGTTTGCAGCTGACACCCAGTTGGGTGGGAGTATTGATGTGCTCGAGGGTAGGGAGGCTCTGCAGAGAGACCTGGACAGGCTGGAGCCATGGGCTGAGCCCAACTGGGGGAGTTTCAATCAGGGCAAATGCCAGGGGCTGCCCTTGGGCCACAACAACCCCCAGCAGCGCTACAGGCTTGGGGAGGAGTGGCTGGAGAGCTGCCAGTCAGAGAGGGACCTGGGGTGTTGATTGACAGCCGGCTGAACAGGAGCCAGCAGTGTGCCCAAGTGGCCAAGAAGGCCAATGGCATCCTGGCTTGTGTCAGCAATAGTGTGGCCAGCAGGGACAGGGAAGGGATCTGACCCCTGTACTTGGCACTGGTGAAGCCACACCTCGATTCCTGTGTTCAGTTTTGGGCCCCTCACTCCAAAAAGGACATTGAATGACTCGAGCATGTCCAGAGAAGGGCAACAAAGCTCGTCAAGGATCTGGAGCGCATGTCATATGAGGAGCAGCTGAGGGAACTGGGATTTTTTAGTCTGGAAAAGAGGAGGCTGAGGGGAGACCTTATCACCTGCTACAACTACCTGAAAGGAAGTTTCAGAGAGCTGGGTTTGAGGCTCTTTAACCTAGTAGTAAGAGACAGAACAAGAGGGAATGGCCTCAAGTTGCGCCAGGGAAAGTTTAGACTAGATGTCAGGAAGCATTTCTTTCCAGAAGGGGTTGTTGGGTGTTGGAATGGGCTGCCCAGGGAGGTGGTGGAGTCCCCATCCCTGGAAGGGGTTGAAGAGTCGGGTCGATTTAGAGCTTGAGGATATGCTGTAGTTGGGAACTGTCAGTGCTAGGTGAACAGTTGTACTAGATGATCTCCAAGGTCCTTTCCAACCTAGATGAGTCTGTGATTCTGTAAATCTGGGGTCTTGTTTTGCCAGTCATCAGGCCTAGCATAAAGGACACAGCCAGCATAAAGATGAACCAATAACCAGACTGTGTTTGACACAAAAGGGTCAGTACATGGGTGAGCACTGGGGGTACAAACAAGTCAATGAGGTTCTACATAATCAACATCAATCCCACTGACCCCAACAATAACACTGCATGACCAACAACGGGTGCAATGAATGGTGAAATGCAGTCTCCCATAGAAGGGATAGGAGACAACTGAGTCAACAAATACATAAGACCAAGGAAGCCACACACTGAATCTCTACACAGCCCACATTTACAAAAGCCAGACCTGACTGGAGCCCAGTCCCAGGGAGGCAGGAGGTCCTTCCCCAACAGGGAACTGCAAAGTGCATCCACCCCACAGACAGACACTGCCCCTTCCTGCAAGTGGTCCCAGCTTTTATCCCTAAGTGGGACACCTGATGTTTGTTTACTTAATGCGGGACACCTGGGGCTCCTTTACCTAATGGCTCTCCCTGCCAGGCTGGCCGCACGCTGGAGGGAAGCCTAAAGGCAAACTCACCCCCACTTTGTGAAGGGCTGTGGGAATCACCCAGATGTCAACCTTAATTTGGGGCTTGGGGTTGAAACCCCAGCATTTCAGGTCTTCAGAACGTGGAGTCTTGATGTCTCTGGGCACAGGGTTAAGTGAGGCGGCAGCAAGTTATATTGAAGATAGTTCACAAAGCTTTGTGTTCTCTGCAAAAGACACAGCTGAAGTAGCCTCTTGCAGTCTGTTCAGATATAGAGAAGGGAACCAAGAGGATGTATTCCATTCTCTTTCAGGCAGGTATGTGGGAATACCTGGTGGTCTTTTCAGGGGGAAGATTGCCTGGAGAAAATATACCAAATCCCACATCTTTTCCTTTTGTAATTGTGTCGTGTGTCTGTATGAACACCCCAGAAGTTATGCATTTGATGGGATTTGCACACTGTGAATACTTTGAGATTGATAACATACTGCCTAAATTTTGAGAACTGTATTATTATAAGCTGGAAGGCCATTTAAGGTAGAATCAGTGAGTTAATCGCAAGATCTGAAAAGCTGCTGGTCCACCTCACTGCAAAATGCAACGGGGATTTAAGAAGTGTCCCCCTTGTTGTATTTTCATTGTGTGTCTGAGAAATTAATAACTCACAGGTTTTCCTAGGTGTAGTGAGTAGAAATCCAGAATTAAACAAAATGAGTTTAAATTAAGAAAAGAAAAAATAGAAAAACAAGCTTTCAGCTTAAGCAGGAGATGGGAAGAGCTGTGGCTCTGACCTGCTTCTTGAGGGACAGGACTTTAAACTCACTGTGTTTCTTTTTTGCAATAGTAATGTTCAGAAGTTGAATTGTTGCTTAAAACGTTATTTCCCTGCTTATGTAATTGAAATATGCTCTAAAGGTACGATGTGACACCTAGGAGACAGTTTTTGTTCAAGAAGATAGCTGTTTTATTTTCCTTCTTATTATAGCAACATTTCTGTCTTTTTAACCTTTGTGTTTGCCAGAGCTCGCAGGACTCTGCTTCTGTAATGCTAAGAATGGTGAATCTGAAAAACTCAAAGTACATAATCTCTCTAGAAATAACAAATCATTGTGCAGTTTGGGAGGAGTTTGATCTCGGGAATGTCTCCTGAGCTGATTGTGATTATGTAGCTGAGAGCTGATGATGGCAGTGCCCCGGGGTATGAGGGGAAAGCTTTGCAATAACCAGCACCTTTCTGGAAAGGAACCAACGATTTGTGAATTACTCCCCCCAGATTAATACAAAACCTTACTCAGCTGTATTTTTGTCAAGCAAGAGGAGCCAGCAATTCGTGTCCCTGCTCTCCCCCATCATGAGAGAGAGCAGGGAGATAGGTTTGGTGCAGCACTGGTACCTGTGACTGAGCAGGTGCTGGGCCTCCTCTGTTACTGCATCGCAGCTGCTCTGGGCTCAGCACAGTCCAGCAAGTGAATACAACATCCCTATTACACTGGTCATCCCCACATCTCCAGGGTGCTGGGCCCTGAAGCAAACTGGGCGGAGAAATTATTTCAAAAGACAAAAAACTTACATATGACAAACTTGGGGATTATATTAAGGTTTTTCCTTAGAAAAGTAAACGAAGGCCCTTTATCATATGCACTTTTGCTGCTTCATTTATTTATGTATGAAAATAATGATTCCGCAGATGTCTTGGAGGAATGTAGGAGCTACATGATAGATTTTGCTTGCAGGATTTGAAATAAATCATGGTCTGGTGTTTTTGGGGAGGACCCAATGTTTACTGTCTCTGTCAGCAGTTACAACTTTAGGATGGAAAAACAGGAGAGATGAGGCTGAGGAACAGTTTTAAAATGTCTTGGTGCACTCGATTGAGATGATTAATTGATTGTTGTTTCTCTCTCCTCTCCCCAAGCTTTTTATTTTTCTTCTTCTCCCTTTCCGTGTCTGTCCTCCTCTCTTCCCCACCCACCCATCCACCCTCCCTTGTTTTTCTCTCCCCTTTCTGCTCCTCTACTTGGCCTCTCCTCCTTTGCTCTGCCTGCGGGGTGCAGAAGCAGGGTGACGATGGGAGGTGCTGCAGGAGCGGTCCCACAGTGTGGGAGCTCCCAGGGCCCCGCTCCCACCCCGCGGGGCCCCTTGGGCACTGCTAGGGCTCTCCCAGACAAGCTAGGACACCTGTAAGCTATGCTGGGTGCTACGTAGGAGTTGTGCTTCATTTCAGAAAGGGCAAACCTTTGAACTGGGACCATTTTAACTGGCAAAGAATTTATATGATAAGAAGTAAAACGAGCTTGTGTGAAAACCTCTGTTTATGTTACTAATACAAGATGCAAAGATCAGTTTGGATCTTGCGTTCTTCTAACCACTAACACCTATCCTGTGCTTGCAGCTTTCATTTAGTTTGATTTGCATGACTCAACATAAACTCAATACTCTTGTAACACACCTGGTGACGGAAAACCCCTTAAAGCAGGTTGAATGTGTAAAAAACAAAAATCAGCATTAGCATGTTTATCTAGTTTCCTGTTTTCTGGACACAGTGACTTGATAACTCCGTGAGTTATCTGTCTTGGAGCCTGTTCTCAGTTGTGGTGTTCTGCATTATTTGTAATCGTATGTCCTTATAAAGATGAGAACTTAAACAAGGTTAAGGAGTTGGATTTTCTCTTTCTGAATATTAAACTTCTGATGATTATTTACTCCTTTAAAACAACGCAAGAGGAATTAGATGAGCTTTCAAAACAGCCCCCGCAAGTGGCGAGTGCAAGCCGTTGTACCACAAACTGAATTATTAGACATATGGTTACAAAGTTTGTTCATGGACTTTACATGCACACTTCTGTGGGTGCAGTGTAAAAGCTTTGAATGTGAATCTGTGTTGTATTTATGTGTAGGTGGGAACTATGCAAAATGTATCTGCAAAGACGCATCTCTGGGGTGAAGAAAATAACTTGGGGCTTATTTCAGCAGAAGCCCACTGTTTGAGTAGCATCCTTGGGAATAGTCACTTTTACCTTCTCAGCAGCATTATGTCGAGTTAATGCATCCTAAATGTATTTGGCAGCAGTGCTGGTTTCATCACATTTGTCCCCAGCCTTTGAACACATTGTGACAGTGACTTTTCCAGTCCCTGCCAACCTGCTGCGCTCAGAGTCAGTCTCTCCTTTCCTACAGGTCAGCACAAAGCTGGCCCAAAGCTCTTTTTCATGTGTGTGATGCTGAGTGGGTGTGGAGATGAGGGGTGCCAAAACTGCCACAGTGCACAGCGTGGTACCAGTATTTCTCCCTGAACTCAAGTGCTCTCTGCTGAGGCCAGTGGAAAACACTCACCTTTTTCTGAGGGTCGTTGTGTAGGTTGTAGCCCAGGACTCGTTGGAAAAGCTTTGTTTCTGATATGTTTTGTTATGCAGGGGAAGGGTCTGCCTGTTAGGTTTTACTTCCAGCCCAAAAGTTCTCCATATACTATTGGCTGAATATTTTTACTTCTACAATGTGCACAGCTTCAAAAACACGTCAGAGTTTATGTAAGGAATAATAAAACAAATGGAAGCCTCCTCTTCTCAAACAAGATCACAAATCCAAAGAAAAGCCTAAAGAAAGAGAGACCTTCCAGAATGTGCTGAAGTTGAGTTGATATTGATGCCTCGGTGTAGTATGTGGAGAGGGTTCTCCTGAAGGCTCATTATATGAGGTATTCCAAACATTTTAGCTCGAAATTTAGGCTTTCCTGGTTACAGTGTGTTCCCTGAAGCTGGTTTTGAGAGAAGGGGCTGAAGGATCTTTTAGCCAGCCCTGCATTATGTGTGGCAGATCTCTATGCAATAGGGCCAGCCTATTTACAATAGTTGTTTAGATTAACAGCTTTACAGGATGTTTAGAACTACAAACCTGTTAAAAAATGAAGGTCTTCAGATTTAATTCAGAAGTGATTACCCTTCTTATTAATTGGCTTTTCTGCTTTTTCACATTTGGAGACTGAACTAGAATGAGATGTGAATGTGATGACTAGCTTCCCTTACCAAATATGAAAATGGTTACCACCACCATATGTTCTGCAATGCTTTTTTTTTTTTTTTTTTTTTTTTTTTTTTGAGTGCATCAGCGTACATGTGAAATCATAAATATTGTAACCATGCTAAGGCTTTTCCAGTGCTACACTTTTAAAATGTAATTTAGATTACAGTTGATGTTTCCATCTATTTTTGTCTCAGCTTTGCTTTGATCTGTTGTATTAGAGAGCAGGATGTTTTCATATGAAGTACTCTTCTGTTGTCTTGTGTTACCTACAAAATGTAAAAGAAAAGTAGCAGTGGGAAAAGTGGTTTGTTAAACTCCTAGGTATGTTGGGATGGGAGAATCGAAGGGTCTAGGATTCACAAAAACATCTAATCATTTCTTAAATCTCTAGGAGTTTTGCAGCACTTTTTAGGACACTTGGGAGTCCCCATCCTGTCAACTACTGGAAGTGTACTTTTAAAAGCTGCTTTTGCTTTTTTTTTTTTTTTTTTTTTTTTTTTTTTTTTTTTTTTTTTAAATCTTGGATGTTTAATTCTCTTGTCCAAACTAACCTACCAGCAGTGGATCACCTTCCCTCTCTCTTATCTTTGCTTTCTCTTCTTGGGAGCAGTCCTGCTCATTTTCACTTTTGTGTAGCATCCAGGTATGTTCCCTCTCCAGGTAGCAGCCATCTAAATGGACATTACTCTCCCTTTTGGACTCTCTTCAGCTTCTTCTCTACCCATTTCTGCTGGGCCTAGTTCCTCACCTTCTCAGTGTCAGGATGTTTTTGTCTGTCTGTCCCTGCTCCAACCCTCATAGTTTGTCCTGTTCATGCAGTGTTGTGTCTGAAGATCCAATTCTGTTCCCATTGGCCTCAGAACAGAATATTTGTGTTCTCCCCAATCTGTTGCTGATGCAAATATTGTCTCTCATCAGATAGCAGTTATCCTTGTGCTCTAAAAACATGAGTTGGTCATCCCTACCCCATAGAACATTTTTTGGTCTGCTTGTTCTCCCCTTTATTTTCTGTGTAGATGGATCTAAATTTTTTTTTTTTTGCCTTACTTTGGCCCTGTTCTCTCGGTTCACATGTGGTTTTTGTCCCTCAAGGTGTCCCACTCTTCCAAACCCCCATTCCTTCTTCCCCCTGGCCCAGCTCCTGATACATCCATCTGTTATCCTCTGTCCTAGTGCTTCCTGTTCACCCCACCTGTGATTTAGGCTCCTCTTCCTACTCATCGGCCTTGGCCGTTTCCGATAGCCTTCTTGCTTAGGTGAGAGTAAATGAATTGTCGCAGGTACCTCTTTTACGTTTCTGCATGAAGACAGCGGGTGAGATTTTGTCAGCTGAGTCTGGAGTTAGCTCACTGATTTCTCACTGTGCATACTTGTGTATCATCAGGATAATCAATAGTAACAGAAATTTTATTTGCTGTATTCTCAGTATCTAAAGAACTGAAAGCCCTCTATTGTCTGACTGTGTCTTATCTTTCCTGGAACTCGTTGATCCCATAACGTAATATAAGCACATTTATTTTAAATTACTGGAAAGAAACCGTTAATGCTTGTATTATGTTTTAACTTGCTTTCCTTTGGAGGCAGGGAATTGTCAAGTAAGTACGAACAACACAGAGCACAGAAAAAGCACAGATTTTCTGTACAATGCAGATTGCATAGCTCAAAAAGGGTGAATATATGTAACGTGCTACCATGCAGATTTGTTGTATTGACGCTGCCATCTTATGTACCAAAGTAAGTTAGGTGTAGTCAGACTTGTTAAAAGTGAAATGACTTCTTAAGGTGTTAAAAATGTGATGCTGCTTTACATTTGGTTTACTGAGATGATAACAAGGCAATGAATGCATACGTGTGTGTGTATATATACATGTACATGTATATATGAATGCACACAAGGTCTGTGTTTGTGTGTCCTGTGAATAGATATATATAAAAGTATCTGTGTGTATGTGTGTGTTTCCAAATGAAATCTCATGCTTACGATCTAGTGATTATCAGTCACGTCATAGTGGTAGTGTTCTCTGGCTTTCATAAAAAATTTTGGCTTGCTCTTGTCATAAACTCTAACTGATATTCCTAGGTAAAGAAAAGTAAAACCAATCCATTTTAAAGTTACACTAAAACAGAAAAAAGAGCAGGAGGCATACAAGAAAAAAATTACTATTTTCATCAGTGCTGATTCAAAGGCCTTCATCAGTCTGGGCTGAAATGGCTTTTGCTGTTCTAGCATCACATAATGATTTTATTTTGTAAGAGAATTAAGTTTTGTAATAATTTTTCTCCACCCCTTCTGTAGTGGTGACTGCACTGCTATTCGGTCCAATTACCACTGATGGTTATGTAAGGTGACTTGATTGACCACTTTCAGAGAAAATAAAGGTACTTGTTTCCCTGGGAACAAAAAAGAACAGGCTGTCCCTGTAAATTGGCCTAGCAACGAACAATTATGAGGCTAAATTGCAGGCTGAACTAGGAGAGGAAACAAGCATCCATTGTGTGCAATTCTCAGTAGTGCTTATGAGACTGTGAAGTTTCTATCAGTTTCCCTCCCTGTCAGGCACCTGAAAATAAACCAACACCTGAAACCACGTTCTCCTTCAGTATAAAGTGTGCAGGAAGCATGGATGTAGCTTCCTTTTTTCCCTCTGCCCTGGATGATCTTTAGTTCAGAGTATACCCGGGGATGCCAGGGTATGGTGTTTCTGAATTTGTAGACTGGTGCACTCTTTAATTTCTGTTTTAGTTCTTGCTGGCATGCTTGAATAGCATGTGTTGTGCCTCAAAGGAATGATTGATCAACTCTAAAAATGCTTGTGCATGAGTAAAGTGGTCAGAAGTACACCTAAAGTGTATTAAGTTTCTTACTTGGCTTTGTTTGCTGCTTACAAGGGGATCAAGGTAACTCTTTCACTCTTTTAATCTCACAAGATCACCTGCTAATGTGCTTTGCTAGTACTTAGTGAGTTTGCTTGTTTGCTTGAGACATGGGTTTGTTTACCTCCAGCCTTGTTCTGGTTTTTGTTGGTTTGTTGTTTTTTTTTTTTAGAGCCCAGATTTTCATGCTACTTACTCCTGCAATGTATTCCAGCTGTGTAGCAATGTCTTCTACCTGTGCGATTTCTCCACTGTTGCCGTTAATATCTTCCATAAAAAATACAATTCCAGAAAAAGTGCTCCCTCTAAGCAAAAGGGATTTAATTCTTCTGCAATTAATTTTTGCAAAACGAGAATTAGTTACAGCAGAAGGACAGGAACAATCTAATTTTTACCGGATGTATAATGTGTATCAAGTTTGAGTCCTTTTGAAATCTTAATCTGTGAAAATACTTTCGAAATTTGAGCACTTATCAAAAACCTAGAGGCCAGGTATTTTGTTTTTTTACTGAGAGAACCCCATAGTGGTTTAACCCCGTCTCCAGAATCTGCAATTGGAGTTTAAAGGCATGCAGTGGGGTGGTTTTTATATTAACAGCAGCCATCGAGCGATGTTTTGGAGCAAGCATTTAACTGTATCTGGTTTTATTCTTTGGTCATCACCACTTCTTACACGCCAACCTTCCCCCAAGACCTATTTTCTAAGAGATGATCAGACGTGATAAGGAATCTAGGCCAGATTGCAAAGGGCTAATTCCTCCAGTAATCCCGTGCAGTTTTTATGGCTCTGTTCTGCTGTTGACAGGGTTACAATCAAGCCCCATGAATTTCTGTTAACAGAGAGGGAGTATCATTATGCTTAAATTAACAAGTGGCCATCTAAAGCAAAGCCAGTGCAGCAGGCGTTTGATGTGGTAAGGTCATGAACTTCTAGAGGCTGAGCTCCCTCTGCTCCGCTTAGGTTTGTGCCTCTTCTTTTTTTCCTGGAAGGATCACGTCAAATAGGAGCTGTAAAGCTTATCTCGTTCTCAAGACCGTCTGCACGAATCAAATTTTATTTCAGTCTGTGTACTACATTTGTCTTTTTAGCTACTTTTAGCAACAGTAATTATATAAAAATGCTTTGCTGGCCTTAGTGTCTGTTAAATTCACACATACAGTTTAAAATGTAATAGTTTTATCTCTAATATGATTTTGAGAAGATTTTAATACAGTGTTGTCAAGGTTTTGTGATGGGGTTTGTCAGAAGAAGCAAGGTTGGGGAAAGGTCAGCTGCCAGCTGGAGAAAATCTTTCAGATCATTTCTGAGAGAAGCCGTTTACTATCATTTGGTATTCAAGGATTTTCCCTTGGATTTAAATCATTGTGATTTAAAAAAATAAAATTGCTGTACAGTGGTCTGTTCTACCAGTCATCCCCAAAATCTGTATCAGTGTTACTTCTGCTCTTTCCATCAAAATGCATATGATTTTAGTCAGTTTATAGTTTATTCTGTTAAAAAAAAAAAAAAGCCAGGCGTTAAACTTGTAGAGTTGCAATTAGCCATTTCCTGTTCACAGACAAAACATATGCTGTGGTTTTGTCTTTACTTTGCTTTAAAAATGTATTGATTGTCTTCTTTTTTAAACGTTTGTTTCAGGCCACCAGTTAGCAGAGCAGCTCCTCAGCCTGAAAAACTGCAAAAGAACAATATCACCAAAAAAAAGAAATTGGTTGAGGTCAGGCTTAATGCTTTTTCATTTGCTTTAGAAGTAATTAATATGTGCTGGCTGAAATCCGTCCGTGTTATGAGGGCCACTGAAGTCATGTAAAGGTAAAAGAGAAAGACATTTCTAGAATGTCTTAGCTCTGGTGGCAAACACCAGAAGATGTGATAGAGAGCAACCTCTGTCAGAAAGAATCTCAGATTGAGGGTGTTAAAGTTTACCCGTAACACTGGAGCTCTCCAAACCCTGAAGTTGTCCCTTGATTTGAAGGGCAGGTAGAGCCAAAGTGCATCCACAGCAGAACCCCACACTCAGTGCCAAACCCCCAAGGGACATCTAGTCAAAAACTGCGCTTGGACACCTGAAAAATCATTTTCGGGATTTTGAATGATTAAATTGGCTCATTCAGTTTAGAATGTACCTTTTTCCTCAAACTGCAGGCCCCCACCAAACAACTTTTTCCACATAATATGCTGAACAAGGAGTGTTCTGTGATCTGCGTGGACAATTTGTAACAACTGCTTGGTCTGTCAATGTAATTCCAATTGTTCCACGTAAACTGTAATTGTGTTTGGGACAGATACATTAAGTCTGTCTTCTGGGATATAAAAGCAACTTTAACAACAATCCATTAACCGTCACTGTTTTCTGGAGGAAATTTCCTTGGCAATTGCTTATTGTAAGCTGTAGTTACACTTCAGATGGATGTTTTAATTATAGGATTAGTTATAGCCTGCATCTGCTTCGTATAAGGGCTTTCAGCTCATCATTTGTTCTGTTAAAATTTGGCAGTTTAGAAGAATGATTTTTGAAGACTCTTTAAAGTAGAAGTAAGGATATTTGCAAATATCTGATACTCGCTATAGATATTAAGCTGTGATGAGAAGATTAATAAAATTGGACCTGTTTTTTAAATTGTTTATATTTTGAATGGAAATTTTCAGAAACAAAACATTTACAGATGGCTGAAATATTAAAGAAATAATAGTATAAAAGCAGTGCCTTAGTTGACCAACTTCAATTCACAGTTATTCATTCTTTTTGTTTTCCTTGACCAGGAGCTGGCTTTAGACCATGTTTTTGGATACAGAGGATTTGATTGTCGCAACAACCTCCATTACCTAAATGATGGTGCTGATATCATTTTCCACACAGCTGCAGCAGGCGTAGTTCAGAATCTTTCCACTGGTAATTCAACTTGAAACAATACTTGGGATCAGAAATGCTGTACAAGTGAAATATTTCTGGTTAAAGGTCTTAACTTTTCAACATTGCTGTAACTTTCTCACATTCTGCATCCTGATAAGCAATGCACAGAACTCTAGGTGGTTATTGTATGAGATTGAGAGTTTCTCCTGTTCAGATGATGCTGTAGAGCCACCCTGTTCCTTTCAGCAGGTATGAGATTCTGCCAGGAAGTGTCATTAGAAACCTGTTGTGTTTCTGCAGTGGTTCCTCACTAAAGTCCCTGCTGAAAACACAGGAATGGCTTTCTTGGAGGAGAGAGCCTGGATTAGGAAATGACTAGTGCCCCCCCAGATGCTCCGAGCAATAACATCTGTTGGCTCCTGTAGAGTGGCACTCCAGGAAAGCGTGCGTTGTGATGCGGTACAGGCTGAGCAAGTTCCTCTTTGGAAGGGGTAGAAATATTCCCTGCCTTGTCAGGGATGAAGAGGAGGAAGAACACCAGAACTGTCTCTGGCCCTAAGTTGTAGCACCAACATCTTGGTATTCTTCATATATCCCAAGAAATAAAGATGGGAATTAAAGGGATTTTGGCTTTGGTTTGTTGCCCCTTGGTGCCGTGGTGAACCCAGATGGTCAAGGTGGGGCGGAGGCAGAAAAGCTCTTTCATCTGGTGACCTTTGGGGACTCCGGTCCTAGCGCAGCCTCTAACCTGTGGAGCTGGGCAGCAGCACCATCCCATCTGTTCTTTTGGGGCCCTTTCCCTTGGGAGGGTATTGCAAAGAGTCAACTTCACAGGGCTTTGCTCTGCACCTCGCTTCCCACTGACTGCTTTGATTAGTTGGGGAAACTGGGCCCTGCGTTTGCCAGTTTTGCTTTTTCTTGCAGTTACAGGTGGTTGCAGGATGATTCCTGGCTCCTTGGGCATAGCTAGTTTACCAAATCTTGCTTTCCTATATATATATATGTGTGTGTGTGTGTGTGTGAATGGATATGTCTGTAGTTTGGTGACGGTGCCTGGGAATGAGATGGCAGCAGCTGTTGCCACAGTTCTTGCCTTGCCTCTCTCCATCCCCTGCAGAATGCAGCAAGAGTGTCAGAACCTGCTGCTTGAATGTTCTTGGCCTCAGCGGTGGTTCTTTGGTCGATATCGTTGTGAATAAAACCATGTTTGAATTCCATTAGGTAGTCAGAGTTTCTACCTGGAGCATACTGATGACATTCTCTGCCTAACTGTGAATCAACACCCAAAGTATAAAAATATTGTGGCTACCAGCCAGATCGGTAGGTGACTCTCCATATAACAAAGTTTTACTCAGAAATTATCAGGGGCACTGATTTATTTTGGGCTTTTCTGTGTAGGAATTTTAACTCCGGCATCAGTGTTACTGTCCTCAAACTTTTTCTTTGATTTTAGAGGTAATCCAGCTTCAGGATTTTCTTAAGATTTCGATTTCATCTCTGATTGTGAATCGTTAGATTTTCGAGATAACTGTAGTATAATCATGTTTCAGACAGCAAGCTTGGATCAAGTGCAGTAAATAATCTCATTAATCTCTAATAGTAACATTTATAGAATTTCCTCTTTCCTTCCTGTATCCGAGGTGCTGTGCAGCAGTAAAATGCTTAGCGGTGAAAATGCAATAATGAAAATTTCCTGTGCAGAAGTACAAAAGCTATACAGGATAAGAAAGAAATAGAGCCAAATCTCAGCAGAAGTTACAATGCATGTAAGGGGCCAGTTGTGAGGCCATGTATATTTATGTGTTTATTATTGACATGGAGAATCCTGTCAGATTCCCTAGTACCTTTTGCAGGAGTAAACACTGTATGGGGACTGCAGGATCATTTGTCCCAAGCCTTGAGAAGGATCTGTTACTCTGCACTTAAACCAGCTTAATGCTGGATTAATTATCCTAATGAAAAAGTATGGTGTCCTTCTAATTCATGCCATTCTGGAAGGAGGTTCAAGTCTGTAAATTCTGCAATAAGTAACCAAACAGAGGGCAGAGAAATGGTGGTAGGTGAAGACCTTGACAAACCGTCTTTGCCACCTGTACCTAGTGCTGTGATTTCAGTTCAAATGTCGAATAAACACAAAGGCCTGGACATATTGTCCGAGCTCTGGTTCGAGATGCTGATTTCTGAGACACGGAAAAGGTGGCTGTTACAGGTCCTTTTTGTCTAGTCTGTCAGTAAGAGCCCATGAAATCAGTGGTTCTGATTTTGGTTGATATTCTGTAATAACTACAGATTCATTTCACTTTTAAATTTAATAATTTTGTAAAACTGCATGCCTTTAGCATTTCTTTTAAATACCATTTTTAAAACTCAGAAGTACTAAATATTGTTGCGATATTTGTGTATAAAAAAACAGTATACCCAAAGAAGTTCAACAATATTCCTGCTTATTTGTTCTGTTGATTCAATCCATGTCCATTTTCAAGTTTTTAATTTTTATTTTTTCCTTCTGGTGCTGATGCTGGCACTTCAGCATTAGAAACATGACTTATTTCACCTATTGTTTTCCCTTGGTGCTTCCTCATTTGCCATTGCTCTCACAATGCAGGTGATATGACAGAATTTCCAGGTAAGGCTGATTCGTTTATGAATTTTAGTCAGCAGAGTGATGTAAAACTTTCACGTTACCTCGTATCTGTGTGAATCGCGGATACAAGTGACAACACCTACAGACATTTTCTTTTGCATGAGGCTCTTCATGAATGTTATGTTGTTCTTTTAGAATTTGTCTTAACTCATGAAATAGAATGATTTCCCTCTGTGTTTTGCAAGCTATTATGATTTTTTTTTTTTCTCGAGTAGTGTTGATCTTGAAACAAAAACCCACAACTTTTGAGTGTCTGTTCAGGTTAAATGTTCCTGGAAAATGCTTATTTTGCACTGAAGCTTTCCAGATGCTGAATTAATTATCTTTCAATGCATCTTTTTGCACGTAGGTACAACTCCCACAATTCATATATGGGATGCTATGAGTAAGCAAACTATTTCAATGCTACGTTGCTTCCATACCAAAGGGGTCAACTATGTTAACTTCAGTGCAACTGGCAAACTTCTGGTTTCAGTGGGAGTTGACCCAGAACATACTATCACAGTCTGGAGGTGGCAAGAAGGTAACCCTGGAAAAATCATTTTCCTTCAGCCTAACAGTTGAACTGTGTACAATTATTTGCTTTTCCTTTCAACTCTTTGGACTAGATTTGTGTTCTTACTCAGAGTATTGTAGTAAGTCACAAAATCAGTTTGAGGCATAAAAAATAAAAATAAGGAAATAAGTTCTAAACTTCTGTTATATGTAGAATTAAGGAAAGAATGTTGTTTAATATAAAATCCCATGAAATTAGGGAAAGTATTTTCTTCCTAAAATACTTGAACTTGAAATTCCACACCATGGATAGGCTTTTGGGAAGTCACTTCCAGAAAGGAATTCTCATCGTCAGAAATGGTGTCTCAGGTCATCTGAGGTGTCCCTGTGCTCTTCACCAGGTGGTAACTCACTGATGATATTCACAGCTTGTGCAGTGTTATTTTACTGACCCAAGAGACAAGTCGTGCTGTGATGACCAAAATCTGCATTTCCTAAACTGTCGTACGCAGTGGAATAATGAGGGACCTGTCAGGTTGCATGAATTAAAATGTTTGATATGCTAGATAACATTGGGATTTGCTTAGCTTTCAGCATGTGCAACACAGTTCTCTAATCCAATGCCAGGTCAGTTTATTTTATAGAATCTTATCAGAACTTAATTTTTCAAGTGAATTTAACTTTATTTTTCTTCTTTTGTGATTAAAACAGGAGCTAAAGTTGCTAGCAGGGGAGGACACCTGGAGAGGATTTTCGTTGTGGAGTTCCGCCCAGATTCAGACACTCAGTTTGTGTCTGTTGGGGTGAAACACATGAAGTTCTGGACATTAGCTGGCAGTGCTTTGCTTTACAAGAAAGGAGTCATCGGTTCCATGGAAGATGCCAAAATGCAAACCATGCTTTCTGTGGCCTTCGGAGCAGTGAGTTCAAATTACTTGCTACAGAATTTTGTGATATATTCTTATTAAAACTGCAAGTGTCAGTTTGCTCTGTCGAAATCCTGTACAGCATGGACAGTGCAAGCCCATGGAGCTTTCGCTTATTAGTTAAGCTTTGAATTTAAAGCCTGTATGCCTTTAGATCCACGTGTAGGTCTTCAAAGCAGGGTTGGGTTTCTGTGTTGGTGAGCATTTTTTATCAATGTCTGCATACCTCCAGCATCAGCTGCCATGGCTTTTATTTTTTTACTTTGCTAGTTATTTAGCACTTCACTGGTTAACTTAGAAAAATGTGATATGATTATTTTGTGTATAGGCTCTGGAACCTTTTTTCCTGCTGCCAGTGGTTGGTATGACATATGGTAGTGATCCAACTAACGGTGACAGTACATAATACTCGTTAGTACTGTGCTTGCTTATTGATCATTATGATCACTGACAGCAAAGAAGCACTGTTACCATGATACTAAGGTCTGAAATAGGTTCTGCTTCATCCAGAAACCTTATCGAAATTACCTCTGGAAAGGTAAAGCATCACCCAGTTCAGAGAAACCCCTCACTCCTAATTATCTGCTCTGCACAATAGTACTAATGGGTGAAATGTGAGCATATAAGGCTCCCAAACCCTCATCCTTGTGTCCAAACAAGGAACTTTGTTGTCAAAAATTGCTTAATACTGAACGCTTCTTTCTGTTCTGATGGCATTGTCCCAGTATAAAATAAGAGTAATGTCATGGACATTAAAGACCCCAAAAGTGGTTTTAAAAAAGGAGCCGAATGTAATATTCAAACAAACAAAATGGTTGTCTGTACTTTCCAAGCAGAAACAGTCCAACAGACAGTTTCTTTTCTAAAATAATAAACCTAACATCCTGTAAGAGGCACCTTTAAAAGCAGCAGATGAAGTCGACTTGATTATCATCTGTCATTCATTGAGGATGTTTTTGGAGAAATTATGCCATTGCTGTGGTGCAGGCAACTGGTTGAGTTAGTTCTCCCTTTAAGTTTACACACTTTATTTTCAACGTCTTGAAGATACCACTTGCTGGGGACCTGTGCTGAGATTCTACTGACACATACTTGGGAGAAGAAAGAATGGTCTCTCAGAATTCAGCAGTGGCAACCTGTGTCCCCCTCGCCAGTAGGAGGTGATGTAGCTCATAGGTAGCAAAAGGAGGGTGTGCAGCTGAAAGACCTCGAGATGAGACACATGAGGTGAACATGCCCTCCACGTGGTCAAAAACATCTCAGACTGTTAGAGTGCAGTCATTGAAGTCATTAAACTCATTTTCTTAATGCAGATGGTTTTAATTTTTCCATTCGTTGCATAACTGTTGCCTTTTCACATGCCTTTTCTCAGGAAATTCAGTAGCTAAAACACTTAGTGGCAAGCTGAATGAAAATGCCAAGGTGTGTATGATATCAGAGATTGTTGCTATTTGTTGCAGAACAACCTTACATTTACTGGTGCCATAAATGGAGATGTCTACGTCTGGAAGGATCATTTCCTGATTAGACTTGTGGCCAAAGCTCACACTGGGCCAGTGTTCACCATGTACACAACTCTTCGAGATGGACTCATTGTCACCGGGGGGAAGGAGAGACCGTAAGAGACATCATCTTCCTCAGGCGCACGGCTTCTCTCTCTCTCATGTGCTGCTGTTTTTTATTTATCTGATACCCTGGACACACACAATGCTTTCCCAAGATAAAAGGTGTCTGCACTGTAGCAGTTTCAATGTAGATTTTTATATAATGTGCCCAGGTGTCCCAATAAGTAAAGGACTGCTAAGCAGGAGCCTCAGGGTGTCCTGAACCTTCAACTAGCCACTGATGTGAACACCTGTGTAAGCTCCTGCCAGCCTGGCCTAAGTGGGCTTGTCTTAATTTTTCAGTTGTGTCCAACTACAGACCATCTCTCCCAGAGGAGACTCTCTGATTAGTAAATTCTTTGGTTTAGTAGAAGGAACATATTTGCCAAGCTTATCTTTGTGTATGACAGAGGTTTGAGATTAAGTAACAAGATAACAGTTTGTTTTTTACAAATTAGACATGATACTATTTAAAACATGAAGTTGTGATAGCAGGTAAACTGCATCATTTACTTTCCATTCCCACTAGTGAGGTGTGTGTCTGTACGCTAGAAGGTGGTTCAGTGTGACGTGATGTACATACGGGATTTGTTGTAGCCTGTGCAGAGGGAGACACCTGGGTAACACAACACACTTCTTTCCAGCACAAAAGAAGGGGGAGCTGTGAAGCTGTGGGATCAAGAGATGAAGCGGTGCCGAGCGTTTCAGCTGGAGACAGGGCAGCTGATCGAGTGCGTTCGCTCCGTCTGCAGGGGAAAGGTGAGCCGGAGAGGCTTTGTGTGAAGCTGTGGGAGGAGGCTCTGCCGGCCTAAGTGACATTTCCTTGCTTCTCTTCCTGAGCTCCGTGCACACTGCATGAGGATCCCATTGCTGGTGCTTAGTGCCTTCCTCCCTTCAGCAGTCAGCAAGGAGATGGAGAGACCTCTGAAGGACAGTGCCAAGTGTAGGAATAGATTTCACCAGGGTAGGACCTGCCTGCTGCCTTGCTTTTCAAGTGACAGAAGGAACTTAGGCACCTCCTTTAGAAAGTTTGCTTCCCCTGAAGTGTAGGCACAGCTTAGGCACTTCAGTTAGACTGAACGGATTGTAGCGTTTTGGGGTTTTTTTAACTAACAAATAACAAAAGTTGCCATTGAGAATTACTAATTGAGTTTAAGTTTTGGTAAGGTGGAAGGCAATCGAAATAACAGAGTTATTTGGCATGCTCAAGTCACTCCTGCACGTCTGAAATTGTGAATGTGAAAGCAGTGTGTGATGGTGCAGGAGCGTTAGTTGGTACGATGAGGATCTGCCAACCTGCCACTCTATGAAATGCTGCCAGGAATTTGACACACTCTTTGATAATACCGCCATTGAGGAATGTTGTTTTATATTTCTAACCAAGCAGCCATTAATCAATTCATAACTGTATCTACTTATGTTTTTTCCAAGTATTTGCTAAGAAAGGTCTTGCAGTTGAGACGATGGCTTTAGAGTAGATGCAAGGTGCTCTTCAACAGTTTAACTGAGCCTAAAACCCTGGTTGGATTTTTATATTATTGCCCAAATATTATATTGAGTTACCTCGAAGGTATGTGAATCATTCTTTGCCAACCTGTATGTAAACACTTTGATCTGAAGTAAAAGCCTTAATGTCAAGAGAGAAATACACCATAGTCACTCTGCAGTGACACTAGAACATGATACCAGGTCTGGAGATGTGACCGTGTTAGTGGTTTACTCTCCTGTTATTAAGATGCTGCATGAGCAGTTGGTATAAATGAGGTTGAGTAGCACAGGTAGTTCAGCAATACCCCAGTGCTACTGCTGCTGATATATGCTCTCTGTTATACTGACAACCTATCTCTCAAACCTTTTTTTTTTTTTTTTTGCTACAAACAGGGCAAAATTTTAGTGGGAACAAAAGATGGTGAAATCCTTGAAGTAGGAGAAAAAAATGCTGCTTCAAACTTGTTGATCGACTGCCACATGGAAGGGGAGATCTGGGGCTTGGCAACCCACCCCTCTAAAGACATATTTATCTCTGCAAGTAATGATGGAACAGCAAGAATCTGGGACCTGTCTGACAAAGTGAGTATCACTGTATTTAAAAGTACGTCATTAGAAATGATCATTTTACCTAAGGATGCGTTTTTCCAGCTGTGTGATGTGCCAGGTACATCTGCACCTTTGAGCAGCCATGTCAAGGGAGCAGTGTTTTGCTTCTGCTTTGGTACAGTTTTCCTATAGTTTTCCTGCTGTGTGGCAATATGAAAAGGTAAGTGCTTGGTGAGGTAGCTTGCTGCTTTTTCCTAAGGCAAGCAGTTTGCAGAGAAATGCTGTTATTTAAAGGCACTCATGACTATGGAGTGCCTTTTGGGGTGTATTGCTTATTTTGATCTAAAAAAGTAAAGGCTGGTGTGGATAAGTGAGGCATTTTCATTCCCTTCTGACAGGCGGGGTGACACCAATTGTCCTGTCACTGACTAATAGAAGACCCCTACAAATAAACCTGCCTTACTGCCCCGCACAGCTCCCTCATTTTTAGAATGTTTCTTTAGAATTTCTCCTGTTGTTTATGTAGTTCAGGAACTTCCCCCCCCCCCAATGAAACTGCTTAACAATGACTACTTTAAAAAATAAGAAATAAAACATTATTAAAATATTACAAAGGGGTTTGTGTTTATGCTAGGCTACATTAACAGAACCTTTTCAAAAGGCAGTTACTTGAGCTAACAGGGATAATCTTTAATATGGAAAATGAATATATTACAAATGCAGTCAGAGAAGTGAAAATGCGAGAGCATTCAGGTATGAGTTCATCTAGCACCTTCTCTCATCAGCAGTTGTAGAAGCCATCAAAATGCAACCAAAACAGGGAATCGATTTTTCAGGCCTTTCTGCTAAATAAAATTCTTTCTGGTGTAAAGCTTGAGGTCACCCTGCAAGAAGAGAGATGCAAACCTGAAACCCCCGTCGGAATGACATCTATATTTTGAAGTCTGTTCAGCAGCATATGCCTGGTGGGATGTGATTTGTGATGTGAGGTTTCAGATTTATATTTAGAGGAAACTATAGACAATTTGTTTTTAATAAGTGACTTTTATAGTTGGCATTTGGAAGGTTTCCCTGTGCCTGGTAGTTGTCTCCAGGGGAGGTATGAGCCTGTTGCTTTTGTTCGTACAGAAACTGCTGAACAAAGTGAATCTGGGTCATCCTGCACGCTGTGCCGCGTATAGTCCTGATGGGGAGATGGTTGCCATTGGCATGAAGAATGGAGAATTTGTTATTTTACTTGTAAACAGCCTTAAGGTTTGGGGCAAAAAGCGAGACAGAAAGTCTGCAATTCAGGATATCAGGTACGTCAGGAATCCCTACTGATGCTCTCCAAATAGGCAGCCCTTAAGAAAAAGTCCATCAGGTTCCATGTTGAGTTCCAGCATTTCTGTAACTTTATATTTGTTGAAACCTACATGAAATCATGAAACGTATTTACTGGCTGACTTGTGGTTTTATGCGTTTGTAAAGGTTATATTTTCAGATTCCTAAAGGAGCACACACCTTTTTTCCCCCTGTGATTAAGTCAGTTACGTCTCTTAACTCAAGCTAGTAATTTGTACGCTGTCATTATGGGGATCGATATTATCAGGACATTTTAAAATTGCGATTTGTTGCTTTTTCTCAGAGGATTAGTGTTGCTCTGCACATCGTGCTGTGAGCTTTCTGCAAGTGCATAACTAACAGCAGTTAACTGCACACACGATCCCTAATCTTCCTCCTCTGTTAAGCATTGAGGATTGGATTCAATCTTGCTGTTGATAGAAAGTTGTTCTTGTTTTCCAGGAAAAGAAAGTTGTTGTGTTAACATGAGAAACTAATGTTAGAAACAGTGAATTATGTCCCTGTTTCATTTTTGTTTGTCTAGGATCAGCCCCGATAACAGGTTTTTGGCAGTGGGTTCCCAAGAACATACTGTAGATTTTTATGATCTCACTCAAGGTACCACCCTAAACCGAATAGGCTACTGCAAAGACATTGCAAGTTTTGTCATCCAGATGGATTTCTCTGCAGACAGCAGGTACATCCAGGTATGTCTGAGGTAGTCTCGTGTGTTTGCTCTGAGTCACCTGTTCTCCGGTGTAAGAAGATGGAGATAAGAAAGGGTGAGGGAGACTTTCCAAAGTTGTTGTGAGTGTCAAGGCACCTCATAACCTTTCCAGGGAGGGCAGATAAGTCAGGCTGCCTTCAGGCTGTTGAGAGAGGTCTGTTCAAAGTTCTCTCTTTCTTTTTAAAAACTCAGGTCTTCCCCCTGGGTTCTGCAGCTCC
Source organism: Athene cunicularia (assembly GCF_003259725.1). NCBI lineage: Eukaryota > Metazoa > Chordata > Aves > Strigiformes > Strigidae > Athene > Athene cunicularia. The sequence continues at coordinate 114,042,247 of NW_020799097.1, forward strand.
GACCCTTCTGTTGTGGGCAGGATGGAGATAAGTGTCCGTGGGTAGGAGGGGGCAGAGCTCTTGGGGGTGGCTCCTGGGCATCATTGGGTTGTTTGATGCCACGTGAAGTGAAGTCCAGTCCTGTCCAGGGTTGCAGGTGCCTCTCTCTGTCCAGAGTCTTTTGGGTTTCCTGGGTCGGCATGAGGCGACTTTGGTGGTGCAGGTGCTCAGCCACTGCTGCATTTTTCCTGTTTCTTTTGGACTGTCTTGTTATATTCAGTATTTTTTTTTTAAATTGAAGCTACGAATTGTTTTCTTTTTGTCACTCCCCTATTTCTGGGGGGAAGGGGAGGGGAAGGGCTGGCCACGTGTCTCCTGGCCAAGTACAAAGCCCAGCAGGAGCTCCCTGACAAGGGCAGGCAAAGGGCTCTCTCATTTCAAGGGAAAAGGTCCAACACGGAGGAAGCTTTGTGGATTATAATCTCAAGAGAGAAACAGTCCCTCCTGCCTTTCCCAAGGATGGGATTCATATGGTAGGTGAATTATTATGTCAGGCTTGTGTGTGAAATTTTTCTGGTTTAGTAGAATTGTGTTGAGATAGAGCAAGGAGTGTATGAAAGAAGGGGAATGCATCAGGTGTGCAGTGTGTGAACACCTCCTTCAGCTACCAGTGTGCAATGTGGCTGGTACTGCAGAGCCCACATGGGGAATTGTGGCTGCTCAGGAAAGAAGGAAAAGTTATCATAGGTGTTTCTTGATAAAAGTTGTTGAGAGTAATTTTTAATGCAGGCTATGTTACAAATAAAGAAAAGGATATCTTTATGGCAAAGGTACTAGCTTTTTCCTTGGGTACTTTCAGGTATCCACGGGTGCATATAAGCGTCAGGTTCATGAGGTGCCCGTGGGAAAGCAAATAACAGATCCTGCATTGATAGAGAAGATCACGTGGGCCACATGGACAAGGTAAAAATCCCAAATCACTCAGTTCTAAGGACTCTGCAGAGATGGTGGGGGTGGGGCAGATGCATCTGACAGTGAATATGTGGGTAAGCAGAAATGATGCTGATGAAGGAACTTGAGCTACAGGAAGGAGACATCTGTTAAGAAATATTGTAGATGTAAGCAAGTATCCTCTTAGTGAGGAAGTCTGCGTATGAGCTGAGTGCTGTGCGAGGGTACAAGTGTGTCCATAAGGGACGGAGAGGTGGGCAAGTGCTGTGGGTGCTCCCACAGCGGGACACCGTGGGGTGACAGGTAAAGGTGGTTGGGAGTCACCTGGGAAGGATGCGTTACTGTGGGGGGCTCTGATGAGATCGCATTAACTGCCGTGGTTTAGAGGAAGAGTTTTCTTTTAAGGGTGGGAATTCTTCCCTGCTGTGCTTTGTCTCAATGCTGCTATTGACACTTGGTTTTGGAGCAGCATTCTGGGAGAGGAAGTGATGGGGATTTGGCCGCGCAATGCAGACAAGGCTGATGTGAACTGTGCCTGTGTGACCCATGCGGGCCTCAACGTCGCCACTGGAGATGACTTCGGGCTGGTGAAGCTGTTTGATTTCCCGTGCACAGAGAAATTTGTAAGTGGGAACTTGAATGTAACGTAACATCAGAGGTTGGGCCATGGTGCAAGTGGTACTGAGGAGGTGATGGGGTGGGATGCTGCAGAGCCACCAGGACTGAGCTGTGGGCTTGTGTCTGCAGAGGAACCCCTGTCAGTGTGCAGGGGAATTCCTGCTCAACCTTAGTTCTTCTGCCCGCAGGCCAAGCATAAGCGGTACTTTGGGCACTCAGCACATGTCACCAACATCCGCTTCTCCCATGACGACAAGTACGTCATCAGCACTGGGGGGGATGACTGCAGGTAAGGAAAGGAAAAAGGAGGGGGGGGCTGTTGCAAACACAATTGTTGAAAAAACCCATCTCTAAGAACTGTGTCTCCAGTCACCTCTGACCATGGGCTGCATTTATCTAGATGCTTGCTCTGCAGGTTTTGAACTCTGCAAAATATTCTCATCACCCACAAGTGTTCCCAATACCCTCCTGATGACCACTTCTTTATTTACACTTTAACTATACACAGCACACACAGAGTCCACTGTTAAATAATATTTGTTTCATTTATCTGCCAAGTAACTGTCAAGTTACTTCTGTTTAGAACCCTGTGTGTATTTAATGTACTTGGTGTCTTGTGCTGTGATATCATATGGTATGATGAGTTACCATCAGTTGCTCTAGGGAAATAACCCTGCCCCCATTTGTTTTCCTGGTAGTGTCTTTGTCTGGCGATGTCTTTGAATGGCGATGACTTCCTGCTGTTCCTGCCACCCCCAAGCAGCTGCTGTGCCCAGGGATGCCTCCAGCCCATGATGCTGTGCAGGGACACCCTCCTAGTGATTTACTGACTTGTGAATGTGATGGTGCATTTGAAAGACCCTTAAGTAAGAAGGTGCAGCTGCAAAGGGGATCCTTCTGTGCCCTGGGTAGGCTGTGGGGAGGAACACTCCACTCACAGAGCTGATTTTGCCTCCATGCAGTGTTAGTCAAACCCTGCTGAAACGGGAGTGCACTGAGGACATGCTGGGCCCTTTACATTTCCGTTATTTCTAAATTGATGGTGTCAACATTTCTTCAAGGAATCGGCTGTCTTTCCAACACCTGCGTAACACTCACATGTGGTGCACTGAGAAAAACTAGAAGCTTTTAGTCAACATTGCTGGGGTTCACACTTCTGCTTTCAGTAATTTAAGGAGCAAACTATCATTTTTTAAGTCAGTCCATTTTCTTTTTAAATATATATATTTGGCAAACTTTTCTATCCATAAAGTGCCTTTCAGTAATTTTTCTAGTAGTATGGGCTACAGTCTTGCCTCCCACCAATTGCTTTCAACACACGGTGCTATAACTTTCACACAGAGGAGGGCTAACCAACACCATTAACACCTTTTCCAGCTGCCTACTTACATTCTCCCTGATTTCTGCTTTGCTTTCCACCATCTTCATAAGTGAATTCCCAAATGATCCTGACAGCAAGAACCTCCTGGTAAGCTGTTCACAACTGCTTGGCAATGGTAGCATGAGTGCAGCCACAATTGGAATCTCAACTCAGACAGCGAGTAGAGTGAGAGAGTTGGTTGCAGAAATTCTGACACAGAATTTCAGGGAAAAAGCGCTTTCTGGGTAACAACTTCCCGCAGACAGTGGACAGTTCCTGTATTGATCAGAACTGGTTTGAAAGTCCCAGGAAATGTCCCTGTCCTCAAGAAGAGCCTCAGTTTTGCCAATAGGGGGAGTGACTCCTCTCACAGCCAAGGCAGGGGCAGGTGCCTCCGCACTGCAGTGGAGACCCACCACTGCATGTTCACAAACAGGCAAGATCAAACCTTCAGCATTCTATAAAAACACTTTCTCAGAACCAAAAAATGCAACGACATGAGAATGGGAGAAAGCAAACAAAGTTCAGCTTTTGCCAATGAAACTGTTTAGAAAGGAACAGAAAACGTGGGCAATATCAAAAGATTTTTTGGTATTTCAGGCATGCAAAAACATATATGTTGTGAAATCACCTTTTTTTAAACACCACTGTTCCTTTATCAAACGAAAGCCAAAATAAAACATTTACACTTACATTTACTCTTGGGGGAAAAAAAAAGATAGTGATTTAGTCCCAGTTCAGGCAGCTGTCACTTGGAACTGGGGCAACTTCCTGCCAATCCACTTCTGAGGCCACTGCGTAAGCCGGCAGCTGCTGGAGGTGACAACTGTGCAGTCAGAGGAGTGGATCAAGGTACGTTTCACACATAAAAGTGCTTCAGCAACCTCACAGAATCACCTTTTTATTTAAAATTGAATTTATTAATGCCTTATATGACTGTACAGAAGATCAGTTTGTCAGATACACAATACGAGTCCCTATGCAGTCTTTTTTTTTTTGCAGAAACCTTCTCGCTCCAATCCCATAATGTTGTGAGGTGGTGATGTCAGTGAGCACCTTCTTGGCCTATGTTGTAACAATCTTTGCCTTCTCTCACACTGATTGTATCCCAACTCTGACCACGTGTGTGGCAGAGTAAGTTAATCAATGGTGATGTGAAAAATATCTTGAAGCAATAGTGTCTGTCAGGAAAACACTGAAAAGTTGTATGTTTCTATGGTTTGGCTGTGTGTAGAACATGTTCACAGGTAACCATGTATTATACTGTAAACTAAAATATTAGTGCATGAATTTATTTTTCAATGGTCAAGATGATATTAATTTAAGATCTGTATCTGAAATAAATTTGGATACCTGTTTTGTGTTTCCACCTCTTCAATCACATTCAACCACAAGTTGATCCAAAGCAAATACCCTGGGACTTGGTTTCCCATTTCCTTCAAGCTAGGGTCTGCTATTATCTATTATAGTCTCAAGACTAAAACAAACCAAGGCTCTGCACTTTGTTTAGCAGAACCTACTAACACTTTGCTCTTCCACAACTCTCAACACCCAACTCACAACAGCCAAGTGCCCTGGGCCAGGATCTCTCTGCACCAGCCCCACGCCCAACAGCACCTGCACAAACTGCCTCCCTCCACACAGGGCAACAGCAAAGGACCTGTGGGAAACCCACCTACTCACACAGCTAACGCCTCACACACTATTGCCACCACCAGCTACAAAGGGTAGTTAATCACAATCAGCTTAAACTAAATCAACACAAATATATTAAACTTGCTTCAAGAAAGCAAAATGCCAATATTATTTTATGTCTATAAGCTTTATTGATACTTGGGGTTTTTGTTCGTGGGGTGTTTTTTTTTCTTTTTTTTTGGTTTTTTTGTGGGTTTTTTTTTTTTACATTTCACAATGCATTCCACAGACTTAGTTCAATACAGCTTAAACTGCAAGTATATAAATTTCCACTTATAATTTCTTGCATAACAAGGCTTTAAGTTTCCAAACACCATTTGCAGCATTAGATATTCGGTCCACAGATTTATCAGAGTTTGAGAGACTGTAGGATTATTTGCTCAAAATCAACTACTGTAAGGTTTGTGCAGCCAAGTGTATGTTGTAATTTTCTTTTAATATATGTGGCAGTTCCTTTGTTCGTTTCTCTTTTGTTTTCCTTAAACAGATGCTAGTGTTTACGGAGACATTTTAGTTTCTCAAGCTTGTGTGCTATGGAGCTAGTCCAGGACTCAGTCAATTCTCTGAAGTATGAAGCACTGTGGAGCAGCTGAAAGATCTAAGCTTTGTGAAACACATATATATATATATATTGGCAATTGATAAAACAATAAAATCACGATACAGCTATACTCATACCAAAAAGGCAAGATTTTTCAAAACTTGCTAAAATGGTATATTCTTCTAAAACATCTCATTTTAGAAAATCTGCTTCAATCTACACAGACCATACACAGTGCACAAACTGGGAAGTGTTCTCCTCCGCGCCACCTGCACTACCTCTTCGGGAACGCAGCAGCGACTACCTCTGACGAAGCAAAATGTACAGCTTTCTCAAATCGTTTGTATTAGCCAGTGCTGCACACGGGATAAAGAAAGATGATTAGTTTTAGATCCATACATAGCAGCTTACAATACTTAAGATGATGAAACACATGGCAGTCAAAACAGTTATTTTTCCTCAAACACTGCGTTGCTAAAAAATAAAGATCTGTGAAATTGCACTGCAATGTCAAGGGCTTTGCTATTCCCTGACCCTCCCCATGTAAATCCAAATGAGTTTTTTTTTCCCCCCTTAAAGATGAACTTCCTATCCATAAGTTGCTTCAGGCTTTTTATTCAGTTTTGCGCTTCAACCCAGGGATCTTTGCTTGGATCCTACGAGAGGAAGAGGAGAGGAAAAAGAAAGAACAGCATTTCAGTAACAAACACCAAAAGCAAACATGGTCCTAAAAACAGCACCGCATGAAGATAATTATCACAGCAACACAGATTTACTACACTCACAGACCAACAAAACTCCTCTTCGTTCAGCCCTTGGCAGCAAGGGCCGAGGGCCTCAAGTTTCACCAACTGTTTCCAATATCCAGATTTCTATTGGAAGTTCTCTAGGATTAACTTAACAGTATCTGTGAGGAAGGAGCTGATTCCATAACCATTCCAAATGTAAACAAAGGAGTTTTTCCTCCCAGGACTAGAGCACTGAGTGCATTTCTTATATCCAGGAGTACCACACACACGAAGAACTGGAAATGTTATTTATAAAGTGAAATTAAAAAAAAAAACACCACCCAACTCACTTGGCCATGGCGTCTTTGACGTTCTTGTTCACGAGTCCCAAATAATGGTCAATTTGGGCCTGCAAGTGAAGATGGGAGCTGTTAAGAGGCCCGCAGAGGGGCTGGGGGCTGGTAACCAGCTCGGCCTGCCCAGAGCAGCCTCCAGCCCCTTGAGAGGCTCCAGGAGCCTCCTGAAGCCACACGACCTGTCCCTCATCCCCCCCCTTAGGGTGGCAGGATTCCCAGTGACCACAGTGTCCTCCCACCAGCTGGGAGAGGAGCCTGGGAGGCTCCACCCTCTGCTCCATACCCATTGTCCCCCCTTGCCACATCCCGGGCTGGCTGCCAGCCCCAGCACCCTTGTTTTTGAAAGAGGAGAGGGCACGGCTAAGCCGGAGCTGGCTTCCCCCCTCCTGTGCTGTGACCTGCTCAAGACACAGCCTGCTCCATCTCCACTATCATTTCATCAGAAGTGTTTTATTTTGGCTCCTTTTTTACATTGCCCTCTCCCCAGGAGAAGCAGCAGACTGTGCCAAGCATCTCCCACCTCCTGTCTTTGCCAGGGCTACTTTAGGACACAAACCCTGACTATCAGCTCCAAAGAGGGTTCTTCATAAATTCTTTTACAAGTACCTACATCAGGATTAACACACAGTGCCTTCTGCTGCTGTAGGCCTGGCCACATCCAGCCCAGCGGAGAGAAGGCTTCGGGGTTCATGAGGCCTTGTTTGTAACTGCTGAGGAAACCTCCCTACGCTTCCACCCAAATGGGGGAGAGACTTCCACAGGAACTCCATTTCCTCAGCCCTGGCAACTGACTCCCTGTTGAAGGCCTGTCTTTTAAAGGCTTTAAAGATTTTAGAATATCAAAATGAATTTTGGTTTTATTCACTCCTGGTTTGGCTTCAAAGCGAGTTTTAGAAAGCATTTAACGAATCATATACACTCACCTGATGTCTCTCATAAATAACAGGAACACTGAAGAGCGAAATCAAAGCTGGAAAAGAGCACATCAAAGGTGTAAATATTGACAAAAGGGATAGTGTTCAGGTAAAAGAAAGACTGGTTTCCACACCTTGACATTCCCTTCAAAAAGGGTACAAGGAAAAGAAATAACTAAGCCACATAGAAGAACTGTTGGCCAGTAATTTAAATAATCCGTACTGGGGAGAAGCTGGGCTGTTCTCCAAGTCTCATTAACAGTACAGTAAGTCTGGTCACAGTTCACTGTTTCACTGAGGGTTATACAAATCCTTTGAAAAGGATGCTTAGCCTTCTGGCAGTATCACACAGTTTCGGACACCTGAGGCCAGCCTGCTCTGGGATACAAGAAATACAACTATCTGCAGCAGGGCACGGCCAAAGCCTCCCCCAAACCCACTACACTGTGATGATATCCAGGGGAGGCCAACCCTGGCAGGGACAAGCACAGCAGAACGTGCTTTGCAATGATACGGTGTCTGGGAAATTCGTTCATTCAACAACGCAATTTCAAAGTTATCTGTTCAGCAGTGTTAGCAACGTCCCAGAAGGAGGACATAAAACTTTTTAACATCTTGTTACACACTCAAGAACACTGGAATAGCCTCCCAGTACAGAGCAGAGTTCAGTGCTTTTCCAGAGTTATTTGGCATGCCATGTACAAATGCAATTTAAAACACTTACCCAGAATCAGTAATGTCAGACCATTAAACAAGGCACCAACATAAGTGAATACCCACATCAACACTGCAAACTAAAAAGGAAAAAAACAAAAACAAACAGCACATCAGCTCATGGTTTTGTTTTACTGGCACAGACTAGTTCAAGCAGTGAGAGAACTTCTGTAAACACACAGAGGAAACTATACCACCCCGAATTGCCCTTCACCCCTGTACAGATCCTGTAGTTGAGTGACAAGGTGGCCGAGGGGTTCAGTGCCTCTATCACCAGGCTGAGCTCAGCCCAAGCCAGCAGTGACCCGATGCTGCCAGTCGGTGCCTGCTCAGCGCCCTCTGTGCTCATACAGCACTTACATCTTCAAGAATGATGGGCAAATGCAGTTCCTACCTCCCTCCCTTCAAGGGGTGGAACAAGACAGGCAACTGAGAGGCCAAAGGGCTGGTGCCTGACACAGGCGTGGGACCAGCAGGCCCTTGGTCTGGTAGCCCAGCAGCTGGCACATGGGCCGCAGCACAAATGGCAGCACCAAACTACCCCCCGTCAGGGTTGGGTTAGCAAAGGTGTCTGTGAAGGGCTCACTAGCCAGGGCAGAGGTTTGTGTCACATGAGAGCAAAACCTGTCTGGAGGGTAACGTGGCAAGGTTGGCTTAATTGACTTTTTTCCTGTTAAGAAAACATAGGAGCTTTGGATACTAAAAAAAAAAAAAAAAAAAAAAAAATCAGGGAAGAGAGGAGTTGCCAGTGCCATAAAATGGAGGCTGGCTCCAAGTCAGAGGCAAATTCAGAAGCAAAGTCATCCTTCTGCGAACAGACCCCCAACCCCTCACCCTGCTTTCATTTCTGGCTTCGTATCATGGCCTGAGTCATCCCCCACCACGGGTCCTGCCCCCCGACACCCCCACCCCGAGTGCCCTGCACAGCCCCCCGCTGCACCTCCTCTACACAAGGATCTGCAGAGGCTCCAGCCCTCCACTTTCTGCCAGGTGGAGAGTGTCCCAAGCACACCCCTGACCTATGCAAGGGTGGGAGGGGGCTGGAGCCTGCCAGCTCTATTTCTGTCCAGGATTACTCCCGAGGAAAACCAGCCCAGTTCTTCTAGTGTTGCAGAGCCCATAAGGAACCGAGCTGCAGCCAGGACCCGGGTGTCACCACAGGGGTTTGCAGAGCATGCAGGAGGGACCCCCAGCACTTTGAGCAACTGAGCATCTCTGGTTACTCCGTGCCAAGCACTGCAAACACCGAGCAGCAGGACAGAGGTGGCGCGGAGGCCACTGGTGGCATCAGGGAGAGAAGATCTGGGTAGAGTTAGCAGTTGAGGGGGAAGCACCCCGATAGCAGGGGATAGATGCAAGAAAACGATGGGTACAAAGCACTGGAAAGAAAAATATGCCTGTTGAGGGGGACTGTGGGTGCAGGCAAGGCTCTAGCCTGCAGCCAAGTTACTCACAAGTTATGTACGCAAACATCCATTTTTAGTTTATCATAATAATGCAAAATGTCCAAACCAAACCAAGCGCCAACACCAAGATAAGGGCGTGACAATCAATACAAGCTTAACTGCACGACCCGTGTAATGAAGTTTGCTCGAAGAGCTTCATTCAAAGCTGGACCCCTTCAACATCCAGCAGGATTTATCACAAATGATGCAGTTCTTCATCCGTCAGATCTTTCCAGATGTGACAGAGGCACCCTCAGACACAGCCACCATCAGCTGCGTTCCCACTGACGGGTTTTGGCAGGTTTATCAAGAAAAATCAAGCACATTTCTCTGAACTCCCTCATGACTCATCCAAACCCTGGCCCAGTTGCGCTCCCCGCCATGCCAGGGCGAGACCTGCCTGCCAGCCTCTTCGCACAAGACACGTGAAGGGAGCAAAGACAGGTCTGCACATGCAGCACGTCCCTCTCCCCAGCCAGGGCAGGACAGCCAAACAATCTTACTACAGGTGAGGGATCCATGAGAAGCCTCCCTGCCGGCAGGGAGCACACCAGGAAAGCGTCCCATGAGCCGCCATCTCCTCCACGGCCCCACCCCGGTGGGATGGCCACTCCCCAGCAGTACTGAGCTGTGACCCAGGCAGGAGAGGTGATGAGCTCACCTAACAGGAGGGTGTGGGAGCTGAATCAGTCCCAAAGTCCAACACCTATCAGGACTGTGCAGTCCTCTTCAGTGAGCACTGAACTGAGGGCTGGGGAAGGATAAAATGGGGGAGAGTTAACACTTGACTGACACAGGCTTGGCTTCCCCCAAAGTCTGTCCAGAGTAGCAGCAGGGTCTAACAACAAGCTGTGTTGCACAAGCAGGTTTTAATCCACTTTGCTTATTTACACAGAGCAGGAGAGGGAACAGTGAGCCCAGAGAGACACACACATACCCCTTGCAGTCAGGGACTGCTCTTTTGAAAGCTGGGGCTACAGGGCAAACAGAGCTCAGCAAAATCCTCAGCAACAACCCCCACAACTCCTTCCCTCTTCACACACTCCTGACAGTGAATGCAACACTCTGGGATTAAGTGGAGTTGATCTCAATTCCACAGTTACAGATTAGTCTCTATTTCTGTATTCATCTCTATTTCTGTATTGGTCGTCTTGTTTTTTTGGTTTTTTTTTTTCTCCCTTAGAAATGAGACAAACTCAGGAAACCTAACAAATGCAAAAAGGCTCACCTAAACACCTGAAGCTCTGAGATGAAAAAAAATAAAGAGCAGAAGCAACCCAGTGACACTACTGCTCTTCCCCAGCTCAGGGCAGAAGGACAGCACAGGGCTGAGCTCAGCACCAATGCTGCAGCAACACAGAACCCAGGAAAAGCCCAGTACATCTGACAGGCTCAAGCAAGTCTTTGCCTGTCTCACTGCAGTGATTAATGACTCCCCAGTACCCAAAGTATACCACAGTTTCATGGCAAATCCAGAAACATCCATCTAGCAGTTTCTTTGCTATAAAATAGTTCCAATGTAGCCAAGGGCTCTGTTTCTCAAAACAGGGGTTGAGCAATGACAAATGGAGAGCAACTGTGCCCCAGTGTACCGTCGGCAGCTGGGGGCCAAGCACCAGATCGCTGTTTATCAGGACAAAGTGCAGCTTCTCCTGGGACTCTCTGGCAAGGGCTCCTCTGGAATTGCTCCTCAAGGGCTCTAAGGAACTTCTCCTTGCGCTGCATAAATATTTAGAGTCCATTTTAAGACTTCTATGACTGAAGCACTGCTTAATAAAAAACAAAAATATCCTAACAAGACAAATTTTACAGCCAGAACTATTACACACAATAAACTCACCTTCTGACTTCTACATTAAAGCTCTGTAATTATACACAAACATGCTGTTTCCTATAGTGAAGATTGTTTAAAGTACACGAGCCAAGATATTACCTTTTTTTTTTTTTAAACAGGGCCATTATATTACATAAGACACCAGCATTTTCATGTTCTCCTGAAGCATGAACTCCTCAAAATCAGTAACGTGCTCATGAACTGTCCTGCCATTCACTGGTTTCATATAAGGGCTTGCTCACAACTACTATCAACTACACTAATTATCCTACATAAATCATTTTAAATGTCAGAAGAAGAATGGGGAAATGAGTTAGTTAGGCTAAATAAACATGTCTTTCCTATATACTATAGTATCTGAGAAGTGATTAGAGTGCCTTGAAGACAGTCTGACTGGAATTAATTCTGCTTCTAACATATTTCCCCTGAAAGGCCTATAATTTTTAAACCAGTGTTAACTGAAACGGCACTTGGCTGCTCGCTGCTTCCTTTTCCTCTACTGCAAGGGACTGTGATCTCTAAACAAATGGTGTGGAAATTCTTATAACTCAGGTGAAGGAACATATCACAAAGGGTTTAATTATTAAAGAAATACAAGTGATCTTGTGACCCCAAGTTTTTCTATGATGTCATTTAATCAGATCCAAACACGACTTAAGCAAAATAACTTTTCTTTGAACACAGAAAGTCAATGCCCTTAAACACAATTAACAAAGAATATGTTCCCTTCCTTCCTCACACACCAAGTTCGAGTTAGCAAACTGCAATTCCAGCTGTGTTCAGTTCAGAACAGTAATTCTTTGGCTCAGGGCTGTGGCCTAGAGATGGTGCAGAGATGTGTGGGAACACTGGCAAGGCACGGACAGTACCTGCCGCCCTGAAGCCATTTGCCCATTAAATGACTGCAGAGGTATCTATCACGTCCACAAAAATAACCAGAAAATAAGAATGCACAGACACACCATAAAAACACTTCTACTGCACAACCCTCTAGGGGCAGGAACATTATCACACAAAACCCTGGTACTAATAGCCCATCTCCTCTTTCCCTTCTAAGAAAATTAATCTTTACCAGGAGCAGCAGAACCCAGGTAACAACCTGGCAGCCCTCTAATCTTTCCTGTCTGCCCAGGGAAATGACTCCTCTTACTGACTGTGTTTAAGCTGGAGCATAATAAGAAACTGGATCTAGACACTCTGGGTAAGATCCTGAGATCTGCCTCCAATTTCTATTCCACAAATATAACAAAGACACTTGCAGCCTTCCTATTTTTCTCCAAGCTTCGCTAGAAACCCCCTCCCCCAACACCATGACAACTCAAAGGTCTTTACAAAGCACTAAGTAAGGGATTTACCAGAGGATAAATGCAACTTTATTTCAAGAAGATTAAGTGAACTGAAAAAGAAATGGACAACACACTGTTCACCGTAAAGGAAACAACTGTTTGAAAAACAAGAGAAAGGTGATTAGCTGGTAAGGATAGAATGTCCTTCTCACAGAACAAAACTGAAGGGGTTTCAACCAATTCTTACCTCTTTTTTTCTACATTTTTTTATTATTGTTCTTCACCATCAGTTTTGTTCTGCCACCTTCAATAAATCCTGTTAAATACTACTGGGACATATCCAAGATACCTGTTAGGTAGCCCTGCACACTTAAGGCAGAGCAACTAGCAAAACCCATTTCAGTAATTGGAGTCACTAAAAGAAGCAGCTATTTACACCCAAACCCTGGACTGAAACAATCATCCACCTTATTCAGAAAACGAGGGCATCACTCAGTCCCTGTCTTCGAGCAAAAAAGGGGACACAAGAACTCCTATCGTCTGAGGCAAGTAACTGTGCACTGACCACTCGCTCCTCTCGGACAGAAACAAACAGAAAAACAAAACCAGACTGTGGCAGTCTACCCCAAACCATGGGTTTTCCAGAGGGATGGGTACACCTTGGTGACACATTGTTCTGAATTCCCATATTGGAGCAGTGTCTTGTTTTCTTAAAAGATTTCTGCTGTTAAGCACCAGTGAGGAGGTGTAACCGCTGAACCCCACACAGCCAGAGCTTATTTCAGTTTCCCATTTGTTTTTATACTGTCAAAATAAAGTACCGATAAAGTTATCCACTCTATTACTGCACGCAGCACTTGATATTCAACTCCACGTGGCTAAAGTAAAGCTATACTTCTTGACAAACAAAAACGTCTTATGACTTCAAAAGCAAACTACAAGTGATTATTTACTTATACAGAGCCAAAGCTGTGATTGTTCATTCATGTTTGTAAGGACCAGTGGGCTTTGCTAACCCAGGTCAGCAAGGAACCTACTGACCCAAGGCTTCCATACCTAGAACTGAAGCGAACTTACCTTCAGAGAATCAACTAAGTCATCGACGAGGAAGAGACGTCTCAGCTCCTTGACTGTGCCGTTAATATGACCAAGCACAACATTACTGTATTTCTGAATAAGCTCTTCAGACACAGCTACATCAGACTCCAAGTAAGCCCTGCAAGAGAGAAGAGCTTATGGAACTCTACTGTGAGAATGCTGCCAAACAGTACCAACCTATGTTAGACATACAATGTCAACACACCTACTTTTTATGTTATTAAAAGAAAAGCCTCACTGTATGAGGAACGCTAAGAGGATAGAACAGAACTAACCTAAGGTATTCTTAGAAGGTAAAAGCAAACCTTAAAAAAATCCACCACCTCTCTGATGAAAATAAAAAGTTTCCTTCTGACTCCCATGCTGTGTAAGCGCACTTACCAAGTCACACACTGCCTTACCTGGATGAGGCAAAAAAGTTGTGCTGGCTGGCACATGGGTGTGAACAGACAAGGCCAACGAATGGCCACGACAGCCTCCAGCACCAATGCCCCATGTGCTCTCAGCTAGTACTCTAATAAGGCCAACACATATTTAAAAAAATGAGACACAGACAGGCTGGCGAGGTGGGGGAGTGTCATTCTCCGTTTTTACTATTGTGTTAGGCAGCCTAATATTTTGCCAGACTTCATTTCTCAAACAGAAAAATCTCCTACAGAAGCAACATCCTGCTGGAAGGCACTTCTGAAGTTGCCATTAAGCTGTAACACACGCAGTAAGGCACGGTAAACCCAGCAATTTTATCATCATTTGCTTAAATAATTTCTTACAGTTAGTGACAGCAGTTCTTTCAAAAGAAAGATATAAACTCTTTCTCTGCTTAAGTGTTCTGTGCACTGTAACTCTGATCTGTAGCTGCAGTGGCTGTGGCAATTGAGTCTCATATAGAGAATAATTTATTTCTCTGATTTGTATGTTGGAGGGAGAAGGAGCAATGCAGCACATCTATAACAGGGCACTCATTTTGAAGGTACTACAGTTGTTAAACTTCTACTTTTGTTTGGAAGGGGGGATTCTGCTTTGGGGTGGGTTTGATTTTTTCCAAAATAAAAACCCCACAGTGGAGGCTCCTATGTATGTCATTTAAGGTAAAGTAAAACACAGTCTTGTGGCCAGTCCAAAATAAACCAAAACACTTTAACCAGTAACTAGAGAGGGTAGCCATTTCAAGGCTACATTCTGCTATCCACACTTGGCTTGAATCTGCACACCCTTCTCAACTCATCAGCAAGATATTTGGTCCCTGAATCAAAAATTATTGTCATGGATGTGCTCTTTGCTGTCAAACTGACTTCAAGTAAAAACACCCTTCTCATAGTACGAGGTACACAGACTCCAAGTGAGCAACCAGCTATGTTGCTCATGAATGTCTGGAAGCTTCTTGTGAATATCAGTGTTTTTAGAGATAAACTGCAGAAAGAACACAGGTAGAACAAGTTTTGCTTGTTCTTGCTGAGAAAGAACTTAACTGATAAACTTGGAATAATAGCGAGGATACTGCAGAGCACTGCTGGGTAGACAGAGCAAACAGTATTTCAGCTGGGATTTACTCACCCTAATGAGGGTGAGCAAGGAGGGCCATGCGGGGGCCTTGAGGAGTGAAAAAGCCCAACTCAAACAAAAACCTAAATTTACAAAAGGTAAATATTTCACAGTGCTATACTGAATGTTGTTGCCAATTGTTCTGACATATTTTTTTACCATTAGATCTAAATACTCTTTTTTCTTTTCCCCCCGCCAGAGTCTTGTCCCACAGCTGTTTTAGGCACAGACTGGTCTCCACCAGGTGTATGAGGCACTACACACATAGTGAGGCATGATGGTAAATCTGAGAAAGCATTGTACTTTGCCTTACTGAAGGTGAGAGGAAGTGAATGAGAATAATTGGAAACACCACAAAATTAGTAAGAGCTGTAAACAGCAGGGCAAGCAGAAGTTTCTTAAAGGCGGACGGGAAGTTGAGATTGACCCTTCAGTGATTAATAAAAGGAGAGAACAAAGTCTGAGCAGTGTGAGACAGAGCTGGTATGGAAACACGCTCTTAGTAACTACCCTAACACAGGAGTAAGTTCTTTTTTCTCTGAAGATGCAGTTTTGCAAGACCAGGCACCTCTGTACTCCACACAGGAAAGGATGAATACCATGGGTACCATATTCCCATGGTGCAGGGAAGTGCACACGTGGTATGCCCCGAGGACTTAGTTCATCACTAAGCAAAGAGCTCAGAGGCCCTCTTTGAGGACCTAAATTCATCCTACGGTTCAGCTCCTCCAAGTTTCCGGACTTCTGATCTAGGCAGGCTGCGACACGCCTGGATTCTGCTGATGACAAGGCAGCCCTGCATGTGGAGAACACAGCTGTGCTGCTAGACACCAAAACACAAATTTTAAGAGTATTCTTCAAAAAAAGTTTCAAAAAGCTAAAAGCGTCCCCTGCTACATTTATTCTGTTTTTTTGCTAAATATATTGCATTGAAAAGGCTCCATCTCCTGGGTATTCTTTAAGTTTTGTACATCATCTGCCACTGGTCCACATTCTGAAGACTACAGCGTTCTGAAGTGCACATCTTACTCCACTACATTGAAGTATTTAGTTTTGTCTAATGTCGCTCAATACTGTAACATTCCCAGAAAAATGCCCTGTACCAGGTGCTCAGTTCACTGTCTGCACCACTGCATGGCCTACTGAGAAGAGTTGCAAGAAGAGTGTCATGGGCTGCCTAAGAGATTTGTCAGTTTGGAGACTATTTACATTATTATGCAACATATTACAGCATGTGTCATCTATTGCTTCCAACAGCACCAAAACGGCTGTTTCCCAAAACACGCTTTTTCTTAATTAAAAGAAAAATCTCACCTAAACGGGTGGCCTTCATCAGACTTTTGGATTGCCTGGATAACTCCCTTGTATATCCTAAAGCTGATCGTCACGGAAAGCAGGGCCAAGGCAATATAAGCTGTCACACTCACGATGCTGAACACTGTTAATGAAAGCAGCAGGAACAAGCTGGCACCAAACACCACTCCTGTCTTCTTAATGTCTCGCCAGTAAAGGAGGTCAACAACTAAAATTAAAAAAAAAAAAAAAAAAAAAAAAAAAAAAAAATTAGAACAAGATACCTTTGGCATCCATATGAAAACAGTAAAATATGATTCACTTGAGTGCTGAAAGTCATCAAGACAGAGCTGAAATTACAACTAGAAATAGGTTATTTTAGCACTGATTCTGCATTGGCCTTCAGATTATTTGTATTACTGTTACTAGGATTATTTGAAATGTAATTGCTAAAATTTAAGCATGATTCCACCCTTAGGAAATGTCAGAAATAATCTCTTCAACAGAACCGTGGCAGTTTGTGCTTCCTTTAGATTTATTTTTGTGTGCTTTGTGGAGGTCACTCACTGAAGAGCTGGATTCAATTCCCTGTTAGGACAAATGACAAGACACTAACAGATCTCTAAACCCTTCAGTCTTTGCAAGTCTGACAGAAGCCAAGGCACCGCAGCTCAGGACTCATTAACAGTTCATTCTGTTTCTTTTGAGTGAGGACATTCCCGTGGGAGTTTATCATGCTCGTTAAGGGTGGCAGACTGAGCCATCAACAGGGAAAAATCTCACTGAAATTTCAATCCAGGCTAAGTCTACTGTGCTCCAATGCAGAGTGCTTCATTTGGAAACCAAGTTTGTTTCTTCCTTAAGCAACCCTCATGAGAAAACACAATATTATGCCATTTTTAGCATCACTGTATAAACTACACCCTTGCACAAGTCATGGGTGATGGTTTAATACATGCACTGCAGATTGGTTTGGTTTGAGGTGCTGCTGCACCTGCTCCATTCCCTTACTGAACTCATCAGATCTGGCAAGTGTCATTCACCATTCCCGACTATGGAAATGGGCAGGGACATCTACTCTAGTTTTTTCTTCATGGTGAGACCCACAATAAAATTCACTCTTCATGATTTCTGCTTTCACAGCTGATTAGATTTTCACAAGATCAAATTCCTCTTCTGCATCAAGATTACTTGTTCACAGCAACAACGTATTAGATGCAAAATTCAAGATAAATACTAGAAAAACTATTGTTATTACACCATAAATTTTGTCATCCTTTCTCATCCTAAACATCACCAAAGTGAAGTGTAAAATAGCGTATCACAATTGAGAACAGATTCTTACTCTGAATAACTGTAAAAGGAAATAAAAAATCAGTATTTAGCTATTATTTCTTACGGGATGGAAATATGGTAATGCACCAACATGTAATACTGAGTAGCCTCTGTAGGGCAAAGTCTGCATAATCCCTTTGTAGGTACAACATTAAATTGACTATGGTGCAATTCAGCAGTGTTTCAGAAGCTCTTTTCCTAATTATTTCCATAGGGAAACCGTACTGAGCAGCAGGCACTGGAAAGATGAAAACCCTGGTCAGGAACTTAGAGCTGCCATTTTTATAAAGCAAAATATTTTACCCAAATTGTTAATTCACATTGTGGTAGAAATTTCCTGAAGTTCTACAGGCAGGACCAGGTTACAGTCGCATGAACATCTTTAAATTTATTACAAACCAGAACTGCTGTGGAAAGAAACAGCCTCACCCCAGCAGCACCACTCAGTTCCCCTCCTTTTCTCTACAGGGGTACAGGCAGAATCCACCTGCTTTTCCGTACAGTGCTGACAACTACTGCACCAAAAACATAAAATAAAAACTAAGCAGCCAGCCAAGATCACACTCTGGTTGTGGATCATCATGTGACTCCACAAACATATGGGGTGAGAGATAGAGCAGCCAACTGAAGGAGGTAGCACTCCTGCTCCCAGAACAGCTCCCATCTACAGCCCTCGGCATATTGCACCCTGCTGACCTGTCCTTCTGCTGGCTCTCTTCATCTTACAAAGCTGCACTTCCATTTTCCCTGACAAATAAATGAAGCTCTAAGGAGTTTTCTTTAATATTTGCAAAAATCAAAGTGCCCCAAAAATCAAATCATCATAGAATTCCTTTTGTATGGGCTATAATCTCTAAATTTAACAATGTTTTTTTTGGTTGTTTCTTGGGCTTCGCTTCTAATCACAAAAGTGTCCATTAGCGTCCCTGTATACCTTACCTTAAGCAAGTTTAGCATGTAAAAGGAGGTTAGGAACAAAACCGGGAGCTTGACCTAAAAAAAATATCACTGAAACTGCAAACCTAAATTGAGCTGCAAGTATCCACAGCACCTGGGTGAGCATTTGAAAACGTCTTGCCAAAAAAAGTCAGTGATTTTGTGCTGCTAAATAATGCAAGAAATCTTTGGAAAAAAACATTGCTTTCCCATTATTTGCTTCAAATACCAAAACTATATTTATTTTTAAATACTGCAACTTGAGCATCCATACATTCAAATTTGGGTGCTGCTCCCCTATCATGTGTCACACTAAGTATGAGCCCTACCCCTCTCTGCTTGCAGACAGCCTGAGATCTGTAAACGAGATATTCCCTCCTCTGTCACAGAGTTTTAAAGCCTCTCCACGGATAGTGGGTTCCTACTGTTTCACAGGGAATCACTTATCACAAGCAGTAACACATCATACTTCAACTCAGCTATAAGGAATGTAAATACAGTAATTCATCTGTATGACAGCTTCCAAAATACAAGAAACAAAGGTAAATTGCTGGAATGAAAGCACACCACAAATGCCAAATGGCCTTGAGCAGATCCAACTTCAACTCTTTTGCTCTCAGTAATCAATATGAAAAAATCCCCAAGCTAAGACCTCCCAGACCAGTTAAGCTGCACACAAAGCATTTTTCCTCACTCTGTCTCCGCTCCATTTGGAGAACTACCAGATCAGCCTCAGCTTAATGACATACATATCTTATTTCATTGTAAATTCCTCAAAGGGAAATTCAGTGTTATAAGTCACTGAAAAGCTGATGTAGTAATTTTCAGTCCAAGAGAAGTGCACTATGCCATTGATTTATATTCTCCAATTGATCACAAATAGGTATTTGTATTTCTTTCTAAAGGAAAAGATTAAAAGCATTACTAGAAGCAGCTTTCTGGCTTTAATGTACACAAGATATTCACAGCAGATTAAAAAGAGCAGAAAAACAATAATTTCAATTTTAAGCAACAGCCCTGGCAAGCAGTATCCTTCCTCATGGAAAGTGTCTTAACCTTTATTTTATACAATATGAACTATAATCTCACACATTTAATTCAAGTATTCCGGGTCTATTCTAAAGCAAGAACAGCTGCCTACATTTGGTAAGCACGAACTGTCACTTGGCACGTCTAAAAATAGTACTGCTAGCATCCGTGCCTTACATGCAGAACTCATCCAATTACATTTTGCTTTTAAAGCAAGTGCCATGAGAGGTTTGTCACTGTATTATTTTTTTGGAAGTCTTTTCTTTCTTTCACAGACATTTTATCTTAAAACGGCCTGGTTCGTAGTGGGTTTTGATGACAAAAACAAGTGGTTTAATATATTTAACCTGATAATCCTCTGTTTAAAAAAAAAAATTAAAAAAAGAACAACCAAATCCTGAACCAAGTCACCCTCTCTTTTTTTTTTTAGAAAGAGCAATTAAAAGCCTCGAGATCTACAAGCCCATTTTAATTCGCATCTACGAAAAGAAAACCAAGAAAAAGGGACTGACCCATTTTGGCATCCATCTTGAGTGTGCCTGCATGCACCCAGCTCTTGCACAGCTGACTACCCAGAGCCTTTTCACTTCCTGCCAGGGCGCTGGGAGGTCAGCAGAGCTACGCAACCGCCTGCGCCTCGGCCGGCCCCCGCCAATGGCTGCCGAGCCGCTAAACCCTTGGAACGCAGCTGCCGAGCCCGGAGAGTCGCGCTCACAATGAACAACCACTCTCTATCTAGTATTTGGAAACAAACAAAAAAAGGGGTTTCAGCGCCGAAGAAAGGCTGTTTGTGTAAAAGGAGAAGGAAGAGTAAAAAAAAAAACAAAACAACCACGCAAACAGTGTACGATTTGCAGCCGTTGTATGAACAACGGCCATCACACTGGAACCTTTCTGTAGTCTGAAAGGTAAGGAGACCTTCTTTATAGTCTTCAAATAGTAAAAATAGTGTAGGAGCACAAGAGCTTTTTCTGGACCAATGTAATAAGAGCCAGCATTGTGCTAGCACAGAAATGAAACACAATAGAAGAGTTGAGAATGGGCAGCTCTCGAATGCATCTGAAGTGCGCAGTGACAACTGTCACCATAGCACCATACAGGCTGCTGTGAGGAAAATGAACTACAGACCCACAAAAAATAGTACACGACCACAAACAGGCAAATTGCTGTTAATTTCTGTTTAGAGATGCATTTTCCAGTCCCGCTAACTAAACTTCAACTTTACAGATGACAGTGTCCATGGGGTTCCACTGCTGTTTTACGCAGAGCATGGAACGGGCAAGCTCTGGGCCTGTAGTTTGGCTCCCAACACCTGGTCGGGCCCAGCGTGGAGAGAAACCCCAAAGAAAAACCACCATCCCCTCGGGTGGCCACAGTCTGCCAAGCACAGACACCATCAGCAGGCTGGGGTTTGACATTTTCAGGATTTCCTGCATGTGAATGACCATTTAAAATGGCATCAGAAGCAGGAGTAGTCAGAGCCACAAAACTGAAGCCTCCTTTTACCCTGCTCAGTCGTGTGGGAAGCCAGTTTGGTCCTTGACTGCCTTGCTGCAAGTCAGTAACAACAGAACAGTCCCAGGCTGGTGAAGCTGGGTGGTTACAGCATGACTGCATGTGGTGCCAAGCAGGTGGAGCTGACTTCAACCAACAGAGCTTCCCCTGTCCTAGGGACAGTCATTACAGAGGAGCGGCACCGTCCAGTGGGACCAGCAGGCTCATATAACTGGGTCCGAGAGGTCAGAAATCAAGTCTGCATCACACACAGCTCCGCCTTGGCACATCTGCCCCACAATCCATAGCAAGAAAAAATTATACAGATCTCACAAAGTACATGCCAGAATGAAAATACAGTCTGACAGTACCAGATTGTCCCCCCAAAATGCAAATACTATCTAACAATTATTCATGAGACAAAGCACTATTTTTCTTTTGTTTCTACTCAATCATACACCCGTGCCTATGTGCAAAATGTATGAACCAGGAAAATCATTCCAAACCCCTGACTACTCACAATAAAAACTTAAAATATCAAGTTCCACATAAGCTTGTGCAACCTTTTTCACCATTTAACTAAACTGAACCAGAATTCAGATAGATTTTCAGCACAATCATTTAAAAAAAAAAAAATAGCCTGGAGTATAGCTGTGGCACCCATCCTACCATTAGCATTATTCAGCCATTAAAAGCTGACAATTCATTGAAATAAATAAAAAATAAATGTCACATTTTAGTACCAATTACTCCATGGGGACCTGTCTTTGAGAGTGCTAAAAGTAAGTCCTGCTCCCCCCAAGGAAAACCTATTTCACCCTGCCTATCTAGATGCTCAGTGCCACAGGTATTAATCAATACCCCAGGCTGTGCCACTTTCACTATGCTTGTACCTCAACTACCACAGATAGAGCACAGCAAAACTAAGTTCAGGATTGTATTAATTAGAAAGTAGTGCTTTAACTAGAAAGTCTAGCTATGAACTATGCTTTGGGCTCTTCTCTGTTTTAGATTTGTTCATTACTTTTTTTTTTTTTTTTTTTTTTTTTTTGAGAGTATTTTTTTTAGCCTGGAAAGAAGCATGTTGCAATATTTGCTTCTATATTTATTTTGGGGCAAGATGATAGTGTAATCATGACCTGAACTTTACCCATCATTCTCCCTGCCACTGGAGCTGGACCTAATGAAGGAAGAACACATGAGACAAGGCATCTTCTTGTTATAAACAACTGCTACCAGAAACAATGCTAAACCAGGCTTCGAGAACAGTTGCAAAAGGAGAGGAACCAGTCTTCTGCTTCTCCAAAAAACCCTCTTCTTGCTCTGCTTCCATTTTCTTTTAGACCTTATCTCTGCAAGTTAAATTCTAATTAAACCTCAAGGCAGCAGGGACTTCCTTGCAATGAGAAATAGGCACTAACCCAGCTTCCTCCACCTAAGATACCACTGTGTAAAAACAATGCAAGGGGGAAGAGGAATTTAAAACCCTGCTTGAAGCAATTACATCAGCACGTAGGACGGGTTCAGGTTTGCTTTGTTGGTGTGCTGACAGTTCCACTACGTGCTAGTCAGGACTGCATCTTGCCAAGAAGCCAAGCGCACAGACCCCGCTGCCCCGGGCACCGCACAGCTGGAACGCCACGGCTCGCACTGCCTTCCCACCCCCCCGAGCGTTGCCATGCAGGCCAGCTCTGCAGGGGCAATTCAGGGATTTTAAACCAAGACAGACTCCATTATTCTCCAGGCCTCAAATTCCAGGCTCAGAAATATCTGCTTTCAGTTGCAGTGAGGGACAGACCGCCACCAACCCTGCTTGTCGAGCTGTAAAAGAAAACCTGAAAATGGGGCCTGAATACCCAAAGGTAACTTGCCTTTCAATTTGTCCCAAAACCTTCTGACCTCACTGCTTCTCCCCACCTCCACCCCCCACCCCATGAATTTCAGGCCTAATGTAGGGAGTGCTGAGCGTTTAGGCTAGTTACACATCAAGAACACATGACTAAACACCGCAGAGTACTTGTTCCTAATCTTTCACAGCCCTTTCATTAAAGATTAGAACTTCTAGAAACTTGTTTTGCAGGGGCAAAGTTTCTTCCCCTGCAGGGCTTTTTTGCTACATATTTAGGTTGTGATAGAGCAGTCTATGGATTCCAGACAGCTGTCGATATTTTTTTTTTTTTAAAGTGGAAAAAACCCCATAACTTTGAACAACAGTTATTAATAAAGAGGAAAGCTTCACCAGTACAAGCACCACACATGACAGGGCCCTTTAAGAACATATTTAAATATCCAGAGATGATTAAATTCTTTTAAAGATTGTCTTGTTGATAAAGTTTGAAGATTACATATTCAAATAAGGCTTAAACTCTTACACACTGAGCACTAACATAATGATCCACAGAGATTTACGCTGCTGATCTCCCATTGGTGGTTCCAGGAACAAAGGTCAGAACCACAGTAATTTAAGGTTAGCTACTTATTTACCTAGAACAATTTGATACTATGGCTGTAAATTCTGACAGATCTGACAGTTTTACCTAGAATCCAAGAGAATTATGAAAAATCCAAAGCAAAAGTGATTAAAGGTAGATTCCAAACACACAGTGCCAAACAAAAAAAAAAAAAAAAAAAAAAAGCCATACCACCCTGCTGTATTCTCTGTGCAGTTTCTCCTCATAAAATTATTAAACTACACGAACTGCAGACATGACATTCTTTCAAATGAACGGTTAGTATTATTAAATTATTAATGATCTAGGAATTTCCAAGGAACATCAACTAAATTCAGACTACACTGGTATTTGTGCAGTGCATACCAAAACAAGCTGTTCTTTAATATGCTCTCTAGGACTGAAAAAGATCTGCAGCGTCACACAAGCTATTTCACCTACATCAATAATGTATTCCTCTGCATTGCTCATCTTTAGCCATTTTAACCTACGGTTTCGCACACAGCACACACAGATCTTACATCTTGAGATACATTTCACAACCAAACACACGCTACAAAGACCATCTGCTAAAAACAACCCGCAGCATCTTTAGCTTTAAAAACAGGGGAAAAAAAAGGTGAAAGAACAAATACCCTTATCCTTCCAACTGCTCGGCTGACTGTCCATCTCTCCACCAAGGGTCTACCCTCCAGCCGCGATTATCAATTATGCATACCAGGAGGAGAGCTGCAAGAGGAGAGATCTCCAGCCCAGGATGGGAAACATGGGCTCCCCCGGCAGCGTCTGCAGCGTGGGGCTGCCGGTGCTGCACTGGTGGTGCAGGAGCGCGGTCAGCTGACGGCGCGGGGTGTGCAGCAGCACTGACGCAGTGCAAGCTCTCACCAGCCTGCTACTGCTCCGCCACGGCCGGCGGGGGCAGCTCCTGCCTCCCTGCACACAGCCCCCGAGAGAGGCAAGGCTGAGGCAGAAATCGCCGGGACCGGGGGCACACGGCTTCTTCCTGCCGAGCTGGACACGCCACGCCAAAGCCACTGGAAGGGCCGCAAGGCTCGCCCAGGCCTAACAAAAACCCAGCCGCACTAAGCGGCTTTTCACAGCCGAGCGGAGCTAAAAGTAGTCAGCAGACAAGCTTTCAACAGACTGCTTTTCAAACGATGGTTAAAACACGCTTACAAGCCTCCCAGATAACACGTCTTCTCCTCGGTTGTTTGTGGTTTTTTTGAACAAATGCCCGACTGTCTACAAGACTCACAGAGACATCTTTGTAAGGGGAAAAAAAAGCCTGAAGGGAAACAGAATGGGACCCTTTCACTGCCAGTAACAAAAGCAAGAGGTTCAGGAAGAACACAAGAAGTGTTTTTGTTGGCATCTTTAGTCCTTACAAACTCCTCAGCCATATTATTCATTCATCTTAAGAGAGGCTTGAGGACAGCAGCTTTCTAGCCCTCTACCTAATTCTTACAGCCAAACACCTTTTTTATTTTACATCAGCATTCTATGTTGTCAGCTGCAAACCTGACAATTAAATGTTCCCTTCGTTTCAATAAAAACAACAACCTGGAAGTTTACACTACTAACATATACAAAGTAACACACAAAGTATTGTACAAGCATGAAACCAGCATAAACTAGAACCTCAAAATCTGTTCTCACAGCTCCTCTCTTTCAATGTTCTTGTTCTGTTTTCCATCCCTGCTGAAAATAATATAACTGCTTTTCTAGTCTGGAGCCTCTTAAGATCCAGGGCTGCCAATAAAATGCTAAAAACTCCCCAGCACTGCTCCAAAGCCTCTTAAAAATTTGATACCCCATTTTCTGAAGAACTAGCAAAAGTGCATTCGCACATTTCCACAAAAATACTGCAAGCTGGCTGGGATGGAGATCCTGATTCAGCCCTTAAATAGTTTCACTTGTCATTAGAACAGACAATCTTATGTGGAGTAAGGTTACCACAAAGTTACCTGAAAGCCCTGTTTATTGCTTCAATCACTACGTAAATTTAAGGCCTCCTTTGACATCAAGACCAGGTACGTATATTTTTGCCTTATATAAAGATGTGCATTTCATTCACAATTGCAACAGGTAAATCAAAACACATAACACTGAAGGGAAATGGGAAGTGTCTATTCAACCACCACAGTGCAAGAAAATTTGAAAAGGTGCATTGTCTGTAAAAAAGTACAAGAAAGGACTGAAAATCTGCTTCTGTTTTTGAGCTGAAATCCTCAAGATCAACTGGAAACCACCAAAATCTGTGATTCTCCCCCCCACATTTGTTTGGATGACTGCAGTATCACTAAATTAGTCAAAACCTTGATGCTTTCAGAAAGTTCTTTCCACTAATTGTCAAATTTCTAAAGATACACAATTAAAGCCTCTTCATGTCTTGTTCATATTTTTTAATGTTACATACTCAAAATAGTACATTTATGCAACACATTCCTAAACAGACCTTTTATTGCAGCCACAGCAAATTGGCAGCAGCCACAATACGGACAAAGACACAGCTGCGTTACCAGTCCCTGTCCTCCCATCTCAAAGGAGACACTAACTCCCTCCCTGGCCTCAAGATCTTCCTCTCTACTCTTTGCATACTTAACGTTCACCTTTACCAGTCCATCAAATGATACCCAAAACAAAGGCTGTATCCCTCTGCACTCACATTCCTTACTTCAGGGGCAACACACTCATGTCACCCTGTTCTACATATAAACGGGAGTACTTGCACTGTAAACAAACTTCTGTGTGAGCTTTATTGTTTCATTAGGAAAACTGCATGCATCTTTCTACACAAACACTTAAACAAAACCAATCCACTAACAGGGTGGGATTATCAGGTCACCCAAACAACCAAACCAGACAGGATCAGTTCTAACCATGTACTACACTCCAAGGGGCTGTGTGATTTACTGGGCGAGTGCTTTCCTCACTACGCTGACATTAAATCACGCTGAGCCGATGGACTCAACAGCATTTTTCGCACTGAAGAGGGTTCCCAGCTTCCCACAGGAGAGCACTGTGGATGATCATCTAATTCCACTCTCTCCCAAAGGTTCACTCAATGCCGTATTTCTGGGAAAGCTAGTAACTTACCACAAACACTCTGTTTATTCCATAATTCTGCCACTCTGCAAGTAACTTCCCAGAGACCTTGCTCTGTTAGGCCTTAGCAAGCCTTT
The DNA here is from genome assembly GCF_003259725.1 of Athene cunicularia. Lineage (NCBI taxonomy): Eukaryota > Metazoa > Chordata > Aves > Strigiformes > Strigidae > Athene > Athene cunicularia. The sequence continues at coordinate 114,069,027 of NW_020799097.1, forward strand.
GCCTCTTGACAGGGGTGACCCTAAGGAAACACAGCAGGTCTAGGTCTTCCCGTCAGAAAATTTCACTCAAGCCCTTGGATTGGGGTTTTGTTTTTTTTTTCATTCTCCCTACTCTTGCACAGATTCTTCACCCTGGAACAGAAGCCTCCATTTTATTATTACCTAGGAGAATAAAAGAGAACCTGAACAATCAAAGAAACTAAGAATACAATCAGATTAAATTAAATCAAGATCTTCTGTTGAATTAGGTTATATTTTACAAATAAACTGACCCTGACACAAATTACAGAGGCATCTCCTGCAGTGAAAAACAGACAAAACCAAACCAAACACTTTCCTATCTGCTGAAGGGCTCTATTTAACTAACTACAAATAACAGAAAAGAAATGGATACAGTGCTAGTGTAAGGCAGCATTTCTAACTTCTCTTAAGCATCACATAAACCTTAACGACCTGGTTTGCTGTTACAGTATCACAGGAAGTATTTCTGGATAATATTTCTGCCCCCATGATTCATGAGTAAAATTAAAAGCTTCATGATTAGCAGCACTCAGCCATACTCTCTAAGCACATTTTCCACTTGGACTTCACCTTTGAATTTGCCCCTTCAAGAAAATCCAGGAAATGTAAAATATTAGTAATTAGCTGCATTTCTATAATTCAGTTAGAGTGCCCTGTAGCCTATATGAAAACATGATATCTGTAACCCGTAAGATTTAATCTGAAATTAATGTCTACAGAGCCTGATGTTGAAAACCACCATAAAACAAGACTGTCCTGTGAAACTGCCTGTCTTCATAGCAAAGATTTCAAAACCATTTTAAAGTATTATTGTAATGCCCAACATGAATATACTGAGCAACTTAAACTGCCAATGTGGCTACACTCTGGTACAAAACTTTCTGTCATGGTCAGAAATTTATAATTTTGAGGGTTCTACAATATACTTTGTAATTCAGTAATACAAAATCCTCAGCATGCCACTGATCAAAAAAAGCGTGGTTTTCTAGCCTGTTTGAGAGAATTAATGTTCTCTATGCAAAAGGAAATAATGGCTTATCAGTGAAAAAAGCCTGTACAGCAGAAGGGCTAAGATATGCAATACATATATTTAGTTTTCAACTACATGAGACTCGTAAGACTATGAAACTAATTGCAACAGTTCAGTTTCTCAAAGGCTGGGATGCAATCCTCTTGTCAGGCAGCGTTTGCCGGAGTGACATGTTTTTTACAGACACTAGATGGCATCAAAGGCCTCTTTTAGGAGCCCGCCTTAAGCCATGGCTAGCTGTCCGGGCTGCCCTGCCAGGAAGGGCATACACACCGCCAGCACAAGCCCCGGAAGGGACACAGAGCAGAAGCGTCCAAGCCACCAGGAACCATCCGTTCTGAAATCGCATCTTAATAGGTAGTAATTTTATAGAGAGCAGAAACGTGTATTTTGAAGGCTGGTGAGCAGCAGGGTTATCTGCTAGGAAACCAAATACAACACTACTGAGAAAGGGAAGGGGGGTGTCATCACTATTCACAACAGTGGGAATTGCTGAGGTTGCAGGGGGAAGTACACGCTGTTGAAATTGTTATAAAGAAGAGCTTCTTAAAGAGAAGGGCATTTCTTTATAACTATAGTTCTGAATTTGCTTTTCGTTTTGGGTTTTTTTCGTTTGTTTGTTTGCTTTTTAATTCTGTGCAGCTATGAGGTACAAGGTCCCTGTGGCCTGATAACATTACAAAATAAAACCCATTACCCAAGGGTCTGCCAGGCAGCATTACACAAACCTTTTTACATCAAGAAGGCTGTTCCAAGCTTTACAGTTGCTTTATCAGAGTGGTGGAGTTTAAAAGAAAAAAAACCCAACAACTTCAAGCCTTTCGTTTGTTAGGTCCCAATAGTCCCGCTGGACTGCAGGAAGTTACACCTTGAGGCACACATAAGCGTGTTGGGGTTTAGGTTAGCTCTCAAAAAGGAACCTTAAAGGAAGTGCACCAGTACAGCAGTTCAGATTCATGTTTTAACAAGCATCAGTCATACCATCACGCCAACTGATTCCCAGAGGTCTTGAGGCACAGCAAAATCTACTTCACTTCCAAGGATCAGAAGACAGGAGGAAAAAAAAAAAAAAGCCCACACAATAAAGGGAGACTCAGAAGGCCAAACTCATGCACAGATCATTTCTTGGTCTTGTGATGAATTATCCTTCCTTTCTGAGAGCATGGAAGACAAGTAGATGTATGTATTGGTTCTTTGACATGACTGTGAAATTGTGCTTAAGTAGTGTGGTACTAAAAGCAGACAAATTATTTCATTCACAGCTCGGTATTAGACTCCTCAGGGCAGGTCTCAGAAGTCCAGTTCTGTATTCTATACTACAGCAGAAGTGAGCAAAAAAAGTAAACAGCACAAACTGCGGGGAAGAAAAACACACTAGAAAAAAAATGGACCACGTTTTTGAGTTAGTATGCTCATCAATTTGGCTTTTTGAGTTTCTATGCTCATCTATTTAGCCTTAAGAAAATGTTCTTCCTGCATAAGGAAAAAAAAAAAAAAAAGTTTTTCTTCCCAAACAACACATGTCAAAAATTGCAAAAATTGCCACTGCTTTACAGAGCGAGCACAGCCCTGAAAGACTGCAGACAGCCCCCCAGTTTCGAACACCCCCGGGCCAGCCCTGTGCCTGGCCCAGCTCCCACCCTTCCAGCACTGGACAGAGGTGTGCTCTGGCCCAGCACTGGGCCACTACATGGGAGAACCAAGCCGCTGTTCAACTCCTCTCCTGCTCTGGCCACGGGGCTTATGTGTGGCTGCTTTGGCAGTTCCCCACAGACAGAAGAGCAGCTGTGTCCTTCTCAAACTCAGAGTCTTTCTTCCCAAGGCAGTGATTTGCCACCCCCAGTCTGCTACAACCATGCAGTGATTAAAGACACCTTTGCAAAAGCTCCCTGTTAAAAGAACTAACAAAATAAGCTAGTATACTGTGTGTAATATTATTTAAAAAAAAAAAATAGTCTGAGCTCTAAACAATTAACCCTTTGACATGAAGGGCAAGATTCACAGCAGCTGTTCTCTAGAGAGTAGTGGAAGCCCCAGTGCAAGGAGAGGGGCCTTCACCAAACACACACACAGTGTTTGCACAGTGCAGGTACCACTGAAATCACAAGGGAAAAGGGAAACTCTCTCCTTTCTGCACAACTGTATGTATAGAAGAGGTGAGATAGGACAAAAGGCAACATTGTGCAAAGTTAAACTTTACAAACTACACCTTGTACCTTATCTTCCAAAACCTATTTCAATTGCACGAACATCCTGACGTTCCCCTCAACATACACCTGCTACTCCCTTCCAAAACACATGTGATGCAGAGGACATATGTTAGGAAAGTAGCACTTAATGAACTGCAGACTGCAGCTACTGCAGAAATACACTCCTGCCGAGTCCAAATAACTTTTGGTTTTCCATTTAGAACAGAGTCATCATGCTTTCTGCAATAGCTGTTTTGTTAGTGGGAGTGTTTCTTATGCAAGACTTAAGCAGCAGCAGAGCACTGCAGTATCAAAAAGCAAAGTACTCTAGCCTACAAAGAGCTGGAAGGTCACGAGGCATTCAGTTTAGAGAACAGAAGGCAACACAGCAATGGGCTTATCCTTCCTTCAGCTTTCTGCTAAAAAAAAAAAAAAAAAAAAAAACCTACACTGAAGTGCAAGCTCCACCTAAAAAGAGAAATTAAAAATCAGTATCTGTGCTGTGTATAAATCAATGTTAATGTCTGCGGGATACTCAACTTCTTAATGGTCATTTTCCTAGCACCTGGAATACTAAGCTCCTTCAGGTACAGTATTTATTTTAAACCACTGGCCTTGATCTAATGCAAGCTGCAAGTCACATGAGCAGAGATGGGCAGGCTCTTTTCCAGACTCCAGACACATACAGTAGCAGCAGGGGTGTTTTGCTAAATTTCACAGCCTTAAGTCTGAACTGCATATGGAAAGAAAGAGAAGCCTCTTCAAATCCTGTACACACAGCAGATTGACACACCATCCTCAGCTTACTCTCACATATTAAGAACAAGTTTGGAAGGCCACCTAATGCCCAGTCTGTAGACAGCCTCAGAGGAGCTTGCAGGGAGTAGAGATTTATTTCTGTATCAAGAGATCAGCTGCAGGAGAACTGAAGGAGAAAACTGGAGACAGTGAGTCCATCCCTGACAAACAGAAAAAAGAAAAAAAAAAAAAAAAAAAAAAAAAAAAAAAAAGAAAAAAAGTACTAAAGCAATCAAAATATGAAAAAAGTCAAAGTGCAGGCACTAACATTTTCTGTTACCCTCAGCCTACATAGAGAAGTTTACAAGAAGTGATTTAAAAAGAGTCATGACATGCTTAAGTTTAGCTAGAGTTATGCAGATTAGTGAACTGCAAGACAGCGTGCACAGATTACCTGAAGATTTATTCAGCTTTGCTGAAAATACAGCAGTAGGTTTTTCCTTTTCTTTAACAGAAGTAGCTTCTTGCTCAGCTTCCTTCTCAAAAGCTTCTGGTTTTACTACACTGACTATCTCTTTTTCAGCAGATAAAGGTGAGGTATCTGTGGCCGGTAAGGACATCATGGATACTTCAGGCACTTCTCTGTCCACAGCCTCCAAGGACTTTTTCAAGGCATTAGTACCTTCCTCAGCTTTTACTTCTACATTCTTTACAGACAGATCACAGGGTAGATCTGAGCAAGGCAATGGCCTCTTCTCACCTTGGATGGCCTTACTGACCTCTTTGCTTCCGTCTCTGCGTGTCACTTCTCTGTCAGTAGCTTCTGCCACCCACTCAGGAGCAGCTTTGGGATAAGCTAACATCACAAAGTCTTCCACTGTGACTGGGGAAGACTCCATGGGTGAGAGCGCTTTGTCGTCTCCCAATTTTGGTTCTGTAGCAACAGATCCATCAGCTGCATAAGCCACAGCATTCAACTCTTCCATCTGAACAGGGATCTTCTCTGCCTGGGCTGGTTTAGGAGGTGTTGGTTCAGTGGGCAAAGAAGCAACCATTTTTGAAGAGTCCAGTTTGGGTTGGAAAGACTCCAGGTAAGGCTTGCCTGGGGCAGCCACCGAATCCACCAGTCGTTCCTCATGTTCATCATCAGTTACAATACTTTCAGTTGATTTACTCTTTAAGATGAGAGACGGATCTTCATTCTTCTTCTCAGTAAAGTCAGGTATCAGCTGGCTATTAAACAAGTCTGATTTCCCAAACTGCGAGGATAGTTTTTCAACAAGCTCCTTGTGATCAGGTACATCCCGAGAAATGCATTCTGTTATTGGAGTCTTGGAATAATCTGCAAAGGATGGAGCAGCAGGTTCACCAGAGACCTTTGTTTCCTTAATTAAGTCACATGCAATAGATATATATGGAGTCTCTAGATCTTCCGGACTGGTGCTAGCCTCATGATCAGGTTTTTTAAAGGCTAACGCCTCTTTTGCTTCTTGGGCCTGTGTCAGTGACACATTCACTGCCTCTTGGTATAAGGGAGGTTTCTCAGTCTCATCTTTTACATTTTCATAATTAGCAGCAGGAATAAACGTTTCTAACGGGGAAGCTTCGAGCTGCGCAGCAGATGATTCTGCACCAGCAGCCCCAGTGCTCAGCGGGGCTTCCATAACAATATCTGGCAATATTGGCGATGGGGCAGCTTCCGACCCTTCAAACGAGGGACAGAGTTGTGCCACGGGTTTCAGAGTCTCTTGTACTGACTCGGAGGTTTGAACTAAATCAATCTTGGTTTCATAAGCCAGTTTTGTACCTGACGCATCATGCATTTCGCTTTCATATGCTTCTTGTACTAGATCAGGAGTGAGACCTTCGGGCATATTTGCTGCAGTGTCAGATGGCAGTGTTGATACACTCTCTGTTTTAGCATAGTCAGCTTCCTGGCCTTCCTGCTTGCCAACTGCTAGTGTGCTAAATTCACCTTGTTCTGTGCTCATCTGAGCTTTCATTTCTGCAATTTTTTTCTCATCATCGGTTCTATTTTCTGAAGTGCCTTCCTCGAGTGGAGAAAGAGATTTGACTTTGTTACCATCGGGACTTACAGAGGATTCAAATTTAGTACAAGTGATGTAAGTCTGCGAAGGTTCTTTTACAGCTTCTGGGGTACTTGGGAAAGAATGATCTTCGGGGCTGCCTTCACTCTCTCTTTCATAATCCTGCACATTCAGCTTATCTACCCTGTATTTCTCACCTAAACTGCTTTCTAGTTTGGCATCTATCTTACTTCCAACATCCTCTCTCATGCTGCTCAGTCCGTGACTGGCGCCTTTGACTTCCCATATCAGCTCAAACGGTTTGAAGTCTGCATATTCTTCCCTCTGAAGAGGGTCTTTTTTCAGTGCCCCTTTTTCACCCTGGTTACCACGTCCATATTTGTTATAAAAGAGATCTTCCTCATTTTTCTCAAACAAATCTTGAGGAGTTTCTGGAGAGATTTTCAGCTGCTCTGCAGGCATTTTCTCCAGATTAGGTAATTCTTTAGGGCCCTCTAGCTGTGTTTCTTCTTTAGCTGGAGATAAAATGGCTGCTTCTGCTTTAGCAAATGGGGGTTCCGAGTACTTAGGTTCTGAAAGGTCCTTTTCATTTCCCTCTACAAGAAATGGATTTCTTGCCTTTTCCATAGTTTCTCTATAAACCTCACTCGCATTTTCTTTGTTAATGCCTCTTGCAGGTAATTCATCTGAGAGTGTACCAAAGGCTGCGTGCTCTTTAAAGGGGTCAGATGAGATAGGAGAGAAGGAGGGAAGAGAAGGAGCAGTATCAAGCGGGACTGCAGTAAAATCTTCTTGACCAAGCGACTTAGTGCTACCTGGCTGCTCCTGCAAGTCCATAACTTCTTCTGTGACCGTGGACAGAAAGGAAAGTTAGAGAATGCAAGTGCTCTTACAGTCAATGCAAACTTTCACGACAGGTTCACATGATGTTAGTTATTAAGAGGCTCTTCCCAGTTCTATCATACATACTATTAGCCATTAAAACAAAGCATCAGTTAAAGTATGCTATTCTATTTCACCTCTTCTGGCAGAGAAGCAGGCAAGAGGCTAGAGAAGCAGCAACTTTATGCAGCGCAAAGGTCACAGTAAAGCTGAAGATGCCAGACAAGTACAGAGCATCCAAGTACAGCAGACAATATTAACAAAGTGAGAGAGGGAAGGTGGGGTGGCAAGGGGAGAGAGCAGGGATGTGTGTATGCTTGTGCATAAAGGAATGCACAAACGTGCATGCCAGTAAAATAATCTTTTTTCACACTGTTTTTTTTTAATGGGAATTTAGCTGACAGCATAGCTAACAAAAAACTAAATAAATATTGCAGGTACAAATTTTACTTCTATAAAATACTGCAGAAAGTTACTGTGGATTAAATCTTTCTGCTAAATCAGTCAAGCAACTATGCTTTGATGTGTTAACCTGTTAATAGTATCAACTTCTCTCCTATATCAAGGGTCCAAGAATTCACAGATGGCTGTAGCTTGTTTGTAAAACAGTTACCACGTAAAGCAATGAATACATATTAAAATCTTCAACAGATCAGCTGAAAAGTCAAAACTGAAAAATGTGATAGAGGCTATTCTTGGACCCATGCTGACTTTTTTTAGTAAAGGCAGACTAATTGGAAAGGGTTAATGAGATCAGATCAGAAATGCAGGATGTATTCAGACAAAGGTGAGCAGAAAGAACTTGCCTGCAGAGGAGTGCATCAGAGGCGTAGATGTAGCAGGAAGAGCAAAAAGGGTCTCATCTGAAAAACAAACAAATAACCTCAGCAGAAATAAAGGCTAGGTTGAAGAGGGCAGAAAGCACACAAGTGGTCAGTTCCCAGTAAATCAAACATATCCATAGCCAACATCAACACCCACAGAGAACCACAGAACTAGATAGAAGCTGTGTAATTTGGGAGAGAATGCTCAGATTTCTCCATTTACAGTGGGATCTTTCCTGAAGCAACTGAGGGATCTCCACCCTCCAAGCCGGCCACCAGTCTTCAGGTAAGATCCACCACAGTAGCTTCTCTTCAATTCTCAAAACTTGCACATTACCAAGCATCCACCCTGTCTCTAGCATGAGAAAAAACACCTGCCATTGACAATGACACACTATCCTTCATCAGCTTACTCTGTCAGACTAACAGTGACTAACTTGTATGAGAACAACAGCCATAAGGAGACTCAACCAAAAATTGTGAAAAAAAAGTGACTCAAGTAAGCTTTGATGCTCCCCACAAAGAGAGCACTGATCAGGCATGCTAATAGTGGTCAAACTGGTAACAGTAAACCACTGTACTATTGGCTCTACATTTGTGTCTTGACTATTTTTGTTGTGTTTTAGCATGGACAAGCTTCCAAATAAAAGCATTTTAAAGTCTTCTTTAGCATGACCCAAAGAACTATGGAAATAGAAGGAAGGACACTCTTCGAAGCTAAGGAAGACACGCTCCTTCACTAATGCACGATGGTGAGAAGCAGGACGATCCCAGAGATACATATCACACATTAGCTGAAGTAAAAGCATACAACTATGACATTCCACTAAGCTGCACGAAGCATTTAATCAAAAACCACTCTAGAAACAGCAATATCAGCCATCATTAGGAGCTAGGCAAATCAAAACCAGTCCTTCTCTGCATTTCTGTGCCAGCAGCAGTTATTTTTCCCAGGTCCATCGTGGCCTATTGGCATTAGGTTTATAATAATATTTGGGTAAACATATTTCATTCTAAAGAGTGAACAAAGTTTTCAAATTAAGGCCATTAAAAAATATTTGCCATTTACATTGATTTTATTAGCAGAGCACAAAATTGTATTAAAGCATTTTGATTAGATTTTCTAATACAGACATCAACAGTCTTCAGTTTTGTTATTTTCCTGGACAAAAATCAAGTACTGAAAAATAACTTTTTTTTTCTTTTAAATTAAAAGAAATATAAAACCCAATTGATTTTAAATTATGAAAAGCAAAAGGTGAGAAATATGGTAGACCCAGCAGCTCACACCTAATAATCCAGCAAAGCAAAGCATTAAGGTCATTTTTGTTTTGGCATAGAACTATGACCTTCTGGCACAAGCAATGCCACTTGAAGATACTCGTGACCTGTCTGGCTCACTGAAGTTCATCCCACCAGCAGTTTTCCAAAAATCAAGTCTCCTCACAATCTACAGTTCCTGTCACAATATACAGTGGGTTGGTTTTGTTTCACAGAACACTTATCTTCAAGTGATGTTTATGATTCATAAAATACAGCAAAACATTAGAAAACAGAGTAATACAGTCAGAGTGTAGGACTCAATATTTAGAAGCTTCCTCAATTCCTGCCAGGCCAAAGGGATTTCTGTTCAGTTTTCTAGAAATTACATTTTCCTATTAAGGACCACACAGAGAGAAACCTCAATTCCAAATTTAGAACACATTAAAGCAGTGTTACACTTCAGTGGTAGCAAAAGGTTTTAAGGACAGAAACCACACTGGAGGCCAACTGCTCTATACGTGACACCAAGTGGCAGCACTGCTGCCATACACTGCCAAGCATCACCTTTAGTTGAGGAAATGCTGGACTCGGCATGCCCTTGCTCTTGGGGATCTCTGTAGCCAACAGGCAACTCACCAGGGGGCCACTGCCCCATGACAAGCGTTAGCCAGTCACCTGGTTTGGAGAGTGGAACAAGGTGCTCCAGTCAGACTGCAGCTTGGGACTTGTCAGTCCAGACAGCTGCTCTGCCTTCCTCAAAATGAGGCTTTTAAGCAGTAACATCAGAAGCTTTTCTTCAGTTTCTATACATCAAGGGTTAGAGCTGAACTTTCAGTTTTAGACTAGCAAGCCTCAGGGTTTGCACCAAGCAGCAGCACAGCCCTCTCTTCTCTCAACATTATGCCTAGATGGACCAAGCAAGCAACATCTTCTGACCACAGATGCAGAACTCTGTCCCTCGGCGTGCATGCTGGATGTGAAATACCTCATCATTTATTGGTTAAAGGGAGCACCAGTTATCCACATACTGCACACTTGAGGCAGGTCCACCCATCAGCTCATCTTACCAGCCAGGGGCACCGTCCCCTTGGGCACTGCACCCACACACCAGGTCTGAAGCCTCCAGGGACCTGTGATATGGCCAGTCACCTGCCTCAGCCTGCACCTTCCCTGAAACCACATGCCCTCACCTCCTCCCGGCCATGCCAGACCAGCAAAACCTCTATTTGCTGGAAGGGGTCTACACTAAAGCAGAGGAGAGGGGAGAGAAAGCAGGATGGGTCTGACGAGAAACGACTGTGCAGCATGAAGACAGAGTACCCTGACAACCCAGCAGAAAAGGAACTCACAGGGAAACCACAAACAAGTCAATGGAGAGGAGGTGCTGAAAATGTGGAAATAAGGGGGGGGGGGGAAATTAGTCTGCTGGGGTAAGGAGGCAAAGAGGAAAATGAACAAGTCCCTGAAGGGGCACTACACTCAGTATCCAAAGAGCAACTGCAATCTCTACCAGAAATTTTAGACATGGGGGTTTTTTTAGTACTTGCCAGCCCCAGAAACAGAGGTTTCAGTTTCTGGTGAGGATCCCTGGTTTTAGGAGCATGGGCACTGATTTTTCAGTGCTCCATTAAGACAGCACAATCAATGCACAAACTCCTTCTCAGGTTTGGCTTCCATTTACTCAACACAGAAACATACAGTAGCTGTGCCAGTCACTGAGCTCCCAGGTTCTCTTAATGGAAGGATATTATGCCCACACCCAAACCTTATTTTCCACACATAGCTGGAGTATGAGAAGTGATTACATAAAAGCAGTATTTCCTAAGCAGCCAAGGAGAACCACCCACTTTCCCTCCACCCACAGCCGAATGGCTTTTTCCTCCTGCTGAAAGGAAGAAGATTCAAGGACTTTTTCCTGCTGTGGGCCCTCTAACACCTCCAGGCAAGTAGGAGGAACAGAATAGGACCTCTACAACTCCCACATCAGCAAGATTGCTAATTGAACCAATCATTCTTTTCAGATTGTAATTCAAATGATGTGGTGAAGAATCCTTCTGCATGGCACAGAAGAATCCTTACCTCCAATGTTGGAGGTAGAAACCTTTCAGAAACAGAACTCCGTGGTGCTTTGGTAGACAAAAGGAAAGAAAATGCAGCATCTACCAGCCTGTCACCTGGCATGCAGCAAGACTGCCCAGCACAGAGGCATTGCACCAAGAGAGTGGAAGGCACTTGAGCCAATGCCTGCAGAACTGGCTGCCTCTTCCCACACTACTCAAGTGGTAGCACTGCTACCACCTGACAACAAATGCAGTAACTTCTGTAATAAAGTACTAGGTTCAGTGGAATAACTTCATTTGTAAAAGAAGCCTGAGAAGGACAGACCTACTGCTGAGGATGGCTTTTCCTATTTGCATATCAGTGGCAGAAATTAGGGGATTCAAACAAAGAAAGTAGCAGTACACTGCTACTAGAATTAAGTAAACAGATTTCAGAATACATCAAGCTCTAAGCAAATTTATTTTCAAGTAAAGGTACATATTCAAAACTTCTTTCTCGAACTACAAAGTGGGCCTTCACTACAGCAAAGCTTCACCCAAAGATAAAAAGAAAATCTAAATGAAGAAGTCCTCAGTTTTTACAAATCACAGAAAAAAAAAATTATTTCAGTAAGATGACTGGCTCAATTACTGTTTCCATCAGAAGATAGACTGCCTCATGAATTACAGAAGAATAAGACCTCGAAATGAACACAATCTCCAAGAGACAAGTCTTCACTCCCAATTTTATGTGCCAAAAATCCATAATGGGGCAGGTTAGGAACGTACCTTCAGCATGACAGCTAAGAGGAAGACAGAGCTCCTACCTGTGAATGGTGCTGCTTTATAGCAGTGACTCAAGTAGTCCAACTGGCGGGTTTTAAAAAGGGAAGCTTACAGACAGACTCAAACAGGTGATTTTGTAGCATTCAGTAAAATGCAAATACTGTATTCAAACACATACACCCACACACCACCAAACCAGTGACTGCATGGCTGCTGTTTGCCTAACAGGAGAGGAAGTTAACAGTTTCCTCTGGCTTTGCTGGTTTGGTGGTTTTTTTTAAATATCCCTCTAATGTGATACAAAAAGCATTTAAGGAACAACAGAATGAAGTGATGCACTAAGTGATTCATTCCGATTACATTCCCATTTTTAACCAAAAACATCCTGCAAACCTTACCTTGGCTTTTTGCAAATTAAGAATTTCCTAATAAAGCAGCCACAAACAACCCTGTAGTTTTCTCCTTCCATGAACTCTAATACTTTATAACTTGGGTAGCATGATTTCAGCTAAAACAAAGCACCACCACCAAGAAACAGATTTCAATTAAAAAAACAAAAACAAAAAACCTGCCATCAGCATGACAAAGCAGTGTCATTTTAAACTCTCATTTTAATTTTTGCTGATTGCCCATAAACTGGATACTGAAATGACCAGCATAAAACTTAAAATTTAGTATCAAAATTTTGGATTAAAAGCAGAGAAATAAATGGAGACAAATTTCCCAGACAACTAAGAAAGATAAAGTAAAGGTAGCTGCAAATATTTCCAGGAAAAAAAAAAAAAAGGTTTAAAATTAAAAAGTTGCAAAACATCAATTTCAACAAAAAAAGTTTATGAAAAAAACTGCCTTTCCACCCCCCCACCCCAACATACTCGCCAACACAAACCAGAGGACTTCAGTCTAGTCACAGAAAATAAGAACTCAACAAGAACATATTCTATCCCTCATGGCTGAATTTTGGGTAACTAATGTACCCTTCCATCTGCTCTCACCTGTGACTCCTTCCAAGCATCACCTGCAGGTCTGGACTAAGGCAGGTTTATCCTTCTGATATTCTCCTTATTTTTATGTTTATGTATTAGCTCATAATCAGGAAAAAAATAAAAAGGTATTTTCTACATATTAACACTGAGTACACTTCATCCTGATGCACAAATTCAGTAGGAAACTGTACTGGGCTGCTAGATGACAGTTTCAGTCTTCAGAAAATAAAAAGCATTTCATATATTAGTTTGCTAGAAAATATATGCTATTCTTAAAATGAACAGTTGTCAAGAATAAAATTTTTGAGAATCCACTTCACATTTGTGTGTTTAGAAAATGAGCAAAATGGCTAATTAGCAAGACTGGTACTGCTTTTGTCTACCACAAGCGGACATTAATTCTGTTGGGCCTCTCTTGTTAACACAAATATTTAACAAAAGGGAAAAAAAAAACCCACACACACAAAAAAAACCCCACCAAAACAGGGTAAAATTAATAGTCAAAGGAATGGCATCTGTGACATGACTCATATGTAATATAAAAGTTACATTTGCAGCAAACCCTTTAGGGCAGATATGAAAGAGAAATTGTCTGCTTCTTCAATGCATCAAGTTGTTAATTTGTCACAGTGAAGACTGCCCTGAACAGCATTTCTAATCTCCAGCTATTATCTAAGTAAAACAGACATATCTAATAGTACCATGAAGTTTTACTCTTTTACACATCCAAGAACTACCTCAAAAGGCTTTTGGAGACCAGTGGAGTACCCTCAGGCTTCCTAACCATAGGGAGGAACTATGATGGTTTGGGGGGGTTTCTACTCCTCTGTGTGTTAATGGCAAATCACATTATGAGTAAATTGTTATCTCTTGGAATGAAGTCTCAAAGACAACATAGCTGGCCATTTAAAAGTTAAATTATTTCAAGGAGAGTCCAATTCTTGGATGCCTAATGTCCTACTGCAGAGTAAACAAGGTCACACAACTTCACAAGAATTTCCTGAGACATGCAGCTGCCTACAAAAATTCCATTTAAATCATCTCCTGTTATGATGCAGTTGTTCTAAATATGGTATTTCACTAAATATTTAAGTGATTCCAGATAAAGAACATTAAGTATTAACACCATCTTTTCAAATCATTAGATAAACCTGCAGAGCCACAGCAAGCAACTGAGTTTTTTTCATTTGTCTCTTTTCAGTGATAAGTGTAAGTTAATAAAGAGAAGTTTCCAGTTTAGGAAACTCAGACTGTAAACTGCTTGGAAACCTTTGAGGAAAGTATCCAAGCTGCTACAAGATGGAGATTGCTAAAAGATTAAATGAAGAAAGGAGCTCTGTCTTTAACTTCTCAAGGGTATCACAGCTCAGATCAGAAAAGGATCCAACAGTTTTGATTGTTAACAAGGGCAGCAGCAGGTGATCTCAGGTTACCATGAAAATTACTGCTAAGTGGTATGATACATCACTTGCAAACTGAGTTGCACTATATTGCACAGGAGATATTTCACATTATTTGAAACAAAGAAGTTAAAAACAAGCATTTCCAACAATGCTTGCTACTTTAAATATTCTGTTTATGGAAACAAGTCTCCAGGAAGCAGCAAGTGTTTCCTTATGGTCTAAGCAGAAATCTATAACCAAACTGGTTTAAACAAGGTTTTGGGGTTTTTTTCCTATATCATATTTACACGGTCTAACTTGCAGCAACTTCTCCTCTTTTGGAAAAATGACATCTGAGGCAAGTTGCCCAGCAATGCAGATACCGTAGAGCATACAATGACAGAGGCAAGTACACACCGTTTTATCTTCTTTTGATCAGCTATAGAGTGAGAAGCAAGACAGGCAGTATCACTCCCCTGCAAGACCCAACTGCCAACCAAAGAACAGATGAACAAGGAAAATACATTAATTCTGACTCTATCACAATTCTTTCCATGACGATTCCCAGATTGACAAAGCAAGTACCGGCTCCAAGGGTCATTTCAAAGGCCATGAAATACTGCAGACACAACTGCCAGCCACACCTCACGCTCACAACCAAACATTTTGATCAATAACACAGGATCCAAACAGCATTCCAGAGGATGGGTCCATAATGCCACTCCCATTAAAAGTCCCTCCTCCACGAGTGTCACTGTATCTCCTCAGAGCAGGAACAGAATTTTATCTGGCACATTTTGGTATTAAAAGTAAACAACCAGAGAGAAAAGTCACATAGGTTGGCTCCAAAGAAACTTTTCATTATCCTCATACTAAGTATAACAAGGAATTCTCAGAAACTGGATGCACATACCTATCACAGACAGGCAATCCACAGCGGCTCACTGTGAGAGCAGTTAAATCCTCTGAACAACAAAGATAAACTATTTGGCTTCTGAGCATAAACTAAGCTCCAGGACAAACAACTAAGACACAAGAAGTGCCACAGAGATTAACTGTGCACTGACGGCCTGTGCCTTCCTCCCCCAAGTGTATCAACTGACCTGATCACATCAATTCTGTCTTTTTACACAGTTAGCATCAGGTGGCAGGTAAATGCCTTTATTGAAGTCAGGTGGCCACAATAATCAACTTCAACTGTTCACAGCCCATCTCTGATGGCTTCACAATTGCAATTATATTTAATATGTAAATCACAATTATGTTCTAAATTCATTCTAAGTTTCACTATTAAATAATCTCAGATACGAACATTCACAGATCCAGTATATATACTCACCAAAGTATTTTAATGTATTTAATTAAAAAGAAAGAAGCAGAAAGAAACAATCTAGCCAAGTGCAAACATATGCGTGCAGCTACACCTGGTTTTAAAAGTAAGTATTCAGTCTTTGGCAATATTTGTAACCGAAGAGATACCTAGTTTTTAGAGCAATTATTTTGTAACTCTTCCTTAGGACTCAGACTCTTTAACCATATGTTGAAGCAGAAACTTGGGTTCTGGCAGTGCCACAAAGCAGAAAAATACAATAATTACACCAGAATTTATTCAAAGGCAGGAGGTCTAAAGAGCCAAGCAAATCCTATCATTATGCAGACATTATTCAATTTAATTTTGGAGATTATACCAATCATAAGATTCCCTTTTACCAATCTGTACAGATGGAATTTTTCCCTGCTTTCCCCACAATTAAACAAATTAAGCAGTATTTAGATTAGCAACTTTATCATTGCAGAAGAAAATCTTTATTAGCTAAATTAATCTTTCAAGACTGGAGAAGAGATGCTACTGATTTCTTTTAGCATCTATTCCAACACATTACCTTGTGTGACAAGCCACTGACATAAGAGCTTGTAGTCTGTAAAATAAAAACAAATTGATGCATAAGATACCTTCATCTCAAAAGAGGGAAAAAGAACATGGACATTCATTAGGGGATTCATTATAGCCATTAGCATTTGTGTAGGAATATCTTTTAAAGGAATGGATAATAAAGCAGTGTGAAGATTACAAACACTGTCCTGGCATCCTCCTCCTCAACAAAGAGGATCAGATATCAAGCAGCACTGCCCCTCCTAGGTTGCAATGGATTTTGATTAGGTTTCAGCTATCCACTTTAGATTTTTGTCCCTTAGACACAATTCACATACATGGAAAAACTGGGTTTCGTATCTATGTGATCTTTTAAAGAAAACTTGGGTTTAACACGCTGGAAATTCATCCCTTTGTCCTTTGAACAGCGTTTCTCAAGCTGAAGGCAGAATACTTGGAAGACCTGGCTGAAGACCAAGGAAGAAGCAACCTTTCTTCCACCACTACCACATCATAACATTTTTCTACTTCCTCCAGATCTTGCTCATTCCTTTCAGTTGTGCAGCTACAACCTGCTTTTGACGGCCTCGCACATGCTCTTTCATCTGTTTTACTTGGCAGTCATTTCCTTGTCACACACAAAGGACCGAGGACAGGCATTGAAGAATTTTACCTTCTGTCAGAAAAGAGGGAATAGCAGAGTTCAAGAGAAACAGTCACAAACCAGTAATGGCTGGATAAGCAGGAGGATTTTTGACATCAGACCAAAGGCATTTATTAGACAGAGAACACTTTTAATTGGCAACAGGAAAGTTTATATTTATCTCAGTCTTGTGTTGTATTTCAAGACACCTTAATTAACATATTCTTCCTAGCCCATGGAGTTGATGACATGATTGCTCTGATCATTAAAAGGCTGCAAGTTCACAGTACATAGCTAAGATACAAAGCAAGCCTTCCAGCAAACCCAGGAGGGTCAAACTGGTATTCCTACAATTTCTGGGATGGGGGGTGGGGTGTAATAAAAGTATTCTTTCTTTATACATCAGAAAGCAATAAATGAGGACAAACCCGTTGACAACCATGGGGAAGAGCAGCAATTTAAAAACAACTCTAACTTAAAATCTTCATATTTTGACAGCTACAGTTAACAGCAGATTGATTATTTCCACTTGAAAGATAAAAACATTCTACCGAGATAATTTGATTTTCTCAGACTTTGTGAATATTAATAAGGCCATTACTTTATTGCTATTATAATAGTTCTTATTGATGGAAAAAGCAGCTAAAAAAGCTATCCACCAAGCATATGTCATAAAGCTGGAGCCCAGTGATCTCAGTGCTAGCTCTACTGTGGTGCCCTAAAAACTCAAAAAAGTAGAAAACATTATACGGGGTTTTCAAAGCACAACAGGAATAATTCCTATTTTAGATCATAAAGCAAGAAATTGAAAAAAAACACATGAAAACATACTCAACTGTTCTACTTGGGTCTCACCATTCGCTATTTTTTATTTGGCAATAATAGCTTTTTTTCTTTTGCTTCTAATGCAACTTGATACTTATACAATTTTCCCCATACTTCACGTATAAGCTTTTCTGCACATCTCGGGACAATTCATCTGTAAGCTACATGCTGCTTTACATTTTTTAGCCAGCAAAAGACCGAGAACTATTTCCTTGCTTAGAAAATATCTAGAACCCAAAGGACATTTTCAGATTGAACTGTGCATTGCTAATTTTTATATCTGTTTCATTGTTACTATAGTAACATACCAGCTCAAAAAAAAAAAAAAAAAAAAAAGAGGCTTATTTCATTCAAAATACTAACAGAAAACAAAGAAACATAACTCAAGCACACCAAGACATGCCTTAAATTGTAGGTTAACTGCCCTTTGTTATTCTAATACCTTCCCAGCACACAAAGGCCAGAGCAATCTGATGAGAGCCACCAAGAAGTTGGGTGGGGCAAAATGGACACTGAAACAATCAGTCCAAGCCACTAAGCTCCCTCAAAACCAGGTGGCAGGCAGCAAAGCCCCACAGAATTCCAACACCATGGGAAAAATGGTCCCTGGGGTTAGAGGACACCTATATGCTTTCTGATCTGTAGCCAGGCTCCCAAACTGAGTGCTCTCCAAAATCCTCATGCTCCCCACCCTGGGCAATGGAGGAAGGAAAAGTGAAAACATCACCCTCACAATACACCAACCACAAAGTTATACTAGAAAAATGCATCACAAATTACCAAAATAACACAGCATGCATCAGCAAGCCAAGTAGAAATCACATTTTTCCTATCAAAGACCTATTTTAAGATTGCCTTTTCACCATACCAGTTGCCAACAACCCCACCTTATTTGTCTCCTTGTGAGCTGCAAAGTCTGAGACTCTTGACCCGAGGCCTTTATATTCCAACAACCACTCACTTCTAACCCATCCACAGATCAGCTGTTGAAAAAGGACCCGACACTTTCCTGGCAATTTTGTACCAGTCAACAGGAGAAAACCACTGACCGAGAGGTTTAAATGTTGCCCTTAAATTACAGAAGTGCTGCTGGTGGTGGCTATCTAGGAGATAAGCAGCTCAATGCTCACCAGTGGTGATGCAACAGAGTGGACAAGATAGCATCACCGTAGACATGCTGCAAACTGAAATACAGATAGGGGGAAGGGAAAAAAGGGCAAAACAAACAGTCGTTCTTCGCTGTCTCCAAACTTGTGGTTTGGAAGAGTTCAGGTCCAAGAAGTTCAACTCTCAATGCAATTCAAAACTTCCCTGAGGGCTACACTGTTACACGGTAGGTGGAACCCTTGTGGTTTTATCCTGAAAAGCAAGTCAAAGGATACACACACTAAGCAAATACACTGTCAAACTCAGCAGGACTATGCTTGCACATACTTCTGGTTAACAGAATAGCTGTTTGGCTTTAGAGACTCTTGTGCCAGCTCAATTACAGAAGCAGACCCCACTGTGCTAGACATTGCACATGCCCATGACAATAAAGAAAACCATCCCTTGTTGAACTCACCTAGATGGGAACATAAAATACCAACGTGAAGATACTAGCTTTACTATACCAGTCAAACTGCTGGTTACTCTCCTCCCCATATGTCACTATAATGGAAACTGTGTAACAAGAAAAGAAATATAACATTCTACCTTCGATATACCCAGGTTATGACTGCCTCCCTTACAGCATTACTGACAACACTTGGGAAGAGAAAGGGTCTTGGCACCTCAAGGAAACACTGAAGATCAGTGGGAACATATTTTAATAAATGAAGGGTGCAAATGAAAGTCACCAGAGGTAGTGTTCAAGGACAGCTGTATAAAAAAAAAAAAAAAAAAAAAAAAAAAAATCTGAGGAGCCTACATCCTGCTTTAGAATTTGTATAAAACACAAATTAGGGGATCTGCAGCATCAAAGGTACACTCTCCAGAGCAAACAGAAGCAGGTACAGGTCACTCCATTTCATCATGACCTGACACAGCTGGGCCAGCCTGGGAAGGGTGAATGCTGATACAGAGCAGTATGCAGGCTCCTGGTACAGCTTGGGGCATCCCTGATGACCTCTGCTTGACACTGTCTGGCACATAAGCAAACCATTCATGAAACCTCCCCTCAACACGTATGAATCAAAACCGAGTCCTATAAAACTAAATGGAAAAACAAGACTGATTAATAAAGTGCCCTTCACAACATCTGCCCATGTATTGAACCGTGGCCGAGTTGCAGGCCACGGCCACACCAGGAGACATCTTTATCCCCTTCGATGTTGGTCTGTGGCCAGTCTAGTGGATTTAGTACACGGGTTTCTTCTAAGTGCAGTTTAACTTCAAAACACAAAGTCTCTTCCAGGAAAGTGATATATGACCTCCCTTCAAAAGCACAATCTAATGCTGCTTGGATTTAGGGCTTTAAAGATGGAAAGCAGTATCATCTCAGCACAGTTTACTGGTTAATCTTACTTTGGGCAGCTAGCAAAAAAAAAAGTGCACTACTTTTACCATGTGTGACTAACTCAGATTTACTTTTCTTTGAACTGTATGTAAATTAAGGTAATCTAAAATTGTAAGTAGTAATCTCTAAAGAAGAACTTTAGTTTTTGCTACCCACATAACAATGAGTAGGAAAAAAAAAAAGCATCCAGGATAACATGAATTTTACTGCAGACCTCTTGCGTGTTTTCTTCTCCAGCAAATATTTATATTAGCTCTTAAGAAGGTAGGCTGCTGATACACAGCCAGACCTACAGCACATATAATTACATCCCAGTCTCTTAGAGCAACGATACTGAACACTCCCAAGTACGCAACTAATATTAATTACAAAGATTTACCACTTTAAACACCTCCAGATGTATAAATAATACATTTTAATCGGCCATTGAGTAGACTACACATTTTCTCTATTGTTATAATGACAAAAAGCAGCACCATGGCCTATAGTTGCAGATAAAAGAATCCTCACTATTCTTTGCATACTTACTACAGGAAATTCTCCTTCTCTTGGAAATAGGATTTCCAAGTTATTTGCCTCAAATCCTCACTACATCAAAGCCTTAGATTTTAAATACGAAGGCAATAGAATATTTTCAAAATTTCTAGGTCGTGAACTGCAATTCTGCAGTTAGACCTCAAACTCATAACAGAGCTGAAAGTAAAGAAACCCAAATCTCTCCAGAAGAGAGGGAACCACCCCAATGCAGGGCTATCCATGCCACAAGTCGCAGGCATCAAACTGATTTTGCCAATTTCACAACAAGATCAAAAGTGAATTTGAACCCAAGTTAAACATTTTGACTGAGACAGTCTTAATGACAACTGCTAGATGCAAAACTAAAATAACATTTGATGTTTAAATAGATACTTCACCTGCTTGAAACTAAGTACTCCTGCATGTGAGAAGACCAAAGTATTCATGAGGTAACCAGACAATGCTTTTATCAAAACAATTTGGTCTCCTCCAGTAGTTTTGGGTACGTAAGACAGCCTCCAATATTCCAACCCATCATTAGATGAGCATTATGTGTTACAACACCTTGTCTTTTCTTCAAAAACAGGACTTCCAGAGATGCCAGTCTCCACTCAAGAGCTCTACATTCATCACCACTGATAAAGTAATTCTTTTAACACCACTTTTCAGCTGCACTACCCAATTCTCACACAGTTAGGTCTCCTCTACTCTAACAATGAAGAAATATTTCAGGAATTACTGCGCTCTCTGCCTTATCCTTCAGGGGTCTGAAAGCAGAAAAAAAGAATCAGCTCTAGGAATCACACTTTTATCTCTACTTTTCAAAGCAAGAGCAAGATTTGGTTGATGCTATTCCTTCCATTCTTTTCTGCTCAGACTTCCACTCAACCAGCCTGACTAGAAAAAAAATTGTCTTCACCCATCGTATAGGATCTGGTAGTCTGTTGCAAGCTTTTGTCATCATCTCTCCTCCAAATGGTGGAAATAAAATTTTAAAAAAATATCTCCCTGGCAGATTGCTACAGAGAGCTACCAGAAGAACAAAAAAAAAAAAAAAAAAAAGAAGGCTTCAAAGTATCACAAGATTTTTACTGTGGAAGTAATTAACACTGTCTTCAATATTAACAAGCAATTAGAGTGCAGCCCACTTCTCTTGCAGCTGAAATGGTGAAGGTCCTGAGACTTCCCTGAAGCAAGCCCAGCTGTGTACCACAGAACTGCTGTGTCAGGGAGCACGCTGTCTCATCCCTCCACAGAAGACCTCTAGTCTCCTTATGGTGTGGAAGTTAGAGGGATCCAAAGTGTAGCATTCCCACTAATGCTATTTCACAGAGAGGAGAAATAAAACTACGTAGATTTATTCCAATTTACTTTTCAATCATTTGCACAGGCTGAGTGGGATCTTCAAATGCAAGAGATGCACAAATCTTAACTCACTGAAATACTTTTGAAAATGTGTTTCATTATGGAGCTTAATCTGCCCAGTTACCTCTGTTCACAAAAGTAATGGCCTAAATACTGTAAACACCTATACTGTTAAATGCCTTAATTATCTTGTGATCTCATAAGGAACAAGAATTTTTGTTCTGTTGAAAATTGACAATATTTTTTTTCTGATTTGAGCCAAAAAAAGAGAATTTAAAATTTTGTACCAGAAGGGAAAATGAAAGAAAAAATATTTGAGATCAAAAAATAGTCTTTAAATATATAATTTTAATTTGTTTAAAGTTCATTGTTGCATTTCATCAAAACATTAAATAATATTATATAGATAATTATGATTTTGAAAAAAACCTCTATCTTTTGACAAGAACAGTTCAGCCAAAATATGTGTTATCAATTCTATCATTTGGATTGACATTCCTTTGGTGCCTGCAGATAGATAATGACTTTCTTATTTAATTAATAAAAAGTTTACATATTTAGTGAAGAAAAAAGCATGCATATTTAATATCCATTATGGTGTCAAATTCCAGACTAATAAATACACAGCTGAGGCCTACTATATGGCCTACAGAATTCTAGTTATATACAGACAGGGACAGGAAAGAACAAGTGAATACATGATTT
>NW_020799097.1:114091688-114155825 GCF_003259725.1 Athene cunicularia
TTTTTTTTTTTTTTTTTTTTTTTTTTCCCTCTTTTAAAACAGCGGCCAGGATGCTTTAGGTCTTTTCAGAAAGGAAGGGGCACCGGGAGGGGGGTGTCTCGCCGGGGACCTACCCGCAAGGCACCGCTCAGCCCGCACCGGGTTTGCCTCGCCCTGGCTGTGCCCGCGGCGCCCCGGGCGGCTCCGCACTGCGGGGCGGGATGCTGGGGGGGAGGGCTGAGGCGCCTTCCCGGTCCCGCTCCTCCCCCGCGGGCACCGGCCGCAGCATCGCCCCCGGGGTGGGAAGCTGGGCCGGGCGGCGCCTGCCTCGGCGGGAGGTGGGCGCTCGAACCGACAGACGGTGCGACAGCCTTCCTGTGTCTGAAACAAACCGGAGAGGAGACATTTTCAGAAGAGGCGAACTTGTTCAACCACTCGTATTCGTTGAAGTCAGCCATCTGAACAGATCTCTCTCTTGAAAACCTGAATTAGGCAACTTGTGAACAAGATGCCATTTTTTCCTGCTCAAAGCACAAAGTGCCGTCTCTCTAGAGCCGCCTTAGGCTCTGGTGGGGGCTCTTGCTTTCTGCTCAGAGGTGGAACATTGGCCAAACCCCTAGGGTTACACTTGAATTAACTAAAATGGCGTATATTTGCAGGCAGCTTTCATCCACACAGCTATCACTGTAAAACCAAAAGGACTTACAATTCTATATTTAATACTATTCCACTATTATGATGGATTTTTAACCCACAGGTGATTTATTTGTGCCCGTATAAAGAGATTAGTCCGTGGAACCGTTCAGAGCAGGCAAACTGCAAGTTCAGTGAGACACCAAGAGCTTAAGGGAGAGGAACAACAACTCTCCTGTTCCTGCCCTTCTGCCATGTACGTGCTGACGCCGCGCAGGTGAGTTGCCCCGTTACGCAGGGTGACTTGACACCCTGGCATCGGGAAAACTCCCCGGGTGGGCTTTGTGTGGGGTATCCGAGAGCCTGAGGTGCTCAGGGGGGCACCCACAGTTATTCTGCACTGGGAAGAGTCTCCAGTGTGAGACTGGGGTTTCATCTCCAGCGTTCAGCCACTTTCTGAAAAACAGGATGGCAACAGACGGATGGGGGGACCCTAAGTGGTCCCAGCTCTGAGTCCTCTGTTGTCTCACAAAAACATATCCTTTGCATGAACTGTTGGAACCCGAATACCTGACCGTGGGGTGGGCAATTGCTGCTATTTGTACTGGGAAGACTACTCTAAAATATCTCATTTTCTAAATAACTAGAGACCTCCTCCTAATTTCCAGTCTTAATTTGCTCAAGGCCAATGTATATCCTTTTCCCTTTTAATGGTTCTTTTCTCTGAATTTTCATTTCTAACCTGCATAAAATAATGCATTTTGTCCAGCCCTTGCTTTCTTAAGCTAAAACTAGAGGAGCTCTGCTGTCACCCCTTCCCTTGCTCCTCTGAGCAGCCCGTGCCTGCATACCATCCAGGCTCAGCTCGGGCACAGGAAGTTCCAGATGAGATTTGTTTCAAGAATGTACCGAGAGGTCAATGTTCCCTACGTTTACCAGTAAGGACTCCAAGGAATGTGAAAAATATAAGTACAGGGAAGGCAACACTGTTACCCTGATGGAGGTATAAGTTTCAGGGCAGGTGAATAAGCACCTGTGAGGTCTTTAGACTTCATTCTTTTCCCTTCAGATTTTGTATCTTCTGTTGACAAATTATCCATGTATAGTTTCAAGTCAGCCCTTTTTGCAGTGATAGATGTTACAGTGGCAGCAGGATGGATGGGTTAAATTCCATGTATTGTTAAATAAAAACCATGGAAGTTCTGGCTAAATTCTGTTCCTAGTTGTACTGTTACATCTCTGTTAGAGCCAGTGGACTATGCATTCATCAATAACGGAGAGCAGGCTCAGTGGCTCCCATCATCCTTACTTTATTTTGTATTACACTGCTTAGGACAGGGTGCATTCAGCTCAGGCAGCTTAGGTTATCAACCTTGAATTTCACCTAGATGTCAGTTACCCCTGAGTGGTATTTCTGATCTGGTAGCAATGGTGGGTGCTGACATGGAGGATCACAGTGCTTAGATCTCTCCTGTAATTCCAGGGCCAGAGCTTCCACTGTGCCCAGCCAGTAATTAATTTGGTTCATAATTTAAGATATAAAGTGATACCTCCTTCAGTCTTCTTTTACTTATCGATTGCTACATCTACCCAGTATCGTACACCAGCTGCCACAGAGTAAGTGAACACAGAGAAAAGCTTGACATTTTTTCAAAAATCTTCCTCTTTTCCTGTCACTAGTCAGTTCGGACAATGTACCTGGGGGAGGGCACTCACTTCTGGGTAATGTACGTTCACAGAACATTTTTACTCTTTGAAGAACCTTAATATACTAGGTTACATTAAGAAATGAGTAACAATCTGGTGATGGCTTTGATGTGAGAGAAAAAACGGGCCAGATTTAACAACCTTATGGTTGAGTAGAGGTCTGTAATTTTCAGTGGCGTTTTACCCCAGTCACAGTAGATCACTGGGCCTAAAATATTTTACAAAAGGAAAATTCAGCTTTTCTGTGTTCTTATTTATTACATACCAGGAAAGTATATTTGGTTTTGTATTGTAAACCTGCATATTTTTTTTGTATAGTAAATAAAAATACGTTGAATACCTTATAATTTGACCAGCCAAGTTATTGTTAAAAAAGAAAATGGACTTTTCACATTCCATGAAAATATACCCTACGGCAACAAGATACTTTTAAAAAAATGTATAATTCTGAGTACAGACTAGCATGGAAACTAAACATAACTAACTGCACTGATTTTGGGTCATCTACAAGTAGGAAAAATCTATATATAAATTCAGCTGATTTTATTGTAATGCTTGAAAGACAATCTATCATCACTTAAAGAAAAATGAAAGGTTTTTTATGTAGAGAAAGGAAGTGACTAAAGGTCTTGGAGGAAAACAGGAAGGGAATTCCAGATACCCTGAGAAAGTCAAATTAAGCGAGAGGAAAACACAGCTCTCCAGTACTGAAAGTATACTGCAAAACACCCTTTCTTTTAGCTCTTTGGAAAAAATACTTCACAATTCTTATATGGAGACTGTCAACAAGTAGGAGTACTTTGCAGATATTCAGCAACTTAATTTACAAACATTTTCATGAGGTGTTTTCATATAGTGAATTTAGAAAGAAAACTGTTCAGCATGTGGAAGACAAACACCGGCTGGTGTGTTTCTGAATTTCCACAGCAGTGCTGACAACGACTATGTGCTGCTTGGATTTTTTCCTGTCCCCTGTGACCTTCTGCTTGATCTTACACAGAAGTAATATCTCACAGAATATCATAGACTAGGAAAATAATTCTGATGGGACAAATGAAATATTATCACTTCACAGCAGGATCAAACAGAGAAAAACCCCATTTGGTCTCAGGTAGCAATTTAAAAAGGTGGACTTAAAATTGCAGGGATGGTTGGATTTCTATGCCGCCTTCTATATTCAAAGTACAATCCTCCAGGTTTCAGGCATCGTGTCTTTATCTCTGGAAGGATAAAACTCTGTGATTCTTCCGTTTCCAGATTATACCTGTGCTGCAGCGCCTTGAGCATCAAGCATATCTACCTAGCAGGTTTGCCTTCATTTGAACACCTGCTATACTTCTTTTCAAAATCATTAGTGGGATATTGTGACCAAATCACTGCTTAGTTTATTAATACAAATGCAGCATAGGGAGGGGAAAAGTGTTAAAGCAATAGTACAGAGGGATTACCAACTCTTCGATTGTAACTGAGTCAGGTTCAGCTTTATCAGGATCTTCTGGGGGCCCTGCCTTTTGGCCTGGTATAATTAACATTTTCTTGACAGTAGCTTTTTAAACCTGTCATGTTCTTTAGTGTTCCGGGCACTTCCTATTCTGGAATTGTTTCTAACATCCCATAAACCTACTTAGAGCCAATTTTTCCACTTTTTTTGATAACCCCAACATCATCTTGATAAATCAAAACAGCCCATTTCTATGGTAAATGTCCTAGTAACCATGTCAATACACAATATTCTGATTCAGATCTGTCACAAAACACTTTTTAAAACTTCCTTCAGCCAGCCAACTGGCTGCTAAGCCAATCCATCTGCATAAATGAGGGTGGTTTAAGGACATTTCTAAACTACACCAACTGCCACAGGTGAAACATTGCCATTAGCTGTAGCTTTAAATTCATACATCCAGATAATTTCTTCCTAAGCCACAACTGGGTCTGTTTAAGCTTTCATTCAAAGTAACCAAAGGTAGTGCATAACATTAAAAAAGATGTTACAACAGCAAACAAGAATATATCTGATCACCCTTAAAATATAGCAACATTGAAGCGAATCAAAGCCACAAAAATGCTCTCCAGCAAACGAGACTGTGACACAAGAGATTCACCTCACTAAAACTGCACTGGAATCCCCTGTTAATTGGATTTTGGTCTGTTTTGCCAATTATTATGCCTAGCATAAAGGACACAGCCAGCATAAAGATGAACCAATAACCAAATTGTATTTGATACAAAAGGGTCAGTACATGGGTGAGCGCTGGGGGTACAAACAAGTCAGATTATACATAATTGTCATCAATCCCACTGACCCCAACGACGACACCGCATGACCAACAATGGGTGGAATAAATGGTGAAATGCAGTTTCCCATAGAAGGAACAGGAGACAACCACGTCAACAAGCCAAATACATAAGACCAAGGAAGCCACACACTGAATCTCTACACAGCCCACATTTACAAAAGCCAGACCTGACTGGAGCCCAGTCCCAGGGAGGCAGGAGGTCCTTCCCCAACAGGAAACTGCATCCACCTCACAGACAGACACTGCCCCTTCCTGCAAGTGGTCCCAGCTTTTATCCCTAAGTGGGACACCTGATGTTTGTTTACTTAATGCGGGACACCTGGGGCTCCTTTACCTAATGGCTCTCCCTGCCAGGCCGGCCGCACCCTGGAGGGAAGCCTAAAGGCAAACTCACCCCCCCTTTGTGAAGGGCTGTGGGAATCACCCAGATGTCAACCTTAATTTGGGGCTTGGGGTTGAAACCCCAGCATTTCATGGTCTAATTACTTTTTTTCCTTGAAAAGAACCATTAGGCCTTAAAATACAATACACAGTTAAGATACCAATGTTATGTCTTACTGACATATAGGGCTCTAAGCAGAGGGATCCTTCCAAAGAAGACAGTGTTTGCACTGAGGAGAGATGAGACTTCCATGCAAAAACCTCAAACATTTTCTGTAGCGCTTCCATGTTCCTGGATAACCTCCTATCTAAATACTGACCCCAGTGAAGGCAGCTTAACTTGTAGGAATAACAAGTTCCCAACAAGCTGATAGCGTGGATTGAAAATAAATATGTTCCTCAAAGTCCTTTCCTCTCCGCCCAGTCAGGGAGGTGAGGGTGGGACACTGTGAGGGACTATGCACTCAGTCAGAAAAGTCCTTAACTGAAAATTAAGACTTAAAGACTTACCTTTCATTATTATAATGATGAAAGACAGTAATAACAACATTGAATCAAATGAGTCCATTCACATGTTAATAACAGCATATTAGGAAAACAAAACCATGGCAATGATGTACGCTAAACAATTTTTAATACCAATTTCTAAATTCATCAGGTCACTGCAGAAAAATGTAAACATACAAGAATGTGAAGTCTTCTGAGACTCTGTGAGCATTCCTAGATTTTTATAAGGAATTTGAAAGAATGGTTTCATTCATTCAATGGTTTTATTTGAATGAAAACTTTTCAAATTACTCAGAATACAGGCAATTCCCCACTTTAGGTTTAATATGGCTACACTTCAGACCCTCACGCTTTTAGGAAATACAATTAAATTATTCACTTACCAGTTTGGCCGTAATACTTTACACTCCCAAGGAACATAAGGACCACCAGCTTCACTGGACCTAAACAGAAAAAAAACATTCTCTATTAATATCCCTTGCAAAGAGATCAAGCAAGTGTCACAACTACTTTTTCTAATTCGTGTTCTCTCCTCCTACTTTTCATTTAAACAGGAATAGTTGAAATCAGTATCAAGTTTAGATCTCAGCATCCCTAAATCTGTACTCAAGGACACGTCTAAATTCAAACTTTTCAGCCTTGATACTTAGCTTGTTTTTTTAGGGTTTTATTATTGTTCTGCTCTGGTTTATGTGAACATCCCACACAATGTACTTAAAGTAATGAACCAGCAATGTTTGTTCCCTGTATGCTTGGGGGTTCAACGGAGAGAAGAAAGTCCACTGATGCCCACTATCTTTCAGGTCATTTGGACAGACGCATTTGTGCAGTCCAGTTCCCAGAGAGGGAAGAAAGGAGGATCTACTCATTCCATCACAAAGTAGAGCATGGACAGAACAGTTTTACAAGCTACAGGTGTGTTTTAGACGAGGAACAGAGTTTGGATGCCACGTTCCAGGCTCAGAGTATCTAACCTCTCTCTAAATCAGTGGTGCTCAACTTTTGATTTCTTAACTTGGAATGTACAAGTGACTGAGCTGAATTAGCTGAAGCAACCGATTGAGGAAAGTACGTTCCCTGCATGTTCAGGGGAAGAGGCAGGTGGTAAGAGCTGATCTGGCAGCTCCACCATTCTGCTTCCAGATGCTGAACTGTGATGCTGCTAGTCTGGTGACTAGAATTTACAACTCCAACAGCAAGAACAAGCTATCTGAAATCACAGGATTTTACCCCTACATTAGTTTAATAGCTTTTTTAAAATGTTGGAATTCATGAAAGTTATAATAATTTAGAATTTAAATTGGTCTGCTTTTTAAAAGTGCCTATAATTTAAATTAGAAATCAGTTTTTTCTCTTTTTTAACAAAGATATTTACCGGCTTAGGAAAGAAACAGCCTGCTAACCAACATTCAGGATTATTCCCTTGGCTGCCAAATATGCCTGAGGAGTAAACAGATTGATAGTAGCAACATTTTCACCATTACTGTAAACAAGGTTGATGGCATTGCTACTGGGACTGTGAAACTTAAATAGAAGCAAAGGTTGCACTGGAAGCAACATTACTGATTGTAAATGCCTCCCATTTGAAAGGAACCAGCCCATTTTCTAGCACTTTGCTCACTGCTCAATAACTTGTCCCTTGTAACTGCTCTTATCAGACAACAGCAGCTGGAGTCTTTACTTGAGTTATGGTGGTGTTTTGGGGTCACAGTGCGTTTCTGACTCCCAAAGACAGCAGGTATGGCGCCTTTGGAAGACACCACCAAGACTCTGACTGCTGCTTCTTTCTTATGAGCATTTAGGGAGCTCTTCCTTTTATCTGGGTTAGACAAAGATAGGACAGCTAAAAAAATTTTCAACATGACTACCCTGCTTTCTCAGTATCACACCAAGCTGATCAGACACTGAAGCCCTTTCTCACTCTCACTTTTCCCCACAAAAAACATTCCAGCTTTTGAACACTTTGGACAATTTCAGTTAACTATGGCAGCAGCCATATTCAAGGATATTCAATCCAGACAGATTTGTAAAAATCATCATCTGTCTAAATTACAAAGAGCTGATGAGCTGTCCTGTGGCAAGGGAGCCAGGAGAGCCTGGTTGTTACCCGTTCCACTTAGGAGCCAACACCTAGTACACAGGTTTTACAAACTTGTCTGTCTTTTACCCAGATGGCAAAAACAAAAAGGAGGCTGAGAGGTGTGAGAACGACTGAAGATATTCCAGGATAGAGATGCAAACAATGTAAGACCTGAAGCTATAGGAAACCTGAGTTTGCTAGTTTTACTTGTTTTGGAACTAGTTTCTCACTGTTGTAGGTAGGGATGTATTTTAGGTGAGTCATGTAAGTCAGGCTGTGGTGAAGACTACCTAGGTGCAGCCACAGTTTTGGCAAGGACAGGAAAAAAAAATGAGATAAATCTTGTAGGCTGAATTCTCTCTGATATATCTTGTGGAAAGGAACAGAAACAAAAGGAAAAGATCTTGAAGAAACAGCACATGCAAAAGAAGCTACAGAGGACTACTTCCCAAAGAAAACAGAGGTTCTTCTGACTTTCTAGGGCACAATGGTCAGCAGATATCACTTAATCTGAAATCTTTTGAAATGCATTTTTTGCAGTGCAAATAAAGTTTTTACTCTTCTCATTGTAACTTGTGAAAAAACAATGTATTTTGGTAAAAACCGACTACTTGAATACCATGTCACAAATTACTACTTCAGCATAGGCTATTAGCTAAGATTAAGTGGTTTTATTCCATTAGGTAGAATCAGGTTGCTAAACAGTTCAAGTTTTAATGTATGAGTCTAGAAATAAGTATAACTTGACTATATCCTGGACAGAAATGCCTGGGTAAACTGAAAAAAAAATCAGTTTGGTTTTAGAGGTAGCTAGCTCTATGTTATTTGTTTCTCACCCAGATCTTATCCACTTTAAGCTTTAGAAAATAAAAATCAGAATTTAGAACTAGCAGTCTTTAAGATTTATCCCACTAAATTGATTCAACAATTTTGCAGTGTGCTGTTGTCATGTTGAACAGAGCTCTCTGATGGAGCATACTGCAACCTTCCTGAAGCTAATGTAGATGAACTAAGATGGCAGGTGGTGTCTGTCCTCAGAAACTTATTTCATTCTCCATTTCTCTCTGCTTAAATTTTTATTTTTACCTATTCCCTATTGGCTCAGATTTTTCATGAGAATAACGACTTCCTTAAAATTTCTGTGTTTTTTTCCAACACGTCACCTGGCAAATCAGTTTCAAAGAACTGCTCTTAAAAGAATAAAAGCATATAGTGCTTCAACTGAGTAGTCTGCTGTAAATCCAGCCTTACTGAGTGATGATAAGCAGCTTTTTGACACTACACCAGCAGTAATTTCTCTTGCCTAGACTATAATCCAGAGGAGGAACAATAAGGCATACAGATATATTCATAGTTATAGGCTGCCACTGAATTCACATCAATTTTATTTATTCTTTCAGCACATTATGTTTCTTACAGTGTCAAACCGTTTGGTAAGTACCCTAGTAAAATAGAATGAACTTTAAACAACAGGCCTATTGATTGCCATTTTAAATAAATTATTTTGATGGTGGCCTCCTTGTTCCTATTAGTCAAATCTAAGAATTCCTCTATTTTGCTCAATAGCTGCATGATTACAGACCATATATAGGCAGTTTCTTCACACTTTGGCATGCTCATGTAACTGATGTGATGGTAGGATGTGGTTTCTTTTCAGCGCTTAAGCAAGTGCCATGTTTACCTTACCTTCTACTCTTGTCTCAGAGGAATCTTCAAATTCAGTCCACTTTTAGACAAATCTCCTCACCAGATCATTGCTGCCATCATGTTGCTGCTCATCGGACCTAGCTTTGCCCTTCTCATAGCTTGATCTTTGTGCAGATGTTCAATAGTTGTACTGAAGTCTTTCTCTGAAGCAAAGTATCCTTTATTTTTCTTCAAGAATATAATAAAAAAAAAGAGGTTGTAAGACACCAAAATGTATATGCATTTTATATTAACTAAATACAATACTTCATCAAAACTTCTATCCTGCCCTTTCCACAAAGTCAGTGATGGTTGCTACCTCTGCAGACTCACCCAACTCAGCCTCTCTGCCCTGATCTGTACTTTTTTTTTTTTCCCTCCAAAATCCATTTCTTTGGCTGCCCCGGGATGCTGAACTTGTGAAAGTAATTTATGTATCCCACTGTGGGATAAGAGGAAAGACAGCTGGGAGCAGACAAAAAGGGATGCTAAAATGGACTAGACCTCCAGCTGCTGACCCACACAGTACAAAAGATCGGCACTGGCAACTGGCATAATCTAAAACTATTCACTTTAGTTCCCTCAGACTAAAACAGCCCAGGACTGGTTCATTCTTACGCGTCATATAGCATCCATCTAACTGCAACCAAATAAAGATAAATGTATTATTCCCCAAAATAGTGCAGGATATCATCTCCCATATTTTTCAGAAATGACAAGTGCCATTCAGAAATGGTAAGTGAACCGCTTTAACAATGAAATTAGGTGCCTCCATAGAAATACATGATATATGAGACACTGGTTCAACTTTAGATCATTTTATGGCAACTGAACGACAGTTAAATTTTTATTGCATTCCTACTAATATCTCATTCTTAAAACACACTCTGGTAGGGATTTTGTCTTTCCCTCTGCTTGGGAATTTCAGTTCAAACTGTGGATATTCCTTCAGTCTAAGTACCTATGCTTTTATAGTTGTGTGTGGAATATATATGGTTGGATGTATAAATGCACATGTAAAATGTGCATTTTACATGTGCATTTATAAAATAAAAAGCAACATTTATAAAAATTTATAATTTTTTATTTAATTTTAATAATTTAAATTTATAAAAATAAAAGCAAAATATTCTGTCTCTGGTCTGACTGGCTGTTTGGCTTTAATTAAGTTCATGTTTACCCTATGGAGTGCTTAGGCTTCCCAGTCAAGTACCAAGGCTCCCTGTGTTATGCAATGTACTGGCACGTTAAGAAGTCAATTCCTCCTACACACAGTTCACAAAACCCAATACAACAGGTGGATGAAAGACATGTTGCGTGGGGGTGTTTTGGAAAAATGAGGTAACAACAAACCAAAGAGGTCAGTGGAAAAAGAACAGTCAGTTTGCTACCTACCATTATTGGTGAGTTGATTTCTCTTGCAGATGTTTTGGATTTGCTTGGATTTGAAAGACAGATCTAAAAGCAAACAAGGAAATATATACAAGCATTGAGAAAAAAAAAAAAGTAAAAAAATTACCTTCAGTGAGCTAAGAATTGCATCCTATAATACTAAATTTAGATACATAAGCAGACCAGAATATAACAGCAGATACAGGCACTCTATACTATATTATAGCTATCTGCACACACTTTGTCACACGATGAACCCACAATCCTGATCACAGCCCCTGTATGATACATGGACATTATAAATACTTCCTGCCACGATGGGCTTTTTAAAAATCTTCCAATCAGATTTCTCATGCTCCAAAGACAGGCCAAGTACATCACCTGGAAGCACTGCTGACCCAGGTGCTGGTAACCCACACTGCTAAAGTTCAGAAGAATCATTATGCCCATGAAGTTAATGGCACAATACACAAAACAGTTTAATTGCCATTTATTCTGCTTCACAGAATCACAGACCTTAAAGATCATCTAGTCTCAACCTCCTGCCATGGGCAGGGACATCTTCCACTAGCCCAGGTTGTCCAAAGCCCTGTCCAGCCTGGCCTTGAACCCTTCCAGGGAGGGGGCAGCTACAGTTGCTGAGAAACCTCTGCCAGGGCCTCACCACCCACACAGGGAGGAATTTATTCCTTATACCGTATCTAAATTTACCCTCTTACAGTTTAAAACCATTACCCCTCATGCTATCCCTCCCCTCTGATGACAAGTCCCTCCCCCCTTTCCTGTAGCCCCTTTCAGTCCTGAGAGGCCGTTCTAAGATCTCCCCGGAGTCTTCTATTTTCCAGCTGAACCCCACCAACTCTCACAGACTGTCCTCACAGGGGGGTGCTCCAGCCCCCCCAGCATCTTCGTGGCCTCCTCTGGCCCCACTCGAGCAGGTCCGTGTCCTTCTGCTGTTGGTGCCCCCAGAGCTGAACCCAGCACTGCAGGGGGGATCTAACGAGAGCAGAGCAGAGGGGAAGAATCCCCCCGCCTCGCGCTGCTGCCCACACTACTCTGGGTGCAGCCCAGGGTACAGTTGACTTTCTGGGCTGTGAGCACACATTGCTGACTCACAGGCAGTTTTCCATCCACTAATACCCCTAAGTCTTTCTCATTGGGCTGCTCTCACTCCACTCATGGCCCAGCCTGTATTTGTGCTTGGCATTGCCCCGACCCGTGTGCAGGACCTTGCACTTGGCCTTGTTGAACGTCAGGAGGTGTGCAGGGGCCCACCCCTCCAGCCTGTCCAGGTCCCTCTGGATGGCACATCCCTACCCTCCAGCATGTCACCACACCACACAGGTCGGTGGTGTTGGCAAACTTGCTGAGGGTGCCCTTGATCCCACTGCCCCTGTTGCCAACACATCAGGCTTCATGTTAGCACATGACTGATTTATTTTAAAATAATTTCTGAGTATTTGCAACACAGAGACGTGTGGGATATGTGTATGCAATGTTTGTAGCCACGTCACCTGGGGCAACATCACATGTGATTTAACAAGATAGGCAGGTTTAGGGTTTGGCAAGACTTGGATGAGGAACCCACAAGATCGCTGCAAGAGATAATGTTGGGTATTTGTGTTCTCAGTGCTGCTACACAGAAACTCTGACACTGTCATAAGCTGTGTGGTACTCTTCCAAAAATAATGGCCATCTCATGTAGCATGAAGAATGGCTGGCTGTTCCCTCCATGTGTCTGAAGTCAGCTTCTCAGGAAGAGCAACACCATACTGAAGCTAGGGGGTGTAGGGCTTGTCAGTGGTAATTTAGTGAGGAAGAGACTGAAACAGCAAATGAGAAAAGTGGGAATTTGTGCACAGAAACTGTGAATGATAGCTGAGCAAGCTCCTGGTGCTCTGCAGCCTGGATGTGAGGACAAGCCAAGCAGTGTCAGGCAGCAGCAGCTGGAGAAGAAAGAAAATAGGTAGAACAAAATGGAATCTTATCCCTAAGTTTTTGAAAGAGTGTCCTCTGGCCAGACATGAGAGAGTTAGAAGAAAAAGAGTGAAATTAATCATGAGCCCAATACATAGCAATTGTAAGAGATGAAGACAAAAAGGAAAGGGCAAGAAATCCCCTTTTCTAGCACAAAAATAGATGAGGCACAGAAACAGTGAAAAATGTAATTTCAGGTTACACCTTGCTGCACTGAATGTATTAATAGTTGGATTCAGTTCTGTTATTTGAAATTATGCCAGAAGAAAGGAAAGGGCACCAAATCCTCCTTAGAAGCAGAAAACCAACCAAAAACTCTTATTTCAAGTTACCTTGCTTCACTGAAGGCACTTACAGTTTGACTCAGTTCTGGTATTTTAAATATACATTTAAGCCTACATTATTCTCTATTTTCTCTTCTCATTCAAAACTTATTTCTATGAACAGTTTTTCTCTCAGGCATGTGCACCTAAGTTACTACAGTAAAATGCAGATGTTTATGGGTATCTAAAGGCAAGAGGACTAAAATCTGGTGCAAGGTAAATCAAGAGGTAGCAGTTACAGTGGCTTTAGTATGATGAGGACTGACTTTACAGCCTGACCTTCCATTCTGCTTGTCCCAATTGTATAAAGATATTAAAATAGGAAGGTGTCACCCTAGGTTAGACAATATTCTGAAACAACTATGCATTCATTAAACAAATAATAACAAATTTGAGTCTCTGCATTTATGAATATACTCGGATGAAACTTCCTGTAGATTAAGAATGCATTCTCAAACGACTATTAAGCAAAAAAAAAAAAAAACCACCCACAAATAAAAGCTGAAAAGGCATTTGAAAGTATAATAATAGTAATAAGCAAAACTATGATTAAACCTTTAATGTGATTAAAGCATTTTGGAACGATTACACCTAAAACCTAGAAAGCACAAAAGAGCTGAGGAAAAAAACCCAAAGGTATTCAATCTTGGAAATGAACGTTTCAAGAGATGCAGCTATTTAACTTATCACTTCTTCAGCTAAAGTATGACCCCAGGATAGGCACTTCAAACCCAGAGACTGGTGTGATGGTGAGAAACACTGACAAGAGTTTGGAAAAGCTGCATAGAACAGAGCTAGCAGTGGAAAAAAGGACATTTAAAGAGAAGTTGGTGTTGTCCTAAGGTAAAATTACCGATATTAATGCATTCCTCAGGGCTCCTGAGGGTCTGAATTACTGCAAGAACAGAGCTGAAACCCTGCTGCATCAGCCTGAGAACTGTAGCTTGTAGATCACTTTCCAGACATGCAGCAGTCCTGCAGAAATCATCTCCCCCTTGTTTCTCCAGAGGGAGCTTTTCTTCTACACAGCTCCGCAGTGTAAGGAGCACAACCTCATTCTAAGAATACCACAGCACTTTGTCGCAGCTTTACAGGCTAATGACATTGGTAGACTGTACGATTTCCAAAAGATAATCCCAGAAATGTGTGAGATCATGCAATTGTATCTTTGCTCCTGGGAACAGTGAAGTGATCCTTAATTTTTACCAAGCTGGATAAAGATTAGCTCCAGAGAGTTCATATTATGTATTTAAGATAATTGTCACTAAAATCAGATCCAACCTTCTTATGCAAAGAGTTTTGGTATCAGATCCCAGTTTAGGATCAGGCTGCTCCACTGAAATCAACACGCTGTTGGGAATCGGCATTAGCTGGGAATCTACCCTGCTACGGTTAGGTTTACGAGGGTCAAAATTAACTAAATGGAACGTGGGCTACATGCAAAGCATGGTATCAGAAGATATATCTGCAGAATAACACTCCAAGCTAGTCTGATACCAAGATGGAAATGGATGGGACCATTGGAGTTCCAAAGTCTGGCTTCCCGATGTTCAGTCCAGAGAGGTCAACAGATTATTGGCTCTTCACATACCCATGGACCACAAGTTAAAAAATACCTCCCAATACCCTACCACAAGCTTTCATCCCATTTTAAAGACCAAAAGCTAGAATTTTTTTCTTGTTTCTTTTTAAAGCAATGATAGTAGGTCTCCCCACAGATAAGCTTAGGAATCCACTACCTCCAAAATTAGTTATATTCTGTTTCCTCTTATTGTCTCTAATGTCCTACAGCCATCTTCCTCTGTATATATGAAAAAAGCAAAACCTAACTGGGAATACTGCTGTTGTTCAAACTGGAGCCCATCTTCCCACTACTTTAGTAATAGTTTTCTATTTGGGATGGTATGCAGCACTGGCACCAATGAAATCAAGAGACAGATTTAGTAGGACCATGCTGTGATCTCAGGCTGACAAAGAACAAGCCATAAAAGGGCTCTGCAAAGTCTTTAAAAAATCAAGAAAAGAAATCTTTAAAGCAATTGTTGTTTGTAATCTTTTTTTTTTTTTTTAGAATTGTATGCTAGGTTTTGTGCAACATGCCTTTGTAATATCTGGCTTAACTATTAACTGTGTCTTTGACAAAAAATTAATGTTGCCACTCCCTGTATTTCTCAGAAATTAATGGAATGGGATGTACCCATAAAACGATCTTTAACTACACCCATTTTCTTTTATCTGCATATTTCATCTAATCTCTGTACTTGATTCTAAGCTGAAGATTCTCCTGAATAAAGTCCACATATTTCTAAAAACAAGCAGTTCAGATATTTCTATTCTAGTTACCAGCATACCACAAGAACTGAAATAGCATCAATTAAAATTGTCATTGACCTCTTACAGAGCACTGATATAAGTGCCATTCTCCCTGTGTCCCAGCTGCTTTTTATACAACGGCATATTTGATTTCCTCTGAACATTCAATAGATTAAACTGTCCAATGTTTCCAATTAAAAACAGTTTGTGTTCTACAGTGGCTTTAACTACTTCATTAAATTGCTCATTATGGATTTCCTCACAGCACTATTTTCAGTTCTTTCCTTCAATCTGTAAATTTTTCACTTATGGATTTAATAAAATAATCAGGAAGCTTAAATTTCATTCCTATGCCAAGTATCACAAAGATGTAATTAAAAATCATTACCACTATTCCATCTGCCACTTCTGTGCGTTGTCAGTGCACCTGACTCTTCTGTGTGCAGAGTGTTAAGAAGCCTGCAAATTAATGCAGTATGAACAGAGCAAATGTCCATGTTATCTAGATACAATTTAAGTTATGCATTTCTTTTCCAGCATCTCATACTGCTCTTCCTCAACCCTAGGAATCTCTGGTACCAGGGTGCCTTCATGGGAGCAAAAGGTTTCTCCTTTCTTTTGGGGGATATTGCCAGTAACTTCCTTGACTCTTTCGGATGCGACTCTCCTTCTTGATGTCTATGTTTTGTTCCATTTAGATCAGTGTAATGTTAGATCCTTTCTGCTGATGTGTATGCATGCAGAATTAATAGACTTCATCTACTACAAAAAGATGCTGGCAGGAGTTTTGTTGGCAGCAGAGTAAGCACATAACTCCCTTAGTGGCTTAGTTACCCTGGTTGCTAGCCACATTCAATATTGGCCTCAAGGTGCTTCCTCTCGACCTTTAAAGCCTTGTGGAATCTCGACCCCAGCTCCTTCTCCAAGGCAGCAGTTCCCTCACCTTCCCCAGTGCCAAACAGGTTGGCCGGAGTCCTCCCTGTCTCAGCAGCAGGTATGCAAATGTGCCCAGCTAACGACCAACGACTGCGGCTACTACCTTTCTCCTGCAGAAATGTCCAACCTGCTGTGATCATCAGTTACACAGAGATTGTATACAAGATTTTCTGCCCTTTTTTTCCCCCCAAATGCAAGTTTGGCATCCAAAGTTACACTGAAGTCCTTTATTTTTATGTAAATGCTATATCTAGTTGTTTGTTATATATTAAAATACAAATTAAAGTTGTCCCTCTCAGTCACACTCTTCCCTTAACAAGCAAGCTTTCAGAAACAGGTGACAACCATACACTGATCCCGATGGCAATTCATATTACTGGATGGAAAGATTAAAAATAGTGAGCCCTCTTTAGCATAAATCAATCCACGTAATTCACCATTATTTCAGTCCAGTAAAACTTCCAGTAAGCAAACTATGGTTGTATGCAATACGTAATAATTCAGGGACAACACCATTTTCTAATTCTTTTGACCCTCACATCCATGAATAAAACCATAAGCACCCTCATTTGCTCGTAACAGGTCCTGATTTTGCAGTGCTTGTATATGGATGTTCCGCTTCACAGTCACAACCTGCCCTATCTTGTATCCAAAACTGTGCTTAGCAGCAAAATATTTGCCAGATTGGACCTAAGAGCAGGATTTAGATTTTAAAAGTTTTTACTTTAAGAAAATTAGGTTATGTTCTGATAATAAAACACAATTTAAACCAATCTATAGCCAGCTTTTGGCAGGAGAGGTCCAGATTCTGTTAAAGATGCAGCACTCACCTCAATATCCTTTCTGCCCTATGACCCCTTGGCCTTTATGGCACTTGCCTCAATTTTACCAATAGTGACAGAACAAGTGCCAGAGTTTGCATCTCTAGTCATAAATGCATCCGTAAAACAGTTGTACATAAATATGTAGTCACAATTGCATTTAAAAATACTATTTTAAGCACCAAACTCTAACCAAAGACTGTTTAAACAATAGTCAATAAATATGTTCAGTAAAATAAGACATTTTTTCCTTTTTTATTTACTTTGCAGAGAATTAGCACATCAA
This sequence comes from Athene cunicularia, assembly GCF_003259725.1. Classification (NCBI taxonomy): domain Eukaryota; kingdom Metazoa; phylum Chordata; class Aves; order Strigiformes; family Strigidae; genus Athene; species Athene cunicularia. Next base: position 114,109,007 of record NW_020799097.1, read on the forward strand.
TCCTTCCAACAAAAATGGTTTTCAGAGATTTTAAGATTATTTTTAACCAGTCCCTACTTGAGCTTTCCAGTAAAAGTTCAGCTTTTCCAAATATCACCTCCTGGGAAAAAACTCACATTGTTTCCAGAGAAACACATGGTTGTGTTTGAATGGAGGGATAGCTTGTGGTTTTAAAATCCTGGTTGTACTTCACAAAGTACTGACACAGGCCTGCATTGCAGAAGGCTTATTTCAGAGCATTAAAAGACAGCATAAAATGAGAAAGCTGATCCTGGCCTCTTTTCATCTTACTGGAAAGTTTGGCTCGACTCCAGTCTTTCCTCCGTTTCAGGAGTAGTTAACAAACTACTTGTCAGTATAAGAAAACAAAATTATTCAGCTACTTTACCTTTCTGGGATCATTTTCCTGAGGTCTGTTTTCTAGTCTTATTCCACCTGCCAGAGCTTTCTGTGACAGTCACAGGTTAGCATAAAGTGAATGTGATAAAACCGCAAGACCTTCGCTGTAATTGCTGCTACAGGTACACTGTAATCGCTACAAAAAAGCACTCATTTTTACCATAGTAAAAGAAGGTGTGGTTTAGTTTGCGCTTGTCAGAGGGTCTGTGGGAGTTTTCACAACAGAGCATCAACACTGCTTTTATTTTAGCAACAAGAGCTGTTCAAGTGATGGTATTTAAGGAATGAGGTCACATATTCAAGCTGTTAAGATACAACAGTGTTCGAAGATGTCAGTCAGGCTCCAAGTAGATAAAAAGTACATCAGCTTATCAGCCAGGCATTTAGAGTGCTGGTGTGCTTCTCACATTTAACAAAGCAAAGCGTGCAAAGTGAACCCCAGCCTGGCACAGAAAGATGCTTCTGAAGCCCTTTATACTACATAGCATGGCTAAAAAATATGAATTGCAAGACCTGATGCACGACTCTGAGTGACTACAGTTCAACACTCCAAGAAAAAAAATCAGTGTTCTTACCTGCATCTTTGTATCAGGAAAGATTTCAGTAAGACAGATGTTGCAGCAGGAAGTCCTAGGTAACCAAACACATTTCAATTACTATATTGGTGAAACTGAGTCAGCAGTGTAAAGTACTAATCTGACTGTGTAACTTCATCCAGATATATTTCACTAACATGGAAGATTTGGCCCAGTCTTTTGGCCAATGGCAGAATATCCACAGAAAGACCAAAATCTCCTTTAAGTATCCCATTATGCAAAAATTGGGTCAATGGCTGACACGGTCTGAATTTAGTTGGTATGACTCAAACCTCAGTGGAAATTTGGTTGATCACAACTAGACTTAAGTTTGATCTTTTTTACAAAAGACCAACAAATTGTTGACAGTCACGTGGTCCAAACCTGATTTACCATATGCAATTCAACTGAAATCAGCAGGATTATAAACACTGATACTAGATTTTTTGTCCCACAACCTTTGCCATAAATTTCCTTTCAAATGTAGTCAGCTAAAAAAAAAAAAACAACCACCTCCCTTTCCCTAAGTACATGCAGCATTATTACTGACAAGTCTACCCAAAAAATTTAAATTTTGCTTCCCAACATATGTAAATCCAATGTTTTTACACTCCTGTAAATTTCTTCTCAATGGTTAGTAATACATCCTTTTTCAAAACATATTTTAGAGAAAGTATTTGCCACTGAAGTTTTTATAAATATATTTCTGATATGTGTTTAAATTATTGTATGTTACTATAGAGCCAAAAATTAAGCACTATAATCACTTCTCTGAAGAATTTACACTGACAAACACTCCACACTGAAAATATTTACATGTGTGAGTTCAATAAAAGTATTCATATAAATAAAATAATTGACGTGTATAAATATTGCAGACTTCAGCCAAAAAGATGATAGCACTCAGTACAAAAACACCAGAATTGTCTTTACACACAGGATCAACCAGGCTGTCAGGCAGTGATCTGTATTAAATTTTTATGAAATAGTTTATGCCAAATATATTTCCTCTGACTTCCTAAGTGCAAACCAACTTATTTCCAGGCCTCACACATCCAGCAGATACTTACATTAGGCTTTAGTAATTTACATCATTACAAAGATATCAAGATTGGGCCTTTGCACTGGTAAATATTTCAGTAAATCTTATTCTAGTTTCTAGCTTTTCCTAAACTGCATTTTACTGTTTGTGTATTGAAGCAACAAGAATGCAACAGCGATGAAAAGTATTTACAGCCTAGTTTGATTTACACTGCTTCATATTTACAGAGAAGCCCAAAACCTTCAACAAGCCTCACCTGTACATGTGAATTTTACTCGAAGAAATAAGCCTGTGTTGCTTAACAGCAATACTTAGGTGCATGAAGAATTAGCTTCAGAGAGAGGATGTGAATTTCAGGAATTATCCCCTGAGAACTTGCTGAAACACCTGCTCCCATTATTTTTGTACAGCCCCAAGGGACTGTAGAATTAGCCCTAATATGATAGCAGAAATCCAAGAATAGTTAAGTATAATTGAAAGATATCATAACTTCAGACTTTTCCTACTGTGATCTTATTTAATATTTGTTACATTAAAGAGGAATAGAAGATGGATGGGTAAAAACCTTTAATTGGGACCTGATTCACAGCAGTCATGCACACTGCATGACATAATCCTTCAATTCGAAATATTTTTCAAACATAAAAACTATCAATAGCAAGTTAAGCAGACAGTTATTTTACTAAATTCTGACCAAACAAAATTAACAATTCAGTAACTATTGCTTTCCCACTTTTAACCTGGGCAGCAACCATCCGAACTATAAGATATTCAGTAGTTATCTCTAGACAGAAATAAATATGGAATGTCCAATTGCAGAAATGACCAGTGAAAGTACTGCCAGAGAAAGTGAAAGTGCTGAAGGGAGCAGCCAGTGGGTAAACTGAGACAGTCAAAACTGAGGATTTTCTGTATGACAAAAAATTTTTTCACTAACATGACTAAAATTATTCTTGCTCACTTCCACATTGTATCAGTCATTCTTTTCCTTCCCTCCCTCCACCAATAGTAGACACAGATAATTTTCATCTTTTCCTTGTTCCAAAATGAAATTACAGGCTGTCTGAAAAAAACTGGTTTTCTTTCAAAAACTTTCATCTTGCTCTTCTGGCACATTTCATTGTCTCCTTTGTGTAGCCTGTGTAGGTAGTCTCTGTACCTGAACCTACCCCACCACAAAATTATGAGTTAAACTGAAAATAGAAAGCAAATTGTATCTGGACTCCTTGTTGGAAGTATAAATTGTTTATACTCATTGAAGAAGAGGAAAACCTGTTGCTAGCTACTGGAAATATCTTTCCAACAGACAAATCTGACTGAAAGGTAGTCTCCCTCGACAGTAAGTCCCTGGACAGTCTCCCTGCTCTCCAAGGCTCACACTGGATCACAGAATCACAGAATAATCATTCGGGTTGGAAAAGCCCCTCGGGATCATCGAGTCCAACCCTCAGCCCTACTCTACAAAGTTCTCCCCTACACCACATCCCCCAACATCTCATCTAAACGACCCTTAAATAGGATAAAAATATCCTTAAAAAGGATATTCTCCTTCCTTTTGAACTCTCCCTGTGGTGGAAGGTGACGCAGAGAGGCACAGAGCCCTTATTAAGGAGCATTTACCTTAAGATTGGTTTTACACACAGATTTCACTCAGAAAGGTGAAGAGTAAGTTAGTCCTTCAATTAATATAAGTTGTCACAGTGACTGGGTTGGGTTGGGTCGGGGGGGTTGGTTTTTCAGGGGGGGGTTTATAAGCATGGTGACATTACACTGAACATCCATGTTGAGACATGACAGTTTAGAGGTGACAATTGCTTAGTTTCTCAGAGTCACCCAAGCTGCAAAATTTTATCAGTGCTGAAAATGTGGTTTTCAAGTTCAAACTGGACTACCTTATGAATGAGCAGGTTAATTTTTTTAAAGTTTTTGACCAAAACCCTCTTTTCAGTACAATACAATAAACATCTCAATAACCTCCCAAACAAATGAAACCTATCTTAGGTTGTCCATTAAGCAATTTTCAACCAAGGTAATTTATTTCCATTATAACCAATTAGTAGGGTACTAAGAGCATTTTACTGCTTCATTATTTCAGGTTATCAAAACGCTGGGTGATCTACCATGTTCAAATGTCTCATTTCATGGCTGAACAAAAGCTATTACAGTCATTTTACATATCTGCTTCAGAAAAACTGCCATTGCTTCTTACAGATTAATTCAAACAGAAATGAATGATTGAGTCTTTCCTGTGATTTACCAGATATACTAGCAATTACAAGTGTTTCCAATTTTCTGTTAACTGAAGGTACATTACAATTGTGCTACACGCTGTACTTATTCTGGCCAGGTCCTCAGCTGCAATAAACCAGCAAACCTCAATTATGTTAATTAACCTGTAATTTAGGCCAACTGAATGTAACTGCCTTCTGGATTTTTCTATATTTTTACACTTGTCCATGTTAATATGCCCGTTTCTTGCTGAGAAGCAGAATTACTAACTGTAAATGCAAACAAAGCAAAGTCAGAAGAGTGAGTCTGGAACAGCCTCTCAGTTTCTCTACTATTACTGGGTAGACATCACACAACAGCTTTAAAAAGAAATACCCCAAAACTGGAATGTGTTGTCACCTTTTAGTCAGCTATAGTCACAAACCATTCTCAGCCCCAGCAGAGCCTTCCCTAGTTTGAGCTTTCACCAGCAGATCCCTGAAGATGGTGTCAGGGAACTGATTTAGCCCAGTCACACAATGGTGCTGAGTATCTCCCGTCACCACCAGGAGTTATTTCTGTTGCTGTCACTCCTTAGTTATTACTTTTTCTGAGGAAGTAGCCTCCTTTGCTAGCTCAAACTTTCTTTGCTACATCAATGCGGAGTTCACATTATGCCTTGCAACTTCCACAATGAAACAAAAGATCCAGATCGCTTCTTCTGGGGAAGCAACAATAGTCAATCCCTTGCCGTGAATTAGTAATACTTCTGTCTTCTTTTTGTTATTTTTCCTTACACAGAGGAGTCAAATCCTTTTTTGAAATTATATATTCAAAGCCTCAAAATTAAAACTTTCTAAAAGCAACTTTTGACCTCACTTCAGCACTCTCTGCCTTCTTTCCCTTTGGTCCACATCATCTTCCTCTTTTTCTCTATAGCTATTTGTCTTTCTATTTTTGTTTCCTTCAAACACCTTCTAAACTTTTTATGGTTTTTAAACAAAAGCAGCATATTTTAATTTTTACATTGGAAAATAGTGATAAAATTCCTTGCTGGACAGTAAAGAGGACACACAGCTTTGAGGTGACATCACCTCTTCTCCCCCAGCCTTAGACTCCAGACTACCCCAACTCCTTAGAGAATCTTTCCACTGAGTTCAACACACATGAAGTCTTCAGAACTTGACTTCACCATCTCACAGACACATACAGGGCACTATTCTATACCACAACGTTCTTTCTGGCTTACTACTAGAGTAGTAAACAGCAGAATTAATTTTCTATCTACTACTTACCTTGCTTGGTAAACAATGTATCTCCATATGTTACCTAGTTAAACCAAGTCAATTTGGTGTTTAAGACTGTGGATTTCTTATTCAGTGCCAAGAGAGATGATCCTGAAAAGGCTTACTGCTCTGTGCAGATAGGTACAGCTTGGTGGAAAGGGGAAGGAAGGTAGGGAGGAATGACAGCTCAAAGCTCTTTGATGATTTCCATCAAGCGTGGCCTACCTATCGACAGCCAGTGCTCTGGGAGGCTACTTCCAAACAATATTTGCAGATTTTGTTATTTTACAGGCCACTTCAGTTGTTGTGCAATCTGTAAATATTTCTCTCTTCATGACTAGGTAAGATAACTCCATACTACACAAACTTGTACACATCACTCATTCTATGTAGGCTGACAACATTTATGCTCAGACCAATGAAGTCTTCAAACCATAAGCACTAGCATCTGAATCCCTTCAAAAAAAGGATATATAAGCATAAAGCAAGGAAGAAGTCGTCATAAGAACCTTTTTTCGGCTCTGAAAATACTAAGTCATGCTCTGCAGAGTGCTGAAATTACTTTTCTTTCTCAACCAACCCATGTAATGCCTTTGCAAGCCTGGCAAATCCCAGATAAACTTTCTATAATAGCTCCTTTTAAAACTGCACACACCTGTGAGAGTCCAAGTAGTTGACTAGTGTTGCCCCACTTCCAAGATTTGCTCAGGGGAAACTCTCTCTCACTTGCGGTGCTCAGAGTTAATCACCTTGCAAAACAAAACACATTTCTTTGGACTGAGCTTCACACTGACAATAGGCTTATCACAGAACATTAAGAAATGTAATGTTTCTTTTTAAAAAAATTCACGCACACCAGAATACCATTCAGCTCTAAGAAACATCCCACGTAAAGTTCTGGCAAATATTTCAGATATACAAAGCCAAAACTGTAGCTTAAATTGTCCATACATTTACCCTTCTGTGGAAGTAGGTTTCTTTTTTCCATCCCCCATTGTCCTTCACACATTTGCATCTGTCAAAGCATATTTTTAAAACCAGCAGTGGGGCAATTTCTTCTCATAGACACCCTGGTAGGAATCCCCAGTTAAATAGTCCCTGCATTCTCTCTTTCACCACAGTGTAGCGGCATAACCATGCTGGGCTTTTGGAAGAAGTTGATGGCTGCATCTGTTAGGGGACTGCATATACTTTGAAAAAAGCCCAGATCTTCTCAGGTTCTTCAGCTTGGAAAAAAAGCTTACCCGTTTTAAAAGGGTTTTCCTTTCCTGCCTTATAGCAGGCCTTACTGACTCACCAAAATAAAGGCATATCATCAGTAAAGAAAGCATTTTTAAAAAATTGAATTATAAATGTTTCTTCCCCCCCCTCCTCCCCTCCCCCCCAGCAGTATTCTCAGTTCGTCAATCTTCTTCATTCTTTTTTCAAGACTTCAAAAGTGAAATACTGACCCAACACACTTATGACAAACACTGTGACATAATGTATGCCAAGGTGTCTGCAAACAGAGTGTAAACACCACACATCAGGGAACTTACTGCAGTTTCCCTTGATGTTGGAATTACTTGCTAAGCCTGAAGGACAGACCAACATTTTACATTTCTTAACCTTATCGACAAAAGAGCTGTTTGTTGTACATATTTTAGATCATGAATATCTGGAAATCTGAAGCCTTTAAAAAATGTCGACCGTGGGCTAAAACAAGGTAGAAAATGTGAGGGTTTGCAGTGTTTTCTCTCTCCTTGATGTGTACACAGCTTGTTTGACCGTGCTCAGATGCAGCTGCTTACAGAGGAGGTGGGTAGTCATGATGGCTGCTGAGGCAAAGTGTCCAAGCAATGAGGTAGCCATGGCTTGTTCCTGCCCTGGGGATGAACAGCTTTGAGGCAATTTTTTCCCATAGACACCCCAGTAGGAATTCTCACTTGGTAACTGAAAGGTCTCCTTGTTACCTCCTGCTCTCACGTGGTGGCAAGGCAAGAGCTGAGCACAAACCCTATAGATAATGACTAATCATCAAAAAACATACCGTGAGATCATTTTCCCAGTGAAAAGTAGCAGCTAGGGAAAATCCATTTACAGCCTGTCAAGGATGGGTGGAAGACAGCAAGGAAAATCACAAAGGAGCTAATTCTTCATCTTTTTTTCCTTTTTAGTCATTAGTCAGAGCCCATTAAGCCCATCTATGAGTTCCCTATTAAGGACAGCAGACCCCTGCAGATATAATGGGGAATTTGAATGTGAGGAGACCCCTCGCAGCAGTCTGTGCACGGCCATCTGCCTACCACCAGCTCACTGGTGACAACGCTTCATTACCGTGAATATCCTCGATTAGGGATCTTGAGCCAGCTGGGCCCTCTTGGTTTGAGGCTTTCAATGTGTCACTGCAGCAACACAAATATAGCCAGTCCATTACACTCAGGTTGTCTGACTAAGCAGCTTTTGGCTGAGAAAATATTCTGTGATTTCACCACTGGGACCGAACTTTTATTTCAGATATAATCCTGCAGTTTTAGCATTTCCTAGTTAGGGCTTCATTCTAAAAATCCAAGGACAGACTTGGCCCTTACTGGGCAAATGATGGTGAGCACCTCAGAAAGGAGTCCACAGCTAAGGCCTTTTTTTCCATCCTGAGAATTAACAAATGGATGGCAGGACACACAAAAATGGACAGAAAACAGAATGTTGAAGATACTACAGGATCAAAGTACAGATTCCCATTAAAATCTTAACGAGAGATATCCTGCAAGAATCTAGTACTTAAACTGCTTGTCTTTTCAAGGGTATGGAGAAATATTCAGTAACCCTGAGTCAGGTGTTCCTGCTTAAAAGACTATGTAATATAGTAGTAATCCTACACACTGTAATTTTAATACAATATCGACTGATGCTTTGGAACATAATGCATAACTTAATACTAGCTTTTTATTTACTAGTTAAGAATATGGGACTGAAGTCTTCAGAAAAACTTCCTGACATAAAATATATTAACTACAGAAAAATTGCCTCTCAAGGCGGTAAATCTGGTGCCAAAAAGTAAGTAACTTTTTGTGTGCATGGAAATAATGTGGCAAGCTCTTATAGGCTGACTACAGACATCTCCCTCTTTACATTCTGCACACACTCAGCTCTATACTGCATGAGCTGTTTTTGTTTGCAGATGACAGGGTTTCTCAGCAACATAAGAATGTGAAGTAGAAACAGCATGTATCAATAAGAACAAAGCAAAAAGTCAGTCTTAGTTTCCTTTCACAATCTGGTAGTTTTCCTTTCATGCATTTCCCCTCCTATGCTTTTTGCCTGCAAATTACCCAACAATTTTCAGAGCTTGTCTCAGGTGCTTTCCTCCTGCGTACACAAAAATGTCCCAAAAGAAAAGGGGAAATAAAGGACATAAATAAAAGTAAATAGACAAAACGGTTCTGCTTCACATGCCACTACATAATACACACAAACAGATTTAGGTCCTAGTTTATATTACTGGGAAAATCCCAGACCTGATGCAGTTATTGGTCTAGTAATAAGCAGAACAGCAGCTTCCTAGCTTAGCTGTAATATTCATCCCACCTGGATATTACAAGTGCTTCTGAGTAATCATACTGGTTTCATCTGACCCAAGAGCAGGTAAGTTAAAAGGGCTCTAATGATCAGTTTTAAAGTTCTGGGAATATATATACTAGGAAGCCATTTAAACTTTTTTTTTTTCCTTTTTTTTTTTTTTTTTTTTTAAAATGCTTATGTCTTGCAGTAGAACCATTGGTCACTTTGGCCACATCTGACTGCAAATAACATTGCTCAGTACTGATGTCACCATATTAATTAAGTTTAAAATACAGTCCCCTAACTGTCATGAGAGCTGCCTCTGCACCATCACTGAAATTATCTGAAAATATCAAGCCTCAAATTGATGGGCAATGAGGTAAACTACCAAAAAAATGGCCCAAGGTAGCCAACACCAAAGCACGCTGTCATTTCAGCCTGGGAGAGGCAAGAGCTGCCTTAGTGCTTTGGGGAGGGTCCAGCAAGCTCTTTAAACCATATTCACTTACCAGCTCTAGCTTTGTTTGCAGAAGTTGAAACCAAGTGGAAGGCAATACCAAGAACTCCTCACCGCTCAGTTCAATTTGTCCTCTAATGGCTTATCTTGGGGAAGGAAAGACACTTGTTGCTGGACACCCTCCATGCCTTCACAAAAGGAGCACAAAAGAAGGAACGAAGTCATGTCTCAATTTCGCTATTCCCAGCAGGCTCATGTCCTGCACACTGTCAATCCAGTCCTGAGTATTTATATCACTACCAGTCAACAGACTGTGCTCTTTCACAAACTGCCAGCCAAAGTGATTTCTCACAGCCAGGCAGCTGCTAGTCTTCTCTGTCCTTCCCAAGGGCTCAGCTTCACAGCCACTAGATAGAGAAAGATCAGGCGGAACAAGGGGAAAATTCACATGTTCTTCTTAAGTCTCAAAACAAGAGAGCAGACAGATTCATCCACAGTCACAAGGATCAAGGGCACAAGAAGCAACCCATATTTTTCATCCAAGACCTTTTGGAAGAGGAGTTGCATTAGGAGACTCTATAGAAAGAATATGAACATTTTGGTAGCTACATCTGTGAAAAAGGCAGTTTGAGCATCATAACAGAGATGACATTTAGCTGGCCACATGTCTGCCAGCTTGAAGGGGTCAAACACCCTGCCTGATAGAGGAGGTGATAGGTTTCAGAACAGTACAGGAACTATAACTCAGCACTTCCAACACACTGGATGTCACCCTGATTGTTCATCTAACACGTCCGCCACATGACTAAAGAAGTTGGGATGGAAATTCTTTTGGCCAGCGTCATTCCTGTATTTTGTCATCTCTTAAATTACCATATGACCAGATGGGATAAGTGTCAAAGTTTTAGATCTGCAGCATCTGTCCCATCCTTTCTTAGCAGGATGTGGGGGATAGAACATTTTACTAGTAATACGTGCAGAAGTTCTCTTGTAAAGAGAGTCACTCACCTGTTCTGTGACTCATTCATCAGGCAAGGGCTAATTCAGCCTGCTTACAGTATAGAGCCAGAATCACCTTCTCAGAATGTTTTATTTCCAAAACTTCCCTCTGAGGCAGCTTACTTATTCAGGATAGTTCAATTCTATTTTAATAAACTGTCTTCTGAAATTGGTATGGAATTTCCTCATGCTCTGCAGAAGCAGGGTGCTCCTTATTAATACCAAATACAAATCTTGGGATGTTAATTTTTATTCCTCTCCTAAACTGTCCACTATTTTTGACAGTGGGCCAGACTCAAGGACATTTTCACTCAACAAAAATGAATTTTCAGAAAAGCACATTTATTTTCCTATTCTTTAGCATGGTTCGCAGGCTCACAACAGTGGCATTTTCACAGGAGTGTGACTCCAAGGTGAAGACTCCAAGGATCATCTCTGAAATGTGATCTTTGAACAAATAGCAATTATTGTATATACTCTCCATTGCTCCCTGGATATTGAAAACCACATCATTTTGCTAATACTGAATGTCTAATATGAAGACTCTGAAATACTTGTACCATACAGTTCAGAGCAGGCTTCCTGTAGTTCCATTAAGAATAAAAAAGAATGAAAAATACAACTCCTGGGCACGCCGATTTCCCCCTGAAAGCCACTATTTCCTTTTGCCACAACCAGCTAGATTGCCTCTTCCAAGACACAACAGAGAACCTCCTAGAAGAGGAAAGACTCATGGTCCCTTCTGCACTGTATGTGTCCCAGGACTCAGAGGCCATGGCATTCAAAGTATTTCCACGTCTGCTAGAGCAAGCTGCAACTCAGGTGCTGACAGATAATACTACTGCTACGTTCTGTAAGGACTGGAGTTTTGTTCCTGCACAGCATTTAACTTTTTGGCTATCATCTTCTGTTATGAGGCCCAGAATCTGCTAAACTTCATCCCCAGTCCAAGCCTACAATGGACTGCACTGCCTATGAGGCACACCTCTGTACATGTATCTCAGCTTTCTATTTGTCTAGAACAATAAACTGAAAAAAATGTTGAGGGAAAGATAAAAGTATTTTTCCCACTTTTAAAAAAAGTCAATATTAAGTTAGCTGTGTTGGAATAGACCCTAGGATCATGTTTAGATCCAACAATTGTAATAAAAATTAGGAAAAGATAATACCTACCAACCATAGAGCAAACTGTGAGCCCTGTTCAAATGTGGAAAAAAGTCTAGAATATAAAACTTATGTTTTTCCTGCTTCTGAAGAAGCAAAAGGCAGAACAGGAATGAGTTCAACCTACTCCAGTCACTGCTAGATGATGGATGACTTAATTCATTCAAGTTGTAGCATTCCCTGGAGTTGCCAAGACTCAGAGGAGACAAAAACTGCTTCTGCAAATTCCAGCACAGGTCCGCAGGCTTTGCACCAGAAGGAGACAGCTCTGCAAAGCCTGGTGTTTCTTTACTTGGGAAGCACTCTGGTGCACAGGAGACAGGTATTACAGAAACTCTTAGTTGGTCAGGTGGACCTCAGCAGAATTGGAAACTGATGGTTCAAAAAAGAACTGAAGTTGCAAAGATGCTTTACCAAATTTGGCCAATTTAACTTCAGCCTTGGTGGCTGAAACCCCAAACAAACAAATCCCAGCCACACTGTTTTTCCAGTTCCCAGTGTCTGTTAGCATAACATAGCTTCTTGATCTTTTATGCAAGGGAAACCTCTGTTATTCTGGTGCTACTGAAACGGAGAAGAGTTTCTGCAAGCAAAGAGGAAGAAGAAAGCTGCAGTCACATGCAGTGTCACACAGATTAAGTCATACACTGGCATAACAGCAAGTGTTGTCAGTTGTCAAAGGCCATCTGTGCCCAGCAGACTTAAACTGTCATCCTGGAAAAAGATGCAAACAAGCCTAATGGGAGATTGCATTATCCTCTCCCTGGCATTCAATCAAATGAAGCTTGTTCCCTGAACAGATATAGAAAACAAAGGGCCACATTCTTTCTTTTTCTTTTTTTTCTATTTTAAAAAGAAAACCACTATTTTTTGGCAGTTGATATGTTTTCAAAATGACAGGAAAAATAGGAAGAAATAAAGAAATCCAGAACTGAAAAGCCACTTGTCAGATGTGGGTTGTGTATACTCATTGGCTGCTAGAGGGCAAGAGGGATTGCTCCACCGCAGAGGGGATTCACAGACTTTTGAGTCACTGAGGGGTTTGCTATGTAAGCAATCTGACCCTCTGTTTGTGTGCCTTCTCTGGTTTTGGGGGTGAGGGGAGTTATGTTTACAGTGCCAAAACTGTGGGAACTGCTGGAAAAGCATTCGAAACACGAGATCCGTTCCTTGGAGCAGGACATGGATACACACTTAGAGATACTGCATTGAGCATTCTTGAGGGAAAGGACAGTGATTAGCTTCCAGGACACTTTGTGTATCCTCCAGCTGTTCTCAGATTTCCAAATCAACCTGCAACTGAAGACAGGAGATGTGCTGGGGAGAGGTCCACATTCCACCACGTGTAGGCCTCAGTGATGCAAGAAGGGACATACTCCTCTTCTGTATTCTAGGAGGCAAAGATAAATGTGCTTGCTTGCTTGGTTCTCGTGCAGGCAGGGGCCAAAGAAGAGGAGCACTGAAAACTGAAAAATGAGTCTTGGGGTCTGTGCCTGGTACTGATGCAAATGAAGGTGAAACTACACAAACAGCAACACAATCAGACCATTCATCGTTCCTTCATTAGCAGCTTTTCTTTGCACCACCACCACCAAAGAAAAAACCCTTCCCTCTTCTTATGAACGACCAAGAGAATTGAAAAGAAAGCCTAATTGGTGACTGTACAGTATGCACACTGTTTGTAAGACCGTTTGTTATGCAAATAAGATAGCCCTGAATCCATAGGTGGTGTTAGTGTAATTAAATTTACACAACCTTTGTAATACAGAAACTTGCTATGTGATACGGAATCTCAGCTTAGGGCAAAGCAGTTGCCTGCTAGGAGCAGAAAAGCTGCAGCCACAGTGCTAGGTGGATACAAACTACGCTCCAGATGAAATCCAAGACATGTTATCTTGCTCAGATTTACAGGAAAGGTCAGATGTCCATAATATATATATAAATCTAGTATGCTAACCTTGCTTACCTGCATGAACAGAATTACTATCAGTGAAAAACGATTCGATTGTTTTAAAATATTCTACATTCCTTTAACAGAATTCTAGTCACTTGGATGACAACGTTAAGGTTGTGTTTTCATATATGTGTATTGTACTCTGGGCTCACAGAACTCCACGCTGTACAGCTGCCTGCCACTTCCCATTAAAAAAAAAAAAGAAAAAAAAAGAAAAAAAAAAAAGACTTCAGCTTCTTATAAACCTCTGCATCAAAGTTTTCCATGCCACTGGCCAAAAATTTTGAAGAGATTTTCAGCAAGAAATGATTCAGCTGTTCCCAAGAAATAAGTCATAGAGAAAAATACACTGTCATGGCTATATTAAAAGAGAAATCTTAAAGAGGGACTGCATTTTTTGGGGATTTGTTCTTGGTTTTTATTCTTGAAGAGCATGTAACTGGCAAGATATGCATCTTGTTGTCCCTAAATTAAATTTACATATAATTCTCAGAAAAATTCTAACTCTCATGTACTTTACAGAGTTTCTCACATTTGAAACTACTGAATTTCTGGAGATCCTGATGTCTTTTACAACTCTGTATGAAGTCAGGCTGTGTGACCACTACCCACTTGCAGAGCGTGAGCTCCAGCAAGTCACAAGGATTCTCCTCTGTAATTGCTGAACCCAGATGCATTTTCAGGCTGAAAATGAGGTCGGGAACCTCCCTGTCCTTCTCACAGTCACCTCTTCCTCAGTGCAGTCAGCCCGGAGAAGGCAGATGTTTTTTTCAGAGTGCACACGGGACACAGATAGACACGAGTATGTTACGAAGGAAAGGAGCAGAATGGAATAAGATGTCTTGCCTGCACAGCAACAGGTGGCTGATTCTACCTATTAAAGATTCCACCTCTCAAAATAAAATAAAGCATTGTCAGGTTACCTACAAAGATGACAGACAGATGGGCACTTTGGGCAGCACAGCTTGTTTCTTAATTTCCCCTTTTTGTTCCAATTGTAATATCTGTAACACTTGTTAATGCATCAAACTCTCTAAACTGTTAATCTGTGATATGATGGTGCTAGGAAGATTTCTATGCTCAGTTTCCAATTTTTAACCACAGGGAGGAAAGCAGAGGCTGTGTGTTCAACTCAGTCTTTGGAGGAGGAGCGCCTTGCATCACGGTGGGATACTGCCTCTACACTGACAGCGTAGCACTGATGCAATTCAAAGTGTGCTCACATGTCAGCTGAAAGAGAGCGCTGCAGAAGTAGGATTAAGTGAAATTAATACTTCAAAAATAATGTGCAAAAGGACCAATAATCCATAAGTGATGTGAAGGACTGCTTCAGGAAAAATAAAACAGCAGCAGAAATATAATTAAATTCTGTGGACGTATAAGGAGGAACAAAAGAACCTCAAGACAAAAAGGGATTAAGTCTTTGGAAACAGACCAACAGTCAAGGATTCTTTGGACTTAAGGTCAGCCTTAGCCACTGGCTGCATTGCAGAAATCATATCTGAACAGATTAGAATAAATGCAGATTTCAGCACTGTGGTGCCTGAGCCTGAATACTTGCCAACCTTGTCCTTGATTTGACTTATGCTTAACTCTAGGCCAAGTCTGAATAGCACTTCTTCAAATCATGGCTGATCAATAAGGATCTTTAATGCATGAGCTGCCCTATTACAAAATATACAATACAGAGAGCTGACAGCAGGAGACAGATGAATTCACAGAAGCAAGCTGAATTTCAACAGATGATGCACTATTAACTTATGCGGTGCATGCTTGTGTGCTGGGATCTTAACAGATAGCTGGGAACATGGATATGCATGGAAGTGCTAGTACAATAAAAAAGGGAGATGGAGGTTATCTGAGACATCTGTGCCAGATATAAAAGCCAGAGTAGCTATATAAAGATGACCAGGTCCAGAAATTCACAGGTTGTTCTTCCAAGATATCTTGTCAGTTGTGAATCAAAGCTGTTTCAATCAAAAGCTGTGTATCTGATACAAAACAGCAGGAGTCAAAACTGGAGAAACCACTTCAGATGAACTGTCCATGACGCTCTTAAAACAAACACAGCTTCAAATGGGAAGTTTTAATTCTAGCTAAAACTAACACAGCTGATATTTGTCAACCTGGATTTATTTCAGACTCTGTTTTCACATCTACCTTGCCTTGAAAATAACATGCCTTTAAAACAATTTAAAATGCACAGATGCTGAACCTGTTTAAGCATGACTCAGAACGAAACATGAACTGCACGGTAGGAAAACGGCCTTGCACTGGTATTTTACAGTCTCGGATCTTCATCTTCCATTACTCAGATAGCTCTCGTCTGACTTCAAGAAGACTTGGCAACGGCCAACAAGCAAATGGCCACCCTGAGGCCTAAAATGAGCAAAGCAGGATCAGGACCAGGGAAGGGTGCTGAAGGCTCGGACAGTTTAGTTCACTTCCTCAACAATTTAAGTCCTTACAAATTGGAATGACCTGCAAGGTGCAACATTTGTAAAGAGGTGTCTTTGTAAAGAGGGAAGACAGGAGAGATGATGACACTTTAACAGTCCTTAGCTGTGGTTCTGAGGAACAGGAACAGTGAGGAAGAGCAACCAGCTGACACATGGCTTCAGATGGCCTGGATGGGTGAAGGCCTGGGGAAAAGTGAGTCACCTTGGCCATCTCTGTACTGAATGCTTGTTTTCATCTTAAAAAACACAAGCCCTAAGCAACATAAATAAGGCCTTGCACATTTTCTCTGGAGGATCTGCTCACCACCTTGCAGAGTGCAGCACACATGCACAGTGACCAAAGGTCACCAAAACCATGACTTTATAATTCCATATTGTTTCTGTATGTAAACTGTTCTCAACCTCAAAAGTTGTCACATTTATTTATTTCAAGTTTGCTTGTTTTTTCTAACTGATGCTTACTCACATTTTGTAGATTATTAACAAACAAATTTTCAGGAATAAAAAAAGGACACAAAGAAAACAAATTAATATTTCTGACAGGCATTTCAACCTTAAAGACCTTTTACAGAGAAGTCTGTGAGAGAATGACATGGTCGCATTTGCTCTTTGAATTAAGAGGCAGTGCTAAAGCCACTTGCAGACATAACCAGATTTAAAACTGGATACCTAACTAAACTCCACAGATTAGATCAAAATAATTAAACCCCTTTTTTTCTCTTCTCATTCATCATTCTTAGGAATTTCGTTTAGTAGTATCAAAAGAGAGTTCTTGGTATTTCAGTGTGGTTTAAAAATCTCTTCCAGGAGAATGGATACAAGACATGATCCTCTTCTACTCCAGCATGCTTTGTCTAGATGCTGAAGATTACTGCAGCCCCTGAAGAATTAAAGACATTCTACAAAAATGACTGTCCCCACCCAACATTTGTTATTCACAACTCATAAAGTACACATAACATTTTCCCTAGATTAAAGAGGGAAAAGCAGAACTAGATAGATCCTTACTGAAGCTTCAGATACAATACATGGAAACCAAAACAAGATTTAAACAAGCCCAGCTTGTTTGACCGAGACCTGGAAGCTCTCCAGCTACACCAATGCTGAAAAGAGTCTGCCATGGGCTAATTTTCCCTGTTTCTGGACAGTCTAGTTTAGGATCAGCTTGGATACCTCTAAGCTACATTGCGGTCTCCAGGGCAGACGTGTCCTGAGGGAGAGAAACAAGGACGTGCTAAATACATTCAGTCTACAGCCATCAGGACTATACCATCGGGATTAGATTACATCACCCCTAGATTTACTTTTCCTTTTTACAAACAGTCTTTCCAGATGCTACAGCTCAAAAACAAAGCAAACGAACAGCAACAGAAGTACACTGGTGTCTTTAGTTCAGGGACGCTGACTGTGGTGAGACATTGAGAGGTCTTATCAACAACTCATTTCTATATCCTTAAAAATAAACAGAAATGTAGTTATTCTTCAAAAGCCCTTATGGAGGAACTAATAATGAGTACTGCTGAAAAATTTTTGTCACTAATATATGCTTGAGGGGCTCCTAGACAGTAGCCCGGATGACCTACCTGCAAACAAGATGTCTTTCTGACTGGATGTTTGTCTGCAAGAAGAAACCAATTTTAAAGCAAAGGCACAAAGTAACAGTCATACTGATGCACTTGAAAAAGAAGGGAAAAGAGTATTATCTCAGGTGCCTAAGAGCTTGCCATATGTGTTAGCACTGCAAGAAGAAAGCCTAATAACTCAAGTGCAGCATGAGATACTTTTGGAAAGAAAAACATTTCTGTGTACTCCAGTCCCCCATTTCCCTGGAAAAGGAATAGTGTATTGCCTACAATTCAGGAACAAAAATATGAAGCATGGTCTTGCTATATTCATGAGAAAAGTTTTTATCACACAGGGTAAATGGAAATTCCCTTAACTGGCAAAATGAAAGGTTTTCTATTCTGTCAAGAAGTCCAACAACAGTGGTGTCAAAGACAGAATATATACTGAACATCCAGATTGAAGAAAGATTCTCCTTATTTGTAGCCCAGGGAAAATTCAGAACTAGAACTGCAAAACTAGAATCTGCAGAAATCAAGCTTATAATGGGATTCTCACAGACCTTCAAACAGCCCCAATCCAAATTAAAGCTTCTCTTTTAGGCCCACCTCTATGCCCAAGGATATCTGCTCTACACATATATAGAATTATCCTATTGTGATGTGTCAGTTCAGGAAGAAGCATGAACATCTCCCAGGACCACACTCAAACCAACTGAGAGGGGATCTTCTATTTTGAGCAAGTGAGTTCAACACTAATTGCACACAGAGGTAGAACCACAGCAGCAGCTGTTGAAACTATCATGCCTTACATTCAGCTTTTACATTAATAACTGCTCATAGTCAGCTGTATTACTTGTGATTAAAAATGAGAGTAAGCCAAGTATGTGAAACCCAGCGAAATTTCGAACAGATTTGCACTTACAGGTAAACTGGTTTAGAAATTTCAGGTTAAGTGAATCACGGATGCAATTTGTTTATGGCCATATTGTGAATTATGGAAAGACTGGAAGCCAAGAGCACTGTATCTACTTGTTTATTTTGAATGAAAAAGTCTGCCAGAAGAAGAGAATGCCCCTGTCAGTGTGCGTACGATGTCAAGGGCAGCAATGCCTGTCAGCTAGGTACACTTATTCTATCGTAAGAAATATTAAGACATATTTTGACTAGATCAACACTGCCTCAGTGCTAGGGAAGGATTTCTTCTTCCAGTTTCTTCTAAGATAGGTGCAATTACTATTCTAATTTTACACCAGGGAGAATGTCAACAGAGGCAAATCAGGTCACTTAATTAGCATCCACAGAAAATTTGACAGCATAGCTCCAGGTTAAAATTTTGTTCTGTAAGCAAATATATCTATTTGGCCTTTATCTCTGTCTTTAACCCAGGTGACACGAGCAGCTCAACAGGTATGGTTGGAAACTGCTGCTTCTCTGTACTCGAGGCTTCAGTGACTGCAAACTGATGCACCCAACCGGGCAACACACAGCTATGGCAGTCAGAGCTTCTAACTTGTAAAGATGTGTTAGAGAAGGACATTTCCAGTTACAAAGCAATATCATCAAGTCCACGAGGGCACAGCTTTTGACAGAGTCCAAGCAACACTTCTATCCACTGACTTCAGGGAGAGACACACTTAGCATCTCATGCCTAGAAACTAAGTTTCATTTTCTTTAGCAGCAAATCAAGATTCGTATATACTGCAGAGAGTGATTACAGGGGTTGCATAATGTTAGCAGAGTGCTGTGAGCATGAAATATGCCTCGTTTCATTAAATATGTGACAGATGTACCTGCAGAGAACTCATTAATTCTAATTTCTATTCCTGTTAGTCTAGAAATATTAGCATATAATTGTTAGTTTCTAAAATATTCTGGCAAACTTTTTTTAACTGAAAAACTGTGTCAGCGTTTATTTTGGAATATCAAATGAAGCCTGTTCTCTTGTATGCCCCTCAAGTAATGTGTTACAATAACCTCAATTACCTAACAGGAAACGTTAGAGACAGCACGAAGGCCTTCTGCAAGTCTTTAAGTAGGAACTGTGAAATTTCCTCTCACAGTAAACCTAAATGAAGAAGCCTTCACTGTGACAAGAAAATTCAGACTGGCCTATTCTGAAAATGAAAACCCAAACCAATGGATACGTGGTACACAGACTGTGTGGCAATAGCACACCCATTTTGTGATTGCACTGCAGTACCCATCACTGAGCAAAATGCTGAGTGGAGGAACAGCCAGCAGTAGCATGTTGTAAGGTCACTGCTAGCTGTAACTGCAGTCTGAAAAAAAGAAATCCAAACGAATTTGCATATCTTCTTTCCTTCAAGAGTATGCTAGGTGAAGAAATACTGAATTTCTCTCTTCTGATGTTGAGGTTTTTTCCTCCTGGAAGTCTCAAGATCAGTTCATTCTACACAAAATCAAAGCCTGGAAGTAGTATCAGACTAACTGGTAGCCATGTACAAAAGCCCTGCAAAAACCAATACATCCATCTTAGTGACAGAAAAAGCTCACATGCTTCCCTAGTAAGACTGGCAGAAGACCACATGTTGTTCCATACAATAGCATATGGGGACCAGGAATTATTGTATGTGTCCTCAAACTGCAGCTTTGGGGACAAAATCTTCTATCAGCTTAGACCTCTCAGCCTGCCTCTTTAGCATCTGGTGACTTGAAAGCCTGACAAAGGAAAATTTCATTTAACCAGAAGGATACCAAAAGATGGATGTGCAAACAAAGCACAGCAGTATCTCTGCAAACACTGTATGGAAACCAGACTATAACAAAGGAACATAGCTTCAACTCTTACATAATGCTTAAAACACAGATTTGCAGCAATTACAACCCCGGCCGATAGAAAAGTTTAAAGTGAACATACTGGCTAGTAGATCTTTGCAGGAAATAAGCTGTTTAATTATTTCATTATTTTGGGAGGAAGCTAAAGACAAGAGAAATGCATGAAATAAATGTGTGGGAATGTAAACCCTTGCATGGCATGGTACCACAAGTGTGGACAAGAGAAATCACAATGTGGTTTCACTGAGCTGTTTCCCACAGCATGCGATTACAGGATTAAAGGCTATATAATAAACCATGTACACACAGGGGATGAACTAAATTTACATAGGCAAATTGGGGCAAATTTCACTCTCTGCTCACTCATGCATACCTCGTTTCTGTTTATTTTTTCTGTCATTGCTCTGTTAATCTAGAACACAGGTCTGTTTTACTGGAGCTGCAGGTTGTCCTTGTTTATGGACTAATGCAACAAAACACCATGCAGCAGAATGCCTCTTCTAGTTACTCCAAAAGCATCTGCTACTCAACGTGAATGTCTTGCAAGATTTTTCTTCCAAGCATGCACAGTGAGTTGCAGCACCTTGCACAGTGTCTGAGGTGTTTTACTGCTTCAGTTTTTCTTTTAATTCTTACTCAGTATTCACAGACTACACATCTACCTCTGACTGCTTTTTGTTTATTTTTTTGTATCAGGACAGTGTGGTTTCTTACCATGACTAAGAGTTCACTGTCTGCTTAAGCTTTTCAGGCAGACTCCTACAATATCTTGCACTCTGTAATTGCATAGGAACTCAGAGTCCCAACAGAGTAGGATAAAAGTCTTTGATACCTGTTTCTAAGCAATCCCATAACTCTGAAGTCCCTAATAATATTTTTACTTTTTAAAAACTGCACTAGATTTGGTTTCTTGACTAGTATCTGTGAAAAAAAAAATAATTCTGTGAATCAAATAATGGTGCATAAGCAAATAGCATACTGCATTTCTGAACAACTGCTAAGTAAGGAAGCAAACCCTATGAAAAGATAACATTTGATTGCATTAAACTGTAGCACAGCTCAGAAAATGTTTTTGACAAGTCTGCCTGGTGAACTTCTGCTCAGTTTGGCACATTTTCTTTGTGCCATCCTGAACTATACTGAGAATTCTAAGGAGTGCTTTCTTTGAAAAGAGTACACATAGAAGAAGAGACAAAGGGGCTAGTAAAGGGTCAATTAGTTTGACAGAAGCTGTGGAATAAATGGAAAATATAGACATCAGTTTTATGTTTTCAATCTGACGTGATGCTTCAGTAGAACAGTGACAGGCAGTTTATGCTGTATATTAAACCTACATCGACAGTTACCACCTCACATGCTACAGTACATTGGGAACAACATGTTTTAAGCGACTTATGTTCCATGTACTATGCAGGATTTTATCTGTAGGACTAATGAAGGGTATTCATGCTACTCTCTCACAGTAAAGCTATTAGTATAAATGGGACCAACTCCTAGTGTCACAGACAGCATAATGCTAAAAGGTTTAATAGGCTATTTGGCAGGAGACAGACAGAATAGCTTCAGCTGCTAAAATTGTGACACTGACATTTTGCCCTTCGTTACCAGTGTTCTTATCTTTCCCCACAGAAAAATAAGTGTTCAATGGGACAAGCTGTCAGGTTTCTAGTTAGGCATTACAACAGCAGCCCTATAACACAAATAGAAATGTATTTCCCAGGAATAGGTGTAAACTGTTGCTCCTAAAGGTTTAATTAAATATAGCTTTGGGGCACTAATTAACAAATAATAATTACACACTCTGACTATCCTCCACACTCATCATCTAGAAAATACACAAGAATAAATAAAAATGGGTGCACAAAGCATATACATGTCATGGCCTCGGATTCTTCCCATTGAATTCAACAATAAAGTTCTGAAACAACCAGGTAGAGAACACTGCCCTAGAGAATAAATTGCCTAAAAGTAAAACTCTGTATCTTGACAAGTTGGAATTATACAAGAATCTTAGTATTAATTTATGAGTCACAGTTTTATTTCCAGTCCTACTGACATTTGAAGGCACATGGGATACATCAAGGACATCTGAATAGAATTGTGAAGACACACTGTATGTGCTTAAACAGTTAAAAAGAAAGATGGGGGAGAAGAACAGGAAGAAAGCTGTAAATCAGATAAAAGCCAATATAAATAATGTTCCTTTCCAAACCAGAAAAGGGCGGGACAGTTTTTTTCATCCTTCGCAATTAATAGGCCAGAGCACCATTCCCAGAGTTCTCTACTCCCTCAAGAATGCTCATCTAATCCGTTTTTAATCCCTCTGTGTACTGCACCTGAGTGCCAGAGCAAAAGAAGAAAACTCCCACGTCTAGACATCCCATCTCATTCTCTCCAATATTCATGAGAGTAAAGAAATGCTTGAACATATGTTGCAAAGCGTGACTAAGTAAAACAATTAATTCCTGACATACCGTCACCATTACACCCACCCAAGCAATTATCTGTTTGCAATTAACTGGCCTTCTGCAAGGGTTTTATTTACCGTATGCATTTGTTTCAGACAAGTCACTACTTTTGAAGTGGAGCCACAACTGGGAGAAGGGATTTTTTCCCTCCTGCCATCAGCATTACCCTCTGGAATCCTGCCTCCCTCCCCTGCCAGTGGCACTGCAAAGCCACTTTTTGCCACAAACAACAGTCTCGGTTCTTACACTTGTCAATGGGTGGCTGTCGATTTGACATGTTACTTGTTGCTCTACAAATTAATTTAAGAAGACGCACTACGTGGAGCTTCTTAAGTGCAGCATGTGAAAAAATGTTCAGGTAATAAAGCCCATGATGCTGGGTTCGGGTGACTGGTCTCGGTACTCAGTATTCTTGGGCGCCATCTGCCGGCATTTTACTAATTAGTGACACCTCTAATGACCTAAAATGCCCAGGTCAAAGTTGGACGTTTTCTTCGGAAAGGCATTTTTTCTTGCAGAAATGGAAGTATGTCCACCCAAAACTCCTAGCAGCGGTCTGTAGCCCAGATCCTTCTGGTCTTCCTGCAGTCCCACTCTGGCAGCTAGAGGTGGGCCAGGAAAGCAACACAACACCCACAGGCAGAGAAACCCCAGTTAGGGCCTTGGCCTTTCATTACAAGCCCGTGATAGGAGCCAACCACCCTATCTCTTCCACACTTGCCCTAGAGGACAAAATTCAGCAGTGCCAGTCTCCATGCTCTGAAGTTTCCTACACCAAGAGCAAATCATCACAGCAGCTGAACGTGACGTTTTGTCCAAGCTACTAAAAGCTGCAATATATTCTATTTATACTGCTGTTGTTAACCCACTATGTGTCTCACACATTTAGACAACAGTTGATCCTAAACCACAAAATGTTGGTCTTGACTGTGAATAGGACTCTAAGCCTGTGGTCATTCTGACCAGCACTCAAGACAGTGATTCACCTTCTTAGTAAGAGCCAAAAGTGTGTATTGAGCCAAGACCTGGACTCAGAACCCTAAATCCCCCTCCAAGTCAGAAGCACATGAATGTAAGACTGCAGTTCATGACTATTCCTAGTGGAGACATATTCCCTCTTTGCAGACAATGGCACCATACACTGTTCTAGAAAGAACAAACTGTTGTTTGCACAGATCTCTGTCATTCAAAGCCCAACAGAATAAATAACTCTAAGAGTCACATAATCCCGCCAGGCTGAAGAGAATTAGGCATTATTCATGCATGACAAACAGAACCTAAATCTACAAGTGTATGACTCAAGAAGGGAATTTCCAGAAGCATTTTAGAATGAGAAGACCATTTAGCTGTCCCTTTTCAAACAAACCTTCTGCCACATGTAGGCTCTGGAATGAGGAAGAAATTAAGCTCTAAAATTCTCTGCCAATGACACAAAACTTAATGTGGAACCATTAGCTAATGAAAAATACAAACCTGTTCCTTCAACCACAGCTATGGAGACAAATTGAGTATACTCACTGAATGGAAATTATAAGTATTTTTAATAGCTGGGCTTAACAGAAGCAAGTGTGGAACTATCAAACCCTGTCATACATTTTTTGGCCGAAGGATCAACCCTAAGAATAACTAAAACCACCACTGTAAGTATCTCAATGTAAAGAGGATTTAGACATGTGCAACTAATGAGGGATGTATAAATCCTTATGCATAAGAATATTTATTGTCCATACTTGGTGCTGAAGGAAAATTCTGAATATAACCTCCCTATTCAAATATTCCACGAGCAGCTGCCAGTTCCTGATTGCACTTCAAATCCCAGCCTGGAATACAAGTGTCGGGATTCAAATTCATGCAGCACTGCTTGTCTGTGAATCTAGCTAAAGATACAGACCTGCTGCAAATGTAGGGAAAGCAATAGTGGTTCAGCTGCGCATGACACAGCATGCGATTCTGCAGCGCTCACATTCACACACACAACATG
This sequence comes from Athene cunicularia, assembly GCF_003259725.1. NCBI lineage: Eukaryota > Metazoa > Chordata > Aves > Strigiformes > Strigidae > Athene > Athene cunicularia. Next base: position 114,133,900 of record NW_020799097.1, read on the forward strand.
TAGTACGTAACCAGTCACCTTTCTGGTCTCCTGTTCAAGCCAGTTTCAAATATCCCAAAGGGCAAAACTAGAATCTCCCTTGAACAACACTTCCATAATATTCACACTTAAGAAATACTTCCTCATAATCGGAATAATTTAACTTTTCTGAATTTTCAGTTCAATACTGATGTGACTGTAAACAACTCCAGTCATTCTTTGGGCTTCTGTATCTCTTTCTACTGAAAAGCTTGATGGAAAAAAAACACAAACTCCCCTACAGGAATTAAAAAAGAAAGCCATAAAAGCTATACATTCATCAGCTGAAGGGCCACAGGATGACAGTCTTTTCTACATGAAAAATAGAGATATGCCTGTTTTCTGACATTCCTTCAACCCTTTTTTTATAAATTTGTGGTTGCTTTCTTGAGCAGTCCCTGTTGTTTACCCAGAAAAATCTGCGTTGTTTTTCCCAGCTCAAAGATTGCCGATGCTTCCTTAATCTTCTCTATCTTCTATCCTCTCTCCTAGGGCTCTCTCCTGTTTCGTTTTTCTCCCATATGAAAGTTCAGAATCAATATTAAACTTTCCTCTTATCTTTCCGCCTTCTCCACTTCCATGTGGGTCTCCTCTTTCAGCTTTCCTTCCTGCATTTTTCCTCTGTGCAGCTTTTCCTTCCCTACATGCAATAAATTCTCACCCTCCACTCTTCTTTTTCTTAAGCCAATCCATTCTTTCACTGATCAAAATGGAAACAAAACAAAAGCAACTATTTATGTACCAAATGACGTGAAACTTCTTTTTTATGGAATAATATCACACATTCCTGGTACAAAGTTGCAGCTTTCCATCAAACATGAGATTCTGAATGCTCTGTTGTAAGACATTAAACCCCAGTGAAATGCCTTGGATCCCTAGCACAGAACCACCACCACTTTCACCACCTCTCATCTCCTGTTCTTTCCATAGTGCTCATTACAGAGTGTTTCTCTTCACCATCCAGGTGACCCTTAACTAACTTTTCTTCCCCTCCTGCCACCTTTCCACTTATCTTACCACTTCTTACCCTGATCTGATAAAATCTATTTATTCCTCTTGTGTACTCTAAACTCTGCATCTCATTCCAAAGTATTCCCTCTACTGTGACTGATACAAATTTAGCCAACCGTTCAAGAAATGAACTTCAAATGAGGAAGCAAGTGTAAAAACTTGAATTAATATTTGTTCTGAAGCAGTGTCAAAGCCACTTCCATCAACATAGTGCAGCCTTTGGGGAGTGCTACACAGCCCAGCCCAAGCAGCATTAACGAGTCTGTTAATATCATCCTTCTGCTGTTGCCATCTCTACCTATTTGAATAAAATATGCAGGAGGAGGTTATGATTTCTATTACCATGCTGCACAAAAGCCCTGATCACAAACAAGACTAAATTTGCAGGGTACTATATATAGAACAAAAGACGATCAGTGCTCCAAAGAATTTACTGTCTAAGATGAGAGACAACACATGTAAATTTTCTACAAGGAAAATAATGAGATAATAATATTGGCCAACATGACAATTACTAATCATACAGTTGTGATCAAGATTTCTGTAGGCATCCCCCTAAGAATTCATATCAGAACTTCCAAAAAATTACTACAAAAACAAACAGGCTGATCCAAACAATATCATTCATCTCAATTAAGAAAAATCTAGTTCTTGATAAAAACTTTTATTTCCGTGCAACTTAAAGAGTAAAATGCTCCTTTTTCACATGGACTGTACCAGTTATCATGTAAAGCTTTTTTTCTCTAAACAGCTAACAGAAAACAGCAATAAAATATATGTGAAGGAAAACCTGGATCCTTCATAAGATGTTATAAAAATAAATATTAGTTTGGCCAATCAGTATAAATTGCCTGAAAATCTGAATTGCAAAAACTGAGAGCAGTAAAGCCTACAGTGTATTCACGTTCTGTAACTGATGAAATAAAAAGCAATAGCTATTAAAACAAATTATCATGAGGAGGAAATGTTTAGAACTAAGAAACATTTCTTTTTCATCAGTGTTAAATTTAAAGAAATTTCAGTAACAAGTCCTCACATTAAACAGCTCTGATAATGGTATCAACACTGCAGATGCTTTTGTACAAACACCGACAGAAATTGTGTGGGGTTGTTTTTTTTTTTTTCATTTTTTCTTTACTCCTAGAAGAGGATGATTACAGACACCATCTTTTCCTTCTTGGTAAGCCAGTTACCAAAAGCCATGATGTGGCAAGAGCCCTAAGATACATACTATGAGCTCCTGAAAGCCAAGGGGAGTAGATGCCCTGAGTGCTGACAACGGCTCCCAGATGTTCCATCGCTCCTCTGGAGGGTGCAAGCATGTGCCATAACAGCTTTGTTGGCCCAACACAAACCTCAGCTTGCATTTGACTAGCTCGGATGCCTCAGACCAAGTTTACCAGGTAAAGACACCTAAATGACTCCTGAAGAATGATGTCCCGGTATACAGGAGGAGATTAACACTATCCAACACCAGGCACCTCACTCCATCTGCTCACACCTCCTGCAAAAGTCAAGAGAGGGAAAGAAGCTACTCCAGAGGGGAAATATAGCAAGAAGCTTAACTGAAGTGCTTTGAAGCAGCCTCTATGCAACAAGAGCAAGTCTCTTCTCCGAGACACATACCAATATTCTCCCTCCTCTTTCCTCCACCCTTTCTATAGCCCCTGGGAAATCTCTCTCCTCCCACTCCTTACAGTTTCCTTCTGTGCTTTTCTGCTGCTGAATGATCTTGTTGCCTGAGCAACTGCAGCTGAGGAGTGGAGCAGGGAGAGGGTTCTGGCCCAGTCGTCTGCTCTCGGCAGCAGCACTGCGTTCTGATACTGCAATGCATGACAGCGATAGTAGCAGCCTCAGGAAATTAATATTCAGCCGAGTTGGGTGCAACCTCCTTACTAGGTGCTGGAGCTTCTGCAAGGACCATATATTTTTCTTCAAGCATGAATAAAATAGTCTAATACTCAAGACTGTTAAACAAGTAATCACATAGCTTATCCACTCACCCAGACTGTCGTCACAAAGCAGCCACATTTGTTACACTTCAATTCTGGTCCTAACAGAACTCAGAAGTACAAATTAACTGGCAATTAACCTCTAGAATCAGAATAATATGCTCTAGAAATTTCAGATTATGATGATATGTGTCTCTCCCTTTGCTCTTTTCATCGTGCATTTTAGCAATCAGGAAAGTAACCAGAACAAAAGCATCTATCAGTGACCTTTCCAGGTCCACTTCACTACTTATACTTTGCTTTCTTCTCATATGTGCTGTCTGTCTCTTGGTATTTGACCATTATCTGGCAAAATGAGAGTGTAGCCTCAGTGCTATCACTCTACAAGAGATAATAATCTCTGCAAGATATCCAGCAGAGATTTCTTTTCCAATATTGTTTTATTGAAAAAAAAATATATTTTTTTAAAAGACAGGATTCTGCTCATGAGGTCTGGTGTTCCTACAGTACAGGAAACAGTACAGGTTGTCTCCCCTGCCCACAATGGTTTGTGACCAAAATGATTGCATTTGACTACTTGCTGCTCTGCTGACTGCAGGAGGGAGGCCTCTGCAGGTTTTTTTCTGCATTTCCGAAAAGCATCACTTCGAACACAAAGCATGGAATCGTCTGCACTGATACTTCTTAAGAGATATTAGGACCAGTCTTGTTAAAATAAAAGAAAAAACATCAGGGATTGCAGACCTAAATGTGTGTAGCTACTATGGCACTTAACTCTTTTTTTATTCAGTCTTTACTTCTGAGATAGAAGTCCACTTAGTTAGAGGTGCCAGTTACATCAGGGGTTAATGGTGAGTTACTGGAAAATTATTTGACCTTTTAAATTTCATATCAATGTAAGCTTCATTTAAAATTAATTTACTCCAGCTTATCAAATCTGCCTTCAGCAGCTGCAAGCTTGCTAATTCTGTCCCCTGAACTGTATTTATAGCACTTTTTTATTTAGTTTTTGGACTATGTTTATTTTTGTTGAGCCTAAAACAACTCGAGTTTAAGCTTGACAGAACCCAACCACAAAAGCTCAGAAACTAATACTTCATTTTTTGCTCTGTATATCTTCAGAGATAACCTACTTCCAGCTATCCAGCAGAATAGTCAGAATGAATATCACTGGAGCAAAACGCAGTTCAGAATTTATGGTTTACTAAATCCAGGGAGAAGCTTTAATTAATGAAGTCGGAGCGCTGTGACTAGATAGCAGATTCCACCAATTCGTTTGGAATAAAATGATCAGGATTTTCAATGTATCTGGAAGTTTCAAAACCATCTGTCAAAACACTGTTTCATCTAGGACAGAAGCAAACGTGATTAGGAGAGCTCAGCTGGTCAGGTCCATTCCGTGGTGCCTCTTCAATAGTTTTTTGTGACTAAAGGCTTCAGCTAGGATGTGGATCAGGTGGCTGTATATACAGCTTGCAAAAACAGCAGGTAGGCTCACAGAGTCATGAAATTTAGTGAAGGAAAAGGCATAAGGCCAAACACCCTTAAAGTGACTCATGGATCTTGATGGGATTACAGAAGGACAGAAATAGAGCACACTTCCCCTAATAGGTCACCATGCAAATATCATTTATGTTCTGCCAGTGAAAGATCACTCCCTACCATGCTGTGATTTAAACTATGAGGGGAACTGGCCCACGGAGGCACAAGAAAGCTAGAAGAAAAGTTAAATAATGGGAAAGGCCTGAAGAAACAACATTGAAAAATATTTTAAAATTGAATATCTTAATTTTCCTCAGAAGTTCCTAATGAATACCACCGACGGACCCATCAATATCTTTATCAATTATCTGTTTATCAGTACAAACTCTTTTATACTGATAACCTTCTACCTGTGATTTACATTTGTTGAAAGCTGGATCACAAGATTTTATTTTGCCTTTGATGACTTCAGAAAACCTAACTCTCACATCACATAAAAGCTTTGTGATTAAAGCATGTAAAAAGCTATCTAAGTTACAGCTATCTCCTCCTCTCCATAAAACTTGCCAGAGTAATAAAAAAAACCCATCTCACAAAGACAGGAATGCAATAGAAGTAGTATTATGACTTCTTTAAGCTCTAATGAAATTTCTTAGTGGGGGGTGAAGCAGAACTATCTTATATGTGGTTAGAACACATGGCTAGGAAGTGGATCTTGGACAAGCTTTGTACCGTTACCAGTGAATAATTAATTTAAAGACAAAAGATGAATAATGAATGAATTTGAAGGCAGAAGAACTCCATGAAGCAGGAAGCACAGTTTATGATTTCCCCCAGGTAAGTGTCCTGGGCACAAGGCTATGTAACTAAACTCACAACATTTCCTCTCATTCCGGTATCTCTAATCTCCCATCCAGCACCTAAATTGTAAAATCCTAATTTCTTCATTAAATCAAGGTGGAAATCTGTGTCTGAGCTTTGTGAAGTTCACAGCTGAAGGAGGTGAGTGAAGCACACCACTCAAGAGGAGCTAGCCAGACCTTGGCATTAAGAAAGTGCATAGGACCATGACACTGTGTACCTGTATGTTTTGTTCTTTCTTGAGGTATTTTTAAAACTCACAACCACTTCACAATATTTTGAACAGAGTGATTTATTCAAATCAGAGTCTGCCAAACACTGTAAACCAGTAAATTCTGAGTTTGATTAATAAATAAGAGAAAAAAGAAATGCGAGTACTGCCAGTATCCGAAGTGTTTCAGAATCTCTCTTACCAGCGAGGTGACAAGACAGCTCTCCTACTTCTCTGTATGTGAAACTGGATAACTCTTCTTTAAATAATGTCTGAGATTGGGGACATAAAGTTTGTAAGGAATGGGTTTTGAAACTTGCTTAGGCATTTACAGATGTCTCTAGCTTTTTGAAATTCCATCTTTTCTTTATATGTAACTTAGAGTGTTTCAATATTATGAAAATGCTACTTGGCTTTTATGGATGCTTTGGGTAAAATTCTATTGTCACCTTGCTAGATCGAATGTATAAAACCATTTTTATCTTTTTCACAATGAAGTGACTGAAAATTCTTGAGGTTGCTGAATAAAACACACAGGTCTAAATCACTAATTCCCAACAGGTGATTAGCAACTGGTTCTTGGTTTTGGAGACACAAAGGCAGGACCAGTACAACCCTCCCCAGTGAGAGTTGTTTGCTCGAGAGAGTATACATTTGACACTGCCCACATTGCTTTTCTTAGGTAGTGTGACTTCTAAAACATCCAGAGAATGCTTAACACAAAACAGCTAGCAAATAAATAGGGCAACTAAAGGAGCACATACTACAAGCCTGCCATCTGATCCTGTATCCCTCCTAGAAATCACTTCTGCACAGGAAAAATGGCTATAAAGAAAAGGAATAAAACTTTATGGTTCAGCCCATCACTGTCTTGTTCAATTTAACAAGCACTTTTCATTTTCCAGCTGCTGCAAATATTAAACAAGAACCATGAAATCTCTCTGGGGAGTATCACAGTTACAGGTGCAGTGCTTTCTTGTATAATGTCAGCTTTTGTTCAGTAACAATGTCAGCCATCTTTTCATTCATTGCTTTCATCCTTCTGGTCAAAATCCAGCGTATGTCACACTGTAAACCAGGGTACAACACATACAGTGCACCTGAGGTCAAACACCCCATCTTATCTTAGAATCAGTGTGACATCTAATCCCATAATGATCTTTTGCCTCTCGTTACACATCTAAGAAATAGCACCGTGAAAATTAATATACATCCACCAGCATAAAATGAAATGAGAAAATGGAACCCAAAGTTTTAGTAGGCACAGCAGCGGATAACAATAAATCATTTTTCATCTACCATGGACTGTCCATTTTTTTCACGAAGGTGTATTACTACTTCTGAGAGTTCACAGCTGCTCTCTTTTCCCTGCATACAAAATATATTTGGCTGTTCTTTCTGATCCCTTTCTTGTGCCTGGTATTTAATTATATTTCAAGTTTCAACTTTACAATGCAAATTGGTCACAAAAATTTTAGAACTTCATAACTAAATTAAATTATACAAGTCGGAAGAGAAATGGCTACTGACCTCTGCATTCATGTGTGGAGACACCCTACTCTGGAAAAAGCTCTCCTGTAGAATCCAGCTGCTCTGCATTTTGTAATCAGAAAGCACAGAATTCTGCAGTCGCTCAGGTGGTGTCAAGCTGAGTTAATGAAGAGATCAGGTGTCAGTAATGAAGGCTCTAGTTCTGTTACAGAAATAACAGCCTGGACAGCTAAACCAAACTCAATCTACAAAATAAACATTTCATTCTCCCCGCATTTTTTTATAAAACCAAGCAGCCTCCCAATTATACTAGCCTATATTTGTAAAGAGTGTGAAATTATTTTTTCCCCAATGATAAGCACTTGCTCGAGGCTCTCTTCTGTAGATGTCCTGTGTCCAGGGATCCCACAGAAGCCACGAGCCTTTTCACCTGACTGCTCTCGGAGCATCTGCATCAACATATATATTCATAGTGGCAGGATGACATTAATTTCAATAACATGAACAGCAAAAAGCACTAAAAGGAAAAATGGCATTCTTAATTTGCGGTTCACCCTCAGTAATTCTGGAAAAACGTTCTTGAATGTTAGTCAGCATTCAGCTGCAATGTTAATGTTAAGCAGACATCACCTAAGCCATCTATTCCTGAATACGTTCTTTAAATTGAGGCTTTAATAAATATTTTAAATTCTCTCATTCTTTTGATAGTATCACCTCTTTCTCCCTGTTCTCCTGCAAACAGGATTACATTAACTGTCCCCTGGCTTTTAAAAAAGCTAGAAATTCCTTCTCAGCAGAGTAGATGCAGTACAGAAAATGCTGCATCAAATTAAAAAAAATCTCACCTGGGAAAAGATGTGATCAGTTAAAGCAACTACAGAAGCATCCTGGCAAGGCCCTACTTCCCAGGGCCACAGAATTCAGCTTTTTCTACAGCAGAGAACACGTTTCAAGTGCCACTAAACTGGCCAGTCTGACAGATTTGAACTGCTCTTGAGGTAGAAGTTCTAATGCTCATCACAAAGAGTGTATCCCTAATAAAATCTGTGGAAATTGCAAGCTCTTCAGAGTCGTAAGAATTCACAGGCATGCAGAAACACACTACCAAGTAGCAGACATTACTTGAAAACACTGTAGAAATACTCAAATTTAATTCAGAAAATATCTCTATGTGCTTATATTTAACTTAAGGGCTATATTTACAGCATGTATTATTCTACACGTTGAAAACTGACCGTGCATACCCTTCCCTGGTCCTCATCCACACAATACTGATAATGCCTGTAACCCTGTAATTCTTCTCTTTCAAATAAAGTTTGCTTGTGAATCCTAACTCTGCAGATTTAGCCATATAATAAAAATGGCCCAACACCTTTTATAAAACGCCAAAAGATACTAAAACTGAAAGAAAGCAGCAGTAGTAATATCTATCTTAGATATATCTGTTATTTGGAACAGGTATCCCAGCACAGCAGGCCATGACATTCAGTACGCTTCCTGTTCGTGCGGGCTGGGGGCTGAGCACTCAAGAGGCTGAATGCACCCAGTGAATCTGCTGGCGCAGGACTGCAATTGGGCATCTTCCTTCTCCTAATTACTCATCTCCTAATAATCAGTCTAAGCTAAATTCCCGTACTGGCTCTTGGAGTGTATGGTGGCCCTCAAAGCACAGCTCCCACAACAATCCAAGGAGCAAGTGGATGCGTGTAACTGAAAACCAAATTTATTCTAAGTAGGCATTTGTGGTATTTTGGCAGGATTTGTCAGATTATTTGGATAATCTAACCTGTACTACAACTCCAGTGATGGTCTATCAGGAAAAAAACCCAAAAAGACCAAGGCATCAGGATATGTCTACACTGCAGACCATACCATTACCATACTATTGCAGAGTACAATATGCCAACTTTCTTCTACACTGAGAACTCATTTTCAGCTAAACAAAATACAAACATTCACACGTTCTCAACACGGACGTATTAAAAGGGACAAATAACTGATATTTGTTGGTAAAATGATTCTCAGCACTGTTTCTGCATGCTTAGTGTTTACTGCCGTTCACACAAAGAGCTAAAAGGGTTCCTCGCTTGACTGCTGTAAGAGCTCCCTCTGCTGTTACACATAAAAACTACCAGAAAACACCTTTCATCATCCTTGCATCCTTTTCATATTCAAGCAGCGAATTTTCACACACTCCATCCTGTGAGGTGAGAATGGACACGATTTTTTGAGATAACTTTTCGTGCTTATTTTCTGCACAAGCAACTGCTATGTTACTCCACTCTTCCAGAGTACTGATGGTATCATTTAGAGTAACCTGTTCCAAAGCATCCAAGAAAAAAAAAAAACCCTGCATCATTTACAGATCCTGCATTTGTCCTAATAAGCTCTGTACTATTCCTATTACGGAGACTGCACAAATCATTCAGTTTTTCCAAATGAATTATAAAGGCAGAAACAGCCAAGCAGTCAGGTGTCCTTCAGGAACTTCAGCAATCATCTTTCAGCCTAACTGAAGAGCCATTAATGCTATGGAAGAATGGAACACTGGTCACGGGTCTTTTGACTTAGGTAGACTTCCTCCTGATTTAGGACAGCTTTGTGATGCTTTATAATTTCAAAACTGCCATAAAGTTAAGAAAAATGGTTATTAAGCATGAACCTTTCTGTAACTTCTGGTAGTATGTATTCATCATAGTGGGTTCTATTTGACTACAGTGTATACAAGGGCACAACACCCAGGTGAAAATACACCAATCCTTTATTGGTAAGACCAGCAGGTCACAAGTGGTCTGCTAACACACTTTCCCCCCTGAAAACAGAAGCAGCAAGCCACTTTTTACTTATTAATTCCTCATTTACCTGAAGGATGTTTGTTATTTTGACAAACGCATTGCTGTTTATCATGTAACACTCCTCGGATGGTCCTTGCTCAGCATAACGGGCTTCCTCAGTTTCTGTCACTATGTATGTTCATTTGCTCACCAGAAATGTCAGGTCCTTCAGGGAGGAAGGACAGAATGTTTCTCTGCTCCCACACGATGGTTTGGCATAGTAACTTATCCCCTTTCTTAGAGTCTTAAACCTTTTTCTTCCTTTGTTCAAGAACTACCTCAGGCCAAAACGCAGAAGAGCTGAAATGGTTATAACAGTAACAGCTGATATTCACGTATTTAAGCAAATCTTCATTGTGCTTTAAGCCTTCCTTCATTCAATTTTTAGGTGAAAAACCGCCTAACAAGCACTTTCCGAACCGATATGACTCTCACTCCTCCTCTATTCCTATTTATGGGTTTTCTCAATCTGAAAAAAATTTGCCCTGAAGACCCAGAGGGTGGGCCGTTGCTTCAACAGCCCCCCACAGACCTGTCCCGTGGGGAGAACATCCATTTCTGCTATTTCAGCGCAGCCCTACGGAAACGCAACCACAAGAAACGCCATTCCCAAAGCAACAGCAGACAGGGGAGGGTCGCTCCGGCGCCTAAGGTGGACGGAGGAACCCTCCCCCAGTCGTGAGGGCGGGCTGAGGTGCGGCCTCCCTGAGGGCAGCCGCAGTGCATTGTGGGAGCGGCAGCAGTGCATTGTGGGAGCGGCCGCTACTGCGTTCCCGCCCAACCCCCGGGCCGGGACTACGACTCCCGACAGGCCGCAGCGCGGCGGCCGCCGGCGGGGGGAGCCGGGAGCCGTAGTCCCGCCCCTCAGCCGCCGCGGGTAGAAACCCCGTGCAGGGGCGGCGCGACACCCTTTCAGGCGGCCGCCATTCCGCGAGCAGGGCGCGGGTGAGTCTTGCCGGCGCGGCCGTACGCGTGGCCGCTTCCCTTCTGTCCCCCGGCTCCAAGTGCCCCTCACCGCCTCTCCCCCGCAGGTGCCGGCCTCGCCATGCAGATCTTCGTGAAGACCCTCACGGGGAAAACCATCACCCTCGAGGTGAGCCGCCGCGGCCCCCTCCCCATGCTGCCTCAGGCGCGACGCGGTTGCAGCCCGGCTCCGAGCGGCGGCAGGGCCGCGCATCCCCCTCCTCAACCATTCCAGACCAACCGGTGCCTTCTGGGGCCCCGAAATGTCGGGATACAGCAAAAAAAAAAGCGCCGACCGGTACCTTCTGGTGCACCGAAATATCAGGATGCAACGAAAAAGGCCAGGCCTGCCCCGAGCTGCCCGGGCCGAAATGGCAGTGACAGCATCCGTGGTGCGGCGGAAGCTCCTCGTGGTTTTTGTGCTTCTCTTGGGCTAATTAAAACGCAGAGCGTGTTTTTACTCGTTGTTTTGTTTCATAATAGGTTGAGCCTTCTGATACTATAGAAAATGTAAAAACTAAGATCCAGGATAAGGAGGGTAAGTTCAATATGCACTTAGTCCTCCCTGTTGGATTGATGTACATCTTAACGCAGATGTGATTTGTCTGCAGTAGCCTCTTACTTTACTCTAGAATGTCATAGTTCACATTCCTCATTTAATCTCGATTTATGTCATCATTAGGCATTCCTCCTGACCAGCAGCGGCTGATTTTTGCTGGTAAGCAGCTAGAAGATGGACGCACGCTGTCTGACTACAATATTCAAAAAGTGAGTTGAAAGGCTGAACGGAATGTTATAGTACCAAATAGCTGGCACTACTCGAGCAGACCAACCTTGGTTGCTGCTCAGCCTAAGAAATCTTTCAAATGGATTCAACCAAATCAATTGATTTAGGGTTGGATAGCACTTCTGACTAGGCAAGTACTGATGTTAGGCCTAGAACTGACAGTTGTTGCAGCTCAGTGTCTATTTGCAAGTCAGAATAAAACATTTCTCACCGTTTCCACTTCTAGTGCTGCCATTCTGTCAGTCCTGGCCTGTGGCACGCTGTGGTGAGCTGCTTTAGGGGGATAACATGAAAAATTCTGCTCACTTCTGCCAGCTGAACCTGACAGCAGGCCAGTGCCACTAGAAAGGAGGAGCAACTAATAGCCCTCAGTTTGGCTTAGTTAATCATGGAACTATTCTGCGAGTGCCGTTAGACCAGCGAGATATAGTCACAACAGATGTTATAGTAATTGAACCTTATGGGGTTGGGGGTACAGCAGCCCCCAGTTCACTGGAGCCCATGTGTTTACACATTAATGGCAAATAATCCTTTTAGAGCTTTGCTTATTACCTGGCACTTGAGATCTACTTTCTGTAGATAAAAGGAAAAGCCTGCTTAACTGCTACTTTTGTCTTGAGAAAGCATTTAGAGTCTCTTTCATGTGCTTTACAAATAGGAATCAACTCTTCACCTTGTGCTGAGACTTCGTGGTGGTGCCAAGAAAAGAAAGAAGAAGTCTTACACTACTCCTAAGAAGAACAAGCATAAGAGAAAGAAGGTTAAGCTTGCAGTGCTTAAGTACTACAAGGTGGGTAGAATTAACTCTAGGAGAAACTCAATGAAAACTTAGCTCTCACCAGGTAGGACATGAAGCCTCTTAACCAGCCTGCATGCAACCTGGTGTATTCTAATTGCAAACATCCCCCCTGTTAAATCAAAGGGAAACTGTTGTGGCTGGGCAGCTGCTTCAAGAATTTTGATGTACTATCTATCAAAAAAAATGACTTGGAGTTGTTTTTTTTTTGTTGAAGCGATCATCAGTGCTAAAATGTGGCGGGTATATATGTGAGATGTTCTGTCTTTGGCTTTCCCAGGTGGATGAGAACGGCAAGATCAGTCGCCTGCGCCGGGAGTGCCCCTCTGAGGAGTGTGGAGCTGGAGTCTTCATGGCTAGTCACTTCGACAGACACTACTGCGGCAAGTGCTGTCTGACCTACTGCTTCAATAAACCAGAAGACAAGTAAATGTACTAGACAATAAAAATCTGAAGTTCTGTACTGTTTAAGTATTTATTTCTACTTTCTGGGGCACTGTGTTTCATCTCTGATGCTAAGCAAGAAAAATCTGTGAAACTTTGGATTGCTGACTGCCAACTAGGATGAAATACTTTGGCTGTAGAACTGAAGCAGTAACTTTCTCTTTAAAAGAATGGTTAGTTAAGTCTCCTTCAAAGGAGATAAGGGTAGCAATGGCAGAGGAAATAAAAAAAAACCCCACACCACTAGTTAACCTTACAACTGGTCTCTAAACCAAAGAGAAGCAGACAGTACAGCAGTCCTAATCTGGAAAAACGAGAGGAAGAGAGCTGCAGTCATGCCTACATGTGGGGCAGTGCTAGAGAGAAGGGGAGCAGAGTCCCAACAAAACGCAAACCGCATCCCAGTGAACTACAGAGCAGCACAGAGAGGGAGAAAAGAGATGGCTCAGCTTTTTTGGAACCAAAAGATGGTCATCAGTAACATTTAAACCATGATGGTTTTACACCCTTGGAAGTGCTTGCAATTAGTTGCTTTAGTATATCCTGTTTTCCAGTGAGGGAATCTGGTTGTTAAACAAGATTTAAAAGCAGAACCTTGTTACAGAAACAGTAGATACAAAGAAACTTGTCTCTGAAAGTCCATTTAATGTTAAGAGTTGAAGGGCAGTCAGGAATAATACATGTTCTCGAGTGTAAATGTATTCAAACGTATTTTAAAATCCTGGATCCCAGGAAGTTGTCTGTTGAACTTCTTTTTCTTCGTAACAGATAATTCCATCACCAATATTGAATTCTAGATACTCATCCAAACTCAATCCGCAATCCATACCCACTTTTATTACCTGGACATCATCTTTATGATGCTTCAGCGACGATAAAGATCCTACAGAGAGAAACTGTGTCAAAGCAAGCGAGCCTGCTAACCTTAAAAGCATGGAAGTTTTCTGGTTTGTCCTTACAGAATTCGTGTTTTGCCTTGTAATTACAAAATGAAAGCAAGAAAACGTAGGGATTATGAACACTTGCAGATAATGAAAGTCAGACATCTCAGCAGGTAAATCCTGTGCTGCTAGTGCTTTCCTGTCAGAGGAGGGCAGGGTAGGACAAGGTCTGGAGAGCAGTGCAGAGGCACTGCAGAGGCACTGGGCAGCTTTTCTGTAGTTGGAGCAACTCCATCCCAAGCAGCATTGGGGACTGCCCTAAGAAACAGCTCTGTGCCTGTTGCACTAACCTCACTGGGAACGAGCAGTGTACAATACTGAATGCAGATACCTTTCTGTGGCAATTACTTACCTTTCCAAATAACATCCCCCTTACGGATTAACTTGAATTTCATTTTTTTGTCTAGCAGCCCCTTCTGTACTCTGCATCCAGCTACTGGAATTTTGTTTTTTCCTACAGTGACAGAGAAGATGTCCAGAACAGAAGCTTCCCCTAAAAGAAAAAAGTAAAGGTGTATGAAGTACACAAGAGTAACAAACTGGCAATAAGTAGAAGCAAGCTACACTCTTCCCTGTGTCAAGCTTAAAACAAAAGCAGCTACAGAGGAATATAAAGCATTTGTTAAGTAGGAACATTTTACAGGAGAATAAACTGTAGGCCACATGGCGAAGCAAAGCTTTTTAACAAGTCAGTCAAAACTCACCTATTGTGTTCTCCTCCACAGATGGGGGTAGTCTGCTATTTAGCTCATCTTTCAAGTCTTCAATAAGTTTGTAGATTATATTGTGAAGTTTAATTTTTATTCCCTTTTTAGCAGCCAGTTGTTCAATGCTTTGATTGGCTTTCACACAGAATCCAAATACAACACCTGGTAAATAAAACAATGGGCAAGTGGTGACTATAAGACGTCACTCAAAAGGGTAAGTGGAAACGTGTGCTGTGTCTATACTTTCGTGTTCAACTTGCAGCTGGCAGTCAGCAAAACAAGAAACAGAATTTTACTGCTGTTACCCTTTCAAAGAGGGACCATTTCTTTCTGCCACTGGTGCACATTGACTGCCATGAACTTTTGTATCAAAATAAGTGGCTCAAAAAAAACTCTTGCAGAAAGTTTCCCAATGACAGAATGGGAGGTACCAAAGCAGACACGAAGTTTTAAACACAGCTCAGCAGAGCTTACATAAAAGGGACAAGGACCTTCCCTTCTGGGGCTGGAAAAGCAGCGTGGCTGTCCCAGTAAAGGTGAAAGTGAACTCATTCTCATCCAACTGTGGAGTACAGCAGGTCCAAGGACCCCACCTCTACAAGAATTGCAGGGTACCAGCATGAACAGCTACTGCCACAGTCTTTCCAGTTACCTCCCTGAGCAAAAGGAATTTCTTTTGTAACCTCCTTCTCAAGCTTTGCCCTGTTTGAGCATCATAAAGCAACCTGAGTGAAGAGTTTAACCTTAACGGTTCAACTACTGGCAAGGGCTTATCACGAGTCCTTCCACTGGCATGTGATTTATAGCCTTCCCTGCCTGCTCTGTTTGATATTAAAGATTTTTAAGACAGATACAGCTTTAACTTGTTGACGCTGCTAATTACTATTGAGAAACAAAACCCAAATAAGCCCACCCATTTCAATAGTTTGTACTAGTTGTAAACTGTTTTTTAAGAACAAACTCACCATTGAATGCTTCAGCAAGATTTATATCTGTTTCACTGATGTCTCCCATTCCAAAATGAATGATGTCCAGTTTACATTCATGGTCAGCATCGTAGCTGTCCAGAATGTTCAGAACAGTTTCCACAGAGCCATCCACATCACCTGTGTGGAGAAACACAAGTCCTGCTGACTTGGTGTACATCAGACAAACACTGAAGCATAACTAAGGGGGTGACAACTCCATGCCGTGCCACATGAAGTCTTTTGACAACTACTATTCTCACTATTTTCAGTAGTCTGTTAAAACACCTCTAACAAGTCTATCAATGCCAACAATGACCTGAATTGATACCATAGGAGCAGAGGCTCCACAGCTGCTGCCAAGTCTGCAGTTTTTCACTACTACCATCACTGCTTAGATTATCACTAAAGGTGAGGTCAAACCAAGTTCCTCCTGTCCCACTTGAACTAATCTAGAATTATTCTTGTCCTTCATTTTGTTGATCCAGTACTGCTGCTCATAGAGCTTGTTGGGTTTTTTAAACATGTACTTTTAAAATTTTTTAATTTTTTTTTTTATATATATATATATATATATATATATATATTTTATATTTTACTCAGAAGTAAAAGGGGTACAGGGATTGGGCTCCAATTTTCCTGTTGCTCCAGCCCTGCAGCAATCACATCCTTCTGACTACTGGATGTTTTCTGATGCCCCTCCTCCTACTGAGAGAAGTTCAAGAATCCGTTCAGTTTTAAACTTATGGTAACAGTTCAGAGCTATGCTTCAGACTGAACACTGGAGAAGCAGAAAAACGACAGAGCAGTAAAGAGAACAGGACAGCACCTTTCACAACTATCGACAACACATTCTTGTCCATCTCTGTTCTCTCTTTAGGCCTTGAAAACATGAGGTGCTTGTTGGACTTGTAGAGCACTGCCTTCCTCTGTCTCCAGGTCAGATGGGCTAGGTTCTGTTGCTTCTTCTCATATTCCATCCTGTGTTCCTTTTGCTTTGCTTCAATAACTTCCATGTCCCTTTTCATCCTCTCCTGTTGTTCAGCATAGGTTCTCCACGCCATAACTTCATGGGCCCTTTGCTGGGCAGGATGACAGAAATATTATCTTTAAAACGCTGCTTTGGAAAACTCCACATTAATGCAACTTCATCTCTTTGCATCTCCTCTACAGGCTCACTCATTTCCTCTCACATGTAACAACAGGTTTTGCTGCAAGCATGGCAGAGAACGAGCACAACAGCTTCCTCCCTGGACTACAGCATGACTCAAGGCCCATTTTTACACTATGTCTGCACTGCAGAAGAGAGTAAGTCACTGTTCAACTCTTCCATGTGGTATTTGTCCAGCTCTCACAACACCTATTGCAAGCTGTATTTTATGCTTATTTTCTCAGAAACTAGTTCTGTCATTCTAAAATTGAAACACTGATACCATTAATTACTGGATTGTTCCCCGGGTAAGGTGATAGTGGGATCATATAAACCAGAAAAGCCTCTGTGCCTTTAGAAAGGGAACACGTTAGAACATATCACAGATGACCCCATCAGGAGCCCTTCAGGACCACAGTCACTGCAAAGCCAGCATGGAGCAAGGCAGGATGACCACCAGAAGCAAAACCATGAACCAGAGGTGACTCATCTTCACCTCCACAGACAGCCTGCTTGCTTTGTGGGATTGAAGAGGAGGTTAATGTGGATGCACAGGGATGAGGAGAGAACAGTCTGGCTGGAGAGAAATGGGGGCAGTGGAAAATAAAGAGGCAAAATGCAAATCCTTGTTCCCCTTACACCACACCTAGCTCAGCTCTTAATACCCATTCTTGGCCTTCAGCTTTCATTGTGCTACACAGGTGATTTAGAATGAAAGCTATCACTTATTTTATACTCAGCTCCCTCCAGTCCCACCTTACTGCAGTGTAAATTTTCCATTAAACCATTCTTTCTGTACCTCAGATTCTACTTCAAGGATTTCATCACCCGCCGAAGGGACATCCTTCCAGCCCATGATTTCCACTGGGATGCCCGGAGAGGCTGCATCTACAGCTTTGCCATTCTCATCAAACATGAAACGCACTTTCGCCCACGTCTTCCCTGCAACCAGAACACAGCCCTTCCGCAGAGTTCCTCTTTGTACGATGGCTGTGGTAACTGGACTAGTGAAAAGCAGAGAAGAAAGAGAACAGAAAAAGATTAAATTGACTCTTCTCCCTGTTTTCACGTCAGTGTGGGTGAGCAAACACAACGCAGAAGGTACTTGTAATTGATCACAGGCTGAATATTCCTGTGACACATTTTATTACAGCCCTAATAAAATTTTCAAGTAGCTTGCAAAAAGCCCAGAACCTGTTCTGTGCTCTCTTAATTTCTACACATCAATACAAAAACTGGCATTTGTGAAATCAGCAACAGAACAATTTCACACATTAAGTGACACCCCCCCCCCTCCAAAAAAACCCCAAAACCTGCAAACTCCAACAGCTTTCTGGAATTCAGTTCCTTTTTAGAGAGGGCACAACACACCCTGTTTACAAGAACCTTCAAAAGGAGCAAGATTTTTAAAGGAGTAAAATGTCATGTTACATACAATTCACCAAAAACTGTACATGTATTACATTATGACTATTAACTTCGTTGTTCCTACTTTTTTAAGGATGTGTTTAAAAATACATATGTCCTAGCATTTTAAACTACTTCCTGTGCTTACAGGATTTAATTTCAGTTTTAGGACGAATATTGCCCCATCAGCGGATTACTTCTTTTTCTGGCCTGCATGCTGTAGAGTAACATTTCAATGCTTTTTACAAACACTGCACAGAAACTGTTACAGTTTAACAACAAGAAGTTCAATGTTAAATGTGAATACTGAGGTATAAACCGCCTGAACAGTTGCAAATTGTTTAATTAAAGTTGTAAAAGCAGCAGATTACGTACTTACCCTTTACCTTTGTCTTTGCGAGACTCAATTACAGTCCCCTCTACCAGACCTGTAGAATCTGCCTTCAGTTCTAACATCTCTGCTAAAGCAACCGTTGCTTCTGCTAAAACCATCAGGTTTTCACCCTGTATAGAACCATACATACGGAAAAATACGTAGAATAAAGGAAGCGCCTACTTAAAGTAAGATCAGAAGTTGAAATATACAATGCAATAGAGTCCAACAGCCCAGACCCCTTTGCCTTCAAGGTAAGATGGCCCTAAAGCAATGAACTATCCATACTGCTGCACAGCTGGTCCAGAATGCACAAAACATTAGGAAGGACACTCGCCTTGCTTCTCTGCTCATAGCAGCCGGGTTAAGAATGCAGAAAAATCCTGACATATTCTGCTACAAGTATGTTAGGAATGCTTTTTTTTTTTTTTTTTTTAAAAAAAAAGGGCAAAAACCCCCAAAACATTTAAACAGCCAAACTGAAACTTGAGGACATCTACCACCTGGTCAAGACTCCAGAACATCAGAGACAAAACTGTTTGTCTGTTTTGTTTTTTTCCCCCCCCTTTGTTCTAATTACACATGATTTTTGAGAACAGATACAATGAGCTGCAGCATCCAGATCTCGAGGATTTAGGACAACAACATGTGCTACAGAGCTGAATGGAGAAGCCATTTTTATGTAAGCCTGTTTTAAAGTGTAAGGGCATGTCTTCAAAATGTCTTGCCTGAAATTTTAGAAAAATACTTGGGATACATTTAGAAAGACAGCAATAAGGCCAAGATACTGCTGCATTGGTTTGGACAAAGTTGCTCTGGCCACCACAAAACTGAAGTTCAGATTCTAGTTTGGTTTCATGCTGGGTTTGTGTGGTGGGGTTTTGGGTAGTGGGAGAGGGGGCTACAGCAGTGGATGCCTGCAAGAAGCTTCTCAAAGCTCCCCGGAAGAAGGCCAGGACCCCATAGGAAAAAGAAGGATAAGATGGTAAATCTTGTATGACCACTATAAAATTATGTTCCTGTGATTAGGCATGTGTTAGGAAATTATTTATTCACCCCGTCTGCATTTTTCTCTTCATGCATAGCATTATCACCCACCTTGATTTGGCACTGATTTCATACAATGAGCAAATATATAAGGAAACCAATTAGGATTACCCTGAAAAATATCCACTAAATTCCCATAAGAAAAATGAGATATTGTTGGTCACTGAAGGTCTGAGCCTCAAAATACAAGTATGTTTCAAGTACTTCTGGTGAGAGCCAGCAGCACTTAGCTCATGATAAGATGTCAAATACCAGGAAAATAAGCATTTTATTTTCCAGCTGCCAAATAAAAATGCAGCTGTATCCACATATTAGACATTCACAAACACCATTTTTTCCATCAAAACTTTACCTTAAGCGCAGAAATATTTACAGCTTGAACATCACCTCCGAACTCTTCACAGACTACATCGTGAGCCAGCAATTCCTTCTTTACTCTTTCAGGATCAGCTTCAGGTTTGTCACATTTATTAATGGCGAGAATAAGAGGAACTAAAAAGAGACCAAACAAACTCTTCACCAACCTAACCAAATCTTGCTGCTACTAGCACAACTGCAATAGAAGGTGAGTGCTGGTTATGACTGCTTAGAACAAATTCTCTCACTTGGTGCCTATTCCTGAACAGCCACGGGGATCTGAGCTACCGTGAGTAAGCTGGAGGAGTTATCCTAGTAGGGAAGGGGAAAAAACCCAAAAGAACAAAAACACCCCTCCCACACACCCTTATGAGTGCTTTTCTCACAAACCTGTAAGTCCTGCGAAAATATTAGTATTTTAGTATCTTCACATATTACTGCAACAGTGTATCTTCCAGCACCTTCCACGGGGAGAAGGAAGGGGACTATGACAGTTATTTTCCAAGTTCTGTGGATTCCAGTTTGAGGAGTTTCTCTTGAGAGGTGAATAAACATTGGCCAAGTGCTCATTATTTGAGCCACACAGTAAGACACACCTCAGATACTAACTTTGTGTCCTGGGCTTGCCATTCCCTTCAAAACATACTATGAACAAATTAAGCCCCGTACCTCCTGCATTTTTAGCATGCTGGATGGACTCTACAGTTTGTTGCATCACCCCATCTTCTGCTGCCACAACCAGGATGACGATGTCAGTAACATGGGTACCTCTTGCTCGCATGGCTGAAAAAGCTGCATGTCCAGGAGTATCAAGAAAAGTTATCTTTTCCCCAGAAGGCAAATGCACTGTGAACAAATGCATACAGTGCATTTTAAAATCAGCTTTATTTGACCTATTGTAAATCAAGCATTGCTCCTTTGAGAACTTTTTTCATGATGAAGACATGTTTTAGGCAGACAGATAACTGTTGGTATGGAGGCCAAAAGTGCTTTTAACTCCTGAGGGGGGAAAAAAAAAAAAAAAAAAAAAAAGTGTCCTGGGATCTTTCAGAACCCAAAACAGCCTAAATATAATTTCAACTGCACAGAGAATCAACTTCAAGGTTCCATCCACATAGTTATGACAGTTATCCCAAGTTATGATTTCCTTTTTCACTGTTTACATATAAACTATTTATGTTGGAACAGTTTTCCCCAACGAACCAGCAGCAAGTCAGCCCACTATGCAACATGGAGGATAAACTGTTTGATACACAAGCACGTACACGTGAATCATACCAAGAAAAGCCCCGATGTGTTGTGTAATGCCTCCTGCTTCCATGGATGCCACTTGAGTTTTTCTCAGACTGTCAAGTAAGGTTGTTTTCCCATGATCAACATGGCCCAAGATAGTAACAACCGGGGGCCGTGGGGTTAGTGCTGCTGGGTCTGCAGGAGGCCTACAATTAAAACAAAACATGGTTTGTAAATGTCAAAACAATTCTGAGTGACATGCGTGCCCACTATGGTGAACAAAGAGCCATTTTCCGGAATTCAGTGATGAAGAGGTGAGGCTCACTTCTTCCTCCTGGGATCACAACTCCTAGCTACACCACACAGCTACCCCTCTTAGTGCTCAGTCTGACTGCTGCATCAATTAACACAGCAATTCAGCAGAACAAATGAGAACCGCCTTTTCTTCAGAAAATGGCACAGCAAAATCTCACCTAAACCAAATAAAATCCAAGAATCAGTTTTATAAACAAAGAAATAAAAATAGTGAACTCCACCTTTGAAATATTAAGACTTAAGATTATCAACATACCATCAGAACAAAGAAAATACCATGTATGAAAAACACATGCAGAAACAAACAGGATAAACAGAGTCTAAAGGAACAGTTCACAGCTTACCTTTTCACAGCATCTGTGTTTACTCTTTCTTTTTCCTCTTTCAGTTTTGCTGATTTAAACTTCATGCCTGATTTTTTGACAATTAGCTTGATATGGTCTTCATACAAAATCGAATCTGGTTCTACTGAATCAAGGTCAATGTCTGTGTACAGCAGCACTTCATAAATATGATCTGTAGAAAAAATAAAAGACATTTAACAATTACATCCACAAAAACATGTGGGACAACACCCCCAC